>NC_058127.1:15056950-15669456 GCF_914725855.1 Thunnus albacares | reverse complement strand
CGTATTCATTTTATCTCGTTTTCGGGAAGATCCGATGCTGCTTTTATTTTCACCCTTTTTCGGCCATTTTTCGTGTAACCCCCGGCCCTTACTCGTTTCACCCGTTTTCCGGCCAACGACCAATATTACTAATTTTATCCATTTCTCTATGAAAATGCACCCCTTATTGATTTTATCACGTTTTCGGGAAGATCCGACGCGATTTTAATTTTTATCGTTTTTCTTCCATTTTTCCGGTAACCCCCGGTCCTTACTCGTTTTACCCATTTTTCGGGTAACCCCCTGCCCTTACTCGTTTGACCCATTTTTCGGCTGACGACCTATATTACTAATTTTATCAATTTCTCTTTGAAAATGCACCCCTTATTCATTTTATCACGTTTTCGGGAAGATCCGATGCTGTTTTTATTTTCACCCTTTTTCGGCCATTTTTCGGGTAACCCCGGCCCTTACTCGTTTTACCCATTTTTCGCTCGACACCCAATATTACTAATTTTACCCATTTCTCTATGAAAACCCACCCCGTATTCATTTTATCACGTTTTCGGGAAGATCCGATGCTGTTTTTTATTTTCACCCTTTTTCCGCCATTTTTCGGGTAACCCCCCGGCCCTTACTCGTTTTACCCATTTTTCGGCCGACACTCAATATTAATAATTTTACCCATTTCTCTATGAAAAAACACCCCGTATTCATTTTATCACGTTTTCGGGAAGATCCGATGCTGTTTTTATTTTCACCCTTTTTCGGCCATTTTTCGGATAACCCCCGGCCCTTACTCGTTTTACCCATTTTTTCGGTAACCCCCGGCCCTTACTCGTTTTACCCATTTTTTCGACCGACGACCAATCTTACCCATTCTACATATTTCTCCATAAACACCCATCCCGTATTCATTTTATCACATTTTCGGGAAGATCCGATGCTGTTTTTATTTTCACCCTTTTTCGGGTAACCCCCGGCCCTTACTCGTTTTACCCATTTTTCGGCCGATGACCAATATTACTAATTTTATCAATTTCTCTATGAAAATGCACCCCGTATTGATTTTATCACGTTTTCGGGAAGATCCGACGCGATTTTCATTTTTGTCGTTTTTCGGCCATTTTTCGGGTAACCCCCCGGCCCTTACTCGTTTCACCCATTTTTCAGCCGACACCCAATATTACTAATTTTACCCATTTCTCTATGAAAACCCACCCCTGTTCATTTTATCACGTTTTCGGGAAGATCTGATGCTGTTTTTATTTTCACCCTTTTTCGGCCATTTTTCGGGTAGCCCCCGGTCCTTACTCGTTTGTCCCATTTTTCGGGTGACCCCCGGCCCTTACTCGTTTTACCCATTTTTTGGCCGACACCCAATATTACTAATTTTACCCATTTCTCTATTAAAACCCACCCCGTAATCATTTTATCACGTTTTCGGGAAGATCCGATGCTGTTTCTATTTTCACCCCTTTTTCGGCCATTTTTCGGGTAACCCCCGGCCCTTAATCGTTTTACCCATTTTTTGGCCGACACCCAATATTACTAATTTTACCCATTTCTCTATTAAAACCCACCCCGTATTCATTTTATCACGTTTTCGGGAAGATCCGATGCTGTTTTTATTTTCACCCTTTTTCGGCCATTTTTCGGGTAACCCCCGGCCCTTACTCGTTTTACCCATTTTTCGGCCGACACCCAATATTAATAATTTTACCCATTTCTCTATGAAAACACACCCCGTATTCATTTTATCACGTTTTCGGGAAGATCCGATGCTGTTTTTATTTTCACCCTTTTTCGGCCATTTTTCGGATAACCCCCGGTCCTTACTCGTTTTACCCATTTTTCGCCCGACACCCAATATTGCTAATTTTACCCTTTTCTCCATCAAATCACACCCCGTATTCATTTTATCACGTTTTCGGGAAGATCTGATGCGGTTTTTATTTTGACCCGTTTTCGGCCATTTTCGTGTAACCCCCGACCCTTACTCGTTTTACCCATTTTTCGGCCGACACCCAATATTAATAATTTTACCCATTTCTCTATGAAAACACACCCCGTATTCATTTTATCACGTTTTCGGGAAGATCCGATGCTGCTTTTATTTTCACCCTTTTTCGGCCATTTTTCGTTTTAACCCCCGGCCCTTACTCGTTTGACCCATTTTTCGGCCGACGACCAATATTACTAATTTTATCAATTTCTCTATGAAAATGCACCCCGTATTGATTTTATCACGTTTTCGGGAATATCCGATGCGTTTTTCATTTTTATCGTTTTTCTGCCATTTTTCGGGTAACCCCCGGCCCTTACTCGTTTCACCCATTTTTCGACCGACGACCAATGTTACCAATTCTACATATTTCTCCATAAACACCCACCCCGTATTCATTTTATCACGTTTTCGGGAAGATCCTACGCCATTTTCATTTTTATCGTTTTTCTGCCATTTTTCGGGTAACCCCCGGCCCTTACTCGTTTTACCCATTTTTCGCCCGACACCCAATATTACTAATTTTACCCATTTCTCTATGAAAACCCACCCCGTATTCATTTTATCACGTTTTCGGGAAGATCCGATTCGATTTTCATTTTTATCGTTTTTCTGCCATTTTACCGGTAACCCTCGGTCCTTACTCGTTTTACCCATTTTTCGGGTAACCCCTGGCCCTTACTCGTTTTACCCATTTTTCGGCCGACACCCAATATTTCTAATTTTACCCATTTCTCTATGAAAACACATCCCGTATTCATTTTATCACGTTTTCAGGAAGATCCGATGCTGCTTTTATTTTCACCCTTTTTCGGCCATTTTTCGTGTAACCCCCGGCCCTTACTCGTTTTACCCATTTTTCGGCCGACACCCAATATTACTAATTTTATCAATTTCTCTATGAAAATGCACCCCGTATTGATTGTATCACGTTTTCGGGAAGATCCGACGCGATTTTAATTTTTATCGTTTTTCTTCCATTTTTCCGGTAACCCCCGGTCCTTACTCGTTTTACCCATTTTTCGGGTAACCCCCAGCCCTTACTCGTTTTGCCCATTTTTCACCCGACACCCAATATTACTAATTTTACCCTTTTCTCCATGAAAACACACCCCGTATTCATTTTATCACGTTTTCGGGAAGATCTGATGTTGTTTTTATTTTCACCCGTTTTTCTGCCATTTTTCGGGTAACCCCCGGCCCTTACTCGTTTCACCCATTTTTCAGCCGACACCCAATATTACTAATTTTACCCATTTCTCTATGAAAACCCACCCCTGTTCATTTTATCACGTTTTCAGGAAGATCTGATGCTGTTTTTATTTTCACCCTTTTTCGGCCATTTTTCGGGTAGCCCCCGGTCCTTACTCGTTTGTCCCATTTTTTCGGGTGACCCCCGGCCCTTACTCGTTTTACCCATTTTTTGGCCGACACCCAATATTACTAATTTTACCCATTTCTCTATTAAAACCCACCCCGTAATCATTTTATCACGTTTTCGGGAAGATCCGATGCTGTTTCTATTTTCACCCTTTTTCGGCCATTTTTCGGGTAACCCCCGGCCCTTAATCGTTTTACCCATTTTTTGGCCGACACCCAATATTACTAATTTTACCCATTTCTCTATTAAAACCCACCCCGTATTCATTTTATCACGTTTTCGGGAAGATCCGATGCTGTTTTTATTTTCACCCTTTTTCGGCCATTTTTCGGGTAACCCCCGGCCCTTACTCGTTTTACCCATTTTTCGGCCGACACTCAATATTAATAATTTTACCCATTTCTCTATGAAAACACACCCCGTATTCATTTTATCACGTTTTCGGGAAGATCCGATGCTGTTTTTATTTTCACCCTTTTTCGGCCATTTTTCGGATAACCCCCGGCCCTTACTCGTTTTACCCATTTTTCGACCGACGACCAATCTTACCCATTCTACATATTTCTCCATAAACACCCATCCCGTATTCATTTTATCACATTTTCGGGAAGATCCGATGCTGTTTTTATTTTCACCCTTTTTCGGCCATTTTTCGGGTAACCCCCAGCCCTTACTCGTTTTACCCATTTTTCGGCCGACACCCAATATTACTAATTTTACCCATTTCTCTATGAAAACCCACCCCTGTTCATTTTATCACGTTTTCGGGAAGATCTGATGCTGTTTTTATTTTCACCCTTTTTCGGCCATTTTTCGGGTAACCCCCGGCCCTTACTCGTTTGTCCCATTTTTCGGGTGACCCCCGGCCCTTACTCGTTTTACCCATTTTTTGGCCGACACCCAATATTACTAATTTTACCCATTTCTCTATGAAAACCCACCCCGTATTCATTTTATCACGTTTTCGGGAAGATCCGATGCTGTTTTTATTTTCACCCTTTTTCGGCCATTTTTCGGGTAACCCCCGGCCCTTACTCGTTTTGCCCATTTTTCGGGTAACCCCCAGCCCTTACTCGTTTTGCCCATTTTTCGCCCGACACCCAATATTACTAATTTTACCCTTTTCTCCATGAAAACACACCCCGTATTCATTTTATCACGTTTTCGGGAAGATCTGATGTTGTTTTTATTTTCACCCGTTTTCGGCCATTTTTCGGGTAACCCCCGGCCCTTACTCGTTTTACCCATTTTTCCGCCGATAACCAATATTACTAATTTTATCAATTTCTCTATGAAAATGCACCCCGTATTGATTTTATCACGTTTTCGGGAAGATCCGACGCCATTTTCATTTTTGTCGTTTTTCGGCCATTTTTCGGGTAACCCCCCCGCCCTTACTCGTTTGTCTCATTTTTCGGGTGACCCCCGGCCCTTAATCGTTTTACCCATTTTTTGGCCGACACCCAATATTACTAATTTTACCCATTTCTCTATAAAAACCCACCCCGTATTCATTTTATCACGTTTTCGGGAAGATCTGATGCTGTTTTTATTTTCACCCTTTTTCGGCCATTTTTCGTGTAACCCCCGGCCCTTACTCGTTTGACCCATTTTTCCGCCGACGACCAATATTACTAATTTTATCCATTTCTCTATGAAAATGCACCCCGTATTGATTTTATCACGTTTTCGGGAATATTCGATGCGTTTTTCATTTTTATCGTTTTTCTGCCATTTTTCGGGTAACCCCTGGCCCTTACTCGTTTCACCCATTTTTCGACCGACGACCAATGTTACCAATTCTACATATTTCTCCATAAACACCCACCCCGTATTCATTTTATCACGTTTTCGGGAAGATCCGATTCGATTTTCATTTTTATCGTTTTTCTGCCATTTTTCCGGTAACCCTCGGTCCTTACTCGTTTTACCCATTTTTCGGGTAACCCCGGCCCTTACTCGTTTTACCCGTTTTTCGGCCGACACCCAATATTTCTAATTTTACCCATTTCTCTATGAAAACACATCCCGTATTCATTTTATCACGTTTTCGGGAAGATCCGATGCTGCTTTTATTTTCACCCTTTTTCGGCCATTTTTCGTGTAACCCCCGGCCCTTACTCGTTTGACCCGTTTTTCGGCCGACGACCAATATTACTAATTTTATCAATTTCTCTATGAAAATGCACCCCGTATTGATTTCATCACGTTTTCGGGAAGATCCGACGCGATTTTAATTTTTATCGTTTTTCTTCCATTTTTCGGGTAACCCCCGGTCCTTACTGGTTTTACCCATTTTTCGACCGACGACCAATCTTACCAATTCTACATATTTCTCCATAAACACCCACCCCATATTCATTTTATCACATTTTCGGGAAGATCTGATGCTGTTTTTATTTTCACCCTTTTTCGGCCATTTTTCGGTAACCCCCGGCCCTTACTCGTTTTACCCATTTTTCGGCCGATGACCAATATTACTAATATTATCAATTTCTCTATGAAAATGCACCCCGTATTGATTTTATCACGTTTTCGGGAAGATCCGACGCGATTTTCATTTTTGTCGTTTTTCGGCCATTTTTCAGGTATCCCCCGGCCCTTACTCGTTTGTCCCATTTTTCGGGTGACCCACGGCCCTTACTCGTTTTACCCATTTTTTGGCCGACGACCAATCTTACTAATTTTGTCCATTTCCCTATGAAAACGTACCCCGTATTCATTTCATCACGTTTTCGGGAAGATCCGATTCGATTTTCATTTTTATCGTTTTTCTGCCATTTTACGGGTAACCCCCGGTCCTTACTCGTTTTACCCATTTTTCGGGTAACCCCGGCCCTTACTCGTTTTACCCATTTTTCGGCCGACACCCAATATTACTAATTTTACCCATTTCTCTATGAAAACACATCCCGTATTCATTTTATCTCGTTTTCGGGAAGATCCGATGCTGCTTTTATTTTCACCCTTTTTCGGCCATTTTTCGTGTAACCCCCGGCCCTTACTCGTTTGACCCGTTTTTCGGCCAACGACCAATATTACTAATTTTATCCATTTCTCTATGAAAATGCACCCCATATTGATTTTATCACGTTTTCGGGAAGATCCGACGCCATTTTAATTTTTATCGTTTTTCTTCCATTTTTCCGGTAACCCCCGGTCGTGACTCGTTTTACCCATTTTTCGGGTAACCCCCGGCCCCCATTTTTCGGCCGACACCCAATATTACTAATTTTACCCATTTGTCTATGAAAACACACCCCGTATTCATTTTATCTCGTTTTCGGGAAGATCCGATGCTTCTTTTATTTTCACCCTTTTTCGGCCATTTTTCGGGTAACCCCCGGCCCTTACTCGTTTTATCCATTTTTCGACCGACGACCAGTCTTACCAATTCTACATATTTCTCCATAAACACCCACCCCGTATTCATTTTGTCACATTTTCGGGAAGATCCGATGCTGTTTTTATTTTCACCTTTTTTCGGCCATTTTTCGGTAACCCCCGGCCCTTACTCGTTTTACCCATTTTTCGGCCGATGACCAATATTACTAATATTATCAATTTCTCTATGAAAATGCACCCCGTATTGATTTTATCACGTTTTCGGGAAGATCCGACGCGATTTTCATTTTTGTCGTTTTTCGGCCATTTTTCAGGTAACCCCCGGCCCTTACTCGTTTGTCCCATTTTTCGGGTGACCCCTGGCCCTTACTCGTTTTACCCGTTTTTCGGCCGACGACCACTGTTACCAATTCTACATATTTCTCCATAAACACCCACCCCGTATTCATTTTATCACGTTTTTGGGAAGATCCTACGCCATTTTCATTTTTATCGTTTTTCTGCCATTTTTCCGGTAACCCCCGGCCCTTACTCGTTTTACCCATTTTTCGGCCGACACCCAATATTACTAATTTTACCCATTTCTCTATGAAAACACATCCCGTATTCATTTTATCACGTTTTCAGGAAAATCTGATGCTGCTTTTATTTTCACCCTTTTTCGGCCATTTTTCGTGTAACCCCCGGCCCTTACTCATTTTACCCATTTTTCGGCCGACACCCAATATTACTAATTTTACCCATTTCTCTATGAAAACCCACCCCGTATTCATTTTATCACGTTTTCGGGAAGATCCGATGCTGTTTTTATTTTCACCCTTTTTCGGCCATTTTTCGGGTAACCCCCGGCCCTTACTCGTTTTACCCGTTTTTCGGCCGACGACCAATCTTACTAATTGTGTCCATTTCCCTATGAAAACGTACCCCGTATTCATTTTATCACGTTTTCGGGAAGATCCGACGCGATTTTAATTTTTATCGTTTTTCTTCCATTTTTCCGGTAACCCCCGGCCCTTACTCGTTTTACCTATTTTTCGACCGACGACCAATGTTACCAATTCTACATATTTCTCCATAAACACCCAACCCGTATTCATTTTATCACGTTTTTGGGAAGATCCTACACCATTTACATTTTTATCGTTTTTCTGCCATTTTTCCGGTAACCTCCGGCCCTTACTCGTTTTACCCATTTTTCGCACGACACCCAATATTACTAATTTTACCCTTTTCTCCATGAAAACACACCCCGTATTCATTTTATCACGTTTTTGGGAAGATCCGATGCTGTTTTTATTTTCACCCTTTTTCGGCCATTTTTCGGGTAACCCCCGGCCCTTACTCGTTTTACCCATTTTTCCGGTAACCCCCGGCCCTTACTCATTTTACCCATTTTTCGGCCGACACCCAATATTACTAATTTTACCCATTTGTCTATGAAAACACACCCCGTATTCATTTTATCACGTTTTCGGGAAGATCCGATGCTGCTTTTATTTTCACCCTTTTTCGGCCATTTTTCGTGTAACCCCCGGCCCTTACTCGTTTGACCCATTTTTCGGCCGATGACCAATATTACTAATTTTATCAATTTCTCTATGAAAATGCACCCCGTATTGATTTTATCACGTTTTCGGGAAGATCCGACGCGATTTTCATTTTTGTCGTTTTTCGGCCATTTTTCGGGTAACCCCCGGCCCTTACTCGTTTGTCCCATTTTTCGGGTGACCCCCGGCCCTTACTCGTTTTACCCATTTTTCGGCGACACCCAATATTACTAATTTTACCCATTTGTCTATGAAAACACACCCCGTATTCATTTTATCACGTTTTCGGGAAGATCCGATGCTGTTTTTATTTTCACCCTTTTTCGGCCATTTTTCGGGTAACCCCCGGCCCTTACTCGTTTTACCCATTTTTCGGTAACCCCCGGCCCTTACTCGTTTGACCCATTTTTCGACCGACGACCAATCTTACCAATTCTACATATTTCTCCATAAACACCCACCTCGTATTCATTTCATCACGTTTTCGGGAAGATCTGATGCTGTTTTTTTTTTCACCCTTTTTCGGCCATTTTTCGGGTGACCCCCGGCCCTTACTCGTTCTACCCATTTTTCGGCCGACACCCAATATTAATAATTTTACCCATTTCACTATGAAAACACACCCCATATTCATTTAATCACTTTTCCGGGAAGATCCGATGCTGTTTTTATTTTCACCCTTTTCCGTCCATTTTTTGGTTAACCCCCGGCCCTTACCCGTTTTACCCATTTTTCGGCCGATGACCAATATTACTTTTTTCATCAATTCCTCTATGAAAATGCACCCCGTATTGATTTTATCACGTTTTCGGGAAGATCCGATGCGATTTTCATTTTTATCGTTTTTCTGCCATTTTTCGGGTAACCCCCGGCCCTTACTCGTTTTACCCATTTTTCGGGTAACCCCCGGCCCTTGCCCGTTTCACCCATTTTTCGACCGACGACCAATCTTACCAATTCTACATATTTCTCCATAAACACCCACCTCGTATTCATTTCATCACGTTTTCGGGAAGATCTGATGCTGTTTTTTTTTTCACCCTTTTTCGGCCATTTTTCGGGTGACCCCCGGCCCTTACTCGTTCTACCCATTTTTCGGCCGACACCCAATATTAATAATTTTACCCATTTCACTATGAAAACACACCCCATATTCATTTAATCACTTTTCCGGGAAGATCCGATGCTGTTTTTATTTTCACCCTTTTCCGTCCATTTTTTGGTTAACCCCCGGCCCTTACCCGTTTTACCCATTTTTCGGCCGATGACCAATATTACTTTTTTCATCAATTCCTCTATGAAAATGCACCCCGTATTGATTTTATCACGTTTTCGGGAAGATCCGACGCCATTTTCATTTTTATCGTTTTTCTGCCATTTTTCGGGTAACCCCCGGTCCTTACTCGTTTTACCCATTTTTCGGGTAACCCCCGGCCCTTACTCGTTTTACCCATTTTTCGGCCGACACCCAATATTACTAATTTTACCCTTTTCTCCATGAAAACACACCCCGTATTCATTTTATCACGTTTTCGGGAAGATCCTACGCGATTTTCATTTTTATCGTTTTTCGGCCATTTTTCCGGTAACCCCCGGCCCTTACTCGTTTTATCCATTTTTCCGGTAACCCCCGGCCCTTACTCGTTTTACCCATTTTTCGGCCGACACCCAATATTACTAATTTTACACATTTCTCTATGAAAACATACCCCGTATTCATTTTATCACGTTTTCGGGAAGATCCGATGCTGTTTTTATTTTCACCCTTTTTCGGCCATTTTTTCGGGTAACCCCCGGCCCTTACTCGTTTTACCCATTTTTCCGGTAACCCCCGGCCCTTACTCGTTTGACCCATTTTTCGGCCGACGACCAATATTACTAATTTTATCCATTTCTCTATGAAAATGCACCCCGTATTGATTTTATCGCGTTTTCGGGAAGATCCTGCGCCATTTTCATTTTTATCGTTTTCCTGCCATTTTTCGGGTAACCCCCGGCCCTTACTCGTTTGTCCCATTTTTCGGGTGACCCCCGGCCCTTACTCGTTTTATCCAGTTTTCGCCCGACACCGAATATTACTAATTTTACCCATTTCTCTATGAAAACCCACCCCGTATTCATTTTATCACGTTTTCGGGAAGATCCGATGCTGTTTTTATTTTCACCCTTTGTCGGCCATTTTTCGGGTAACCCCCGGCCCTTACTCGTTTTACCATTTCTCTATGAAAACCCACCCCGTATTCATTTTATCAAGTTTTCGGGAAGATCCTACACCATTTTCATTTTTATCGTTTTTCTGCCATTTTTCCGGTAACCCCCAGCCCTTACTCGTTTTACCCATTTTTCGGCCGAAACCCAATATTACTAATTTTATCCATTTCTCTATGAAAACCCACCACGTATTCATTTTATCACGTTTTTTGGAAGATCCAATGCTGTTTTTATTTTCACCCTTTTTCGGCCATTTTTCAGGTAACCCCCGGCCCTTACTCGTTTTACCCATTTTTCGGCCGATGACCAATATTACTAATTTTATCAATTTCTCTATGAAAATGCACCCCGTATTCATTTTATCACGTTTTCGGGAAGATCTGATGCTGTTTTTATTTTCACCCTTTTTCGGCCATTTTTCGGGTAACCCCTGGCCCTTACTCGTTTTACCCATTTTTCGGCCGACGACCAATATTACTAATTTTATCCATTTCTCTATGAAAATGCACCCCGTATTGATTTGTTTTGGTTGAATGAGTCAAGTCAGGTCAATTTTATTTATATAGCGCCAAATCACAGCAGAAGTTATCTCAGGGCACTTTTCACATAGAGCAGGTCTAGACTGTACTCTTTGATTTACAGAGACTTGACGACAGCGTCAAGGAAAAACTCCCCTTTAACAGGAAGAAACCTCCAGCAGTATGAGTGGGCAGCCATCTGCCTGTGTATATGGAAAAGCTATTCTGAAATGTCATGGAATGAATAGTCTACTATCATGTGTTATACCCACCATACCAAACAATATGCATAATTCCATCTTTGTATTACTATTTGGCCAATTTTACCTTAAATAAAGCCTGGTCACCTATAATTTGTGAATTCCCCCACACAACTACATACATAGACACATACACTACAGTAGAGTGTAACCTTCAATTTCACTGCTTTTCATGCATCAGATTGAATTGAAATTATTTCATATTGTGGTTTTATACCATTTTCTCTTCATTCAGTTTGTTTTCATTCAGTGTTTTGCCATCCACTTATATTCTTGCTTTTTGTTCTTTGTTTCATTTGAGGTGAGACATTCTCACAAGCTCCTCTAGCTTTTTAATCTCACTTTCACTAATTGAAACTTCACTTTCTGGGATTCATCATTTTACATGCATGATGCAACTACTGTACACAAATGAGAAAAATACCAACAAAAAAAGCTTTTAACTCTGCTATACATCTCTTGATTAGAAAAATATCCTCATTGGCAACAAAACCTTGATGTGGAATCAACAGAAACTCTTGCTCTTTTGAAGACAAAGCGAGAATGATAAAACAATTATTTCTATGAGTATCCTCTAATGTAAGAATGCAATAATGTGCTATTATGAGCAGAATTGTACAGTCTCAGAAATTACACACATGCACAGAAAAACATCCACAGTGTGGTTGCTTTTCTGATCCTTTTCATGGCTCCCAATTTCAATGTCCCCTTCAACAGCGTCAGCTCCATCATTGCCCTTTTAACGAGGTGATATCCAGACACATGGGAGCAGATGTTGCAAAGAAAACACACAGTGACATGATTGTGATCGATGTGCGCCTCCCACCATATCCACTGCATAATTTGGTGGATGGCATCAGGATAACAACCTGCATTATGTGGAGACAGCTGTCACCATGGCGCCCGGGCAGTCATTGTATTGGCTCCTGCCTTATTTCAGGCAGAGGCGGGGAAGCCAATTAGTGTTATTTACAGCTTGCTTGTGTCGTCACCACCTTGAAACCTGTGTCTCGCTCCGGCTAAAGAAAATGCATGGCTACCTGGGTGGTAATAGGACATGCTGAAGAGAGCAGCAGAGCTGTTTATTGGTGAGATTAGATGTAATTCTGCTCCAGATGGGAGATCATTTAAAGTTAATGTGAGCTTGTCCTTAAAGTTAAGTTCATGAACTTTTGTGGGGGATCTTAAGATTATGTCGCTTTCTACAGAAAGCCCTGCAAAATAATAATGAATTGTATGAATATGTGATATATAAATCTCATAGGCTGAAAGACTGAATGTGCATTGAAAAAATATACCCGTCAGGCCTCTGTTTTTGATGTGTCTTCAGTCTTAGGTATCATGTTTTGTGTTTATGTCGGAGGACATCATTTGATTTTGAGAACAGTCTTGGTGTCTTATTTCACTGTTAAAACATATTTTCAAATGTCCTCATTAATAGTGTAACATCTACAAACATGAATTATCTACAGGTATGTGTTATAATTATGCTACCCAGAATTCCTTTGCAAACTCCTTTGAAACAAACATACATTTCCAGTGTGGATGGTGCAGTCTGATTTAAAATATGAAGGAAAAAAATGATGAGCTGCAGCAGTAGGTTTGAAGGTTTTGCGGTAATGAATCTGATACACAGCATTTGATGAAATGGCGAGGCAGATGCAAACGCGGAGATGGCAAGAACGTGTGAAATACAAGAAGAGGACTTGTGATTGACTGTCACTAGTAATCCAAGCAAGCTTTTGAAGTGTAAAATGATGATGGGTTACGGTTTGAATGTATTTGCACTTCCATCATCAGCTTGAGAGGTCACAGGAACTGCACCTCTCAATATGAGGGAACGGTTCAGTCAGGCAGTTGTGCAGCTATAAGATTCACAGAGTATTATATAGCATCAGACTGACAGTCTCTGTGGCTGTGCCTGGATGGACAGAGGGTTGGTAGATTGAATGTAAGAACTTTCAGGCTACATTCACCTATAATGCTTTAATATGCTTATAGTTTACACCTGCAAGGCTTAATTTTAAAAGATGTCTTGCATATGAGGCAGAAGATAGGCTTCAAAAAAAGAAAAAAAGAACAAAGAACAAAACCAGCAACAACAACAAAAAAGGGTAATTTTAGTGATGTTTCTCCATCCAGACAATATTTGACCAGGGGCTGCATTCACAAAGTAGCAGCAAATGGTGCTGGCAATGACCATGAAATCAGCTTTATTTATTCATTTATTGTAGTTAGTGATTATTTAATGACAAACAAAATGTTGCCTTGAACATGTATTTTTGGTTTGATGAATAATTCTGACAGACAGCGGTTGTATTTCAAGTTCATCGGTGCTCCAAACTGCATTTTTCCAGTGTCCAAGTAAATCATTATCTCTGGTGATATTGTGTTGTTTTAATATTTTGGTACACTGATTGGATCCTTATTAACTCACCTGCCATCAAAATATACATTACAAAGTTCATTATTGTTGAAATTTTTCCAAAATCCTGATGCAGGGAGGTTACCTGCACCTTGTGAGCAGGACTCAGGAGTCCCTCTGGACCTCTAACTTCTCTCAGACTTTGGAACTACTTTTAGTGCTAAAACACAGTGCAAAAAGTCCAAAAGTTACTACACACACCCCTAATCAATTTAATTTACCAATTAATTAATTTCAAATTCAGTTAATTTGATATAATTAATGTAACTTAATGCAATTAATTAAGATTAAATTATTTTATTTTATTTAATCTAATGTAATATCATTTCATTTCTTTATTTGATTTAATCAAGTCAAGTCAATTTTATTTGTATAGAATCTTTCATACACAATGGCAGTTCAAGGTGCTTAACAGCAGCATGAAAGTAATTGATCAACAAGTTTAAATTATACAGAAATACAACAACCAAAAATGAACACCAAATCAAACACACACACACACACACACACACACACACACACACAAACACAAACACACACACACACACACACAGGGGGCAGTGATATGGACCTCTTTTTTTTTCTTTTTTCTCAAAAGTTCAATCTGAAATTTAGTTATGAACACCAGTGGCCTGCAGCATATTACTGACAGTGGGGGGCAGCATTACACCTTGCAGCATACAGCCTGCCGAAAATCCATTAGAAGAAGAATTTGTCGCCTACTAAAGACACATATTTCCTGCGACGCTCATATAAGTGTGCTGGCGAGTGAACAACTAACTTAGCTTAAAATGCTTAAAAAGAAGCCAAGTGGCACTGAAAAGAAAAGGAAACACTCACAATCTGAAGAACGGCACGACACTAGTAAACGCAGAAGCACTGAATCCAACTTGGAGGTGAGACAAACAAAAGTGGTGTCGAGCTCGTCTTTTGTTTAACAGTTTATCTGCTGTAGCAGCTGTAGTAATATTATAAACTCAGAAGTTGAATTCTCCAAACAATGACTTTGGATATTATTGCTTAACGGTAAACAAGTCATGACGATAAATTGGTCTTGAGGGACATTTTAGCTTTTGGTTGTTGCTGTTCATTCACTCGTTTGTAGCACCGGTGCTTTGGTTTCACGAGTAACCGTGCTAACTTGTGACTTTCGGCTTCGACTTATCTTACAACAAGAGGCGTTCACCTTAAAGTTACTTTTATAAGTGGAAAAACATAGATTAGCAGAGTATCTAGCGTCTTATGAGGAGTTTAACACTGTAATACAGGTTAATTGGTTGAATATGAGCCACTTTCCGAATGAGGGTAAGTTAACTGTATAAAATCCCAAGATAGGCTACGTTTTGTTTCCCATATTATGGGAAACGTTACGAGAGGTGAATGATTCTTGCTGCACGCAATTTATCTGACGTAAATGGTTAGCGTAGATAATATACACAGATGAGTATGTGTTTAAAATTGATTTAAGTAAAGTTGAAGGCTTTTAGGAGGAAATGCACATGAGTCACCAGTCAACACAGTCACTTGTTAAACCGGAACGCTGACGTTTCAACGTTTTAATACTAAAATTTGCTGTACCAGTGTGCCTGTTTATTTTTCTATTATATACAGACGAGTGACAACAAACTAAAGGAAAAACCTGAATGAATTAGTAGAGAAATATAATGAATGCAGATGCTTCCACATAGGTGCACTGCATGGTACAAATACACAATTAACATTCAGTCATAATCTGTGACATGTATAAAAAAAGCTGAGCAGGCCCAGATGATTCTGATTTTGTATCAAGATGGCAACAGGAAAAGATGTAAGTGACATTGGTCGACAGATTGGTATTTCAATAGGAACAATGACTAAAGTGACATCTGCATTTAGATCTATGAGAAAGACATCAGTAAATAGGTTTGGAAATTGTGGTCGACAGCGCACATTTGGTGACCGTGATGCTTGTGGATTAGTGTGATATGTAAAGAAAAACAGAAAGAGCAACTCTTCCTCAGGTGACTGAGAATGTCAATGCAGGATGTGATCAAACTATGTCAGCAAGAACAGGCTGTCGATAAGTACGTAGAGAGGGATATTATAGTAGGGTTGCAGTGTATGAACCCCTCATTAAAAAGATGAATGCATATCTTAGAGTTCAGTGGTACAAAAACCATAGACACTGGTCTACAGAGATATGGAAAAAAAGTGATATGGTCAGACGAGTCATCCTTCACCATATTCTCGACAAGTGAGTGAGTTCATGTGTGGCGTTCACCAAGAGAACAGTGCAGGCCTGAAAGCTTGTCCCCTACAGTGAGGGGATCTGGTGGCTCTGTTATGCTGTGGGGGGCATTTTGCTGACATGGTTTGGGTCCACCCCTCCCCTTACAGGGAACAAAACACCAAATGGAGGGAATATCTTTTGGAAGAATAGTGTTTATCCCTCCAGTAGAGTTCAGAGACTTGTAGAATCAATGCCAAGGCACAGTGAAGCTGTTGTTGAAGCACATGGTGGCCCAACACCTTACTAAGACTCTTTATGTTGGTTTTTCCCGTCTATACAGTTTTATTTCCTATTTGTGTCCCCCGCTATGCCACTGCACAGAAAACAAACAGACTCCAGCTTTGTCTTTTGTTATCCAAAAGGGTGTAATATTAAATATTATTACTGAAGTGATATTTACTGTAGCACAGATAATGTGGCTGTGTCTAAATTCAGGCTTTGGTCCAGTTGTCATTTACATTAAGTTGGCTGTTTTTTGTTTGTTTTTTTAGTGTTTAGCTTTGTGCATTAATGGTATCATGAAATTGCAATCAATTGACAACTCTTATTTTCAAAAATTTCTTTTGCTGCAAAGTCTGAAATGAAAGCTAATTTAAATTCATTTACACTTGGCACATCTAGCTAAAACTAATGCAGTCCAGTAAAAAAAAAACAGCCCCACAAGAAATCCTACCTTCATGAATGTATAATGGAACAATGCTATTTAATTGCATTGCCTCATACTGAGAGGTTTCTAAATTTAGTACCCTCCATTTATATTATTGAGAGTAGACTAAATATTAGAGACACCAATCAGTTATCAGTTTAACGTAATGTGGGCATAACTAATAAATTGGTGAGTATTTGTGTGTTTTTCAACCAGGACTGAGACTATTTTCCATTACATTAAATTTGGAATACATATTCTGTGTATTTTTGTTACATTGTGGAATTTGAGCACACAAAACAATAAAATTGCTTGGGTAATCACTTTTTGTGTACATTGATTTGATTTTAAATCTCTTTTAAAAACACTGTATTTGTTCAGATCATTTTCTCTGTATAGGTTGCAGCAAAGTTGATGATAATTTTGCCTTTATTCTCACAACACTTGCTGCATAAGAGTTTTAACACAACTTAAGGCCTATTACAATACCATGTGAGCCCTTTAAATAAACACAAAGATGTAAAAGTTTTTTGACATAGAACACAAGTCTACATATACATCAACAAACTGCAGAATCTTTGAAGTCCAAGCTTAATGCCAACAGAGTTCAAAACCTGTAAAGCCATTATATTGATTAGTATATTAACACTTTTCAAGCCCTCCCGACACTGTATCTGAGTAACATTTTGGTTTCCTAAAGCAGGAGTCCAAGGATGAGCTCGCTGACCCAGAGCTGGACAGGATTGGCAGTGACATTGAGGAAGGGGGACTGGACCTCAGCCTGCCATTCCAGCCCATCACTGCTTATGTCACTGACAAGAGGGAGATGCTGGAGCAGTGTTTCCGTGTGCTGGGGGAGAGGAAGCTGAGGAAGATGCTGCCTGATGAACTCAAGGTGACATTTAAGCATGTGGACTTAGTGTTATATACAGTAGCTGTGAACTCAGCTTCATAGTATGAAAGAAAATAAGACAGGTTGAATGTAAATATCAGTTTTGAATAACATTACCTCAGAGTGGTATAAAAGATGTCACACTTGTCTTAAACACAATTTTTTTCCATTCATAAAATTTCTTTTATGTAAAAACAAGTGATTTAAGAGCATTTGTCCACTAAAGGGAACAAGTTGGCTTTTTTCGTTTCACGACCATTGAAATCAAGCTTTGGATATTCACCCTGTACTTTTTGGTTTTATGGACCTTATTTTCGGCTTTGGCAAGTGTTGTCTTCTAAAATAACATGTTGGAAGACATATGACCATGGCCCTATTTTGCACTGTTGGTTATATTCCAACAGCACCAGCATTTGCTGAAAAAGCACCAACAACTTGAGCAATAGTGATCATATCATGAAAAGGTTTGTTCCATCTTTTTGTTGCCATTCACAGTAACATGGTGCACTTCATCTTATCATGCTGTTTTTCATTTTGGTGCAATTGATTTGAAAATCACCCTATCCAAATTTTACTTTTCCACAACACTGTACTTTTTTAAAACTCTGCTTACGGCTAGTTAGGATATACTGTAGCTACTGTTAGTCTTATTTTACATTTTGTGGTTTTAATTGCTGTTAGGATTCTTTTTTTTAGGAATGGCTAAGTCTGTTATGTACAGTAAAATTAAAAAGCAAATCCAAAGTTTTGTCAGCTAGTAAAAGTGAATAAAAGTGATTTGATACAGATTACAGATAATGAGATTGCTGCTGTTTGCTTGAGTGAAACTAAAGCAACTTGTTGTCAAAGAAATGTCCTCCACCTTTACTTTTTAATCACATTTTTCTTTACAGGACTGTTGTTTAGAGGAAATCAGAAAGCTGTGTTGGGAGCAACTGGAGCAGATCTCAGAGAAAAATGTTAAGCATATCCTGGCAGGTAAGACTTATTTTCACACCTGCTATTTCGACTGTGTGTGTGCTCAAACAATCGAGTGTCAGTATCAGTTCAAACTGTTGTTTATTGTGTCTAGGGGAAGAACTGCCATCTGGAAATTGCGATGAAAACACCTCAGAAAGCCAGTGAGTGAACAGTTTGCTCATTCAGGGTACAATTTCAGAGTGAAGTAGAGTGTGTTCTTTTCTTTTCTCATACTTTTATGTGTTTATTTCATTTTTTCCCCCCAATCAAGGCAAGACAATAATGTGGACTCTACATCTTGCCTCAAAGAAACTGCAAAAACCGAGGACCCAAAGCAAGGTAATTAATATGTAATGCGCAGAAAGAACATCCCCCAGGCATTCAATCAAAGTCTTCAAAGACAGAAAAAGCTATAAAAGAAACGTTTTACATTTTAAATGTCTGTGTAATTTTCTTCACAGAGGCTGGTGGTTCAGGCGAGGAGAGCGACGTTCTAAGCATAAATGCAGACACTTACGATAGTGACATAGAGGGACCCAAAGAGGAGCAGGCTGTCAAAGCTGAGGTCGGGGCAGTAAAAGTAGGGGACAACAGCAGGGAAAGAACAGACCCAGCTGTACACCCCGACCCAACAAATCCAGAGCCTCCCACAGACTCTAAACCAACAGAAGCAAAGAAAGACATCCAAAGTGACATAGACAAAAGTGTCAGTGAGATTTTAGCATTTTCCTCCACTTCAAGCAGAGAGGAAGCAAAAGAACAGAGCACACCACTGCTGTCTGCAGCCGTCAGTTCACCCGATCAAGGCGGACCTGTTTCAAGTTGTGCACCGGCAGCGTGTCAGCCGTCAATCCAGCAACTGGAGCTTCTGGAGTTGGAAATGAGGGCCAGGGCCATCAAGGCTCTGATGAAAGCAAGTGATGGGAAAAAAACACAAGCTACAAAAAACGTTTAACATGTTTTCATTATTTTTGTATTGTTTAATGGGTTCTATCCACTATATATAATTCAGATTACAGATGAAAGTTGTGGTTGAATCATATAAACCCTGATTTATAGTTCTCTGAATGTACCGTTCAGAACATATTGTGTTATTACTCCATATTGGAATGTTGTAAATATTTACTGCTAAATTAAACAAATCAAGGCCTGCCTTACATCAACTGAATGCATGTCTTCTGGCATGGATGAACATAATGGTCATTGCACATGTATTTTATTCTCTGGTCACTAGATGGCAGTGTTACTCTGCCATAATATATCCATGGTAACACGTGTAATCTGAGAAGGGGAGAGCAAGAGATGCTTTATTTGTTCGCATTACAGTCAAAATGGTCATGATCAGCATGAAAGTCAAGTTTTGTATCCAGTGATGTAATTTAGTAATGAGGTTAGGGCAAAAAATTGGTTCTGCGATGGTAGAGGTTCTCCCAGTCAGTGTTACAGCTCGCTGCAGACAATATTGTGTCTACAGGCAAAGATTTACAAGCCAAAGTAGGTGGCAGCAGTGTTGTACTGTCATTTAGAGACACTTGTAGCATTTCTTCAGTCGGCACATGTGAATTTGTCCGATGCATAGTAGAGCTACAACAATTAGTCAATCAAAAGAAAAAGAATCAACCATTTTGATAATTGAATAATCATTTAACTAATTTTTCAAGCACAAACACCAAACATTTTATGCTTCCTGGTTCTCGAATGTGAGAATTAATTGCTTTTCTTTCTTATATTATAGTAAATTGAATATTTTGAGGGTTTTGGACTGTTTATCAGACAAAAAAGGTATTTGAAGATGCCACCTTTGTTCTCTGGGATACTGTGATGTACATTTTTTTTTTACTGTTCTCTAGTGTTTTATAGACCAAACTATGAATCGATTCATCAAGAAAATACCGTCATATTAGTCAATAATGATACATAATGATAATTATTGTTAGTTGCAGTCCTAATGCATAGTATTAGTTACACTATGTACTGCCATCACTTTCACAGTTGCACCATCCCAATATTTAATCTGGTTTCTGACACCAGTGTAAAGGAACAAAAAGAAATCTTTCCCATTGCCTTACAGATAAAATGCAGAAAACTCCCAAAAAGAAATACATTGAAATAATTAGACCAACTGTCCTCACCTATATATCAGTATAAATAACCTGCCAGTTTTCTCTACCTGAGTAACTTCAAAATTTATCTTTGCTTCCTGTACTTCTATAGTGACTAGAATTAATAGCATCCTCTTGCATAATACTGTAATTTTTTTTTTTTTTTTTTACTATAATTTACTGCTTTGTTCCGGTATAAATTGTAAGGTTGCGGTGTGTGTGCAATTACATGCAGATGCAGAGCAAAACAGCTCTCTATCCCACAACCTCAAAGGAGACAATGAAAAGTACGATAAGACGCCAGTTGCCTCTTGGGTATTTGCATTTAAAAGGGTTATTTCATGGGAGGAATGAGGGTGGGAGGGTTAAATGCGTCATTCTCTGTGCATTTATGTGCAGGTATCTTTGTACTCATTGATGATCTCAAGAGGAAAATGTCCACTTTAGTAAAAAAAAGGGATACAAAGATTCTGAGTGCTGGCGGTCTTTGACTGGTGAGTATTTATCGGTGTAATTTGACTGCTATTAGAATGCCAATTATGATTTGGTGTGAGCAGATAAATGGCTTTTTAAGCAAACCTCAAAATGGGTAGGCTGAAAAATGGATTGATGGAGGCGAGACGATACTGTTTTGTTGAGAGAGTACTTTTCGAATTCAAATTACCCAATGAACCGTGTTAAAATATTAAGATATGATACTTGCTATTATGAAGGTCAAAAACAAGATTATCAAAAAAACTTATTGTGCTCACTACTTCATCTAGCTACTTAATGGCTACACCTGTCATTTCCCTCATTGTGACCTAGCCTTTGGATGCGATGTTAATTAGAGATGTAAAAAAACTACTGTTGTCCTCAAAAACTATTTAGGGATGGTTTTTCTCTCAACTTTATATTCAACTTGTACTGCATAACAATCTCTTGAAGCTTTAAGATTCAGAAACAATGAATATATGCCTTTTATTAAAGCTCACACTAGGTACTTTAGTACTTGATGTTCTGGAAGACTTTATATACGACACACTGTACTGTAGGATGTAGCGAGTTGGATGTTGGCTTTAGGCACAGTGGACTTTATACTCTGTTGAGTACTTCATCGGTGTCATGAAATACCAGTTCTCTATAATCCTGTAACCCCCCATCGTAAGATATCCCCATCAAACTTCTACTGCTGTGCTGTAAAGACAAATTTCCAGGAGAGACTAGGAAGTATGTAACATTTTATAGCATGGCTTGCAATTTGAATTAATGAAATGATAAATATCACTCTTACTGCATTGCAAGTTCTGTTGTTCAGTTTTGTTGTGTATATATAGACTCCTGTGTTGAATGTTGGGGAGCTGAAATGTCATTTTCATGTGACTGGTAGACATGGTAACTGTGACAGTGGCCCCCAAGGACAAAACACATATAATAGTGAAAACATTGGGAGGAACAAGCTCCAAGTCAAGACTTTCTGTAAATACCGAAACAAATACAAAAAGCAAAAGCACAAACATTAACAGAAAAACAGACAAAGCTGCAAATATCAAAAACATTGTAGTAGAAATTTGAAGCAAAAAAGACACTTGGGGGAGGGGAGCTACTGTATGAACCCTTTTTGGCAACTCTAGCTGCGTGACTTAAGGGATGGGGATGTCAGTTTGGCTTCATCTTTGGTCCAACACTTCCAGCCAGAATAAAATATTTTGCTAGTTACTAAGAGGATTACTGTTAAATACAGTGCAGACATGAATGGTGCTCACTGGATGAATGACTTTTCAACCAGTGCCACCAACAAGTGGTTGTAGTTAAAGATACAGTACCATAACAACTGATGACCCAATTCTCATCAGCATCAACTATACGTAAGCGTATTGAGAGAGTACTTGATATGCTAACATGCCAAACATTACATGCTAAATGTGTTCATGTTAACATGCTAACTTTAATGTTTTGAATTACACTCCAGTGGTTGAATGTTAGCACATTAATGCTAGAAAAAGCTCAAAGCACAGTTTCACCTAAGGGCACCCTGAGCCTGACAAGCACACTGAGGCTGACAAAGATCTGCTATCCTGATAAAATGAAACTTTTAGCTGAGATTAAGACACTAAAATGGTCACCGCTTAAAGGATAAACCTTCTGATTTACAGTAGGTGACCCTTTGCACCACCTTTAGGGCACACTTAAAATGTTCTGCCAGTGGTGAGAAACAAAGAATAGCAAAAAAATGTATTAATCAACCCAACAGTTTGTTGTCTAGTGTGCAATTAGCTTTATTACCTTGACCATTGGGAAAACATCACCTTCTTTGCTATTGCAGTCACAAACAGGTCTGTCACTACTCCCTATTTTTTTTCTGTAGCTGCACATTATTTTTGTTTGGGTATTGATATTTACAATATTTCTTCATTTTGAGACCATTTTCTCTTTTCTGTTGTATTTTCTCTCTTGTATGTGTTTTTTAGTGTTTGCAGTAATTCTGTATTTGGGGTGCATTGCGCTTAATGTCTGTGTTTTCACTGTGTTTTGTCCTTTGTGGCCACTGGAAAGTATGATAGAAGTAGCGGTTGACACGCTACTATGTTTGTGAAAAAGGTAACTTGCCAGTCTAATACAAGCCTCTAGATGTTACTGTGGTGCCACAGGGAAAAACCATAGGGGCAAAAAGGTATTTGAAAACGTAGATGTAATTTTAAAAGAACACATCCTGTTTGCATAAATAAAGTGATTCTCTTCAAATTTCCTCTGTGGCGTCTCTGTTCTTTTCTGCAGCAAGAAATTAAATTGAACTAACAGCTCATGCTGACAGGCAATAAATAGCTTAGCACCTCTGTATGACTAAATGAATTGATTTCCCCAAGCAATGACTCATCGGACACATTTCATTTTCTTCAAGTTTCAGACAGCATTTTTCTTATCAAGGTAAAAGAAGAGATATTCAATGTTCGGCATACTTTGTTTTGATTAAATATCCAGTTCTGTGATAGTGCTAATTTCTGTTGCACTGGCAGTAATCACGATGGCCATCTTAAAGACTGTAGAAAATGTAAGCTACATCTATGTGATGATTATATTTAAATGTGGAATTATAGATAGCATAAACTGTTCCTATATCTGTGTTCATTTCTTGCCTTAATGTTTCAGATTTCCTGGACCAGATGTATATAATTTGAATGGTAGCTCACTCTAGGCATATTGGTCCTGGAATAATGGATCCTTCTGTTCCCTGTTGAATCTTCTGTCAGCGAATGGAAAAGAATGACAATTATTGTAGTTTCATCACAGGTGTGCTGCACATCTGTTCACCATTCACTTCATTTGCAGGCGTAAATGCTTGGCTTTTTTCCTCAAAGAGGCATAAGCCTGGCAGAACCCTTTTTGAAAAATGTGTAGTGGGTTATTGTAAGTTTGGTGCCATTTGAAAGAGAAGAGCTCCCTTTTTTTTAGTCACACTCCAAAATCCCTGAAAGAGATTTGAACATTTGATATTCCACTCCAGTGTAGTATCTGCATTTTGAGAAAATTCTTCCCCTTCGCTGACTCTTCTGACATCTGACTTTCAGATTCCATGCATGCTCTCTTCACATGGGTCCCCCCCCCCCCCCACACTCCCTCAACTTCGGGGTCTGCATTCAAATGGTGCATTAATACCATCAAACAACCATTGAAATTCTGGCAAGGCGACCAGCAAGCCAATAAAGCAAAATGCTTTTGAAGGATATCGAGAGACATCAGGCAGGATGGATGACCTTGCACAATCAAATCAGCATAATCAAATGAAATATCACAATATTACATCAAAGCCAACTCCCACCGCGACAGCAACTGCAACATGATCAACAAGCTCAATCCTTGGGGTATCAGTGCTTTTTTTTTTTCAAAGAAATACTGTGGTTGATGGTCTGAAGTGTAGATATTTTACAACTAATGGAGTAGGCTTAGTGAAAATCTGTAATATTGTGTGGCTTTTAAATGTTCATGTAGTCTATGGTTAATCTCTAATCAGTAAACATGAATGATTCCTGCTGAAATGAGTATGAGTATGCAGACTGCAACCCTAATCTATAATGTTTGGCAAATATTTAGCACTCCTTTGAGGATTAAGGTTGATAGCATCCAAAATAATTATGTGAGGATCAGAATATTTTATTCCCTACATCAATAACGCAAAACGCTTAGAAGCTCATTTGGTCATAATAACTCTAAAAAAGGAGTTTTTCATCTCAAATGAAATATGCATTTTTTTGAAAACTTCTTTCACCACTCACATTGGAGACAAAACTTAAAGCAATATTACTGACATACTAACTTTCTTAAGCGACAATTGCATGTTGTGTTTGGTAACACACAATAAGGATGTATTTGTCTATATGTTCTTGCCATAAATGATCTAAAATTGACTAGTATCACATGCAAGGAATTTTGAAAATTTTATCTAAACTCAAAACTGCACAAAAATGTTTGCAGACAGGCACAAGTTTAAACATTTCTACATTATCACATCTTTGGGGAGTTAGCCAAGGTTGTCTGGTTACTGGGTTTGAATGTGTCAAAATACTGTACTGTTAGACTGGCATCTCTAGGATACACATTATTAACAAACCTCAATATACTGTAGTGGAGCTCACACTGATCCTAACTTACTACGGCAGAGAATATAAAGGTTTTTAAAGACCTAGAAATGGAGGGGGGGAGGATCGACTCTAAAGTCATTCCATATTCAGTTTCTTTAAGCTAATCACACTTTCTGTGAAGCTAAGCTTTAAACAGCTGCATGCTTATAGTCCCAGCTGTCCTATGAACAGCGATGGACCACCGAAGTGTCCCCCAGACAGATGATGGATCACAGCACACAGCTCTGGCAGGCTCACACTTTTATGATGCTAGGTGAAGACTACACCATTTGTGCTGGGCTTGGAAGACATTGGACTGTCAAATCCTGGTGGGGTGCCATTTATTTATTTTTATTTGGATGATTTATTTCCCACAGAAGCACAAAAGGACTGTACCAAGTAAATTACTTTTGTCAAAGTTGTGATAAAACTGTCAAATTGCTTCCCACCACCAGCTGGCAAGCAATTGTATTACATAAGTAATTGTCAAAAGGAATGTCAAGAGAGGAGTATATTGCTCGGTGAGTTTCTGTCTCTCTTTCCATCAGGGTTTTACGTTCCTTGCCTTAGTTTAATGGCCTTGCTGTGTGTTTTAACTACATTGCAGTATGTAATTCTCTGGGGTAGAACCATACTGTAGATACAAGACTCAAAATGAATCTGAGCTCTTTTGTTTTTTCATTTTATTTTAAGACTGATTTAGACTGGTTGGAATATGCGTCTTTTAAGGTTTCTGATTGATAATACCAGTCTCAGTTTTGCCTTATTTTTATAGTTCACAATAACAAGTAAGGCAAGTGTCATTTTCAGTTTTGACTGATAGCTGATAACTTTTATGAGCTTCTGTAGAGTTCAACATCCTTCAGATTCCTATAAGTTCTAAAGTTATGGAAGATAATAAGTCAGACATATGAAGTTGTTGAAGTTTCTTAAACTATTATACAATAGGAATGAGTCATGCAACAAACTGAAGCACACAAAAGCTTACCCCCACACCACCGCTTCAAATCCCAACATCTATATTCTCCTCTTGTTCATCACATCATATGAATGGAGTGCTATTTCAGTTCCGCCTCCTGACAGCCAATTAACCAGCCAGTGTCTGCTTTATGCCCCCCCAAACTGATTGCTTATCCCTTCCTCTGATTGTGAGGGCTTATACAGAGACAGGATTTTTTGTAACTTAAATGACATTTTGATGTGAAAACAATCAAAAGAAATGGTTTTGCTGGTGATATTGAATCGAGTGATTTCAAGTGTTGCTCTGTAGTTTTGATTATTTTGAATCAGGAGAAGGTAATCTGCTTTTAGATTGCCTTTAACTCTACTGATTTCCAGGGAAAAACTGATTCTTGAAAGTTTGGCAAGAGTTGCCAGTATAGAAGTTAAATCTTTGAATCTTAATTTTACTGTATTTACACTTAACTTTATCCCATGTAATTTTCCCTTTTTGAAGTTTGAGCACTAAAAAAGAAACATACACATTTAAAACTAATAAAAACAAGTAACAAGTGCAGGAGTAAATGTATCAATGTGGCACTGTGCAGGAAAAAACAATACAACAACCTGCAGTTCAAGAAGGGTTGTGTTATTTCAACATGAAGGCTAATGTTAACATGTAGTGGACAAATCTTTAGTCTTGGTTAAATTGTATTCTTCTGCTGTTAGTTTTTATTTACATTTCATCCCAGACATTTGGCAATATCAAACATCGTCTCGTCACACACATACAAGACCAAAAGAAAAACATCAGTTGCAACATTATATGTATTTCTACATACTTTTAAATGTACAAAGTTCCAAATACATTGTACACCAAATAGCAGAAGACAGAAACTAAATCCTAAATACCTAAAGTTAAATGTTTTGTATGTAAATAGCCAACTCACTCTTTGTACAGAATCCATGTTTAAAAAATCATTTTCTGTTCCTCTCATAATAAACAAAGTATTGCGTTAAAAGGACAAAAGAAAAAAATTAAACCCATTTTCTAAGTCATGAAGGTGGCACTTTGAATAAATCTGTTTTTCTTCTTTCAGACTGATAAACTGTCCATTTCAACATTAAGTGGTAAAATGCCAAATCCCAGCGCACATAAAGATCTTCCCTTCTTAGATAAATTATATACAACATAATTCTCTGTACCACATTCAAATGTTATCATCCTTAATGTACGCAGTTTTGGTTTAGACCCTTTGTCATTAGCCCAATGTTTTTCACTCAGCAAATGCAGTTCCTCTCACATGTTTTTCATATTCATCATTATTAAAAAGAGCCTGCTAAACCCATAGTTATTAAACAAAGTGTGCACACCTTTAGACCAAGATCCATTCATTGTTGTTAGTTTTTAAACAGTATTCATTAATGACATGATTAAAAAATCTGTTTTGTTGCAGGTTATCTTATCTCTCCTGCTGAGGCTATGCCTTAACATGGGGATAATATTTCTTTAATAAGAGTCAGCCATATGGAAGGCTGAGAATGGACCATTTTGTGGGATGAAGTAATAAGAGCAACAAATAATTATATGGTCAGAGTTAGAGACAGTCCAGATTTTCTGTGAAATCGAAGGCCTCCATCCCACATACAACTGAAAGAGCTGTGATGATGCGTGGTGTAATCAGTATGCCCTTCATTGTGACTAGACTTTTTGTAGTAGCATAATGATGAACCTCTCAAGTTTTGCCATTGAAAGTGAGGTCATCTTATCTGTAATGTTAAAGCAAGGAACAGATTCAGTGAGGGATTTTGGGACAGATGTTAAAATGTCATCCCTGATACGTATCTCAGCAGGAACAGGTGTTGCTGGGCCTGCTGGTAAATGGAGTCAGCATGCTGGTGGGAGAAGAGGTGGCTGTTTATCTTCATGTCCAAGTACCTAAAGCTTCTGGATTGGCTCCAGCCCCTCAAGGACCTGCACACGTCTGCCTGAAGCGGTAAGTTTGCACAAAGTGTGGCTGCACATTTTCATCTATTTGTCAATGCTCTCAGCAAATTATTCAGCGGGAAATGATGTTGGCATATGTACTCATTACAAATGAGAACACAACCATTTGGTGCAATGTTAATGAGCAAAAATGTCTTTGTCAAATGAATATGTGCTGCACGCGTGGTTTATGAGCTTAGGAAATGAACTATTTGTTTGTCAGAGGCTAAATAATTCGGCACACTAATAATGATCTCTGTTGAATTAGTGAGTTCGAAGTGACTCTAACATTAATCAACATTCCCTTGCTGTTCAGTTTAATCCGGTCCAACCCAAACTAATCAGTGGCAGCCAACACAGGCCCCTTAAGACTTCACAATTAAAGCTTTTACACCATTTTTCCTGCGAAGATGAATCGACTTATCACTTTGCGCAATTAAAGGTCATATGGAAATGATGAGTCACTTCAAAAATCAACACCTTAAAACCAAAAGATCCATCATGAGTTATCCTGTATGTTCTCGGCAAAGGTCCACCCATTATACCACTCCTTAATATTGATAACCTAACCTCCACCTATTCCTTAGTGACTCATTAGTCACAGAAGTAATGATATGTCATAAAAGAGCAATCAGTGTTCTGGATGTGAGTGATGACTGTGGCTTAAGACATGCAAGCTGTGATGTAGTACACATCTGATCAGAGCAGGTTTGGTATTTGCAGTTGAGGCCAAAAAAGATGCTCACCCTACCTCTGTTCTCTCCGTTCCCTGGAGGTAAACAAACAACATCCTGCCACTGAGAGTTAGATTCAGCATCCACCAAAGCCTTTTTTTTATTTATTTATTTTAGATAGCTGAGAAGTCATAACGGCCATGTTGGATCTTTTATCAGAGCCTTATCATCCTTACGCCAGACTCATTACACAGCCCAACACGGGTGTGGAGACGGCATAATAAAACGTGACTTAATCAAAACCAAGCAGGCCTCCAGAATAATGGCTCCCCACAGCTGAATATGTGAAACAATCGGGCAGGGTCTACTGTTGTACTTAACCTCATCAAGATCCTCATTTAGGTGATAGAGGACACAGATGCTGAGGCGAGAGGCTGCTAGGGGGTTGTTTGTTATTTTTCAATTTATGCTTGATGAAATGAGTCAGCAGTTTATGTTCAAGAGAGATAATTACAGTGCATTTTATGCTGCCTTCTTCTTTTATATTAAAGCAGAGCGCTGTCTAATTGTTTATAACATTTTAGGATACCTTGGTGAATTTTTTCTAGAGGCTGTGGCCAGCAGCATTTGCTTTTCCTAAAAATCTCTTTTAGTCTTTTACTAAAAGCTATCTGAACAGCATTTAATGATACACAGCAAACCTAAAAAAGTGTCCCACATATCCTTGCACAAGATTCAGGTTTAAAGTTTGAGCAAAGACAGTTGCAGTGTTTTTACACTGGGGTTTAAATCTTCCCCCGAAAGCTTTACCGAAGTGATGTGTAAGTGTCTGTTTCTGTAATGGGCTATGCCATGGGAATGTTTCCATGGTAACATGGCAAAGGCGCTAGTACAGCTCAATGCCGCTCTCTGGGGAGTATCTGGGGAGCTTCTGCTTAGTGGGAAATGATGATAATAGCGCAGAATGTTGGATAAAACTCAACTGGGGAAGACTAACCCCTTCATATTGCAGGGAAAGGAGATGACATTCACCTTCTTTAGCATAGTCTTTTGCTAGCACCCTTTTTTTTTATTACCTGTTTCCCTAGTTACCACACTACAGTATGTTTCATATTCATCGCTTTCATTTTTGCAATCTCACTTATTGCACTTCGGCAGGTAGTGACTCTTGAAGAATAGAGAGCACACAGAGACACAGTGGTCATGTCCTATTAAACCTCAGGTATTTGTTTTTTACTGTCAGATGTGTGAATAGTGCTCCTTTAGAACTTGTTGTACCCTTAATACAGGCCTTTTTAGCTTCACCTATTCTAATATATAGTTTAATATTTTAGGTATGAAAGCTTTTGCCCGTGTGACTATTTTTAAGATCCAGGCTGATAGACTGAAGAATGTGTATTCACTGTAGTTACTGCATATTTCTCTAAGAAAATAGTCGAAAATCCTCAGAAAATTGAAAATATCTATGCACAATTGCTCACACAGTGGTCTTACAAAGTAGTGGCCACCGCCTGGAAAACTATTTGACCTGGTGACTCCTCTTGCAGTGAGAAACCTCGGCTCAAATCTGTTTATACCCCACTGGCACTCTGTTGCTCTTTTCCCAGCGCTGATATGCGCGCTTGTGTGCGTGTTGTTCAGTGTTAGATGTCGGATTCCAGCAGCTTAGAAAACACAGCTTTGTATTAGATCACAACTGTGCATAAATTACATCTACAGCAGAGTATTAGGCGTGGAGAAATAACTGAAGACTGAAACTCTTTGGAGTTGAAAATGTCACATTAATTTCAAACACATTACCCCCTGCCGGAAGACTTAATGAAGAAGCCCATTAGAATGTCATACCTGCTTACTTGTGAATTTTGTAGAAAGTTTATTTGATATGTCTGAGTCAATTACCCAAAGTCTTTGTGATAAGAAACTGCTCAGTAGACCTGAACCTCCAGTTCTACTTGGGGAGCACTTGGATATTTTACACAAGGCTGTGCTTTGAATAATTTCCAGGCATAAATTTGTTTTTGGCAAGGCACTCTATTTTCCCCCTGCCAGCTTAAAGGTTTTGTCCTTTACGTCACTTTGCAAAGTGTGTGCAACTGATACGAAATAAAGACCCAGAGCAACAGAAGACATTATACAACTGTTTTTACAGATACTCTCGATGACAAATTGAACTGAAACTGAAATTCATGCATAAAATCACTGGAGCGCCCCTTTAATAAAGAAGAAAATGTGATTACGTTATCAGTGTATGTAAAGGAAAGCAGAGTTCCACTATACAAAGTGTATAGATAACTGTACTTACTGACTATACTGCATATACTGCATAAAACATATAGGGTACATACATTTTTGTATGATATTTGTGTAGAGTTGTTGTGACAACTGGCCTACTTGTATTTAAACTCCATTGCAGTCATTTTTATTTGTCAGCATTCTCACTGTGGAGTTTTTTTTTTCTGTCTGTGGACGTGGAGCGTTTCATGTCCTCCTCAGACACACTGTGGGAGTGCTGGGACAAACACCGGATGAGTGACTAAGAAAACAATTCCCCTGGATATGCCTGTTGTCTTGCTCTTCCTCTCTCGCGCGCTCTTTCTGTGTCTCTTCGGGGTTGAATCACATTTCTCATGCTTCCCTCCAATGTGTCTCTGTCATATATAGGTACATGGGCACATGCACACGTACACACAGATATACGCTCACTCCTCTGAAACACACACACACATGCACACACACACACACACACAGCCTGACAAATCCCCCCTTCTGTCAAAAAGTCGATAAATAAATGCATTGTCTCTTCACTTTCTGCTGTTGGCATCAGCCTGTCTAAATTGTCTGAGAAGGCAGTGGAGTGTGAAATTGAGTTCAGAACTGTAAGCTGTGTGAGGGGGCACAAGATGAGCCTATGTTTGCTTATTTATTCATATTGCAGCAGCATTCAGTAGCGCTTTTGCAAGGAAGGGTCAGTTAAACACGTTGAGGTGTTGTTGGTGGAAATTTGACAAGTTTCAAGGAAGAGGCTTAGGTGGAGCCATTTTGCCCTTGCAAAGGGAGCAATAGGTTATTCATCTAAGGGGGTAAATGAAGCTTTAAAGTGAAATTGTGCAGTTACAGTGAGTCCAGTAAGTTTCTTATTTCTTCAGTCCCTCGGTGCTGTGAACCAGGACGACTTCTTTTTGACAGTCGCTATCATTGTTCTAAATGCCATCTACACTGAAGCCTAGTAGTTGCATACAAAGCAAAAAGGTAATTTTACTTGAATCACTAGCTAGTGATTGAATAACTTCACAGTGATTTGCTCTCTCCTATTTCTGAAAAGATGAATTTCTTTCTCAAAGCCACAGAGTTCATGCAAGAATAATAGCACCTGCCCACACTAATTTGCCAAGAACAAATGATTTTGCTTGAGAATGTAACTTTTGTGCCGCTTTCCCAAGATTTAATCAGAGGTATTACGCAAACCTTCCTTTCCTCAGCTCTTTTCTTGCCATCCTGTGATGAATGTGTTGTTACAGGATGATGTATGTTTATAGATTGCCGGGGATTTTGAAGAGTTATAGCTTCCCCTCACAACACAGAAAGTGCCTCTGTGCGAAAATCATTCAGGGATTTCAGGTTTGTCTCTCAATTTCACTGAGTACAACACATGATAAATGTGCATTAGTTAAAAAAAAAAAAAAAAAAAACACATCCTTAAACTTTGTTTCCAGACTTTTTGACAAGGCTGTTTGTATGTCAGTCCCCACAACAAAGTCTGGCAGTTAATGGAAAATGATTCACATGTTAGGTTTTTTTTATTCTTTTTGTAAAGATTAGCTGCACTGGTTGAAGTGTCCTTCACTGTCGCCAGAATCATCAGTATGGAGGTCATCATCTCGGGTTTTTTAGAGTGACAGAAATTGTAATGGCAGCATAAATTCCATCAAAGTCTTTGCATTCTCAGCATTACCTGTAAGAACTGTCCAGAGGTCAACTGATAGTGGAGCCTTCATTTTTGCAGGGTTCATACATCCATCTATAACACACTGTGATAGTGCATTTCATTTAGAAATTCAGCAAACACAACAGCAGGTAACCGCATTATTTGACTTGTTTCCCCTCACCTACGTTGAAATATATGTTAGGATGTATTTTGTCGTATGTTGTCTGAACATTGTGTATTACATTTTTGATTTATCGGCAACATGATAAAGACAAAGATATTTTTTTAGAATGTGAGAAAGCTTTCACATCACAATAACAAAACAAAATACATGAAAAAACTGTTACATTACAGTTATAGTAGTAGAGTCATCCACACCAATGTGTACCCATTTTTGATTAACATGTAATATTTTGAAAATTATCATCTGGCCAATATGTGTGAGAAAATACTATAACTACAGGTTTTCATTCCTCAGCATCACTAAACCTGTTTTTCGAGTCTTATTATAAGATTGGACATAAGCCTCAATAAGGTGTGTGACTCTGCTTAAATAGAACAAGAAAGCTGATTTTATGTTAATCACACTACCTTACGGACATGTTGGCCTGTTATCTACTTTTAAACATCTGCACTCATCAACTGAGTAAATACACAATTACTGCCATACTAATTAATGTGTCATTTGGCCCTATCTTTAATTTTCAAAGAGCTTCCATCTCCTATTGCCACATTACCATAACAGAAACCAGCAAACATATTGCATTTTATACTATATAAGGCGTTTGCCCTTTTCTGTAATGCAAAGTCGTTTTAATGTGGTTAATGATGTAATTAGCTGTTCTTGAAAGAAACACTCCACATGCAGGGCTCTAATGCCTGTGCCTGTTTGATTTCCCATAAACTGTCAGATTGAATTGAGAATATATTCATCTTGACTGCCTCGAGGCTTGCTTTTGAGGTATGAACTTGAAAAGTGCAACACACATAATGAACACAAACTTGCAAAGCTGGGGGTTGGGGGATGTTCTTTAAGCACATGGTTGTATAATATAATTATACTTTGATTTATCTGATCTGTTTGCCAAGCATGCTGTGCTGTTACTGTAAGAAAATGCCATCAGTTTGCCAGCAAAGCCCTGCCTGTAAATGTCACACATTCTCCAAAATGGCCCGACAGATTGTCAGTGTTCACTTTAACCATTTGTTTTTTGTCTTAACTTTACTACATAGAGTACTCAGACATAACTGTGCAGACTAGTGATGAAGGAGCGTCAATAGGCAATTATCAGAACACTCTTCCAGTGTTACCCTACTTCTTACCTAACTTACTAAATTTAAAGTCTTGTCTGTATTCTTTCTTATTTCTTTGAGCCATCGAAAGCCATCAGGTCCATAGACACTGAGTCATTATGCGACTGCCAGCCAGCAAATCCCATGAAGTTTCCTCAAATCAATATTTCAGTGCTGAATGGCAAGTTTGTCCTTAAACAAAAAGAATTTTCCTTGACAACCTGAACAAGCGTTAAGCTAGTTAGAGGAGGTTTGCAGTCCTCAGAGCCCATTAAAAGGGTTTTAATGAGGGGAGAGTGGAAGGCAGTGGTAGACCCCCCACTAGCTTTTGATACAATGCACTGTCACCTCATTAAATCCTGATGAGGTTCAGTGGTATTTCAGGACAGTTGTGAGACCCATGTGTTACCCTGCGGATGCAAAGTCGCCATGGGGGCACTGCCGGGGGCTGCGGGTACCAGCTGGACTTGGCACCACAGCTTGGCCCTAGACAGTGATAATGGCCTCCTTTCCTCTTGTTCACATGACATGCTTTGTCCCTTTAAACTGCCCTGTAATGGCCTTTATAGGCTGTCATGAATTGTGCAATAAAGAGAGGCGTGGAGGTAACCCAAACAGAATAGTAAGCAAGCTGGGAAGTTGGCTAGGGAGGCCTGCATAGTTGTTAAAAGGTTGATGGTTTGATGATGAGCAATGACAATGTCTAATGCTTTCATAATTGATCAAGAGTAACAAGTCTCCATTTATAGTAAATGTTTATGGACCCCTCTAGGGAAATGTATTTGAGCTAACAATATCTATATAACTTCTGTAATCTTCTGTCATTCTGTACATAAAATTCATACAACATAATTCATTTACTGTATATCATATGTGACTTAACCACCAGGTCACCCTTGTCTGTGTTAGTTGACATACTAACTACTAACATATACCAACATACTAACTTAGAATTACTGACTTAAGGGGACATATCATGCTTTTTTTCTGTCATTTTTATACTGTTATGATTTTGGGTTCCTATGTTAAACATGGTTAAGGGCCCAAAACTTGAGGTGAATGTACGTAAAAATGTTCCCTGCAAGTCAAAAACTCAGCCTGCTCTAAATGCTTTGTTTGCAGTGTTACCCCTACTTCCTCCTCGTGATGACATCGGATTGTTTGTGCGTGCCAACAATTGGCCGTCCATTCCAAGGCCTTTGTTGCTAAGGTCACTCCAGGGGTTGTTCACTATGGAGAGCCATTTCATTCAAAATTCCACCCAAACTGCACACCATCTATCAAGTTACCAGACACTGAAATGGCTCTCCATAGTTCCTGTTGTCCACTACTAACCAATCTGAACAGTGTGGGCTCATTGAGACTCATCAGACAGAAGGTGAACTGAGGGGCTGCATAACAGGCCAGTATAAGATAAATAAGGAGTCTTTTGAACTGTAAATCATGCAAAGATATTCCAGTAGAGCCCCAGAATAAAATTATAGACCTGGAAATGTGCATCATACATCCCCTTTAAACAAAACATTTCTGGTTTGAACACAACTGCTCTGCAAATTTTCCAAATTTTGATACAGTTGTAGATGGACAGTTCTTGTAGCCACTGCACAGTTTACTGGCCATGCCATCCATTTTCAACCTCTTATCCAGGTCCATGTCACTGTGGCAGCAGGCTAAGTGAGATAGCCTATAATATATGCTCTTCCTAAGGGATCCAAAGGCCTTCCCAGGGCAGATGGGTAATATAATCCCTCCAGTTCTTGGTGCTCTGGGTTTGCCTCATGGTCCCCTCCAAGTCTGAATGTGCCTGGCACACTTCCAAAGGGAGGCATCCGAATCAGATGCCTGTACCAGCTTAACTGACTCCTTTCATCATGGAGGAGCAGCAGTTGTACTCTGAGCTCTTTCTGGATGTCTGAGCTTCTCATCCCATCTCTGCAACCACACTGCAAGGAACCCTCATTGCTTATATCCGTCATCTCATTTTTACTGTCTACCCAAAGCTCATGACCATGAGACAGGTTTGCAACCTATGAACCTCACTATAATGTATTACCATAATAAGTCGCTGTATCTAATGTCCAATAAGATGGAGAGGTAAAGAAGCTTCTCTTGATTTGAAACAAATAAATAATTCTAATAATTTCAGTAATTTCTTAGTGATGAGAAGGTTTCCAGTTAAGTATCACTAGTTATGGAACTAAAACAAAGCTTATTGTGATATGCAATTAATTCCATTTCCACATACCTCAACATGAACTACAAGTGAACTCAACTTTCAAGAGCTGATTTTTCCTTAAGTGTGACAATAAAACTAACAGACACATTAAATAGCATGTTCTCTTGCTTTCCTCTAAAATATATCATTTCCAGCAGGGAAGCATTTGATAAATTGGTGTCTAAGGAAAATAAAGCATTTTGGTCTGCTTGCTTTGTATTTAGGTGTTGTGAACAATATACTGTTTTTTTGTTGTTGTTTTTTTTTGTTTGGAATACTCCTCAAATTAAGAGCTTCTCAGCTCTAAACCATTGCTGAAAACAAGCATGAGCAAATCATGTCACCATTATGAGCCTTTATTGTTTTTCAATTTGAATTAGTGCCTAAATGAAGCATTATGATACATGCACACAACCTCTTGGTTTATTATCCCAGCCTTTTCTGCACTTGGTGTTATTTTAATCACATTGAAGCATGGTTTAAGCAGAATAATAAAAGGAACGGGGCGGTAAATTTTAACAGCTTTCATTTTTTTCGTTTGACTCAACCAGGAGATATATTTCAGGGCTGTTTATTTTTTTGAAGATGCATTTTGTATTTAATATGTGTGTGTGTCTGAGTACACAGGATACTATGCATTGGAATGCCTTGAGACACTCAAGGCTTAGCAACAGCAAACTATAGAAATGATTGAAATGAAATGTAATCTGTCTTCAACCGTCACACTGAGTTTTTCAATACAGGGATAACATATCAGCTCTGTTTGTCTTTGTAGTTTTACACGGCCCCAGGTTGTATACATGAGGTTATCATAATGAGATATTGAGATACAGCAGGTGGAAAAAAAGTAATGGAAATACAAGGCAATATACAATATAATTATATTCTTTATCTAGAAAGGAAGACGGCCACCCTTTGCCTTCAGAGCAGCTTCATTCTTTCTTGTAATGTTGTACAAGCGTTGAACCGTGTGTAGTGGGAAGTTGAAGCATCCCTCAGGAAGGAAAACCTCCAGTTCTTTTAGTGATGAAGGAGGTGGAAATCTGCACTGCTCTCTGCGCTCCAGAAATTCCCATAAAGGATTATTCCGGTGTGATTGGAGTGTTGGCTTATTGCCTGCCTTCCCTTGCTGGTTTACATCACTTTTATCATGTTATATTTGCTCTAGTTTCCTGGTCTTGATGTTTTAAAAGTAAAGACAGGCTGCTGTAGGTAGAAGATGGTTAGAGGTAATCCCAGTAGAAAAAGGAAACCAGTTTATGTTAATTGTGTGTGTGAAATCTAGATTTATTTTCAGTTTTTTTTAATGGACCACTACAGCTGGTGAAGTGGGTCTGTCTGTGGGCTTGACTGTGCTGTAATTGATAGATGGCAGGTCTAAATGAAACCAAAGGATATTAGTTGTTAGTAGGAAGAAATGAAAACATGAAAATCAGAGTGTGTGAAAACAGTCTGACTGCTTTTTTGAATTTGTGGGTTAATTAATGCGGCAGCTGATGCAGCTTTGCAATAAAATATTTTTGGCTCCTGATTTACAGTGATGTAATACTTTTTTTCAAATTGAATTAAAAGTTTTATTATTAAACAGTGTTTATTGTGCCATTTGTAAATAAAGACAGGAATGAATATGAAGTTTTGCAAACCGATTTTAAAGAATTCTGGTTCCAGGTATTACTGCTATTTAAAGGACCAGTGTGTAGGATTTAGTGGGTTCTAGCGGTGATTTTGCAGATCTCAACCAACCAATAACCACTCGCTCTTACCCCTCCCTTTCAAGCATGTAGGAGAACCAACGGTGGCCGCGAAACTCGCGTAAAAGACGCAAAAGGCCCTCTCTAGAGCCAGTATTTGGTTTGTCTGTTCTGGGCTACTGTAGAAACATGTAAACAACATGGCGGGCTCTGTGGAAGGACCTGCTCCCTATGTAGATATAAAGGGCTCATTCTAAGGTAACGAAAACACAACAATTCTTAGTTTCAGGTGATTATACACTAATGAAATCATATTCATGAATATTATATTCCATCTCTGCCAATAGATCCCCCAAAACTTACACACTGGCCCTTTAAAGGATAGGTTCACAATTGTTCAAATCTGTCTTATAACAATAGTGAGGTGCCCATATGAAAATTGAAATAGGTTTTTTCTCACTGTAATCATTCCTCCTGTTCACACTGACCATTATAAGATCCCTTCCAAATGCACTTCTGATGCACTGTAAGTGATAGGAGACAAAATCCTCAGTCCTTGTTTTGTGCAAAAATGTATTTAATTTTTTTTTCTGAAGCTAATATGGCACTTCAAATTTTTTGTGTTTCCCTGGACAGTGTCTCCCTTCTGAGTCACAGTGGAAGCGGAGTAACAAAAAGAGGGAATTTGGTACTAAAAAGACTGTAACTGTAAGACTGTAACAGTGTAAGACTGTAACGATAACTGGAAGGTATCCACTTGATTTGACTAATTCGGACAGCCGAAGCTTCATATTAGCTTCAAATAAACTTTTAAATGCATTTTTGCACAAAATGAGGACTGTGGATTTTGTCCCTCATCCTTTACATTGAAAGCGCCTTTTGAAGGGATCTTCTAATGGTCAGTATGAACAGGAGGAACGATTACAACAAAACCTGTTTCAATGTTAATTTGGGTCCCTGACTGTTGTTTTAAGATAGACTTGAACAATTGTGACCCTATCCTATCACACATTTTCGAGCTTGTGTCATTAAGATATTGTGCAAGTCATTTCTGTTTTGTTTACAAACTAATGGGATAGAAGACCTTAAACTCCCTTTTCCCTCATCCTATCGCACACATACACACATACTGTACATCATGGTTATAATCTCAAATCCACTGCAACATTGAATATGCATTAATTGATTTCTGACTGCTAGAGGGGAACCTATATATGCTACAGAGACTGAAAAACAGTCTTATATAATAAATACACTCCCAGATAAGCCCTGCTTCTCCCAAGGTGAAAGAAGTCAAATTAGGGAAAGTCTTGCAAACTACTGGAACATTATGAGTAAAGCAGAGAAGTCAGTAGACTATGACATGACAAACATTCTGTGCCAGTAATTTCTTGAGTTTATGGTTTCAATCTGGTCTTTTAAAGTCAGTGTGACCTTGGCTCTTGAGTTTGACCCTGCAGTATTTTTTTGCAGGTACATAGCTTATAATTAAGGAAGGAGCTGCATGCAGCAGGTTTTGTAAAATAGAAGATGGTCAGAATGGACAAGGTGAGGAACGAGGGGCATAGGCAGCAAAGAAAGCAACAAAACTAACTCACTTATCTGTTATCAAGAGAAACATATTTCATTTTGCACTTGGTTATTATACTGAAAAATAAGCAATAATTTCTATAATGCAATAAAAATAAATGCAGTTTTTGTTGGTTGTACTTTATAATCTCCCTCATTGAAACCCATTTGCCTCCAGTTTTCCTTAAAACTCATATAAATAAAATGTTTCTCAGAGCTCTTTTGAATCCTTAATTGACATTTAACTCAATATTATTCACCTGTGTAGCAGCCTTCAGAGTTGCCATTTACTTAATTAGAAGCTGACGTCCTTTTTCACATACCGTTTGTTTTGTCCTCTGTGAATTGCATACATTTATGTATTAACTCAATTTATGATTTCTAATGATTTTTTTTCTATGAAACTTATTGCATACAGCTCGCCGATATTGTGTCAGAAGACAGTTGAGTCTATGAACATATTCTCTGCCTAATATTCCTGTTTACATTTCTAAAACTGTCTCCATTTGACAACAGCCATTTGCCATTTTGGCATTTGTAGCCGCAATTACATATGACTCTCCTTTTTATTCCCATTGCTTTTCAGTCATCTGGACAAAGACAGAAGGAGCAATTTTTCGTACCACTCTACATGCCCACTCACTGACAGAGGCACTGTTTGTAATTAGACTACTATTACTGTCTGCCAAATTACTGGTTGTTTTTTTTCCTTCAGAAGCCCCAAACCATCATATGCCTATATTTGCCTGTGAAAAACTAAAGCTGCTTTGTCCATGCTGGGAGAGATCCATAATTGATATTGTGAATTTCATTTGAAATATGTAACTTGGCTGAGAACCTGTTCCTGGCTGCTGGAGATTTGATAAGCCTCCTGCCCTTTTGTCAAGTTGAACAGACTGTTAAGGCAGAGAGATGTACCCCAGGGACCAATGAACAGCTAAACAGATGACATGAATCCGAGCAAGAGTTCCAATGAACTTTCCTTGAACTAGAGAGGACCGGTGATCCATAGCCATATCTTTCTTCTGTCTCTTCTCTTTCTCTCCCTCACCATAACTACTCTTTCTGCTCCCCCTCCCCGTTCCTCTTTTTATTCATTTTCCCAGTTCTCTTCCCACTCACAAGGAGCCAAATGCAGTAGTAGTTCTTAAGCTAAAGTCACAGTGCAGTGCCACTTCACTGCTTTCCCATCATGTGGGATTTTGGTTTTGAAAGACAGCAGTTCATTTTCCAATGTGTGGGCTTTCACTCCTACCATCCCCTTCTCTCTGTCCCATTGCAGCTGACCAGGAGTGTTCCCAAGCCATTGGTTTGATTTATCCACTCTGCTCAGGCAGTAAGCAACAATAGACCACATAAAATGAAAATTCCCCAACCTCTCAAGATTTGGTTTGCTTTTTTTTTTTGCCTGGAGTTTCAGATTTGCCAGTATTACACAATATCTTTGAAAGAGTCCTATATTTTCAACAAGCCTGTGAACAATTTCATCTTGGTACTTTTGATGAGAGCATAGCAGTCTGTCATCTAGTATTTGATTTACAGGTAAGACTGTATGTGCACAGACACGTTAAAGGTCTAAATAATGCTGTTTGCATTGTGGAGATGCACCATTTACGTTGGCAAATTGGTCTGAACATCCTACAGCTTCTTTACACGACACAAATCTTATTCATCCATTCATTTTCTATAAGCAGTTAGGCAGTTCAGAGTCGTTCAGATGTTTGCATAGTCTTTATACTGTTAAAATGTATCATGGGAAATAAAAAAATAAAAAATTTAATTCCTGCATCAGTTGTTGGCTTTTATCTATGCAGATTTTCATTGTGCACAGCTCTGTATCACCAACAGGGGGCAGTGTAGGAGTTTATAATGCCACCTCCCTCTTTCTAGAGACAGCCACAGCCTGTCTGTCCTGTCAGATGCACAAAGGAGCGAGGAGGCATCGATTTACATACATCAGCGGTGTCTTTAAAATACTTTTCAAACACTTATAATCTCACTGTGTCTTTCTGTCTATCTATCTGTCTGTCTGCTTTAAATTTCAGTCGCCTACTTTATAAATAAAGAGCAAGAAATTGCTTATTTATGCTTGTGAAATAGAAGTACCTGTTGTGATACAATGAGTGCAGGCTAATACTCACTAATATGAATCTTAAATGCCCACAAAATTGGTTTAAATTCATGCTACTTAAACATACTATGCCTATGAAACACTGCTATTAACATTACAGTCTGCTTCTTGAAGAACTCTGTTTACAGTAATAATGTGTTTGTCGGAAAAAAGGTTTTTTGAATACCTTTCATATGCTCAAAAAGTTGACCTTTTGGCCAGTAGGCTGTGAAGTACCACTGCAGCTAAAAGATAAAATCTCAATTTTTTTTCAAGCTTGGCATCAATTCACTTTTTTTTTTTATTTGAAGAATGTAAGATTGAAACATCATATTTTGTTAGGACATCATGTGCAGGACAGTTGAGCAAGAATAACAGAAGACCAGCACCACCAGGGAGGCTGTCATTGTTATGCATAAAATACAGGTTATCACACACAGCTAAGGACTGTCACCACCACGAGCTGCTTCAACTAAGTAGAGCACAGGCATCCAGTTTAATAATCAGCTTCACCACAGACAGAGCGGTAAGAGTCTGCTCACTAATTGATCTGCTCCTGCTATTTGTGTTCCTTGAAAAGACACCAGCCTGATACCTGCAGACAGCTGGCTAGCCAGCGTTAGCTACCGTGCTGGCAGGGACAAGACTGAACAAAGTAGGAACTGCTCACTGTTCAGTCATGTAGCGCATATTCTACAGGTCGTGGAATCTTTATTTATTTATTTCAGGTGGTGATTATTTAATGTAGCCTTAATAAACTGTCAAATAAATTTGGATCTGAAGAGCACATTTTTGGTTTGATGAATATTTCTCACAGACAGCAGAGATATTTCAAGTGCAGCTGCACTCAACTGCATTTTTTCAGTGTCCAAGATTCATCTTTGGTGTTATTGCATTGCTTCTTTGTTATTGGGGAGCTGATTTGTTTCCTATTAACTCACTGGCCATAAAAATATGCTTTTAAGAATTCATTATTGTATTTTTCCAAAACACTGACGCAATGAGGAACATAACCTGTAGCGTTTGACTGATTGTGAGTAGGTCCTAGTGACTTAGGAGCACTAAAATGCTTTGTGAATTACTCTCAGACCAAAAACCTAGGAGTCCTAGGTACGACTGACATTACTCTTATTTTACGAGTTTGAACTCAGCCAGTTAGAAGCTACTTAAAGCTTTAGGATGTTTCGTGAATATGACCATTGGTCTTTATCTAGAATGGCTTGGACCATCACTAAGGTAGACTTTTTGGCCCTGGCTCCCAAGGATGTAGAAGTGTTTCCCCAAACAATCTACACCCATCAGTGTTAATATTATGTAAAATGTAAGCATTCCCTCAGGGTGAAAATGTCACCCTTGTTTTCAAGTCCTCAAGTGTTTCATATAGTTAGCTGAATACAATATACAAAACCCAAGAGAAACATTGTGCTGGTACAATATTTTCTCATAATACTGCGAGGCACAAACAGTGTATTACGCGAGATGCTGTAATGCTTAATGATGAGTAATGAATAGATAATGAAGTATCACCTTAGCGTCTGGCAACTCAGCAGCCTTGCATGCAGTGAAAGCTTACTGCAATTATTAATCTAACATAAATCGCAATTATGGACTGAGTATTGACTCAAGTTTCCACAGTGCCACAACAGGCAGATTATCCATTACCTGCCTATTACAGATTTAATTGTTCTTAATTGTTGTCAAGTAACTTTAATTATCTACAAATAAGCTATTGCACACACTAGGCTACAACCCATGAGAAGTTTTTTTAAACATCTGAAGGCTTTTTAAGAGTCACATTCTTTAGAGTTTCAGTTTTTGTACAGATGTAAAATAACGGGCATTTAATGGGCCCCTAATATGTACCTTTTGATCCACCTGCACTAGTTTCTCATAGTTTAAGGCAGTTGGTCCTGATCACAGGGGATTGTAAAATGTATCTGAGGGGTTGCAAGAAGATTTACAAGCTGGAAAAGAAAGAAAAAACATATTTCTGCTACACAAAATGATATTTTCAGACTTCACTCTTAAGTTACTAGACATTTTTGCCTTTTCAGGCCTCTTAAACATATTCTAATAAAACAAGGGGAAAAGAATCAATCTTTGGTTGAGCTCATCACACCTGGTAGACATATGCAACCTCTGACGGATTGTCAGAAGTACACATAGCTTCATTTTAATGTGGTTTAAGGTACAAATTTGCACTAGTTTAATATAATTAATGTATTTAGATTTATTAATGAAATTATCTAATGTATTACTTTAATTTCAATTCAATACAATTAGTTAAATTTAATATTGTTCATTAACTTAATTTGATTGATTTCAATTTATTTAATTAATTAAATTGAATTAATTGAATTATGCACTAACAAACAATGTTGTACTGCAGGGCGCCAGATCAGAAGGTGCTTATATGGGTCATTTTGGATGAAAATGACTACTTATTTTGTCATTTAGACTGGAGGTTCAATCCTTGACAGCGGTCCTTACCGAACACAATTGCCCATGTTTATGGGTGGTCTAACCCTGTCACAACAGTGAGGACCCCTAGTGGTTGGTGTGGCAACGCAGACCTGAGTCTACGCTCAGTCCAACTGCATGGTTTAGCATGAAAGTAATGTGCCTGAGATTTTGACCCTGCAACAAGCTTTTTTATTTGGTACAATTGAGGAAATAGAAAACAACAGGTGTCTAATGCCACTGATGACAATGCCATATTTAGACAAGCGGCTCATAGTCAATGTAATTGCTATATTTCTACAACAAACTTATCTGAAATAGTTTAATGTGACCAAGTATTAAATGTCACTGAAAATAGAAAAAATGTATTACCTACACTGTAAATATCTTCCAGGGAAATTAATTTGCTGTTGGCAATGGAAAGAAGTTATATCTGGAGCATCTTTCTTAAAGATCCACTCTGCACCGATGCCCAGCTCACTTTCTGTTGCTTTTTAAAGACACATTATTACCAAAATCATTACCAGTCTGTTTTAAAAATAGTCACCGGTCACAATTATATCCTTAATTGTGATAAGACATGGAGCTTTTGCCACTCTTTTTTGTTTACATCATTTTTTATCAGGCATTTACTGGTAGGGTGCCTCATAAAAAATTAAGCTACAGCACAGTGATAGGGAGAGAGTCGTGGATATGGGCAGAATGGCTGGAGCACTGTTTCTTCTGACTTCCTGAGGCCACAGGAAGCTCCATTTGGGGGATTAAGGTCACACTATTCCTTATCTGTAGTGCAGAGTCCCCCCCCTTCAGCCAGCTGGTACTTACAGATGAGATTTGGACCTTACTGCCTCCGACAGCTAGATTGGCAGTCTATATCCCACTACTCCATACCTCTTATCCTGGGCCCTCTCATAATAGAATAGAAAGCAACAAACTGGACATTCTGAAGTAAAACTAGTGTAAACCCAGAATCCCCATGTTATCACTCCAACACAGCTAAAAATTACAATCCTTGCTTTCTCAAGTATGACGAGCCACATTGTGCAACGAAAATAGTTGCAGGACTTGAGGCAAATCAGAATCGTGCTTCCTTTCTGCCTCTGCAATGTTTGGAGTCACCATCATCAATTCTGGCTGTATCAGCATATGGGGACTGCAGTGAGGTGCTTTGAATGTACATTATAGTAGGCATCATTAAACAAACACAAAAGCATTATTCATGTGCAGGATCATTAAAACAGCATAAACAAAGCACAATAAAACATCATTTAATTCATTTTCCAACACATGAATGCAAATCAACATCAAAATAAACAGCAAAATCAAGCTAAGGTTTGGTATCTTTTCAACCATTTTCATATTTCAGTGAAGGAATGATAACTGGTATTTACCAGTGTTGCTTTAGTGTGTAAGTGGCTGGGGTTGTATAGCTGGAAATGTTAAAAAGGTTACACATTTTTGCCCTTAGATAAAACTGGGACTTAAAATAAGACTTTAAATAAGCAATTTCAACAGTGTTACAGGCCATTGACTTTGTAATTTCATGTAATTGTCATTTGGGCTATCAGTTGTTCACCTACAGTGTGGCTTGGATGTTAAACAATGGAAGCAATTACAGTATATGAGTAAGGAAGGATAATGTATAACTTCCCCCTTTCAGCTACTACAGCTATTTATAAATTCCTGTCCTAGTCCTGGGGTTATTTTTTAATTTTGGCTCCTCTACAGTGTCTCTTTTCAGCCATAATGGTTCCTTTTCTCAGCTGCTTTGGAATTGTCCTTTTGTGATTAAACTTAAAGATCCCCTCCAGACATGTTTAAGACATATAAAACTGTGCTGCCTTTAATAATAATTTGTGTCTAATACGGTTTTACCACAAAAAACTTCAATTACCTAGTTAGAAATGCCTTAAATCGGTGGTTCTCAAAGTGGGGTCCGGGGACCCCCAGGGGTCCTTGAGGGGGTTCCAGCGGGTTCCAGGAGGTCCCCAGCAAAAAGGGGAATAATTTATTTTCACTATAATTCCATCCATAAGTAACACAATGACAGAATGTATTTTTGGTCATGGGTTTCATACACTTTCTGTAATAAAACATCTAAAAGCAAAAGTCTTATCAGATGGGGGTTCGTGGTCGAATTTGTGTCAGTTTCATCATTCTGTACAGTGAAGCTCAAACATCCAAGTGAAGTAACAATAAGAAAAATACATTTTTGAGTGGAGGGGGACTTTAAGCAGTGATGCTGGGATGTCTGTGATTCGTAGACTCCCTGTATGAACAGGTGGTGGATGTAGCTGCATGTTCTTTGTACCATCCTCCACAGGGCTATCCCTGGGTTTGCAGCCTCACTGCTGAGCCTCAAATGCTACTCTGTTGTATTTATATTTCATTTATTTGTATTTCTACCTATTGCACAATTAACTCCGCAACAAAATTCAATGACCATTGGACCACAATTGTCCTATGCTAGTGCCTCACAGTTTTCCTAGCCAATAGCACGTCTGCTTCCTCTTGTGGTTAATCAATAATTACTTCCTGACTTGTTCTCCTTCACATACAAAGCCAGCATGATCAAGATGTTTCCTGCTAACATTCTAAGAAATTGCCTGTTCACATCAACACTGTGGCTGAGGAAGGAGACTTTACTTCTTGCTTTTACAGCCATGTTGACCATGGTAAAGGCCAACTTAATATTTTGACAGCAAGATAATTTGTCTGGACAAGAATAAATACAGTGCTTCTATTGATAGTGACTTCTAACTGCTTCCCCTCCTTTCCAGTCTTTATGCTATCTATGCTGAACTATTGCTTAAAACATATTTCTTTGTTTGGACTGATTTTTCATCCTTCTGCCAAAAATATCTTTACAGAGGGTTGCAATCACCATTCAGAGAGAGTGTGAAAGTAAAAATGAAAAACTACTGTATGTCAATTTGTAATATCATAGTTTAGTTTATTTTCAAATAAATTTAAACCAACATAAACTTATTTTATTGGAAACTCACTGGACATAAATGCTGTAGATAGAATTTCTTAACTGATTTAGTTGAGCTAATAGTTATATGTATTTTTACATAATGTCCACTATCCCGCATATCATTGCTCTGAACAGTGCATGGAAACATAACTTAAGGCTACCACTGAGGGATATAATGGGGATTATCCAACTTCTTCTTTGTGATTTCTGTATTTAAAGCTGTGTGCACAAGTTCATAAATCACTCACTTAGTTAATGTGGATATCCTTTTTGGAGAAAATGACTATGGATTTGGAGGTGATGGTGATTGCAGAATGAAGGTAAGCACATTTGTCATTATTATCATTCAGACTGGTGTTGGCCACTGAGGATGCTATCCTATTGCTATGAAACGATGAGGCCAGGGGACCTAAATAGACTGCGCGAGCTGAGGATAAATGGGAAATGCACTTAGATTCAGCCATTACATCTGTCAGCTCTTCTTTTTTAGGTGTCTTTAATGCGGCAGGATAAATGGTTATATAATGGAACATGTGAAGAGAAGGTCAGTAAATAATTTTAAGCTCAGTATCTATAGGTGACGGCAACAGTGATATCAACAAACCATTCTGAGATAACACATTCCGAAGAGCATTTGCTGCAGTCAGAACTGTATCACTCTTCACATAGCTGACTACATCCAAGAAGCTTTTAAGTTTCTTACTTGAAAGAAGCCAGTTGGAACCAATGTATTTGACAGTTGCATCATCTGAAAACTAGAAAGGGTCGGCTGTTTGAAACACATCCACTGTCAGCGTTTTTTTTTTTAAACATTTGCCGCTGTTTCCTGTGGCAAGAATGATAACACAAAGTTTACTAAGCCCCCTTTTTTTGTAAAATCAGATTAACACAGCTCCATAAACCATAAAGATGATGCAGGATGATTTTCTGCAATAATGGGTAAATATTTGAACGTCATAAACCATAAGCAATGCTCATAATTATAATCAGTTTCTCAGTCCTTGTCAAAACAGTCTCACCTCAACATCCATTTTGTGGTTGTCTTCATCAGCAGATGGAGTTTGCTCAGTTTTCATGAAAAAGCTGTTGACAAGACAATATTACCTCAATGTTCATTTAGTGGCTATTCTGAGGCTTTCAATCAATCCTGATTCATGTTCAGTTTCTTATTAATTGTTGGGAATATGAAAGCCAGACCACCACTTATTTAAGTTTCAAATCTTAAGATGTCAGTCCTGGTTGATTTGGTGGCACCCGTGGTGACAAGGAGTCTGGTTTAATACTACAGCAAAGCCTCCTTGAGCAGCACCTCTGTCAGAAATACAACAGAAGTCCAGCCGGTGATTATGTTTACAGCACAGCCAAACACACTCACATTGTTTTAAAAAAGAAATCAGTCAATAATTGTCCTTTTTTCATCATGTAATGCAGCTGTGTAATTGCCACAGGTGAAAGGGAGGGGGTCACGCCGTTTCCTGTGAATCTCTTGTGTGTGTAAAGGCAGTTTGAATGTAGAGAGGTAAAAATGGAGTGTAAAAACATTAAATGGCTATTGCAGAAAAAATGTTGATCATAAATAGTATCAAAAACAGGGTATGATTTATAATTTAAAGCCTTTATAGTCCTTCGAGTCTTTCCAGACCTTCATTTATATTTGTTGTGGACTAACAAAACATAATGAGAGTATTTTATGACTTTAGTAGACAAGGACAGTAGAGAGATTACAGGAGGCAAGAGAGAGATGCAGCAACCGTGGTCCCCTGCCAGATTTGAACTAGGGACGTGGTTCATGGTCTGTGTCTAAACCCTTCAGCCAAGGGGGCACAACATATAATATGAGATCTTTTAATCGGTCAATATTTACTGGCAAAGACAAAGTAACTTAATCTTCTGTTATATACAGCAAAGACGAAGCTGTATGCATAACAAGGTAAACATGAATCTTGTTGGAAAGAATTTAATTCAAGGCAGGATTATTTTAAAATTTATCATTAAATTATTTTTATCTTTCTGTTTATTTTCTTCTGAGGAGTTGAGAAACTGCTCTTTTCTACTATGATAAGGACAGTGTATGCCCACTTTCTGACCTCCAGTATGAAAACAAACTACAACCTCACTCTTTAAAGCATTTTCTTCACTCCCTTCCCATGGGCCACTGGGGGATGGAGAAAAAAAAAAGTTTTGACAAAATCAAATTTGATACAAATTGCATTTGCTCCCAAGGAAGAGACATCGAAACCTTTCCGCAAGAATAAGCTGACAGTGATTTCATTTGTCTAAGTAGATAAATCATACATATTGAACTTGTCTCTCACGGCGTGTCACTGCTCAGACCTGATTTAATTTGCCACTTTCTGGCAGAGCAAGAAGCCATGCTTAAACATAGAAACTCTGAAGGTTACACAATTTCAGCATTTTAATTAGCTGCACAGTCTCCCTGCTTTTCCTATGCTTTAACCCAGATGAGTTACAGACCACTGAAATTGTTTTGTTTTCAGATATCTTGGAATAACAGATCCCAGAAAAATGGGAATGGTGCTTCCAGTCTTTCAAAACAGAACATATTCTCATCATTGACCTTTTTGAGGGTTTGGACATCTTCGGTGTCTTTGTACATCCACTCCTCACTATAAAGGTTGTCAAGAAGGCATTGCCTAAATTAAAATAAGAGAATTCAAATAGCACCCAAGAAAATGCTCCATAAATTGGGTGGGGTTGGAGGGTTCAAGTGTACCTGATGTGAGATCAATTGTATTGGAGTGCAGCAGTAACACTTATGATGCTCTTTGGAAGGGGGTGGGAGCGGCGGGTGCCATGTCTGACAAGAGGACAGAAGCAGTCACAGGAAAAAGCGATGATGAAAGACAAACCATTTGTGCCCACGACTGAATACTGAAAGCTATATTTTACGGCTGCTATTCTACCAAATTGCTTTTGTGCGTTGGGGTGGCTTTTTAAATAATGCAATCGGTTAAAAGCTCTCTGCAAATGCTATGCTTGTATAGCGTGGGAAACTGGAATGGGATTGAGTGCATTTTTAGGAAAGAGGGTTATAATTTATGCACCATTGAAATATGGCCACTTTGTGTTTTTCTTTGTCACTTTGATTCAACAGGGTTCAACATGTACACAATCTGTTTGAAGATGAGTTCAGAGACCCTTTGGTCCAGTGTCTTTAATAACAGTCATTCAGATGAGGACTGTTTTGATAGTGGGTTTTTAAGAGAATTATGATATGATGATGGCAACATGTGGCCTTTGCTTCATCTTGCCTTTTCAAACAAATTATTAAAATTCACATGGTAGAGCACCATTATCAACACAACAGTGTTTTGTACAGTGGTAACACCGATGCTAAGAGCGGTATGCATCTCCCTCACCTCTGCCCTCTCTTCTCTTGTAATTAAGAGCTGTAAGTGGCAGTTGTTAGCATGGTCATGCATTCACCGGGGAGGCGTAGCTTGTTGACCCTCCCCACCACCACCACTGCTGCTGCTTCTCATTGGCAAAACATATGGTTCACCCTCTGCACAATGGCTGACAAAATGATGGATCAGTTCTTCCATATTGGCGTGTTGATCCATATTCACCCCTCCCTTTTCCACGACCGACAGAGTAGATATTGGCATTTGCCCCTCAGGAGGCTGCGCCCCCGAGTCTTGTAACTGCTGATTAGTCAAATGAGTCCTGGCCTGTGGAATAATTAATGTTTAACATTGGGATCTTTACTCTGTGGTTGATCGAATGGCATCGAGGTGAGTGTGGCGGTGGAGGACTGGACAGCAGGGGCCTGGCACCCTGTGAGGAGGGAGCCTGCAGCCTGATCAATGTTAATGTTAGCCTAGGTTAACCTTAGCATGCTTGTGAATGACTGCACAGTGAGGTCGAGAGAGGGATTTATGTCTGACATCAGACCTACCATTTAATTGTCTCTTAATTCATTTGTTTATAGCTTATTGGAACAAGGTGGATATTTATAGCAGCAGCAAGGCAGAGTGACCACAAGTATTTGTCTGTCATAATGACTCTCAAATGTCATTGAGACTTTTTGCTCTTAGATGTTTGCTGTGACAGCTGCACTGCATTCTTCATTTTGAAATACTGTACCAAAAGTTTGGACACACCTTCCCATTCCTGGTACTTTAGCTATTTCCTTAATTTTTTTTTGTTATGTTGTAGTGTGGCTAGTGATAGCAATGTCAGTCAGTTGGTTGGTCCTCCATTTTGGTACAGACTGAAATGTTTTAACCACGGGACAGATTGCCATTGAATTTGGTACAGATAACCATGGTGTCTAGAGGCCAAATCCTAATAACTTTGGTGATCCTCTGACTATTTTCTCTAGCACCACCATAAGGTTGACATTTATGATTTACTGCAGTGGCAAAAGTCACTGTACTGTTCCCCACTGCTTTAACAACAAGCAGAAACAGGCACACCTACATTTCCATGAGCATCACCACAAATCAACACACAGGGCAATACTGCTCCATCTGTTAGTTTGTAGCGAGACTAAAACGGTACAGGTCGTCAGGTTGCAGCGGTGCTGAAGAGTGACTAGTCACTTATTAACTGAAATGGAAACGTATGTGGGCCTAATTCTGCATGTTGTTAAAGCAATGGGGAACAGTACAGTGCTTCACATTCACTAATCTCAGTACTCATTTAGAGATACTTTTATACATTTACAAATCTGATTACACACACATGGATTGTGTCATGGATCCATACATGTTTGCAAATAATTTAGATACAATAATATCCCCATACTTACCCTCTATAATAGTAAATCGAATATCTTTAGGTTTTGGACTGTTGGTTGGACAATACAAGTTATTTGGAGCCATAAAATCAGACTAATAAATAGTAGCAGGCCTTTAAATACATGCAGTTTTTTTTCCCTTTTGTCCTCTTTTACTAATCAAAGCAGGCTCATTCAGTACACTACCAATAAACTTTTACCAGAGTATCCTTACTGTGATCTCATCCATTTGAGACATTATGATGACTAATCAAATCTCTATTTCGAGGATTATAGAGGAGAACAAATAAACACAATGATGTAAACATGATTAAAAAGAGAGGAAAAACTCAACCCTGCTTATATTGTAAACACCGCATCTAAAAGCCTCTCAGAATGACTTGCAGGTATGTTTGAATTGGATGTACTATTTTTCATTTTGAAGTAATGAAATATTTAAGGGGCAGACAGAAGTCTGTGCGACATGCTTGACCTTCAAAGCAGAAAGTCTGGCCTGTTATTACAGTATTTATATGGCTGTCCCCACCCGCGCAAGCACGGATATAAAAATATTTAATTACTCAATTAACTGAGGTGGAATAAGACCCTGCAGGAAACAGGTGAGGGAATAGGGCACGCGTGATCAGCATCAACAATAGAGAATGGTTCCACTGCAAAGCCAGAGACGAACACAGATTGAAAGTGAAAAAGTGATATATGCTTTTTGTGTTAAAATGTTATGTTAAGTTAATTTACATGGTGGTATATGAGTTGTGGCAGAATGGGGTGGTGACATTAAAGAGCAACTACATTTTCAGTCCCACCTCTGAATGACATTGATGGAGGAATAATAGCACGCTCAGTGGATGGATACCAATACATTCCTAAACGTTTCAGAGTGCTGTATTGTTTTCAGTTTGTAAAAAAAGCTCTGTGCACTGAGAGGCTATTCTCTCTTTAGCTCTGTCACTGCATTTCACCCGTGATGTTATGGATTTATGGGGGAAGAGAACATTCATATCCCAGATGGGGCTCTAATGTGGCCAGATTCAGTTCATTATCGATTGTTCCTCTTTTAACTTCACCGAAAGCATTCAAAGGAGTGATGAGAAAGGGATTACCGTCAGCGGGTCGGAATAAAACTTTCATAGGAGCAGTTTGCCATTCCTTAACGCTCGAAGCTACTTTGAAAGTAAAATTTCGAATTTACATTTCACGTTGGTTCACTAACCGGTCTGAAACTGTCCAGTCCAGCGGGTAAGAGCTTGACTGAGAACTCACAGTTGAGATGGAGGATATTTCTGATGAAATGATATCCTTATTTTTATTTTATGGATGGTCAGTGCAGTTGAATATGAAATCAAGTGGAAATAACATGCCTAAGACTGTAAATATGTATAGCTTTACTAAAAAAATATATATATACTGCAAAATCACAAGACACAATCGTTATCTGACACTTGCCAGTGGATGAAAAACACAAAACACCCACTTTGATTGTTTGCAGTTAATTAAGCAAACATTGCATTTTATACAGGCAGCCTCAAAATTTTCCTCTGCATTGTCTTTGAGTTGTGAGATCAGACACTGGACTTCTAAGTAACCTACAGCCTATATTGTAATTCATAATAGTATTTGACTGAGTATATGTGTGTCAAGTAATGATGTTAAACACAAAGAGAGAAAATAAAAAAACTTTAATTGTAATCTGCAATTCTGCAGGTGAACTCATTAGAATCAAAGCTGACAAAAGTCACGCTTTTCCCTTAGAAAATGAAAGGTTTTTATTCTCCAGCAGACATTGATTAATCATCTCTTGAGGAGTTTGAAGGTCCATTCATAAAAAAGGAGGCTCGATTCCACAGACTTTATGGGAGCGATTAATCATGTTTTGATTTTTGAAAAGACTGCTGACTTTATGACTTTATGACTTTGCTGTCATAGAAACCCATTTGATCTTTTCTCATGTTTTTTTAATAAGAACACTTCTGCCACAAAATTAAACCTTTCCTTTATTTTTTATCTAGAGTTAAGATAATACTACAAAGGAAAAAGGCATGAGGACTTAAAGTGTGGACATTATAGGCTACCATGTTCATTATTACCCTACAATTTGTAAGTACTGGATGTAGCAAATAAGACACTGATGGTAAAAAGTAACATTTCCCCTAAAAGTAGCATTATAGGAATGGCCACAAAGTCATTAAAATATATCCTTTGAGAGCATGAATATGTTTAACAGATACCATGAAAATCCCACTATAAGCTTTTGATATCTTGTGTACAAAGTGGAAGGTCAATCTCAGTATAGCACAAGAAACAAGATGGGTTGTGTTGGACACTTTGGGCTCATCCTCTGAAGAGCATGAACATGCTCAGCAACTTCCACTCTTCAGGGTATGCTACTGTACTATTTCTCAGTTTCAGCTTTCTAGCATCAATTTTATCTCATTTTCTCCCCAGTTTGACACATCCTGGCTACTGTACTTGGATCACTTTTGTCTGTATAGTCATCTGGTGTGAGTGACGTGACGCTGGCTGGTGTGTACTGCACGTAAGAGATTCATCAAAATATTGGGATTTATCCTTAGGGGACTATGAATATCCACCAGAAATTTAAATGGAAATCAAAAACAGTGTTGATGTTTTAAAATCATTTCTTAATATGTCAAATATTAATGGAAACATAGCAAGACATACATCAATATCAAAACCACACTGAACATAGCATTAACAACAATATAGAATGAAAAAAGTCTAATTATTATGGTACAGCATTGGTCAGTTATGATATACAGTACCAGTCAAAGGTTTGGACACACTTTCTCATTCAAGTAAATAGGAGGGTGTGTCCAAACCTTTGACTGGTAATGTACATAGTCCCAAAGAAAATTTAAGCTGAAACGATGAGTTGACTAATTGATCAGTTGATAGACAGAAAACCAATCTTCATTTTGATAGTTGATTTAACGTTTAAGTCATTTTTAAAAGCAAAAATTCCAAGCATTTACTCATTTCCAATTCTCAAATGTCAATACATATTTGTCTTTTTATTTGCTATGATGATGATGATGATGATGAATTTTACATCTTTTGGACTGCTGGTTGGACAAAACAAGACACTCAAAGTAGCAACCTTGGGCTTCAGGAGAATGCGAGGGGCATTCCTCACTACTTCCCAAAATTTTACGGATCAAACGATTAATTGATCAATTCGGAAAATTAATTGCGGATCAGTTGAAACAATTAAAACAATCATCAGCAGCAGCCCTAAAGATCATACAGGCACAATCTAGATATCAATACATTTCATTTGATTAAGTGTTTAGTGTTGGGTAAGGAGAAACTTAAGCCATGGAATAAAAGTCAGGAGGGTAAACAAAATCATTATGATTCATCCTGAAGGAACCTAGGGACCATGAGTATCCAGACCAAAGTTAATGGATATCTGGCTCATAGGTGCCTAGATATCTTGCTCAGGACCAAAGTGTTGGATAGACTTTGAGCTACATAGAGCTACACAACATGCCCCAATGCAAACAACACATGCATTAATGCATGAAGTGCTTCCAGCTGTTTCTTTGTGTTGCTGTGAGGGCTTTTTTACACCCTTATTTGCTTGCATTAGCTTAGACATAGATTCCTACGGAGCACTGCAGTATCACTGAACCCAGTATCCCCCTCTGTATCCTGTAACCTGGGCTTTGTATTGGATGTCTGAAATGACATTTAATGTGCATGTATCAAGCCATAAAGCGTAAGATCCCATGACAGAGGCATGATCAGGAATAGATTAACACTTTAAACCCCCTTATCTCAGCAGACTTTAGCACACATAAGACCTAAACTCATATTAGGATGTAAAGCCAACATCTTTCATATTGATAGACTTCCTGGGGTGTCAACCACACGTCTTCACCTTGACACTCCAGGCCAGTTGACAAGAATGACATGATGTGACCTTTTCTGTATGATCATAAGATATTACACTTCTCACAACCCCCAACTGATAATACTAATATTTTATATTAAATACTTGCGAGTTAAGATATTCATAATCATTGTCACAAGCTAGATGCAAATCAAAAGGAGATTTTCTGTCCATACAATATCATTGCCTGTACATTTGGAAGGCAGTCTTACCCAAACCAATTTTTTCAGGAGGACTAACACCAGACAGCTGCGCAATTACACCTCAGCACAAAGCTAAGCCAATCTACTATAGACAGTAATGGCTCGCATTGATATGCCTGTGTCTGTCTGAACAGTACCCACACACTGAATTGTCAACATAATGTCACACTTGCATCTCAGGTTGAGCAGCGGAGCACTGTCTTTTTTTTTTTTTCTCCAGCACTTGTTACTTGGTAATGAAAGCGAGATGATGGCAGCGAAATGCACCCATATTAATCTCTCAGCATTTTCTACCATGACAGCACAATTTTCAGTGGCTCCTCCAACGATCAGCCACCTCAGTGTATATGTCTCTCAGAGCAGATGCAGACTGCGCTCGCATCTCCCAGATCCAATTTGGATGTAGTGTTTAAGGTCTGTCATTGTGAAAAAAGAGAGAGAGGGAGAGAAAGAGAGAATCTTGTTGACATTAAACAAACTTTAGAGAACATTTAAAGGTGCAGTGTGAAGGATTTAGTGGCATCTAGTGTTAAGGTAGCAGATTGCAACCTACTGAATACCCCTTCCCCTCTCCTTCCAAGTGTGTAGGAGAACCTTTGGTGGCTGCAAAAACATGAAAGGCCCTCTCTAAAGCCAGTGTTTGGTCTGTCCACTCTGGGCTACTGTAGAAACATGGCGGTGCAACTAGGCATGTGCAGAGAGCCCAGTATTTGTATTTGTATCTGTTGAGGCAGCAAAATTATTTGTATTTGTATTTGTATTTGTATTTGAATAAAAGTGGAAAGAGTCATCCTGTTTTTATTTTTATTACACTTTTAATTTTAGAAAATTAAAGTGTTACAATAAGTGCTCATGAGTAAACTACCTTAGGAAGGAGGTCCCCACACTAGGTCTCAAACTGGAGTCTCCCAGATCATAGACAACTGCGCTGACTACTGAGCTAAAACTTTACTCATCACCTCATTGCGGACGGACCTCTACCTATTATAGGTATTATGTATTATTATATACACCCATAAAGCAGAGACAGCGCACCATGTAACGTGTAGGGAAGAACTTCAAAGACGATTATTGCTTTGCACTTTTCATTTATTGTCTACTTTTTACAACCTAACTTTGTGGAAAGGAGAAGAGGAACAACAGGTTATGGAGAGTCCCTTGAGAGTACTTGTGTGTGTCAGTAGCTCAGCTTTATCTCTGGGGAACACCCCCAACTCCGGGAGTGATGTCCAAATAAGGAAATGAGTGTCATGTAGCAGGTGGATGTGACTCCCCTAGTTGAGACCTGCTGATAGATGTAACAGTGAAGCAGAGGAGAGAGACTGAGATAGTGATGTAACCGACCTGTGCGCTGGTATTTGATATAGCTTTTTTTTTCTTCCCAAAAACAAACCTCAATTTTCAAAATAAAATTTTTATCAATCAATCAAATTTTTTTAAATATTTGTACGAAACACATATTTGTAAAAAATCCACTATTTGTGCTTTACCAAAAAATGTATTTGTATTCAGGCACACCCCTTGGTACAACATGGCAGGCTCTGTGGAAGAGGACTCGCTCACTATGTAGATATAAAGGGCTCATTCTAAAGCAACAAAAACACAACAATTCTTATTTTCAGGTGATTATACACTAATGAAAACATACTTATGAATATTAAATTCTATTTCTGCCAGGTCAGTTTATACTACACTACTAGTTTGTAACAGAACATTATGTTTTATTTCTAATGTAATGCAATCCTGGATTACATTTTTTAACAACATAACATGGAAACATTGTAAGTAACACATTGACTCACAAAATGTTGGTTCTAAACATATCAGTAAAATGTTCATTGACAATGTATTTAATTTATTGTCCTACTGGAGTAAAGCATGATTATTCTTTTTTATGGGTATGTTTAGCCACTCACACTCAGGAAAAGATCATAGTCTTGGTTAAATAATAAAAAACTATACAGTGAGACATACAACATACAATACATTAAAATTTCTAGTAGGCGATTTATTGTCATGCAGTGTTGTAAACTTTAACTATAGTGCCACACAAAACATCATTTTAGCAGCTAGCAAGATACAGTAAATGGCTGAAAACCACATAAGGAAGTTTCATGCCCTGTTCTCAGGTAGTTTGCCATTATTAGGAACATTAAAGCTTTTTTTTTCTTACATTTGCTTACTTAGTGTGGATCTAATTCTCCTCCAATTGTTGGCTTTATGACAAGTGTTGATTGCACTGAATGCAGAATTTCCAATGCAAGCAAAACTAATTACAGCAAGCTTCCAGCCAACAGAAATAAATGTTTGACAGCCATGAAACCAATTATGTAACACTACACAGCAAACATATGCACCCAGTCATGAGAATACAGATTTGACCAATACACAGGTTAATGGTATGTTTGTATGCAAAAAGTTTAAGGAATTCTAAATCAATTTACTATATCTTGTAGAAATTAATTTTAAGTCATAATCAAGCTCTGGATTTTTCCTGTTTAATCTTCCGGCCAAGTGAGCAGGAGAGTAAATTCTAAGTGGCACTTTTTGAATATCCATCCTCAATATCTAACTTTCTATAAACTGGAGAAGACTGAAATCTTATTCAAAGTCGACCTTTTCTGTGACTTTGAAAAGAGCAACAGGCTAAAGACATACTTTCCAGCTTTGTTAGTTTGGAGTGGCAGTTTTGTCATGTGTAGAGCACTAGCCGACCATAGTGTCTCTGTGAAAGACAATACATAAGTAGCTGTAGTGGAATTATAATACCTTTCTGTCTGCTACACTTCTGTTTCTTACCTCTAAGTTTGCAAGGGAATCAATAGGAATAAGCCATTTTGGACTAACAGCTTTTCAAATAATGTTGCTCTGCTGTGGTGTGCACAAACACACCCGGGTTCTGTGATTGGCTTTCTGTCTCACTCACAGACTTGGAAAAAAATGAGATGAGACTGCAGATATAGGGGGAAGGCAGAGGAAGCAACAACAATAAAAACTCTGCTGTGGTTCTGACTTTGGGTAAAGACTGGACTGTGATATTTCCCATAAAGGTTGTCTGCCTCTCACTGTTATCTCCTCTTCCTCTCACTCAGTCTCTTATTCTCACTTTAGCTTTCTCTCCCTCTCCCACACCCTATTTCCCGGGACCATTTTCTGACAGGAAACATTACCACCATTACAGATCACTAGATACTGTTCGCTGGATGTCAAAAGAATCAGATTGATCACATGGCATGACAGAAGTGTTGCACTGTGGCAGAGGGGACAGTCAAATGGCAGAAAATAATAGGGTGCTCGCCAGGCCTGACAGATAACTTGGAGGAAGTCATACAATAGGCGAGCAACATGGCTGAGCTCCACAATGGAACAAGCAGGAAATGGCTTTGCATTTCAGCTGTCCTCTCATTTCAGCTGACATCTCAGATAGAATGTGTCACACTGTGGAAAAATATCTACGCAAGGAAACGGTGAATCGCAGCTGCAGGCAGCCAGCAAACTCCTATTACAACCCGACCTGCAAAATGTGCAGATATAAGAAAACTCGATGGACATTTTTGGTTTCTTCCAATATACACGATTCCCTGATTTATGCTCAATTAGCTTTTAATTAGAAATCAATCTCATTTGAATAAAAACATCAATCCTCATTCAAAATAAGCAATTTATCTGCAATTACCAAACCCATTAAAGCATAATTAGACTTTCACACTAAAAAATCATCAAGATAAAACAGAGCATTTCACTGCATATATCTTCAATGCAGAGTGGTGTTCTATCATTTTCTCTGATGAAGGAGGTTTAATGGTGAAATGTCATTAGAGCTGAAATGATTAGCTGATTAGTGGATCGATAGATTTGGCAACAGTGTAATCGATTAATTGTTTAAGTTATTTTAAGGGATGTCAATGTTGGTACGTCTGCCACTTTAGTCCAGACTAAAATATAGCAATCCATCAAATAAGTATTTTGTACAGACATGGCTCCCAGAGGATGGATACTTCTGATTTTGGTGATCCCCTGATGTTTCCTGTAGCCACTTCACAAGCTTTATGTTTTTGAGTGAAATACCTTGACAGCTTTTGGATGAATTGCCATAAAATTTCCCCCCAGGATTAATTATAATAACTTTAGAGACCTGCAGTCCTTTCCTCTCATCATTGGGTTCAAAATACTGATTCCAGTGTCTGAAATGTGAATGTTTGTGGGTTTTTATAATAGTAAACTGAATATATTTGGGTTTAGGAGTGTATGTCAGACAAAATAAGCAGATTGAATTAGTCATCTTGGGCTTTGAGAATTGTGATGGGCATTTTACACTATTTTGTGACATTTTATAGACCAAATGATTAATCAAAGTAAAGGTAATGGCCAGATTAATCTATAATGAAAATATTTGTTAGTTGCATATTTATTACCTCACATGTGATTGTGAGAAGTTTGAGAAGATGATTTACAGCATGACCATTTATGAGGATTATATTGCATAAACAGTTGCCAAACCAAGCAGAAAAATAAAGAAAACAAATCTTTGTGGGTAAAGCTTTATGACCATTGATTTCCATTGAAAGTCTGATGCTGTAATGAATTAACAGATTGTGAAATGCTTCATCTGGTGAGCACAGTCGATTCAGCGCAAGGTATGAGATTGATCAAACTGTACTTTGTACCGTCTCATAACGTCTCAGCCATCACGTCCTGTGTGCTGTGCAGCTGTAGCAGCAGTATGTCCTGCAGTAAAACCCACAGGCTTCTCCTCCACGTGTGGGCGTTGCCACCCCCCCACCCCTTCCTGTCATAAAAAACACACTGCTAGGCCATTTAACCTTGAGCTGTTACTACTCGGGCACATATCACCTTTGCAGCCCCCTTGGCTACTGATATAAATCAAAATGTCCGCCACCGTTTTAGGATGAATCAGCAGTTTTGGGAGACTGATTGAATTTTATCTTGATTTCATAAAACATTTAGACAAACCAATTAAAGAGGTGGCTGACTGCAGCCACCAGCACTTAATCCATCATGCTGTCAAGGGGATAAAATCAGATTGACACTAATGTAGTCGATATGTTGGTGTATATGCAATCTGGTACAATAAAGTGGAAGTTAATTAGAGTAACCCAAGGAAAGAGTCATGATTGGTATGAAAATGACTGCACATTTGACAACAACCCTAGCATATTCTGCACCAGTCTACATTATTACAGGTGTTAATTTTTAACCATGTTGTTTTATCATGCACAACTTCCCTGTCCCCTTTGACTCCATTCATTTAATTTCCGATATATTCTCTCTCACAATGCAGCAAATCCATTGCAGGTCAATGATATTATACTGCAGTGCGGTCCAAATATTATAATAAGATGGATGACTACTGCACATTTTCCTGGAGGACTGGCTTTCTTGGTCTTGTCCACCAACTGCAGGTGAAATACAGCATGCCCATTAACATGCAGTGGTTCTCCCCGGAGTTAACGATGTACTCCCACAGAACTCCTTCTCCCTTTGTTTTAAGGCAGGCTTCTTAATTACTAGCTGTCCCATTCAGGTTGTAAATGGCCCTTTATTGCCATTCTGTAATCAGAATAAATCCTCAAGCCTATTCACTGGCCTGATGCCCCTCCATTGATTTACAAATGACCCATGTATTATTAATCCGATGTTTTCCCCCCGTTTTTACATCATTATAAGCCCTATCTGCAAGCAAAGGGCACCTCAGTATAGCGTTATCGCACACAACGGTGTTACTCCAGAACTCTCTCCGAGGTTTGTTTTTTGATATGATACTGTGTTGTGTTGATAACACGGAATAGGCAAAGGAGTGTGGTGATATCAGCGCTTCCCCCAACAGTTAATATGGAGGATATCGCTTTAATCTGCAATGTTCCTTTGTACATTTTCTCCTTTCCTTTAACCTTTGTCTTTGTTGAAAAGACAAAAGTACACAGTGACATGGAGAGCTGTATAAAATGTACTTTTAGACAGGAAATTAAAATTTATAGCTGTTAGTGGTGGCGCCTGCTAGATTTTCAGAGGATTTCTTCTTTGAGACAACAAACAAACCTAAAATGATGTTGGATCTAAAAGCTTGAGGTAGTAAATTTTCATGACCTGCCCTTTCGATAATGGCCAAATGTAGTCACTATGTACTGTCAATGTGAATAAGAATTTTACAGTGTTTTACACTGTTAACTAGGTCAAATCCATTAACATGATGAACCAAAAAGGACACTTAATATGCCAAGGACATAGAGAAAACTGTAACACAACACAAGACAAAAAGTAATGCAATCCAAAGGGATTTGTCATTTAAAGCCAAACAAACATCTCACTGCAGCACAGCTCATGGTAGCAGCTATTACCAGCTCTTAAATGAAACTGAAGATGGTTATCGTAGAGATGAAAGTTTTCAGTTCCTCGAATCGCTGGACCAGCCGAATATGGGAATCAAATAAGACATCTTTATTGACCCTTTAGTTTCACATTACAGTCTGAAATGAGATCATAGGAATGATAGAAGCTCTGATCAATGTCTCAGTGGAGCACTGGAATTAATAAAAGTCACGCCTGTATTGATAAAGCCTTTGGCAGATAAAGGCTGGCTGCCTGGGAGAGAATCACAGTAAATAAAATTCATACAGTTGCATAAAGCTTCCTATCAGCCTGTGCAAGCTTGTAACATTTCCCCAAAGCTTTTTACTTGGATTCAGATAGTTGACAGAATGAGAATGTATTGTGAGTTACAGGGAAAGTATTGTGAAGATTACAGACCAGCATGAGTTTGGGTGCTGCACAATATCAGAGTTAATTCAACTTTGAAAACCATCATTAGCTATCTGAGCGCGTTAGACAGTAAGGAGGTGGTGTGCGACAATTTATATCGAAGCTGTACTAAATTAGAAGCTAATCTTCCCAGCTTCTATAGAAAATTACCATGACAACATATTGCAAGGCCCGTATGTTACATGGGAAAGAAAATAAACAGAAAAATGCTGATAGAATTGGATTAAAGTTTAACTTTGAAGAACATCAACTTTGTTGAAGAAGTCACTCATTGTTTCACCGTCTTACACACAACTGGTGCCGTTCTGCAGTTGTTTCCGTGCACAAGAAATGTACAGACACTGAATGCAGTCATCAATTCTAATCAACATGCTGCCTCAAGTCCATTGTGCTCACAGTTTCATCTCCTTCAATTACCACGGCAAATTGGCTTTGAAGCCCGAGCGTCAACTGAAGCAGTTAATTCTTAATCAGCATTATGAAAGTAGGCGTGGTATGCATTGGTCACATTAACTAATTTGTTATTGTTCATGATATTGTATTCGATGGGGGGGAAGAATGTGTCTGCATTTAATATTACCTGCAGCAGATGTATTCTTTAAAAATCTATGCATTTAAGAAGGGGGGGAACCTTTGTTAACATTGCATGCCACGTCTTGGTGTTGTTCAAACAATGAATAACAAAGAGGGCTCAAGGAATTTTCCGTACAGAGAGCAAAGAGAGCACAGACACTTTACATATCCACAATCTGTCGGAGAAATAAATAAATTACCATAGCGCTTCTTCAAAAACAAACAGCTGTCAAAAAGTCACTCAGGGGCGCCTCACAAACACCTCTTTCCCCTCCGGAGATCAAATCCCAGCAAAGAGGATTCTTTTATTGTACTCCATTTTTTTATTGCTCCATTCCTTTGTATGTTTCCATCTAAGAACCAAATCAAGCAAATAACATCCTTGGAGGTGTCTGTGTTTTAATGTGATGTGTGCTGTGCAGTGTCTCACTACAGAGTAATCCTTCTTTTAGCCTGAGGATGCGCCTATGATTTCCGCTTTGAGACAGCCAAGGAGAGTTCGCAATAAAAATGTCATTATTATCATGTAGCACCTTGCGCTAAATGCAAATAACATAAATTAAGGGAGAAGGAGCAGCTTGTAAACAAGTAAAACAGTCAAACATGAAAGATTAAAAAAAATGTTTCCTCCCCTATTTTCTGAATCAGGAAGCAGGTTGATTTGCATGTCGCCTGCTTGTGAATGAACAGGCTGTGTGTCTTTCTGGTAATCAACTACATGTGTTTTGCAGTTCATTCGCAATTAATCAAGCTTCAATCTATTGTGAATATCTTTATCGTGGATGGAAGCATGATTCATTACTTTCATTTATGTTTAAGTACAAATAAGTTTTAAAATTTGAACATTGTATGACATGAGTTTGCTCTCTACAATGACTGATTCAGGTCAGGTCACTGTCAGGCTGCAACTAAAGAATATTTTCATTATCGATTAATTTGTCGATTAGTTGTTTAGTCCATAAGATATAAGAAAATGGTGAAAAATGTCAATCACTGTTCCCCAGAGCCCAAGATGACGTCCTTAGATGATATTCAGAAGATATTCAGTTTACTGTCTTAGAAGACTAAAGAAACCAGAAAATAATTACATTTGAGAAGCTGGAAATCTGAGAATTAGAATTTTTCTCTTAAAATGTGACTCAAACTGATTAAAACAATTGGTGATTAATTCAATAGCTGGCAACTAATCGATTAATTGACTTAATGTTGCAGATTTAGGTCACTAATTCACAAATATGACTGTGGTCCAGAATTGTACTGATTTCTGTATCTGTATTTTGATGAAATGTTTCTATTAGTGACATAATTTCATCAGTTTTTGTGTCTGAAAGGTCACAGAGGCGGTTGACAGTGTTCCGAGGTCTTGACTACATTATGCTGCCTTGCAGTAAGGTGTTCTGTAAATACCTCAATCCAATCTGACAAGATAATTTTCATCTGACATCAAGATGTCTCTCAGCGCTTCACACCTCCACCTAATGAAGTAACTCACAGATCCACCTAAATCTGGGTCATGTGGAGTAATCACATGTCTTCATACCTCTTCAATAATCACACAGTAGCTGGAGTATTGCTCATGAAAACACATCTGTCAAGAAATATTGGCTCAGAGCAGAAAGGTCAAACGGTAACTGAAATCTTATAAACCAAGAGCTCTGTCATTTTTATCTACAGGGTGAGATTCATTCATTCTTTTATTTCTGCATTTATTCATTCATGTAACAGTTTTAGAATTGCAGCATACACTGGGCAGAAAGCAGTACGAAATAAAGTGAGTTGGAGCCTTGAGAAAAGGGGAAATTCTTACTGCAAAAAAATGGATTTGGACATAATTCAGTTTTGAGCTAATAGGGAATGGTATTCAGTGTTGTAGCTGTATAGGAAGAGCAAATTAAAGGGATAAGTCACTGATTTAACATCATTTGGCTGTGCTTCTCTTCCCCGCAAGGTTAAATAAAAGTGACAGAATACAGATAACCATATTTAAGCCCTGGGCAGATAGAGAGCATTGGACCCAAGTGTCAACAAATGCACCTATTGTTCTCAGTGGCTCCAGGAAAACCTGAGGTGTTAGCGCTTCCCCTGATGCTTCCTGTCCAGGTTTTTTAAGGGTAAATTAGCACTGAATTTAAGCAGGTGTTTCCCATCAGCTGTCAAAGGCAAAAAACACCTGCTTTGACATATGATTGGGGTGTGGTGAGAGGTGCAACATGCTGGAAAGTTTCGACGCCTACAGAGCAGGGCAGCAGCAGTTTTCGATGATTCAGTGTTGATTCACCACTTATAGCTGTTTGGTAATGTGCAACACTGCAGGGTGGATTCTGTCTATGTTTTCTAGTGGATTATTTTAGTTTGGCACAGTAAAAGACACACGACTTTGCAGCTTAACAATAATTTGTAGGTTAAAGTACATGCTTTAGAGCAGGTCAGTGTTTGTTTATCTTAAGACCCTGATGAACCATGATTTCTAATTAGAAGAGACAGCTATGTCTGGGTGTTAATAATTGAGAATATAGGGTCTAACCCTGCAAATGAATAACTCTGGATAGAGGATTATTAACTGAGATGGATGCCAATTTACCTCCCAGTTGATTTCCTTAAAATTTCAACACAGGTCTATTTTATACAGTATCTCTTAAAACAGCAATTTGCAATTTAAATTGAGACTCAATTAACTGCACCAGGTATTGAGATGAAGTTAACCCTTGTTCAAAATAACAAGTGACAAAAGCATGACCTCTATTGTAGCTAGCTAGTTCATTTTAATTTTATGTTAATGGCATTTTTTTCATAACCAATTCCAATTCAGTGGACATTCATTGCTATCTTCATTTGGATTGAATTTTACACAGACAACGCTACAACTTCCATCTTCACCTTGAAATGCAGCTCAGCATGCAGTGTAAGGCAATTCTCAAGTGTCAGCCAGTCATACTGTTTTGCTGTGTGCTCTGAGCAGACTGAGAGAAAGCAGCCTATGTGGTGGACCTGTGGAGTGGTGTGTGTAGATTTCTTGGGACTGATGGGCTGGTCATGGAAGGAAGAATCTTGAATTATGGATTTCCTCCATAGTCTTAGCCTATTTCAAGAGTTTGGGCAGTTTAGGGACCTAGCGCTGAAACAAAGTTAGCATTTAAATTTTAGACATAGGTAGGTGGCTGGCCGTTGGATTGGCAAGCTCCTTTGGGAATTGCACATCCTTGTCATCTGGTTTAACCACCCCTGCAGGGAAACAATGATTACCAAATCACCAGTGAGGCCGAAATAAAAGCAATGTACAAATGTTTTTTCAATGAAATTTAATGATTTAAACCCTCTTCTGCATGAATTATGATGGCCATCATGTTTTATGCACCCCATTTTTGCATTAGAAATTTAAGATACAGTACATGAATGATCTCTGTGTGTTGGCTCCAGAGTGGTGAAACCTACATAACTGCCTCTTAAACCTGATTGTGGGCCATCAATAATAAGGATCTGAACCACTCCATTAGGTTCCTTTTGCCCCATAAGACCATAAAATGCAGATCCATTATTAAAATCCATTATTGGCAGTGAGTAGTAGTAGATAGTAAAACATTGACCGGGGTCATTATTTTTCATAATAATACATCTCCATCATTGAGCATGGTATTGTCTTTGCTGATATCCTAACTGAACAAAGATTAATTTAGGCAATGAAGGCAGTCTCAGTTTAGGAATGTTTATAAAAATTACATTCAAGAGTTAAAGATTTATTTATCACATACTCACATTTCTCTCTAAAGGTTAATGCGCAATAGAACACACATCTCAGTTTGATGCCGCCTTGTCTTTCACATCTCTGACAGCAAATTCTGAGCCGCAAGCAGCAGCATGTTGGCCCAAAGCAGCGTGGATGGATCCATCATCCCATGGTTTCAGGTTCGTAAATGACCGTACAGTCACCATGGGGATGATATCATTTGTCAGCAAACTCACCGGTGTTGTCAGAGCTAGATTGGAACATATCCCAGTCAGTGTTACTCAGCACATCCAGCAGTGTAGCTTCTCATAGGGCCGTGAAACACCTGACCGCTCTTGTCACCACCGCTTCCCGTACTTTCCTTTGTTTATATTCCTGTAGGAGGAAAATGGTGGCATGATCTGACTTCCTGAAGGGCGGAAGAGAATTAGCAGAGGTTTTTAAAGGTTTGCCTTGCCACCAGCTGAACACCAGCTCGTCCACCCCGATGTTTTTTTGTCCGCGCCTCCATTGTTATCGTTATTGCCATGGTGAGTGAATCACAGGATCTCTGTGAGACACTCAATCATATTCAATGTTCAGATGTGTGCTGCAGTCATATCTAATTCTTGCCAAGAACTAGTAGATAAGTGCAGCCACAACTGCTGCATAAGACATGTTTTTGTTGAGTTATGCTTCTTTAGTGATTCATGCACATGCTTGTACTTTTTCCAACAAGTTATCTTGATTTAAGGCTGTCAAATATTGAGATTTATCGTTGCCTTATCTCTGTGCCACATGTGGCTCTGCCTCCTGAACGAGTGTTCCCACCCCAAATGCAACATTATACTTCAGTTCCTCATTTGAGTCATCAGAAACATGTCATCAGATATTATAATGTGTAAAAATTGAAATATTTATAAAATATAAAATATTTAAAATATTTTATATTAAAATGTTTATATTTATTTTATATTTATGCAGTTGATGATTAATAGTTATTCTTAATTTTAAGAAATACGTTTTCAAATAAAAAAACATTTTCCTATGCTTTTTTTTTTTACTGACAATGTGTTTGAATTCATATTCCATTTATATATTTTGAATCTTTCTAATTAATTTTTATTATTAAGGCTCTGTTCAGTAATCTCCTGTATTCTTAGTTCTTTTGTTTGTTTTGAGCCCAATTGTTGTCTGGACCAGCCATGGACCAGCTCTATAACCACGGTCATCCATGAGTGAGTGAGTGACTGCCTGAGTGAGTGATGGAGTATAACCATTGGTTGGCCGAGCCGAGTTTCCCCATTGGCTGTTGCTCTTTCAAAATGAATCATCACGAGATGATGGAAGCGGAGGACAGCAACGCGACACAGAATGTGACTGTGTTTCCTGCTCCGAGCTCTGACGCTCTCAGTTCTGGTGTTAAATACAGCAAAGTAAGTTAAACTCCTGTTTAAAAAGACACATACCAGCGTCTCTACATCTCCTCCTCTACTGTCCTGTGTGATCAACTCTCAGGTTGGCAGTGCTGTCAGTGGCCAGCAGGAGAGATGCTCCACGGCGCATTTGGATTTTATAACTGAACTAATACCAGGGTGCACACTTTTTATTTCTCTGACATTTTCACATCACAAACGATGAACAACAGCATTAAAACACGAGTCTTGCAGGTAAAACATGTGACTTAAGTAGGTGTTATATCAATTTAGTGAGAGGCGGCTGCTCTGCAGGTGTGCTTGATTTGACTGAAGCTGCGATAACTGGGCAGGGATGAGCCTCCTGTATTTGCACCCAAAATGCTGTCAAAACCTTCATTTACAATTTCCACCACAGCCCTCATGATTATCGACCAGGAAATAGGCAGAAGAAAGGCGCATAGAGGCATGAGGGAGAGCGTACAGTTAAAGCACCCCAAATAACCATCACTGACAAAACACTCACTGAAAAACAAGAGACAGATGAAAGAGCGGGGAGTTAACAGATAGAATAGTTATAATTAGAATTAAAATAAGTTCTCTTTCAAATCAAACATGAGTGTAAAGATAGAGAAAGACATGAGTGGAAAGTATTGTTCTTGCAACTGCATTTATAACCTGTTTTTTTGTTTGACTCAAACATAGTTTAACCATGTCATGTTATGTACTACTTCAGTACACTTTACCATCAAATATTGCTGGGACCACTACAGAAAATTGCAGATGAACATTTAATATCTAGGAATTCACATTATAGACACTATCACTGACTATCCCTGCAACAAACTGGCCACAATTTTGCAGGTTGACCATACACAGTCCAGCCATATACTAAGTTTTGACCTAGTCTTGTTATTGCTGATTTTGCTGCACTGTAAAATGTAAATGTCACTGTGAATACTTGCTTGCCATCGTGTTAGCATTAAGTCATCTTGCAGCTAACAAAGTACCTGGCAATGTGAATTGATGACCCTGCATATGTTGTGCCCTCTGAACTGGCTGAACTGTTTCAGAAGAACATGCTAATTAATACTTGACTGCATGAGTTACATATAGACTGTAATTAGCCTTACATTCTGACAGGTTACACCACTTAAAATAGTAATATTTAGACAATGGAATGCCAATTATGGCATTGCAGCCCACGCTTGTATGCTTGACATATGACATTTCTGAACTAATGCAATGAGTCTGTGTTACAAATGGGCATAGGCAAAAATTTAATTTCCAGTGTTGTGAAATGGATGGGAGGAAAAAATCGATGGAGAAAATGTGAGGAAAAGAAAGTGCAGAGAAGGAAAATTCAAATAAAGTGAAAAAAGTTCTGGCACATCAATCCTCTCGGCCAGCTGTCGGAGGTGACATTTCATTAGTACATTTTGTCAATAGAGAAATCGTCTGCGGAGAAAGCGGTTGGGTACGAGTAACAAGGAAGGACAGAGACACACAGAGGAAGAGAAAGCTCATGAAGACGTGGAAAAGAGCACAGTCCTTTTTCATTAGACCCATCCTGCAGCCACTGGAAATTACGGACATTGTGACTATAGGCGCAATGAGAAGGTGGGTGTCCCTCTTCCATTTTAAGTCTCTATCAATCATCCACCCTTCGCTTTTCACCCCCTGCCGATGTGGTATCGCCAGCCCACGTGTCTCTCTGCCTGTTCAGGGTCCAAGAAAGTTGTCGTTCATCCTTTCCTCCACCAGCCAAGTGGCAGATACATTTGAAGGAAAATCACCGGCATAACGACTCCTGCCATTTCCCATAACATCCTCATCCATCAATTAAGGGGTTTCCAGTAAGTGGGAGATGGATATGGCAGAATAAGGCCAGACTTTTTGATGACTATAGCACAGGAGAAATCAAGGGCCAAACTGTTAGCCCTGTGTAGGCCCATAATCACAGCAGTGACTGCAGGCAGTTTGAAGCAAGAAAGGTACTGTCAAGCACAAGACTCAGACTGCTCACACCAACATAGCTTGAAAGTACCACTAAATGATTCTAAGGTTTGAGTGCAGTGTGTTGGCTTTTTCCTCCAAATGTCAAATGCTGACAAGTGACATTCAAAGACCAAATACTGTATGAATGAGGTTTAACCTTGTCAATTCCTGTAAATCTTTCAGTCGACTTGTTTTTTCATATCATAAATAACATTGATTTAGTATGTTGTTGTCATTGAATGGATTTCCTTTTCTTATTTCTACAGTCATGAGACAGTGATTGGACATAGGTCGTGACTTTATGATGAATCTGAAATAACTCCCTCGTTCACTTGAATCATATTTCATCATCATCATTTTGTGCCATCACTCACAGGTGCCGGTGATGCATACATACAGGTTTTTTGCTCTACTGTGGGAATATTTGAGGCTGCTATATAGTGCTAATTTTACACTAATTTTGACATTTAAACCAACATTAATTTATTCTCTGGCCACTTGGGGGCAACACAACAAGCTTTAATATCTTTCTAAAATAGACTGTAAAAAAATATGGACATAGTCACCATGACATCACTCATTGTTGTGTGGACTGCCATTTTGAGACCTCGAGTTTAGGGATTAGACTGTTGCCATCTTGGATTTGACCTTCGCCATCTTGGATTTTTGGAGCCAGAAATTACCATAGTGTATTTGGATGAGAAGGTGGAGCTGACCCTGGCGCTAGCTGCTAGCTTGGTTAGCACTGTGCATTTATAGTCTGTGGTTAACTTTGATAATGCTAATGCTAATTTTCACTAGCGAAAAAGAGGCCTAAAACCATTAACACAAAATGTACTTTAAAGAAAAAATAGCAAAACAGCAGGCAGCTATTTTACGTTAAGTGGGACCATAATTTATAAAATGAACATCATGCTGTGTAACTATGTAAATTTGATGATCCCAAATAGAGTGAGACACACAAAGAAGCATAAGTTGAATACAGCTTTATTTCTGGCCGGGGTCCTGTCACATGCAAATACAATGAACAACAAGCAAACTGAGCTGGGATCTTTTATACCTCGCCATGTCTTCAACATATGTTTTCCATTATCAGTGGTTTTCTCCTTAGTATAAGGAGTGATGATATATGCCTGTCAACCTGTCAGACATCTTGGTGCCATTCCTATCAAACTACTGAATTTACACTTAAGGACCCCACACTAGATGTTATTCCACATTTGTCTTTCTGACACATGAACATGGTGCCTCAACTTGAGGTTTCTAACATTCCTTACGATGCATGCAACACAAAGAAAATACCTAATATCATGCTGTATTGAAGAAGACTTGGAACTAGCAATTGAGACCATAAACTCATTAGGAAAGTGTTTACTGAGGTAATAAATCAAGTGAGAAGTAAGGTCATTTTCTTATAGATTTTTGTACAATTTGACTTCTTTTTGCAACCAGTGGAGTCACCCCCTGCTGGCCATTAGAGAGAATGCAGGTTTAAGGCACTTCTGCATTGCTTCACTTTTCAGACCGGAAGCTACCTGCTTGCTCTCTACTAAAGAAGTAATTTCTGTCTGTACATCTGTATATATGTCCTTCATGTATCTCTTGAAGCGTTCATCTGATTGACTCCGCACTTGGCAGGCATATGGCTGGGGAACCAAGGGAGTGCAGTGTTGAATTTGGTGCAATTTGGACACGCAATACATTTATTATTAATGAACTTTGAATAAATGAGCAATGAGCTCATTGGGAGAGTATTTAAAAAAAAGGGGGGGACACAGTGTTCTGAATGGATATATGGATATATAATGGACTGAATATCTTTAGGCTGTGCACTGTTGGTTGGGCAAAACAAGCAAACTGTTTTGTGCATTTATCACAGATTTCTGACATTTTATATTGAATGAATAATACATTTATAGATGAATCGATGACAATAATCTTTGGCTGCAGCCCTAGACCAGTGTGCCATTTGACCTTGCGTACAATTTTAGTAACAGAAGCCTTTATATGCTGTAGGATATTTTCACCACTTCAATACATTTGCATTAAAAAGAGTCATTGTGACTGCAAATTGAGTCCTTACTCAATAAATGAAACAAGGCTCACAGTAGTTTCCTAATCTTTCATCATCTATGCAGTTTAATATTACTGACTGTAATACTCTGAATGACTTCATCTTTCACACATTTATAACCATCCAGATATGTAAATAGCAGCGACAACCTGCCAGATTCCACTTCCAAGTGTTCCAACCCTTCACAGCCCACTTAGCCCATATTCCCCCAGCACTTCAGCGCAGCCTTTGCTGTTACTAGTTCAACAGCGATCCATTGGGCCTCCCGTTGACTGTTCCTAAACTGCCTGTGCTTAGAAGCTCGCAAGTTGCACATCACAGGCAGCAAAAGGGGAGAAGTCGTCAGTTTTCAGCCTTTTCAAGTGCAGAGCGGAATACCTTGAGGCTCCCACCGTGTGAGACGGCATTTCCAGATCGAGACATTTCTCCTCAATCCTCGCCTTTCATGTTGGTCCAAGATGTTTTTTTTTCTCTTCTTGTTTGCCCATCATGCTCCATGGATTCTGCATCATGCTGGGAAACATAACATAGCATAGCAGATAGCAAAAAGTCAAAATAAAACAAAAAAAGCTGTGTGGAAAGCTTTAGTTTAGTTGTTTAAGGTTTGGGGCTGTAGGGAGGGGGCTGAGTACAGAGTCTGCAGATAATTAGACCTTTTGGGGTAAACAAACACAGCACTCTACTGTTTAGGAGCAATTGCTGCTGTCTGTTATGTTAATTTGCATCACTTGACAGTAGATAAATAATAATTAAGTGGTGATAATCAGGATGAGTGTGCAAGATTTGTGTCATCCCAGAAGGACCCTCACCTCTGAGTATCTAGGACCATTGGCATATGCTCTTGAGTTACATGTCTGTTGCTCCATCATAGACACTGACTGGTTTCCATATTGTTGAGAAAAAAAAAAAAAACATGAAGAACAACAGGTATATCTAGGACTTCAAGTTGTCATTAAATTAATACATCATCATGTTGATTTGTTCACAAACAATTAATTTGACAGATGAAAAGAGAAAGAGATAAAAAGAGAATGGCTTCAATTATTAAAATTATGAGTTGTTAGATTTCTGAAGTCTCAACACATCATTTAATGGCAACATTAAATAAGAAATAGCTGTCAGGTCTTTTTATGGCACTGCTTTGGTACAGCCATAGTAAAGGCATGAATCTCTTTCAACTGAAAAAATAAGCCGACTGATGGTATGTTGCTATTTTGATATTGTTAATGAAATTTGTCAGGAAAGGGTTTCTGTTTTAATAATATAACATGCTGTATTCTTTTTCCAAATATACTGAAATGTGACTCTTTTAACAAGTCAAGAAAATCTACCTGAGGATCGTCACTGCTCTACAAAACATCCTCAATATTAAGGTTTGCCATTAAACCATTTTGTCCTTGCATATTGAATGCAGAGCCTTGATGGCCAAGTAATCTCTTGAAATCCCTAGATGTGGTCCATCTTCACTGACAGAAGGGTATTCAGAAGACTTTTTAGCAGTCAATGTGGCACTTTTTTGGGGGGGCCTCACATGGGCATAAATCTTAACAAAATTCACGATAAATCTTATTTCTTTCACAAGATTTTTGTTAGATATTTATATAAATGAGTTAAAGATACTCTTTGTTTTGTTATCACATGAGTGTTGATTATACAGAAGGTTCACCACACTGTATTTAATTCTTTTTTGTAAGAAGTCAGAAGAATGGCCTGACAGAGCCCATTTTTGGCCTGTGAAAAAAAGCAGCTTGTGTTGTGTAATTATCATGGCACTAAGCCCATAATGAGATGACAGTGACCTTCCAAAATACACTGAGGAGAAACACATGCACGTTTTAGAGGAGCTGTTTTATAAGTCTTCAAACCCTCAGTAGTGTTTGATCCAACCCTGTCCCCCCCTAAGAATGATGTTCATATACAGTCAATATGCATTAGCAAATACATTTTGTGAGAAACATAAAGCAGCCTTGATTATGTTTTTTTTTTAATCAACATAATGAGGAAACATTTTTTATTGGCTGCATCTACAAACTGTTCACTGTGGAAAATGCAAAAAGAACCCCAAAAAGTTCATGTTGACTGTATCTGAAAAATGTTCACTGTCAGTATATTTCAAAGTTTTTCCTTTTTCTGCTCAAAGCATGATAAATGTTTTTATAAGTGTATTAAGGCAATTGAATGCACTCAGTTAAAGAGAACCTTGCAGTGTTTCACTTCCCTCTCTGGTTGAAAATTTTGCTCCCAGGTTGTGATCAGAAGTGTACTTTGTTGCACCTGTAACCGCAGAGATGTCACAGAGTCCTGGAGTACACCTGTATATCACTGCAGCAAGGTGAGAAACCACTGGAGCTAAAGCAGGTTGCTTTGACATTTTCTATTTTGAACCAAAACCACAATCTTTCCCTAACCTTAACAAAATGTTTTGGGAGTCTAACCAACAACACTATCCACCCCCGACCTCCCTAGATTGAAAATACAAAGTGCCAGTGAACACACTGCAGGCAGCAATAACGTGTCCTTTGAGATTTATTTGGCATGGCAAATTAGTAGTATATAAATGTGTTTTTTTGGGAGGGGGTCGGGGGGCGGTTGGTTTGCTCGAGCTCTTCTTTGCAGTTTAGCCTCTCAAACTGGCATTTTATTAGTTGGACAGCTAACACCTTTGTTGTTGTTGTTACAAGATTATCCGAGCAGCCAGTATCCAATAAGCTAGATTCCTATTGCATCAACCGTCTCTGCCATCTCATTTTGATCACTGATATACATGTCACAGTCCATTATAGCAATTTACCGAGTTCTTGATGATGCATGTGTGATTGCAGCCACATGGTGCTCAGTGGAGTCGTTTATGCCACAACCTGACATGATGAACAGATTTAGATTAACTTCGCCTTACTAACTCACTTCATTTATGCCCCTGGTCCCTCTGCAGAGAACTTTTGTCAATTGAATGAATAGGCAGTGTCTTTGAAACAAATGCGCACCAGGATAATGGAGGAACTGTGAAAAATGTTTCCAGAGTTTGCACATTGTGTTAAGCCACCATTTAAAGTCCCGTCAATACCTGCAGCGAAGTATTGATCTCCTGAGTCTTCTTGAAGGCCCAAAGCTTTACTGCGTATTGATAGATTATGTAGATTCACTTTGCGGTGTTTGGATGAGCTGTCTGTGCCATGATATAAGACCATGACAACAATTTCATCTATTTATATGACTTGAGCTGTTGTGATGAATTTCAAAATAGGGTTCTGGGCTGCCATAGGGAAACTGCAAATAAATTGTGATTTTGGAGAAATGGCTGATGCACTGTATATAGTACAGTCCACCTTGGTCGATATATGCTTAAATTTATAGTCATAAACCAAAATATTCGTTTTGACACAAAAAGCTTTTTAGGTTACTGCAAATACTTTCTCAGTTTCCTTTAAGTAATGCAGGTGTTGATGCTTCTTTGAGGGAGGAAAACAGGATTAGGGAGTAAAGTAAATTGCACTGTCACTTTGTGATGGGTACTGAGGCTGTATTTCCCTGTGACACTACTGCTACACAGACTGACTTAAACACAGATGACAAGGTGTTGCTATGGAGACCTTAGCGAGGAACCTGCAGCAGCCTATCCATGGACAGTTTATGCAAACACAAAGATGAGTGTATCTATAGCACTGTTTTGTGGAAAACATCAAAGGCAGCCAGGTTAAACATTGTCTCAGCAACATTGGTTATGTTAATTAAAACAAAGGAACAGCATGATAAAATGTTGATCTTTTTATGAAATAAACACTAACAATATTGAATAATTCACAGATGATCACAGAAGCTGTATATGATGAATAGCTTTAACTGTGACTGAGTCAAAATTACAAAGATATATAAACAATACATTTAATGTTATGTATCAAGAGACCTGATAACAGTTATTTGTGTGAGTGTTGCACAAATATTAGTTCAACTCAGTTTGAGGCGGGGATGTGATTCCTGATTAATTGTCCAAATGATGTGCAATCTGGCTGTTGGATGTTCAGATGGATATCTGCCGTATCCATAATTTTGATTGGCTGTCTTGCAGTTTGGGCAGTTCTTGGATGCCATTTTCCACATGGCTGCTGTCAAAAGATCTGTTACAAACTGTAGTGAACTTGTTTTAAAGGAAACATATCATGCTTTTGGTGATTTTCCATTATTTATATACTGTTATGATGTCGGAGATCTATGCTAAACATAGTCAAAGTTCCAAAAGTTGAGGTTAACATATTTAGAAATGCTCCCTGTAAGTCAAAACCCAGGGCTTCAGAGCTAATGTCAATTCATTGAGCATGCCCATAACATCCATCTGTTTTGTAGCCTTTATTGCTAGGGTTGTTGCTCAGGTTTTTCCATGTGTTGTTTGCATTGCCCACTCTCATATTTCAGATTGGATTCCAGCTCAGACATGTATGGATGTATTTCAGAAGTTGACATTTTGAGTACAGGAAAAAAAAGTAGAGAAAATTTAGTAGAATCCTACTTCTATAGTTTGTTTCATGGTTTGTTCCTATAGCCTCTGGAGTCAGTGAAAGTCTCCTGAGGGGCTGCTTATGTGAACTGGCCAATCAGAACAGAGTGGGCTCCTCGGGAGGGGGGCCTTAATGGAAAAGGAGCTGATTCAGTCTGTTTCAGACAGAGGCTGAACTGACGGGCTGCATAAGAGTCAGTATGAGTTAAAAAAGGAGTTTTTTGTTGTTGTTGTTGTTTTGGTCTTTTTGCAAAGATGTTCCAGTAAAGCCCCAGATTAAAAATATAGATCTGTAAATATGTATAATATGTCCCCTTTAATATCACTGTTTACATGTTGTGTCTCACCTACTTCTTTAATCTTGCTTTCCTTTCAGAGTAGAATTGCCAACTCTGAATGCAATACTACCTTTCTCTCTTTTGTCAACATTTTAGAGAATGCAGCCATCTTGTTTGAATAAAACTTTGTTGGAATTGTCAATGGACAAAATCGATGAGAGATCCATTTTTATATAGTTTACATTCACTGTGAGTACTCACGTCTTGACGGGTCCATTGACCCGCATAGTGTCAGCACAGTCTTCTATTCTTAATGGGTTGCTATTACAGACATCAAAATGTTGTGGCCCTGTGTCACAATGGCCACATCAGCTTGTTAAACTACTACTGCAATAGAGCAATTTCAATTAGCTTGCATTAGAGTTCGAAACTGTTGTTTAAACAAATATGTTGTTGTCAAGTCAAGAGCACATTTAAAACTCAATTGGCCAATTTGGCCATGACAACTGGTTTTCAAGATTGTAGAGAGCTCACAATCATTCTAAGAAAAAGGGTTGTGGGTAGTTGGCAAACATTATTTTGTAGTTTGTGTCATTTAAGAATTTCAATACCCTCTGACAATCAGAGCAGTCATAAATGTATCAGTCATGTTTGATTGTCATGACTGAAAATCTGAATGTGTTCCTGTAGTTTGAGCTGATTAGTGACAGATATCTGAGCAGTGTGTTTGCCTGTGTTGGTAATCTGCAAAAAGTCAGCCATTAAACATTTGAAGCAGATTCTTTTCATAGTGAGTTAGCATTTTAAGAAATTCTTCTAGCTTGCTCACCGTTTCAGGTGTACTGCAGCAAGTGGTAGTTTGTGACAAGTAATCATGACCCACATAAAAACATAGTTTCTGTTTTCATTTCTCTTTGTTGGTAAAATGACCTAAAAATTGAATAATTCTGGGAACTATGCAAATAGGCAAAGCAAATGACCATTATGATTATGCATCATTGAAATTCAGATGAAAAAGATGAAGCCCCTATTTTGTAACATCCATCAATATGGTAATTTTAACATTTACTCCCCCTGTTCTCCATTTCTTGGTTCTGTACTTTCCACTCTCTGAGACTTGAAAGCACTGCAGCTGCTTGAAAGCACACAGGCATGAACCACACACATAGACTGTACACGCAAACACACACTGCTGCAGCATTAGAATTATTCTATTTATGTAAAGTCGCCTTTTTCCTCCTTACCTACTTATTCTGATATTAACATTCTAAAATATTAATCACCAAATTATCTTTGGCATGAAGTTTCATTTAATTTGCTCGAGGCTCTCAGGTCTCTAGACAAAAGAATGTGTTTTTTTTTTTTAAGAAAAAACACCCAATCCATTAACACAGCACCCTTTTTTACGCATGTTGTCATCTAAAGTGAACTAAGGACACTTTGAGAGTTTGAAGATGAATGTGTCCACAAATCAGGGGCTGGAGCCAAATGTCGGGTTATTTAAATGATGGTTCAGCCAGCAGGAACAGTGGGTGTGGCCAACACATATACATCCATTTCTCAGAAGTGTAAATGTGTTAACTAGGTAATTAACAGAATAGTCATATAATTTCATATGTGATGTTATTACACTGTTGCACAATCCAGAGATGGAGTTTATTATGTTTACACACTAATTAGCATGATAAGACTTACCTTTGTTGCAATGTACAAATCAGTAATTTCTTGGTTTTCATCTAAATAAAAGGTGATGCTGAGGTGGGGTGATGCTGGGAAAAATTGTTGCAGTGCTTTCTGCATCGACAACACACGGTTAGGTTTCTCCTCTTCAGCCTGACTAAAAATACAGCTGAATTGCAACCAGGGAAGGTCAGTATGGATTATGGAGCACTGCGCTCCCCGTGGAAAAGAGTTGTTTGTTGTCCGTCCCAATGTCAGATCGAGAATCAGGAGGGAAAGTGCCTCACTCAGCAGGTCCAGACTTCCTGTCAATGATAATCCGATGGAATGGCTGATCTGGGCCGGATGGAACGAGGCCAGCGTGGAAGAGACGAGTCGGAGAATCTGGATGAAGCTTGTATAGTGCTCAGACTGATGAAGCAAATAGAGGAAATCGATTGTTTACACAGATTGTACTCAGGATATGGCTATTTTTTAAAGAATTTCAAAATAAGGCAGTTAAATAGTAGAACATTAAGTAAACCAAGAGTACATGTAGACCTTTAATTAGGCCTCTGAGTGAAGTGATGGTTGGATTTCTCTGTGCTTTGTATGATAACACAGTAGCTTGTGCCCTTTCAGTCAGTTCAACAAAGTAACACTTATTCATTGAAGGACATGAGTACATCACAGCTCTTGTGTGAAATCTATACCAACACCTACTGCGCTTAGTTGATCACTTGGGGATCCCCAGCTTTAAAATAATTTAAACATCCCCTCAAGTTGGTTGTGGGCCAAGCAGAGTTGTAGTAGAATTATATTAAGTTGTCTGAATTTGGGGGAAAGGGAAAACTATTCACTACAGGGCGTAAAATAACACAAAAAAGAGCTTAGCAGAGATGGAGGTCACACCTGCGTTTGCTGACAGGACAGCATGTTCCATACTCAGGGCCATCACATCCAGATGGTGAAATCTCATGGAGGCCCAATTGCTGGAGCTGCAGGGTAAATCTTCACCAGTATGCTTTTAAACAGTGTCCAAGATTCATCCGTGTGTTTTTGTGGAATGAGCACAAACAACACCTGGCAGTTTCACACTCTTTGCTTTAACTGCACCCATGCAAATGCACTTGTGTGCGCTGCCAGCTACGGGTGATTATGTCCTTTCTCCACCCTGTGCAGCAGTGCACAACTGGGTGTGGTCACAAGTACAACCAGACCTAGATTTGATCATGGGTGTGCTTAGAGGTTCAACAGACTTATACCTTTAGACTCATAGTGGTCAGTGCAGCAATGTAGTCATTATTTTCATTATTTTCAGCCCAAGGTGACACCTTCATTTCTTGTTTTGTCCGACGAACCATTCAAAACCCAAATATGTCTGGTATACAACATTGTTTTCCTATGGTGAGAGAAAAGACTGAACCTAAAAGCAGTGCTAACTTGGGCATTAGGCAGCATTTGGATTTTAAGCCTCACTGCTATGCCCAAGGTTTGATCAGTTTTAATTTTGGCCATGTTTTTTCGGTGACCTTACAGAGCACAACCAGTGAGATGACAGCTGGTTATGACATAATTTGGCAGCAACTTATGATGAACATAAAGGACATATGTTCATGGATCGAAATCATTCTTGATCATTGGGTTTTAACTCATCTTTTTTCTCAGATGAAGGAAAACTGTCATCTTGTTGTCAAACTGAAATACCTTTTTTCAAAAATGGGTTAATTGTTTTGTTTTTCATATTCCCCGGTGCTTTCCTGCTACCTGGTTTACCTGGTTGCATTGTACCCTGCATCCATTACCTCAAGGTTGTAAATTAAACATACCGCTGATCATAACACATAGATGTAGATGGCCGTAGCCCTCAGCACAGAATGCTGATGATGAGTGGATGATCTCATAGCCAAAACGCCGAGGTTCAGGTAGACTTGGCACCATGGAAAGAGCTCTCAACCCACAATGGGATGAGTTGTGCTTCCAGTACCCTTCTTTCGGGAAACTAGGTTAGTATTCATAGACTATCACAAAATGAGGCTCGGAAAATTCACTGTGTTGATGTTGAGAACGGAGGCTCATATAATTATGCCGAATCTGAGGAGTACAAGTGAGTCATTGAATAAATGATGTGCTGAACACTCATCGCTCAACCAAATGAACACACACATACACTAAACTCATCTCGTTTTTGAAGCTCATCGCTCATCTTCGTCCTTATGTCAAATTGTTTGACTTCTCACCATGAGAAAGCATTAATGTCCTACGTTACAGACAATGAAGGTGATGCCGCCCATTTGTGTGATTTGGCCACTTAATCTGCTGCAACCTATTTCCTTGCGGGGGAACAAGCAAGGGTGTGATCGCGTCCTTGACTAATGCTAATGCATGATTGATTGATGCATTAAGTAGAAATCTATAAGTAAGCCTGTTCAAAATGAAAGAGAATGATGTGTCTTGTGTGTTTTTTTGTACTATAATAATTCATAGCACTGCTGCTTGTGTTACTGATGTTTGTGAGCAGAATTGTAAATGAGGTTTACAGTAACCCAGGTCATAATACAACCATAGAGCACAATAAAGCACCAGAAATGGTTAGTTACCTAATGTCCAGGGCAAATGTCCCACTCTGCGTATGTGCTTCATCTTCCCTGCATCGAGTAAACAGCTTCTGCAATGTGATTCATGCAAGTGTGCTAGTGTGTTCCACCAGATGTCAAATGAGACATGAGCTGTGTCCAAATTTGTTCATTCTCTCAATTCCCACAATCCTCTCAGACTCCTTCGTGCTGTAAATTCTGTTGTCATAGAATTGCAAATTGACTTACTGTTTTAATTACTGTATCTGGGTTGTATTTGCCTTAAATCACTGTTCACTTTTTATACCACTGACGAGTTTTAAGTGAATTGGAGGTTAATTAAATCTCTGAATATGAAAATGCTTCATAAAATAATAAATGTAGCTCAGTTGAGGCAACAAATGAATTAATCACAATGCCCTGCTTCTAACTTCAGGATATAATGGTTATTCCCATAAAGCAATGGTAAAATTAAAACCACTGAAAAATGTGATTAGTCTAAACTAAATGTTCACTCCATTATCCCTAGGAATTAGGTCAATATTAGGAGATTTATGTCCAGTACCAACTTTCAGAGCCAGTGCAGGAAGTAGTGTGCTCTGAATATACAGTAGCAAAACAGAAGATAAGGGTGGGAACGTTGGGGAGGTATCTGGGTGTTTTGCGCATCTTCATGCAGAAGACTGGAGATCATCCTGTCACAGAACTGCATTAATGTCCACCTTTTTATTAGCTGTAACCATCTTTTCCAAATATGTTTTAGTTGTCTAACCATAATCATAGTTTATTTGTAATTCCACAACCTTTCCTTAACCTTAACCCTAATGTAGTTGCCATGGGTAGATACTACAGAAACCAAGAATCTTTAAAAATCTAAAAAAAATATATTCACCTGCAATGTTGATGTTCTTGTCTGGTAATAGGGTTGAAACAATTGTTGATTAATTGATTAATCAAGCAAAAGAAAATGTATCATTTTTTGGTAATCAGATATATTTTAAAGTTATTTATCAAATGTTGAAATGTCAAAATTGCAATTATTTGACACTTTCAGTTTTGTGAAAGTCCAACATCAGACATCACTTACTGCTCTTATTTAACTTATGTAATAAGCATGAGATTTCACATTTGACTTGAAAATGAATTTATTGTAGTTAAAGTAATCATTCACCCTTCCTGGCTTATTTATTTTTTATTTTATTTGAATATATTGTAATTCAGAAAACTTCTTTTCACTATATGTATACTATATATGTTGGTTCTGTTTAGCAAATACTAAAGAAGGTGCAAAGCATCATGGGAGACTGAAAAAAAGTGACAAACAAAGGATGAAAACTACAGTTTGATATGAAAACAAACACAACCATAGCATTCTGTGGTTTTATTGCTGTTATGACATCTGTTTCTACATTAGGCATAGTGATTGTTCCCAATGTCATCAAATAAAAACCTCAGATATCCTCTGGTAACACTAAGTTCAGTTGTCTTTGATTCTCACAGTGTTGTGGGTTTGGCGCCCTTGAAGTACTGCTCTGTAACATCACTGCCATCCATTATGGCAAAGAGGTCCAAGATTATGACAGCGAGCCTAACTTCACAGGACAGCCTTTACAATATTGCCCTTCACCTTTGATGAGTATTGAAATTACACCGACCCATGACGACCAATCCTTTGTGTCTGTTGTAATCATGCGTTTGCATTTCCTCAGGTGGCAGCTTTAATTGTAGACCAAGAAAAAACCTGTGAGAGGACAAAAGTTGAATCATTTCCAGAGAGTAGGCAATTAATTATGATGTGCTGTAATTGCACATCTTTGGGGCTGGCCAATTATCAGATTGAAGTGAAAGCTGGCAGCACCGGTCCTCTGTGTTTTGGAAATAACTGACACTACTAACTGCTAGATTGCCACTGCTGTGACTCAGTCAGATCAGATCAAATCATATTTACCATAAATAGAGCCGGGGTCATGAGGAGCTATGAGGTTGGAAATGAACACAAGGCATGTCGGGATGTTTCAGGTAATTATGTGTGATGATAATTTCAATAGTTTATTTCATGTAGTTTGAGTTCAATCTTAGTAAATTTTAATGAATGAATGTGTGAAAAAGCTCAGAGTTTCAACTTTTGGAACTGAGATGGGTATCAGATATATTTTTTGTGTCCCATTATCCCATAAAATCTTGCTATACACACACACACACACACATATATATATATATATATATATATATATATATATATATATGTGTGTGTGTGTGTGTGTGTGTGTGTATATATATATACACACACACAAACACACATACATACATACATACATAAGTAGAAATATAACTAAAAAAACAGTAAAATTAACAATTGACATATACAACAGACCCTCAATAAGTAACATAAATAAATAAATAATGTCCAAAAAGAAGTAGGAAGAAGCAACATGCTTGTCTAGTCCTACCCCTATCCTATACTAATCAATCAACTTAAAGATTCACATAGTCCAACTGTACACCTCAGTGTCCATCATACACAACTGTGTTTAAGATGTTTTTTTTAGATGTTTTTCTTTTACATTTGAAATCCATTGGCACAATCTTGAACAAAGATCTTTGGAATGAGGACTAAGATATACACTAACCAAGCACTTTATTAGGAACATCTGTGCAATCTAATGCAATCTAATACAACAGCCCTGCCATAAATTCTACTTTTGCAAAGCTCATGTATAGGGTGGACAAAATATTAGCAACACTTCTTAATTTAATGCAGTCCAGTACACCACCACCACCCACAACAACCTCAATAATAAACAAAAACTAGAATAATCACCTTTCTGACAATGATAACACAAACTGAAATGTATATGTATAAGCTTTGTAATTATATGACATATAACACATACTAATATCTCATTGAGAGGTCCAGCTATGTGTAATAATTCATGTGTTCTATTGCATATTGATGAGTGGCATAACAATATTACAAATCACATACAGTGTAAATGTACACTTCTATCATTTCAGGGACAAACTGGATTCACAGAACATTTTGAGCACAGCTTCATGCTGGGCTTTGACTGCTGTTCACCCCCACGCTTTCTAATTAGGCTACAATTCCTTTGTGCATCTCATCTGTTTTCATTTAGCTATGCATAAGCCTTATCATCCCCCCTGTGACCTGACTTGGGGTCCTGCTCACACCATCCATAATGGGAATCAATTGTCCTGAGTCACTAAACAATTATTGCCACCTATTTAAAAATTCTTATGTCTTCAAGTAAAAAAAGAGGCTGCCTTAGTCGGCTGATTAATTTGCCGTTTGTCTTGGATTTCCTATCGAATGCATTAGTTAACACACACAAATCCCTTATGGGCGTCGTTACACAATCAAACACTGCCAGAGGCTCTCCTGTCCTTTACCGTTCCTAGTGGACACACATCAGTGACAGGGTGATGAGAGGGAGGCATGACTGCCCTTTCTTCTACATCTTTGTGACCTTTTTAAAATTTGGAAATAGTGCTCTGGGCTTTCAGATGCCAAAGATGGACTTGTGACACTGAGAAATGAGATGGTCTCCAAAAGAATTATACAGCACTTAAAAGAAAGGCCTTGGTAGTGCATTTGGCCAAAGAGATGATGGATAAGATGAAACTGCTCAGAAAACAAACCACACTGTGATGGAAAAAATACCTTTTAAAGACGTGGCTAACTTGTTATTAACATGGTCACTGCCCAATATTTGATTTGACCCTGTGCACTGTGGCTGTAAAAACACCATCACTAGCTAATCTCAATGCTGATGTTCCATTTCAGTGATGGAAACCATGCTCCCCTGGCGGCTCACTTAAACACACTTGCCCTTTCAGCCCCACTTACCTAATAGCTGTCGGCACATTGATCAACCCCCATGCTGTCTGTCACCTCCCGTGTGCCAACCCTAAGCACTGATGAGCTGAGACAGACAGCGTCTCTTGCGTGGCATTCCTCGCAAGGTGCCGAGACCTGTGACCTTTACAAGTTTGGACCACAATTTATGGAAGATTAGCCGAGTCCAACATGTAAATTATCCGGAGAAAGGGCAGTAGGATCAATTCCTCTTTAGTTTTTGATATTGTATGGTCTATGGGGAGAAGCAGTGGGACAGAACAGAAAACAATTACAAAGATTTAAAAACAAAATGAGGAAGGAAATAAGCAAAGCTGAGATGGAGAGATATGACCTTTTTAGTTTGAAACATTAAGTGTTGGAGTCCTTTAAGATCGGCGCTCTTAGGAATTCTTCAGTGCAAGGAAATTTGCACACATATAAGCTTTATTTCATCCATTTTTGTCAGCTAAATATGCAACTATCAGCTTAGAATGGTTTCATGTCTACATATGCTCCCCACCTGCATCATGTCAACTCCATAATAATACACGTCCTGCTAAAGACGTCGACCTTTGCTACAAGATGTCCTTTAAAGAGGTGTCATTTACATCCATAATCACAGCGTTCTCCTCTCACGGGGCCTTGCTCTTTAAATTCTCCGGTTAGGTCTGGATATCAAGCATTGATATGCTCTCCCTGATGGCACAATACTTTTTAAACCAATTAGGTGGCCCTGCCTCCCAAGACATCACCATTGACAAGTAGCCAATGCAATTTCCATAACAGAGCGATTGGCACCCTCAAGGCCAGTCCCACCGCATTCGGGAAGGCGCTGCCATGCATCTTAGCATTGTTCTCAATTTAACCGTTTGGAAAGTCACATCATCAACAAGCCAAAGACTTAAATGTCTCAAAAGATTAGAGTCAGCAAAGTTTTGAACTTTAATTGCCAGCCTGCAATAATGCCGTCAGTATAACTCATGAGTGGCTTGATGCGTATTACTCTACCAGTGGTGTTTCTCAAGGACAATTACTAGTTTTCCTTCCTCTCCCACCGTCTGAGAACACTGTGACCCCATATTAAAGCAACGCAGTGAATCAGCTTTATTGGATTACCTCCCAACCTTGACCCCGCCTGTCTGGGGAGGAGGAGACCATCTCAATGTGGGAACTCATCTCCCACTAAACTGCTTCAACCTGACTTCATGCTTCAGCAATGTATTAGATACTTTGGACTCTCCAGGGTTGTTTATGTTGACCTCTGATTGGGCTAAGTTGAGATAAGAGATGTGGAAAAACCTCCAGATGAGAGGACACAGAAGAATTATTATACAACGGACACATATTTAATCATCAGAGAGGATTAGCCATTGATGCTAGTCACTATTTGCAGGCTGTTTTGTATATGGATGTATTGATGTTTTAAGCTTGTCTGTGTGTCTTGAAGCTTTTAGGCATTTTTCGTCTTTTTAATTGAGATGATAGAAATATTATGTCAAAAATATCACAAAGCAATGACCCCTAATGGATAGAAAGACTGATCTTAGGGGTCATGAGATGATTAACAAGATAAGAATGGGGAAAAAAGTATTTCTGCTACAGAAAATTAATTATTCTTTTCTTTTTTTCTGTTTCCTGATATTTTTAACCTCTCAAGCCTCTGAAAGAATTCTATTTTAGCAATCTGAAAAAGGAAAACACTTTTCAGTTCAACAGCTTCAACATACAGTAGACAACATGTGAATGAAGGATTTGCAAGTAGGCATTGCTTCCTCTTAAAACCTCTTTTATATTTTCACTTCACATGTGTGTGATGAAGACCCCTCATATTTTTCTTCTTAGCTCAATTGATACATCTGCAGTGAGCTAATATTAGACAATATATCTGTCTGGGTGACTGTGTCACCATGTTTAGTTATAGTTTTGTTGTGCAAAATGAGAAGTTTTCAGGGAAGCTATTCCATTGTTGTTCACTATTGGGATGCCCACAGTGGATATACTTTTAATCTTCCAAAAGTACAAAAATGTGGGAAAGCCTATAAACAATGCAGCTTGAATTGCAGCCGCTTGTCTACTCATATGTGTTGGCAAGTATATCACTAGTCTATGCAGCCACATGCTACAAAGGTTGAGAACTACTGCTTGAAAGCAACAAGGCTAGAAAACAGGTTTTGTATTTTACTGTAGATCCCCTCGCTGGTAAATGCCCTGTGCACAATAGTGTTATAGTGTTGCACAGCAGATACAGTTGCTTATGGAAGGAATCTTTTGTAGTGTATGTTGAAAAGTTCATGATGGTTAGGCTTCCAGGCTTTGTCAGATTGTTCTTTAACACTGAAAAGGTGATAGGTGTTCAAAAAGGCACTTACAGTTGCATTCATACATGTTTATCCCATTTTGTGTGAGCGTTTTGAAATGAATAAAAAATAGTAAAAATGTTGGTCACAAAAAAGACACTTAAAAACTTTATTTACCAGTCGTGTACTTGTTGCAGCATTTAAAACCAATTTTAATCACATTTCTGGAGTGAGGACTATGACAGCACAACTTAAACATTAGCATATTTATTGATGGAAAATATCAACAGAGGGAGCACTCATATACATGCAGAATTTAAGTGTTTTTTTCAGAATATAGTTCAACTTTGAAAAGGTCTTTAAGTGACGATGCATGTGAAAATCCAACACACACATCTGACAAAGTTATCCCTTTTGTTATGAGTTGTCATTAAATGTCATGATTCAAACATGCCTTTGCTTCTCCATGGTCACCGTTGCCCTTTGGAAAGCCTGCAACACGTTGCATTCACAGGCTCAGACCACCACATGAATAGATGTCAAGAGATGTTATCACAAACATTTCAACCTTTTTGAAGTATCAAAAGCCTGTCTGAACATGCAGCTGAATTACTTAAGCCTGCCAGGACCCCACTGATGTCCTTGATGGGATGTGATATCCATGTAATCAATCCCGAATGGATGCCTCATGCTCCAAACGCTCCCTGCATTATAATTTCTATAGATATATAATCAGGGTGACACAGACCGCGGGACAATAGGAGAGATGAATGTGCAGCATTTGAAATTTTACATGCTTTGTCCCTTTCAAACATCTGCTTTGTGATAAAAGCCTGTCTTATCAGTGGTGGTTGCTGTGATAGCAGGGTGCTATGTTAAATCAGTCTATTGGTAAAACACTAAAGGGACTTTTAAGGCAGCTTTTCCATGACTGTTGTGAAAGAAGCATGATTTAAAGGTGCAGAAAGAGGTATACCATAAGCCAGTGGTGATAAAAAGAACAGAAAAAAGCAGAAAAATGGTTGCCTCCTATTTAAGATTAAATTGAGATTAATAAAATCAGACATGTTCTTATGTCCATCATGTTCAGAGTGTTTCAATTTCAAAAAAGCACAAAAATCCTTGGCACACAAACATTTAGTGATCCTGAGACAACCATATAAATGCAATCAAAACAGACATTTTGTAATCACATAATCACTGAAAAAGAGCCTCACTTTAACAGTGGTCAGGGTATGTCACTCTGCAACTGACACAAACCAAAAAACCTCAATTGAAAATCATTTCAAAACAGCAGGAGAGCGGCGTAACAGACTTCCAAGGCAGCAGCAGCGGCAAGAGCTGCCGCATCCACAATCTAAGGCTCTTCAATTGAGTCTCTCTAGTCACGTAAGGTGCGTGGGCGAGTGAAGGCTCTGGTTTCTATGTCTTTGCCGGCCTGTCGGTTTCATCAGCGGGTGCACCGCTCTGTTACTCGACATCCTCCTCCAGAGAAGACACCTGCTGTTTTCATCTTGAAATCTCATGTCGGTCTGTGATCAATCACTCCCTGTCAAGAGAAAGCAATATTGATCCATAGCAGGAGTGTTTGGCTGTTCTGAGTGTGTTGGTTGCACAGCAGCCTACAGTACAGGAGTTGTTCGTCGTTTGCATGTGGCTTTCCTGTATCAATAATAGCACAAATACCAGAAACTGTCAGGATTAAGAAGCGAAAGTACCCTTCTCTGTAGTTACCTTTAAGGCACCAGCAATACTCTCCCCAGTATCTCTTTTGTAAAGATAGAAAAATGTTTGATTTCTGGTAACAGCATGCTTTGTGCCACAAGAAAGAGGACAGCCCTTAAAGTGGTTGACTTTCCTGGCTAATGGTGCTGTCAGTGGCTAATCACACTGTCATCTACCATTACCGTTAAGGCGTCCATCTTGTCTCTGTATTCTGTCTCTATTTTAGCCTGAACTTTAAAGCACTTGAATTCTTAGATGGACACTATTACACAAATCTTAAAGACCCATTCTTTTTAAAAGTCTCCCTTGAGAAAACTTTACTATATTTGAATATATCTTTGCAGGTTTTTTCTTTCTTTTGATATGTAGTTATTTGAGTATTTTGTGGTGTATTTTTTCTTTGCAGGGCTATGCAGGCACTCTGTGTGTGAGTTTATATTCAAGTTTTAAGTTTTATATAAATTATGCTGCCATTAGCCCCTGTAGGGAAATTTGTCCTGTGCATTTGACCTATCCTAACTATGTAGAAGCAATGTGCAACCACAGTCCAGTGCCTGGGGAGCAACTCCAGTTCTGAGGCTAGCCTCTTGGTCAAGGGCAAAGACCTTACATGCATGTCCTTAAGGTGGAAAGACACCCACACAGACACGTGGAGAACATGCAGAGTCTGTACATAAAGGCGCCAGTCAGTTCCAGTGAACCCTAGACCTGGAGGTGACGTGCTAACCAAAAAGGCACCTTGCCTCCTGACATATATGCATATAAATGAGGATAAGAAGTATGTAGTAATAGTTTCTCGTGGGTGGTTATGGTGTCATCACAGTTGACAATCAGCATTTTCATCTGTGATCTGTGTACATGTGTGTGAGAGAGAGTGAGAATTAAGTGAGAGACACAATATGCATGCAATGATTGCAGTGATCAAATTGCTCAAATTTGTCTAACCAACTGCCCAACAACTAAAGATTTTCAAATTATGATATCAAACAGAGAAAAGAAGCAAATCTTCACAACTGAGAAGCTGGAACTATCAAAATCCATGAAAGTTTGTACTGACTTTCATGGTCCCCAGAGGATGAAGCCTACTGACTGTGGTGATCCTCTGACCTGTTGCATCACCATGATGTTCACATTTTTGCTTTTTTGTTAAATATTTTGTCAACTACTGGAAGGATTACCATGAAATATGGTACTGACATTCATTCATGTCCCCCTAGGGATAAACATAATAACTTTGGTAATCTCTTCATTTTCATCTACGGTTCCAAGATCAGTTGGAAAGTTAAGTCCAACACTTGTCCAACACTTTGGTTTGTGATCTGCAAATTAATGACATTTCCACCAGTACTGTATGTGTTAAGTGCTAATTATGTTAGTATGCTAACACATCAAACTATGGTGGTGAACATAGTAAACATTTTATCTGCTGTGTTAGCATGCCAACGTTAGCATTTAGCTCAAAGCCCCACTGGGCCTGAGAACAGCATCACAGCGCTGCTAGCATAGCTGTAGAATTTTAGTCGTATTGCTTAATAAAATAAAAAACTTAATTATCAAAATTGTTGATTGATTTTTTGTCAAACAACTAATTGATCATTATAATTTTATATATGGGCCCTGTACACACCTAATTGCAATTGGCCCACAATGTATTTTGAAACCTTTTTTGAATTGTGGTCTTGTGATACATCTTTATTTTTAGTCATATATATATATGTCGGATGTTCATAAAAGTGGCCAACATTTCAAATAATTTTATAAATAATAAAAGTATGTAGAATTAATCCCTATGAGCAAAAAGCACCACCTTCAGACTGCTCTGAAATTTTTTTCTACTTTCAGCCTGAGCTGATGTCGGCTCATAACAGATTTCTTTATATGGTCATCTGCTCCATGCACAGTGCACAAGTTTACTGCTCCGCTCTGCTAACATTATGGCATTTTTTCATTGTTTTGGAAAAACAAGCCATGACTCCATTACACAGCACAGCAAAGTAAAATAAGTTATTTACCTGTTGGAGGTGTGCTGGTCGTCTGCAGCTCTTCATCAAACATCATCATCACTGTGGCTGTTTCTGCTTGTACTATTCCTCCCATTATTTCTCACTGATTTGCTGAACAAAGAGCTCCAAATATCTCCATATGTTATTGTTTCAACCACTTTTTTGTGCTACTGACAAAGCTCTGCTAATTCAGTGAGGAACATGTTTAATTTCCTGTAAATTCTTCACAATAAAAGTTATTTAGTATTTTAAAAGCTTTTAATTTGAAATAGTAAAGCAGGAAATGTTGGGTTTGCATCAGTGGTAACTTAACTCATGACAAGTGCTGCCTCCTGGCAGCTTCCAGAAAGCTGGCCAATCAGAACAGAGTGGGTTCATCGGGAAGGGGACCTTAAAGAGACAGGAGCTAAGACTGGCTGTTAAGAGACAGAAGCTGAACTGTGGGGCTGCATAAAGGGCTGGTATAAGATAAATAAGGAGTTTTTTGAACTGTGAATCATGCAAAGCTACTCTACTGGAGAATAAAAATTTAGAGCTGGAAATGAGCATAACAGGTCCTCTTTAAAATAACATTAATTCTTTTTACTTAATCTGCAGCTGACAAAATGCTTTAATATAACAATTTGCCCGCTCTTTAACAATCTATCTTTCCCATTAGGATACTGCAGACATTTCTCTTGGCTCTAATGCTTTCTAACAGTAATTTATATATTGCCGTTAGAAACAGCCCATCCCCCAAAGACAAACAACAGTATAGGTCAAAAATTCAGCCAGCAAAAACAATCTATAGTTACGTTTGAGTGACAGATGCCATTTAGCAGCCGTAGTAATTATGACCCAGAGAAGTGACGCAGTTCAGGTGATGTCGATATAAGATGACAAATTTCCATAATTGGAGGTGGCAGGTAAGAGGTGAACTTAACTGCAGGAGACTGCTGTTCACTTCCCGTTTCCAACTGTAAGTGTCATGTATGTTTCCAACCGGGAGTCTGGACAGTTTTTAAAAACTACAACTACGATTGTCGTGGTGTTTACTGTTGCCATGATGATGAAGGTTGTCTAACTTTAAGGAAGTAGTAATTTTGACCCATACCACGTTTTAAGTGGTCATTTTAACCCAAATCACGATCTTTCCCTAACCCTAACCAAATGGTTTTTGTGCCTAAATCTAACCAGATCTTAACCACAGCATTGTCACACCATAAAACATAATTATTTTTTAACATTGATTTGTAACAGTTTTGGAAAGCACCAATAGAGGCAGCATATTAGAAAATGCTTCTATGGGTTGTTTTGGAGTGCATGGTACAATCAACCTATGTGGTTGTTTAATTATGAGGATGTGTTGGTTAGAAACTATATTGCATCCTTAATTAGTTAAATCAGATCAACTAAAGCCACTTTTTAAGGGACTGTGTGTCAGAATTATCTGCCCCTTGTATGCTACATCAAAGCAGCTCGTAAATAGATTCCTCCCCCAAATCCATGCAAATCAAACATGGCGGTTGTTGTTGTCAGTGTGCCGATGTTTGTGTGCTCTTATTAATCTCTGTAATTTCAACAGACATAAGTGGGGATGCTATCGTTTTTGTGTCACAGGCTGAGCGCTGGAACATTGGCTTATTGGTTATGGTTGAATTATTCATTTGAACCACAGGATTGCTGCTTGGCTATGTGGTCCATGTCAATGACTGTCTGGAGGTTGACGGGCCGAGTGCTGGGAATGGTGCGATGATGGGAAAGTGAAAATGATCCATGCTCTCTCCGCTAACTTTTCTTCATCAGCAGAAATGCTACACTTGTTTTTTTGCCAGCACAATGGATCTTGGCCCTGTACCAGCATTGCTTTTTTCATCACCGACCACATTGCACAATAAAACATTTTCAACATGCTCAGATATCTGCTGATGAATTGATCTCTACCGCTGCAGCAACATAGTAGTATGTCATGATGATGCATCTTTTGGTGGAATTGATCATCTCAAACTGCTAAGGCTGCGGCAATTTATGCCAACCGCTTGACAGTAGCATATATCCAAAGGTCTTCTTTTCACAGGAAAAGTTCCAGACAAGGTGAAACTGTCATTGTCTTCAAGATGAAACTTTGATAATGCTGGTTTCTTTCATTTCCACAGCCAATATGCTAAAAAGGAGTCCTGACATAGAAAAAGTCTAAATCAATTGTAAATTTTAATAACTAGATAATAAATGGACTTAAGAACAGATTCTTTGTAGCACATTTCCAGAGAGTAAGTGGCCCAACAGTCCATGAAGAAATGGACTGAAGATGTCTTGCTTGAGGGGAAAAAAAGTTTGTATCAATTAGAAAATTAATAATTTGATAATAGATAGTTGTTTCACCATTTTTCAAGCAAAAACTCCAGTCACTGAAATGTGACTGTGAAAGGTGAAATTAATTTTGTTGGGTTTTGAATGGGTTTTTAGAAAAAAAACAAGCAAATTCTTTGTCTTTTTTTTTTGGGAAGGTGTGATGGGCATTTTTCACAATTTCCTGTTGCAGTATGTTATGGACAAAATGTATCTATTAGTATGTATTAATCAATCAGCCAAGAAAATAATTGATAGATTATTTGACAATGGAAATAATCACAAATTGCTCCCCTGGATTTTTCACCAACCAAAGGTTATATTAAATAATGTCTCATAACTGATGAAATGATTTATTATAGATCAGTAAATCAATTGGTTACAATTTATAAACCCTTATTAGAAAGGAGCACCAAATATTTTGGCTAAGTCTGTTCTTTTAGCCTAGATGTTGTATATTTAGCCATTATTTGTGCGCAGACAATTCTGTAATGGACGTCCACAGTGATGCCAGACATGTTTGGCACCATCAAGAGAGTTGATGTGGAACTTTAATTCCATATGTTGATGAAACTGAAAGCTTGCTGGGCCCTTAAGCCCACCGATGATAATGCCAAATAAAATGTAATAGCCCTAGAGCCTATGATTCATGTCTTGATCCCTGCAGCTACATTAAACAAGCATTGATCGTCCCCAACGCCCACCCTAATCCTAATGCAAAAAATAAATACCATGTAAGTTCCCCCAGCAGATATTCTTCAGCGTTCTCTCAGAGACCGTGCCAAGTGCGTGCAATCAATATTTGCTTTTGGGTGTAAAATAACCTTTTGATGACCGGTGAGGAAATGCAAGCCATTCAGACCGTTTCTCACACACCCTTATTGATTTCCCCATCTGTGTGTGTTTTTTCCCCCCCCTCGCTCCTGACTCCAACATGCCGCCATGGTCTCCTCTTTATTCTGGTGTTCAGTGGAAATCTTCTGTATTTACAGCACATGTGGAGCTGTGAGTTTAACTGCACATGTGGTTTTGAGTGTAGGCACGGGGGTGGCGAGTCCCGCTCCACCCCTTCTCTTTGCCTCAGTGGTTTTTTGGCCGCGGTTCACTTCCCCTCTGCGGTGAGGGGAAATCTGTCCTGCTGTGCTTACTCAGCTGAGCAACCATTGCTACAGTCCACTTAGTCATTTCTTTTCCTATTCAACGCTTTTCCAGAAAGGTTGCTTTGTTTAGGTAAGTAGTAGGGACTATGCAGCTGTAGCTTATTTGTTTGTTAAACAGATTTCAAACTGAGAAAATGGTGAGAGTATTATTTAGGTAAGGGGGAAGTTGGATATGAGAAAATCCTTTAGATGAATGCAAATGAAGGTGATTGCACCTGTGTGAAAATGTAATCAAATTAGGTTTTTTTATCCAAAGAGAGCATTGATCATGATCATTGAATGAACAATATACAGTATTTAAAATGAACTAATTTTAACATCTTTTGTAACATCTATTTTCACCTCCCTAAGCTTTAAGCAATTCGGAAAGTACCCTTTATTCCTGTTTATATTATAAAATGATTCAAAAATACATCTGCATGTGATTTCATTACCACTCATCCAGTTTCTGTTCTTTTATAATCTCCCAGTGTGTTGCTTTTTGCCTTTTAGGGATAAAGATGGTTTACATTCTCTAAAAAAATCTGGACTCTTCTGGACTACATGTTTTTATTTACATCTGAAATTCCCCAAGATAACCCCCTGCATCCAAATATCTGAACCCATGGTCCCTTGGTTCTTCAGTATATTTAATGAAATATGGTAATAAATCTCCCTTTTCCACCAGAGTAAGCAGCCTTGCAGCAGACTCAGCTTTCTTAGTGGACTTTGGCGCCGGCCAAATAAGATTTGTGCCCTACATAGTGGGCATTTACTTTGTCTGACGGCTTATTACCGTGCTCGTGTTGCAGCATAATCTACAATGGGATGGAAGGCTAAGACTAATTTGCTAGGTCATTAGGTTAAGGGTAAAGTTATCACAGGGGATGGGAGTCTATTGCAGATAAGCCAGTGAAAAATACAGATGACATAGAGTGAGCAGGGGAAATTAAGTATTAGGGAGATGATTTTACTATAAGAGGAAAATAGAATCAATTTTGTATTGCAATTTTAGATATTCAGACATATTTTGTTATTAATTTTGTGTGCTTGCACATACAGTGAATTATAGGATCTTATAAAAATGCAGCCCCTTTTCAAATGACCATAGAGATCCTTCGTTCCATGAAATTTATTTTTCTGGACTCAAGTAAGAGAAGAAAAATAGGACAGAGTAACTATTTATTCATAAACAACTGCTGAATAAACCTGCAGGTAAATTAATCAATTCACTCATCACTTGAATGTGTTGGTGTACATGTGCCTGGGCCCTGTTGTTCATGTTAGAGTCGATATTAGCCATTCATTGTACATGCCTGGAGTGCATGGACCTTTGTTTAAGATAGGCAATGGAAATCTTAAGTGGTCCATGTTAAGTGGTTTGGGTATAGCTGGTGTAATAATGCATTCAGATGTCTGTTTTATCAATTTCTGCTCATTTAGGATGCTTTTTGAAGTGTGTTTGGGAGGCAGGATATTATAGCTCATGTACCTGAGAGGCTTTGCCGTACATGGCTACGTGTCTAGGATTCTTTTAGCACGTCGGCAGGGAGCTTGGCTCCTATCTCTTGGCGGAGCTGTCCCTGCAGCAGCTGCTCCAAGACATCGTCATCACTCTCCCCATAACGAGCCCAGGGTGAGATGGGAAGGTTGGGCGGTAGGGGTGGGGAGTGCCACTCGGTGTTGAGGGAAAAAGCCTGCAGTGACACAAGCTGTCTGCATGGACACGTGTGAGCGCCAGACTCGCCGAGACTCCTCAGGTGACCCACTGAAGTGTGCTCATTTACTGAGTTTCATAAAGTCTTAACTTTAAAATACTTCATATCTATCTATCTATCTATCTATCTATCTATCTATCTATCTATCTATCTATCTATCTATCTATCTATCTATCTATCTTTTCATATAGTTAAATGTCATGCAAATCTAATATACTGTACTGATGATTTCAGTGTCAGTCAGGAAATACAAGTGCAATTAATAAACCTTTAACAGTGTTTGACAATTTTGCCAAAGCACATCATAATTTCATGCCCTCTTGCCTTGAATCACTTCATAGCATGCGATGACACCTAATCACCCGCAATTGTTGTTAATCAGTGTAAAGATCCCTACAATTTCTTAATCGTGACTGGCTTCTTTTTTCCCCTCTTCTTCTCTTTCTTAGAGTCCAAGAACCTGGACAGAGAAAAAGGCAATTACGCTAATGCAGTATGGGTGTCATAAGGTTGTAGATATTTCAAGAGCAGAGCAATTTACCACTTGGAAAAAGAGGAGAGGGCTTGCATAAAACATTCCGCTCTCTCCCAGATTTATTATGCTTTTAGTTGTGTTATATGTGATACAATTAGCGGTAGGTGCCAATAAGGCTCGCAGCTCAAGGACGTGGTCATCGCCTGGCCATCTGTCATTAATTGCATTCTCCTGTTATGCGGCAGGCAGGCTGGTGAGCGGGCAGGCCCAAGGGGAAGAGTTGAGCTGTGTGTCACAAGGCACATCACACCACAGGTGTTGAACATTTATGTCACTGTGGATCTGCGCTTTAGTGTATAAAAAATAGGACAGTGTCCTAGAAACAGTTTAAAGTTAAGAAGTGAGCTCTGAATGTTCTTCTGTTTGTAGTGCAACTGTTGAACAGAGTTTTGAGGAATTATATTGCTGCACTTTGAGAATGTGCAGAGCTGATTTCTCATCATCATAAATGGCTGTTTTATTTGTATAAGAATAAATTTAAAACGCTTTTGAAAAACACTGTCATGGGAAAGCAAAAGCCTGTTCAGTTTATAAATGCGACATTGTCATACAGCAGCCCATTATAGCCTTATCAACTCATTTGGCTGTGTCATCTTCATTAAGAAGCAAATGGGTGTAGAACTGCAGAGGGCAGCAATGATATGCACAAGGAAGGCCCCCGAGTGCCATGTTATCTGTAAAAAGGGAGGGGAGACCTGACTGCAAATTTTCCCATTCTGCTTGCACACAGCGGCAGTGCGTATGACTTATGTATGTGGAGCAGCCAAGTTGGCTCTTAATCTACTCTTTTTAATCAAGAATCTGGGTCTACCTTGCTTTATGGCTTTCATTTTATGGGCTTTACATTAGGATGTAGTCTGATGTCTGAATGAAAACAGGAGATCACAACACCCAGAGAATACAAAGCGGTTGATCTCATTTTTTTACCGCTGAAGTAAATGACATGTTTCTTTTTTGTTTCTGGAGAATGCCACTGATATTGGTGTTCCTAGTGCGTTTTAACAGCTTGTTTCTATGCCCCAGCGGCATGACAGTAACACCCTTTATCAAGAGCTGTTAAGGTGCACTGTGAAAATTTAAAAGCAGGTGTGAAAAGCTTCCTATAGGTCAAATAAACCCAGTGTCAGGCTGATGTGGTTCACTCTGTACAATCTTTTATTTGAAAAATGAGTACAATGAGAAATGCAAGTGTTAGGATTTTTGTCATTTTTGCATAAAAACATGAATTCATAGAATCCTCCTCATGAATTGATCAATTAGTTCCTGTGTTTTCCATCATGCAGTAATAATTCAGGTCAAAAATCTGCAAAATAATAAACCACGGTGAACTGTAAAAGAAAATGTAAGAAATAAAAAGTAGCTGCTAAAGACTGCAGTGCATGAACATCTTGTATTAGACTGGAGTCCACACCCTCAAATAGTGTGTCACTGATGTTTGCAAGCTTAATGGGATTTGATCTAAATTTAGAGGGATCAGGTCTTGCTTGTATTTAAAATTTGGATTGCAGATACCTGTTCAAATTACTACTTTGTGTAGCTTACTGACAATGTGTCATGACAAGTAAGACTCACTGCTGCCAAGAAGGACACGAAACATGGGGTCTATTTTGGGGGAAAGAGGAGAAAGGCACTATGCCCCCCCCCCCCCCCACCTCCCCCTCATCAGTGAGAGCGAATAAAAGCAAGATGGCACCCCGTGGTGTTGTTGAAGGACAGGTGGGGAGATGAGTTCCTGACACACTTTGGCATGTGTGTGCAAAATTGCCCGTCATGTCAGGGTTTGACAGCGTTCATTTTGTCGGTGAGGGTTGGACTTGACAGGTTGGCAGAGATGCAAATGATCATTTCCTTCTCCTTTTTTTTTTTTTTGGTTCCATGAAAGCCAAAGGTAAGACTGGATGTCTGGCCCATCTTTGGGTAGGTTGATGGACTTGTGATTGACAGATTTTTATGACTGAGCTGGCAGAGTACATGCAAACAAATAGACAAGGGCAAAGTCAACATGTCTGAAATCTTGTATTTGGCCAGCATCAAGCAGAAAAAGCTAATGTTTGCATCTCAGCGTGTGCATTAGAGCATAAAGTCAAACAGCACGGAAACTGTAGTATGTAAAAATACAGAGTTTACCTCAATCTTCTAATTATGAATTAATTCAATAAATGTGCAAGTCGGTTCATCTGAGACATCTTGAGATTTGTAAATATTTTGAAAGTATTTGTTAAAGGGGGTGCAGAAGAATAGGCACAGAAAGGACTCGCTGATGGGCTGGGGAATAGCAGGCTGGGATACACCATCTGGCCTATTCTGCATATTCTTTCCATTTGAATTGCAGATTGGAGGTAGACGGAAATTTTGGAATCTGAACGGTGGCAGACTTCACAGGGAAAATCCAAAGCAGAAACAACAAACTGTTTGAAGGCATTTGTTTTAGTGAACAATAATGACCACAAATTAGGGCTGGTCAATATATCGATATTAAGATATGAGACTAGATATCATCTTAGATTTTGGATATTATAATATTGTGATATGGCATAAATGTTGTCTTCTTCTGGTTTTAAAAGCTGGATTACAGTAAAGTGATGTAATTTTCTGAATTTACCAGACTGTTCTAGCATTATATCCACATTACTGGTGAATATTTATCAAAGATCTCATTGTGCAAATATTTTGTGAAAGCACTAGTAGTCATCCCTACGATATTGTCACAATAGCAATATCAAGGTATTTGGTTAAAAATATCAGGATATTTGATTTTGTCCATATCACCCAGCGCTGCTACAAAGATTAAACTAAGAAGATGAGATTTTTGTTTGCTCATTTTGAAATACATGCATTTACTTGCCTCAATGCACTGGAGCAAATGCAAAAAGTCATCAGTGCATACATAGCGTGGTAGTGACCTGCCTCGGAATCTCATGAAAGGATAATCATTTCCATATGTACAACAACTTATCCATTGTAGGGATTAAACAAACATGATGCAGAATGTTAATTGGTGAGCTTTAGAGTTGTTGGTTGGCATCTTTTGGACTTACAGAGCCAAGCTAGCTGTTCCCCCCTTCTTCTAGTGTTTATGCTAAGCTAACTGCATACTGGCTCTAGCTCCATACTCGACGAGATTGTAACACTCTCAAAGATTATTCTGTCAAAGTACCATTTCCATGGACCTGGTTTTTGGTTGCTTTTGCAGATATGAATTTACAGCAAAATCTCTTGATGATTTTCAAGGCAAGTGCTAGTATAGATGGAATTTTAGCAGCCTCAAGTTTGTCCACCTCTTTTCTATGGTTATATAAATTTCTGCACCTCTATCTCTCCAATAATTACAGCTATTCCGTTCCCAAGGATTTTAATTTCACATATCTGAGATGTGTGTGGACCCAAACACCCCCGTCATAGATAATTTCAAGGACTTTGTTTTACTTAACACTTTAAAAATGTCGGCCATAATGTGCAACTGGTCAATGTTTATGAACAACCATAAAAGCAAACTTACTGTAGCGTCACAACCAAGCTATTATGCGATAAAAGTTAATGTCCATGAAGAGGGGAGAAGAGAGGAGAGGACAATGCAATCATTAAAGAGGAAATTACTGCTGTGTCACTCAAATGAATGCTGTGCATAATAACAGCATTGTCGGTTTTAGTGGAATGGTAAATGCAGCAAAAAAAAAAAAAAAAGTTTAAACTGAGCTGACAAAATGGCAAAATAGCTGTTTTTATATGAGCAGAAAAGGGAGACAGTAATGGGATTTGATACAAAAGACAAACCAGAAGTACATATTGTGATTTCTCAAAAGTAAAACATTTAATAACACCCCAAGGCATCGAAAAACAGATCTGTAGAGTAGTTTTGAGAGGGAGCCAGAATATATGAAACTCAAAACTTGGCCACTGACTCAGAGCAGACATAGGAAAAATCAATAGAAGCAGATGCCCTATTTTCCCTTTGTCTTGAAAACAGATATATAAAAAAGCCCTATCCTCAAAGGTTAATGCCTGTTCTCTCTGCCCATGTAGGAGCACTTGAGCCTAGGGACACAAGGTCTGATGGAAACGCGAACTGGGATGGAGTGCACATGGTCAGGAACATCTGTGGCATTTCATCCACCCCTGGAACTGATGCAACATTGCCCTGACATTACTCAGCCCTGAGAAGATGAATCAGATACAGACGGAGCCCGAACCACAATGCAGCAAACTGGTACTTGAGGCCATAAAAATGCCAGTGTATTGAGGATGTCCAGTGAATTTAGATCATAAGACTGATTAATGAAAACACTATAAAAATGAATTTGAATGCTTTAGCTGGGGTGAAGTGAAGACAGCTTGGATCAAAGTTCATTCCTGATTCCTTAATCTGTCTCCAACAGGTTAATTTATAAAACACTTTCAGTCTTCAAAAGCATTATTCAGCGCTAAAAGCAGAACACTGAGATAATGGAAAATTCCTGGTGGGTCACAGAATATAAATCTTTTCTTGCCCTTGACCTAAAAGCTTTACTGTACTTTAAGTTGCATGGTTTGAGAGGTTGAAGTAATGAGAGATATTATCTGAATGAGTGTTATTGGGTTCCGAGTGGGTTATGGGCACTTGATGTGGGTGGCTTTCAAGAGGCAACTGTGAAGATGTAGTGCAGTTGCACGCATCAGGTATCAATGTTACTGTTTCTTTGCCTTGGTTCAAGGTCCCGGCCAACGTACGCCTTCATGTCAACAGTAACTTTATCAAAAGAGCTTTGCATAACATATTTGTTTGCAGATTACATAAAGCATAGCATCCCACGCTTCCCAACGGCAGCTCCAGACCACCTACTTGTTAACAAATGCTTTTGGGAACTATGCTTTTAAAAGAGCAATTATTAGGTACCTTCAACATACAGGAAATCATTATCTCTTAGGCATTTTAGGCCATCAACCTGTCATATTTTGGACTTTGAGTCCATGAGCTTTCTTGATAGAAGAAAGGACTTACTGCAGACAAAGGCAGAGGAGCAGGCTGACCTCAGAAAAGGACACACAGCTATGTGCCACAGACAGCAGATTATACTTTATCACATTTAAAAGACCGGGACCTTGAAATAATGCACCTTTAATATAATTACCTGCCAATAGCACAGGTAGGGAAAAAACACACACATCTTTTGAGTGTCACCTCATATCTGGCCTAACCCTCAGTGAGCCACTTAGAATTTCTGCTGGCGTAAAATCTTTTGTCCTCTTAAACCTGATTTTCGTTTTGAATTGGAGACCTTAGGTGAGCCAAAGGCTTTTAATCCAAGACCAAAAAGTTTAATTAAGTTTTTTTCCTTATCGGTATTTTTTGATAAGGTGTGTAAAATTGGTTCAAAAGGTATATTGATAAAAGTAGTAGAACTGATAATATAGCTTATTTCTCAATTCTCGACTCTTCTTAAAAAGACCGAAAATCATGAAAATCAAGAATAAAAAACTATGTGTAATAGAAAAGCCTCACTCAATATTTTTAGTCATGAAAAGAAAATGAAAGAAACTTGCATAATAATTTTGATTGTATACAGTGCCTCTATTTGCACAAAAACAAAATAGTTTCATTATCAATAAAGTCCCTAGCAGGATAATGACACTAAATTGCAATTTTTTTGCTATCCAATCAGTAGCAATTGATGTATGATCTGCGATCTGTCCCACCTACATAAAATTCGGTTGACATGGAAGCTGCAGTAGTGGTTTCTAGGACATCTTACGGTAACTTAGGGGTTTTTCATATTAATCAAAGAAGTCAACCTACAACAATTTATACAGCTGCATCAGTCTCATCCATGCCTGACGCTATTTTTCTGCCGCAATTCGTCTCGAACGTGGCTAGCAGGCAATGTAGAAAGATGATTCTTAATCCTGCCTACTAAGCTCTGATTGGTCAATGGTTTCTCCATCTAAAGAAAATGGCCATTTAATTTGATGGCAAACAATATGGACAACTATTCAGAGATTTTGAACCAGGCTACAAAGTGGCACTGATTGTCCAACACTTACTGTTTTTTGTGCAGTAGCATCAACACATACAGGAGAACACATTGATTAATCAATATGTTCTGCTGTATGTGTTGATAGTGTTGCTGTATGTGTTGATGGTGCATTCCAAAGTTGCAATAATTATCTCAGAATCATATATCTTGGTATTTAAAAAACTAAATGCAGGGCTGAAATATAGCATGTCACTGCTCTCTCTTGTTGAAAGGTCTGTTGCACCAGTAACACACCCAGTACACCTCTACATCACTGCGGCAAGATTAGGAATAATTAAGGCTTTCACTACATCAAATTCCATTTTTTATACTATTTGTGGCTGACATTTTTTTCAGCAATAGTTATTCTGTGTATTTGCATTCCATAAATTTTTTGCTAAATAGTAGTTTCCTTTTTTTTTTTAATTTTTGGTGCAGTCCACTTTCCTACAGAGGATTCAAATTACTTACCCAAGCATAAAGAGTTCACAACAACAATGTATGTACATACTAGATGTACATACATTATGGAAGACAAAGCCAGTATGTGCACAATTCACATAAAGTAGAAGACAGCATTCGATTGTGAGGTCAGTATTATCATGTAGGACAGCAATGTTGTCTTTTTTAGTCTTTTTTTTTATCAAAACAACAAAACACAATGATTCCTTTCAGCCCACAGTTGGTTTGGGTGCGCTGTTACACAAGTTGCTCTTCTTCTGTTCTGAGGTGAAGCTGCCAAGCTTCATGTATAAGCTATTGCTATTCTTGTTGGGGTCAGCTGGGTGTGTTTGCCCAGCCAGATTATAACTTGATTGGCTCTGTTGGTAATGATCTGCATTAGGTCCATTATTGGAAACTATAAAACTCAGCAGAGAATGGACTCTGGAATCTTGTTAATATCAATTTCCTTAATGTTAAAAGCACTGAGGTAGATATCTAAAGGGCGATGTAGCGGAGATACAGAGGGGGTAAGGGGAAAGAGATGTTCTGATGCAATGCAGCAAAGCGAATGCGTATCTAATCTGATACCTAGCACTCCTGGCTAATGTCCTGATAGGGCATAAGTGGATCATTTCTGCCCTTAGAAAAATTCTCCCTGGTGCAGCTTGAAAGAAAGACTGAAAAATCCTTGTGCCTTTTCACTGAACTGTGCCCCCTGTTCTCTTACTGTTCATGTAATATTTTCTCTGTCTCCAGCCTTATTGATTTCGGATTACAGTCGCTTTATGTTTCCCTGCATTTTGTGCTTTGGTACAGTGAGATACAGTACCTCACAATGCTGCCTAGTGTAGGTTTCCAGTTCATCAAGCCCAAGGGCTGTTTATAGTTCTCTGATGCATTGGTTCAAATGTCAACACAAATTCCTCAACGCTACACTGTTCAGCAGGGTATATGAAGTGTATTTGACTGAATTCTGTGTCCAGGTTGATGCAGGAGGTGGGAGGAGCACAGGCATTCATCACTCATCTTTGCTTTGTCATGGCAGAAAGGAGAATACGTCGCTAGGTGGAGGTTACCCTGCCTGCTTGCCAGCAATGGCGCAAACGTCTCCAGTTGCACTGTACTAATGTGCCTCTTTTATACTGTACAAGACTGTGAAAAACGAATCTTTTCACTATTTATAGAATCTTAGCTGTGCTGTGAAGGTTAAAGTACAGAATACTCGCCAACTTATTCTCCTCATGAAACTGCTTTGACTTTGGAGCGAAGCTGGAGTGAATGCTTCATCAAGAGAGTGACTCACCTCTTAATGTATGCTTTCATATGTAAATGTTTGACCAATAGATCATTTAGGAAACTGTTCCTTTTAGTATTCACCGGACTAATCACATATAGGAGGCGAGAGCTCCAGCCAACAATGCGGCGATACTGCAAGTCAACAATTACCCAACGGATGCTGGAAATGACAGGGTAGACGTCAGCCGTTCCCGTGTCCCCACTCGCCACGATTGATGGGTTCATTTATCTCTCCCTGGCCTGTCTTCTGCCTTTTCGCCCCTCTATTGCTATGAAAATGAATAACCCCCGTAAAATGGAGGAATCATGCCCTGAAAAAAACCCGTCTTTACAATACCACAGAGGCATATTTATTTCATCTTAAAGGGGAGGTTTGAGGTCACCCTCCAGTCCTTCCCCAGTGACATTTTCCGACTTGACATTCTGTGACATTTCCAGTTAAATATTGCTGATATTCCTGCAGTGGAATTAAAAGCATGTCTAAAAGGGACACCAGCATTAAAGCTCTTTCTCTCCCTCTCTATCTTCCTCCCTCCCTTACTCCCTCCTTCCATCTCTGTCTCTTCATCCTGAACACTCTGTTTCCCTCCTCTTCATGCAGCAACACAGGCTTACATGCACTACCTACTAAGTGCGGTTGACTTGCATCTCCAGGTATTAGAAGAAGTCTTTTTAATCCAAAAGGATTACCAAAAATTCTATCACCCAGAATATGCAGGAGACAGACACAAAGTGTGTGACTGGAAAAAGCTTATGATGCTATTTTGAGCAAAAACTCAAAGATTAAGATGCAGTAACATTCCTGGAAGCACACATGCAAGAGACCGAATGACCTTAACAAGTGTCATGGCTATAAAAATGTAATAATGGATTGAATGAAGAATCTGAAAAGTTTTCATTCACTCAGTGATGCTGTATCCTATATAGTTTCTATGAATATATTTTAAACAAGCCTACAAAATGTTTCAGGCACAAATATGAACCAAATGTGCACAATTTATGTTTTTGCACCACTTGAGCCAGTTGATCAAGCTCTATGTAAATTCAAACTTCAGTTGTAACTGAGGTGTTTACTAAGTGGAGATTCAGCCTAAATTAAAATGGGTTGCACCACACATAGAGAGGATGTAACTAATGTATTGTTAGTATTTACACCAACTGACTGCAAGGTGTAATTGTTGCATAGCTAACTGAACTAGCTAGCTTAACTGAAAAAAAAACTGTTAGCTTACTAGTATATCAACTGTTTAAATTGAAGAGTAAAAGATGGGATATAAAAAATGTTTGACATATCTGACCTGACACTTGATTGAAATGCTGTTTAATAATGATGACAGTTTCACAAAAATAACATTACATTCCTTAAATTGCAAGACATTACACCATAACAACTGAATAAATGACCAAATAACATCTAGGCTAGCATACTGATATTTCCATCTCACTCTAAACTACATATATCAGACTGGCACATCTGGGAACTTTGGCTTGCAACACATCCCCACCCCTTTTTGGGGGAAAACAAAAGACATTCGCCATAGACTTTAATGTAAAATAGCAGTACAAAACAAAACTAATAGAAAACCACCAGAATTAAAATAGTTTATAAATAACCTTTATAAAAGACACTGTCAAGTAAATATATGTCCACTCTGCCTGCCATAGAATGCGCAAGATACATTAAACAAACAAACAAACAAGATACATTAGATCCATATTCAGTCATGTTTTTTCAGTATCCCAGCATCAAGCTGGTGCAATAACCCCACTCAATGGCCAGAGGTGTCCTGACATCTATTTTTACCTTATTGAGTCTCCAGGTAAGCAAATTACCAAGAAATATTTTATTTTTCAGTCCTGCTCTACAAATAGTATGCTAGCTAGCAATAGCACTATGCTCTGACAGCTGACCTAGCTATGTTATAGCCTGACATTATATGTTAGCCTGGTCAGTCTAGCCTGTGCCCCAGCTAGTAACTGTTAGTAGCCTACAAAGAACCCAGGCCCCACTACAACCTATTCTTTATATAATGTATGTTACAGGAGGCTATGCATTTTTATACAATTATTAGTTACTTAGATTAGTTAATTAGTTAATTAGATTCTGCAAAGCAGAAGAGTGCACACATCTCACTGCCACTATCCTGCCCTAGCAATACGTGCTGTGGCTGACAAGCATCTGAGCTACTAACATTAGGCTACAGCTCTTAATATTATATCCATAGAAGTAAAAATGGTTTGTCTTTGTGCTCCTAAGCTAAGCTAAGCTTACAGGCTCAAGTAACACAGGTGACTCAAGTGAGTGTCGTAGTAGCCAACACATGAGCAGTGGATTGCATGTGCTACCTTAGTGGCCAGAAGACCTCTCATTAGTTCACTCCTCTCTGCCGTCTTGTCAATAATTCCAACTTAACTGTGTCCAAAACCATTAGAATGTCCTTTTTATTTTCATCAATGCCTGCTTTCTCTTTCTGACATACATAGCTTGGAGCCATAAAGCCCTTCTATCAGGATCTTTTTTAGGACATATCAGGGGAACAAATCAGAGATAAGCATTTTTGGATTTATTGTTGGGGCAACCAACTACACAGCCACTCTTCGGCATAGTGTTATCAATTTAAACTGGTTTGCTTAAAGTTGCTGTCTACATGGGACGTGGGATTGTTTTCCCTGAAAAAAGGGGCGTGGTGATAAGAGCCTACTCTGGATGACATATTGCCAGTCTGATGTATGAGTACTACTAACCATATTTCTCCATGTATTTTATTTGTATGTTTGTTCCCCCTGTATATACATATGTCAGAGCTAAACACACATAAATGTTTATTCACCTCTCAATTTAATTTATGCAGCCCTTCTTTAGCTTTTATGCTGCTTGTGTGCTAAAACAGGTCTCTGTACTCCCTCTCTCAGTTTCTTCTCTAAATTCAAGGATTGCTCATTTTGTTTTCTGCTGTAACATTGTATCCTCATGTCAGCACTGTTGTATCCTTGATTATCAACCCATGACCCACTAGTGCTATGCAGGAAGTAAAACAAACAAACCTGCTGTTGTTGTTTGATGTTACCTTTTGAGGTCTAATAGGGTGTGTTGTTAAATGGGTAGGCATTATAAGCTGTAGCTTCAGCCCACACCTTTTTCAGACTGCAGTGTTGTTTTCAACTGTGGTATTTGAGTATGTGCCTTTTTTGTGTATGTATATGAAATTATATGTATATTTGACCTAATTGTTTCTGTTATTGATTGCAGATTTAAAATTTAAATTTCAAACCCTTACACTGAAGCTAGGTGTGAGACTGAATCAGACTTCAGAGGATGAACATATGACATCTAATAAGTGCAACATCAAATAATAATACAGTACCTGTCAAAAGTTTGGACAGACTTGAATGAGAAAGTGTGTCTAAACGTTTGACTGGTACAAATGTCAAAGAAAAGACCATGTAGTAAATAGCCATGACCCCTTAAGTGAGTCTGAAGTTATTTTTACATTAGAGTGCTTTTAACCATACAGTTTTCTAGCATGTTGCTGCTTTGTTAGCTTGAATGTAACTCCATAGCTCATAAACTGTATTTACACCACAAGAAGTTGTTAAAATTGCTGTTATTAACATTTGAAAGTTTGGGTATTGGCAGCTAAGTTGATTAATATTTAACCCCTGAAAACTGCAATCTGTAGAAGTTATGCTACAGCCTATGACACCACAGTGATTTCCTGTTTACATCATTGATTGCTTTTGATTGGACGGCACGAAATATGTTTCTCAGCAATTTTCACATTACTGAAGTCTTTACTAGTTAGCACATTTCCTAAGTTTTGATGGTGCAACCCAATTTGGTAAATCACTAGTTCAAAACACTTTAAAAGTGCACAGTAATCAGTGCTGACAAACCTGACAAACACTCACTAAGAGTTAAAACAGTAGGACCTCTACTCTTAGTGGCAATGTTTTTGCATACAAGGCCCTTTAAGTGTTTCCTATTGATTCATTAGACCATTAGGCCCCTATGCACCACAGAATCCCTAAAAGCTATTACTGACATACTATCAACTGTCATTAATTTAGTTTAACGAAGCACCTTTTTAGTTTACTCATCATGATTCACGTCTTCTCTCAGTGTGATGTGAGCATGAAACACTGCTCCCGTTGTTACAGAGTGAAATATGCCTATATCATAACACATCAATATATTATGTGTTTAAGAAGCACATGCCAGCCAAGGAGAAAGAAAAGCACCACTCTTCATAGTTTATCATTATTTGGATTGGGATTATGAATGTTGATAAAAAAAAAAAATCTAATAACTGTTATTTCTTTATTAAACAAGCCAAGTCAAGAATCATTAAGTTACAAGTCTTTTGTTCTACCAGGAAGCCACGCTTTTTCTGTTTTTTCAGTTTTACATCTGACATTAATGGAGCTGGTCCAAGCAAACTGTCAACCAATAATGGAAATGTGAAAAAAAAAAATTAATATAAAAATGTAAATTATGCTTGAATTTTGTGACTATATTTCATATAGTTTTTTTTCTTCTTCTTTTAAACTTGCATTAATTGATTTTGGCCACATGGGGGCCGCAAAAACAAGTTGTAAGCACAACAATGACATACTATCACCTTGTTAAGTTGATATGGTGAACATGTTAGCAAACAATTACATATTTGTATATACAGCAATACAGCCATAAAACCCAAAAAATGAAAGAATGATGAATGAAATGAAAGATGCTAAAATGGAACCATAAGTGACCGCTTTTACATTACACACAGTCATCTGACCCAGTATTCATATAAAAATATTGATTAGAGCAACTTTTTGGGGTGTCAAAAATAAATTGATGGGTGGTTTGAGTAGTTACAGTACCTGAAAAGTTTACACTAATGTGCAGTTAATATTGCTTTCTTCCAGGTTGTGACTTTGCTTTTTCCAGTTTTTTTTTTTGGTCACTATGCTCTTTTTGTCCTTGGTGACAGAGCCAGGCTCGGACTGATTCATGCGCCATGTCTCCACTCCCCACACATCATCCACACTCATCACAGAGAATCTCTCTTTAAATAATCCATGATAAATATGGTTCTACACCCACCTATAAATCTCATGTCATTAAAGGCCTCAGGATTTCATTTTCTACTTCCATTGCCAGCAAGATAATGATCAGTGTCTAGGGTCACTGAGCAAAACCATAAATGCACACAATTTCAAGGCCTTTACAAAGTAACTTTAGTCAGTGGCTGAATTTTCACCTCTTATAAGACTGCCATTCAAGTCTGCGGCGTCAAGTGTTTTAACATTTGAACGGAACCACAGAATCAGATCTGCAGTAATTGATTGTAATCAAAATGTAAAGTAAGCCTGAGCCGTCTTGCTAATGGATTTAATAGTTTATTTGACTGGAGAGGTGAATCAATCTTAAAATATTGACCATAGGATCCTGAAGGATTAAGGATGGGCCAAGGGGTCGCAGGGAAGACCAGTGTGTTTGCTGCGAGAAGGCTAGTGCTTGGATAAAGTCCTGGGTTCTAAGCAGTTTAGCATATTGAATGGAAATTAACCTTTCTCTGAGGGAGAGCCCAAGACAAGCAAATCCTCTTTCATTTGTTAATTCATTCATTAGTCCAGGAATGACAGGACTGCTTAAGACACTCACATGCTCAGTTTGCTTAAATTTCCTAGAGAAAAAAATCTTTCAATAACTTACAGGGAACTGTTTACCACTTTGTGCCAGTAGGAAATTAATATTGGATAGATTTCATTTTGAAATGCAAACACGAAAAATGAGTGTTTATAGTGTCACTGTGACTGAATGAAGGGCTAGCCATCAGAATTATGTGTGCTTTCTCCATCGCCAGGTTCCACTGTGAATATTTCCTTGAGGATAATGCAGGATCAAAAGCTCACGATATTGACATGGTGGTGATGGAAGGTCTCAGTGCTTTGTAGCCCTCCATGGAGCACAAACAATACCTTCTCTTGCATCCAGTGTCAGAATTTTCTCAGTAAATGGAGATAAACCACCGACCTATCTGTTTACGTGCTGATGATGTTGGCACTTGACCATGCAATCAACACAGAGCACTCGCCTCAGTTTGCAAAATTAGAAGTGAAATTTTGATTGTGCCATTAAAGAGGGCCCTCATTATGACTTGGCAAGGACAATTTGCATGCTCTATTCCACAGAATCTGAATGAAGCTCCAATCAATTATACTCATTATCCAGGCAACTGATTGGTATGTGGTCAGATGCCTGCCCTGCCGAGGTAGTGCCGTGGTAACAGGGCAGGCTAACAACACACACGGGTGAAACAAACATAACTTCAGCAGCTGGCTCTTCCGTCAAATGTGGGCAAACATGCTCTCCCCCCACCACACACACACAAGAGAGAAACAATGCATGTGTAGCCTAATGCGCAATAATGCCGCCGTACCAAATTAATTAGCAATTTAAAGCTTTTGAAGTTGGGTGTCTTTGTTTTGTTGTTTCTCACCCCCAGAAATGTGTGTGTAAATGTGTTGAATCACCCAGGGCTCATGTGCATACTTAAAGTGATGAGGACAAATGTGCATCCTTCATTAACACCTCTTTAGATCTTCAATTGATACAAGAAACTGTAGAATATGGTATCATTATTGATATATATATATAAGGATATTTTCCGGTATTGATGCATATGAAGATATGGAAACTGGTAAATGTATGCAAACAATCAAAAACACAACCACATCAATCTTACCCAGTTGTTGGGTCCAATTATATCCAAATTTCCAATGTTCTTATTGTATTGTAATGGTATGTGATGGTTCTATATGTATGCAACACCATTTGTGATGTGATGTACCTGACGAGGCAATATTAAAAAAGGTAGATGACAGTATTGTGAATTCTTTGGGGGATATGACTGTATGCAAAATCTCATTAAATAATGAAAACTGATGTTCAACTTAGTTTGCGTAAGGTAGTGTGCAGAATAAAGAGCAGCACATAATCCTACAAACAGCTAACTAGGAAGCTATGTACTACATTGGAATGTTAACAATATTTATTTTCTAACCTGGTATCCTCATCCTCTGTGATATTTTCTGCCATGCTTGAAATTTTTTTACTGATGTCCCAGCAGGACCAGTTGTGCTCTACAACTGCAAAATGTTGAACTTGTGCTTATGGTGTCAAAGCTTTGTTCGTTGTTCGTGTTGTTAGTGTTGTATCCACACTAACAGCATGGCTCTAGGGATGGTCAGTTGGTCCACCGGTTTGGTCTCGATTGAAATATATCAAGAACTATTGGATGCCATGAATATTTGCACAAACATTCATGGTCCTCAGAGGATGACTTTTACTGACGTTGGTGACTTTTCATCTAACACCACCATGAGGTTTTTAGTGACATGTCTTGACAATAGGATGAATTGCTATGAAATTAAGTACAGATATTCATGGTGCCCAGAGGATAAATCCTGATGACTTTGGTGATCCTTTGCCTTTTCATCTAACTCTACTAGCAGGTAATATTTTTCATTTATGCAGTGAAATATCTCAACACTTTGAGATTGACATTTTTGGGTTTTAGTGAATGGGTAATCACTACTTTAGTCCGAAGAAGAGCATGTAGCTCGAAATGTCACTTGTAGATGTACGATTAAATTGCATCTGAAGAAAAAGGGAACTACAGTGTGCAGACTTTCTTCTTTTTTTTTATCACTAATTTGAACCATAGAAATTTGTGGAATAAGTACATGATGAGCTCATATCATCATGATATGATGAGCTGATAAACCATATTGAATCACAGTTGTCCAGAGAATTTAGTATGTTGTCTTTCGATGTAGTCATGTCTTCAAATGTGATATTGTATAAGTCAATGTTATTCAGTGAGCTTATCAGGGGATCTCTAACAATGATGTACTATAACTGCTGGCAGACAAAAAGGTTGCTCCCGCCTACACACTGAATCTGTATTGTAGATGAGAAAAGCTTCACCCACCACCTAAGTTTAAATATTAATAATAACGTAAGCGACCTGTGTCTGTCTGAGTTTTTGTAGCTTCAGAGGAATCCCCTAGTGAGTCTCCCCTAACAGCCAGGAGAAGTGCTTGCGAACATAGTGCCCACCAACACTTTGCCAACTTGAGGAATGCCTTGGCAGTTATTAGATAAGGTTTTCTTCGCCTTGTGGTAGCCTAACCAGACTGCTTGCCTGCCACTGGCTCAGATAGGCTGCAGGGCAATAGTAGCTCTCATGAGTATCTCCAAGATCATGCTGCTATTGGCAGGTTAAATGACTGGACAAGAGCCAAATGCACGATGGCCTGCTACAAATCAGCTCGCCCCTCTGGCAAATATGCTTCTGAAAAGAGACACAGTCGGGCTTGGAGGCTGCATTTCAGTGTTTGCGGAAAAAACGGTGGCCTCAGTAATCAATGCTGGATTAACCTCTCATCAGAGAGATATTTGCAGCCTCAATTTAAGCTACCGCCCTCATGTTTTGTGCATTAAACCACAAATACCATGATTGCTTTGCCTATTTGCGCTCGTCTATAGAGAGTTGTTCTTGTTGACAGAGCTATTAGTCTGAGAGATACCACAAAATTCATCATAGTCACCCTGCGGTTGTTTCACAAATTCATCATTTCATTACTTTTCCACACAGGGTGGTGGCAGGGGGGAGGGAGCTAGTGGAGACACCATGTTTGTGATAACATCAAATTCCCTGAAGAAAACAAAACACAGTGGTGCTGTTAGGCTTTTAGGGTGTGGCGTTGGAGTAAAATCTCCAGTTATCACCAAAACAAGGGCAGGAATTAATATGTAAATTCATGAGTACTTGGTTAGAGGACCTAAAAAGGTTTTCATTATATCTTGATCAGAAAGCCATTTATCTCAAGGCTCTCAATAAGTCTGGCCCCCTAATCTGTCGGACAGATAATTAATATCTGCTTATTGAGTAAATGAAAGTCATTATCTTGATTTCCTTCAGATAATTTATCTGTCTGTGCTTCACAGTGAGGACATTTTATGGTGTGGGCCACTTTACCTCAGCAGGTATTGATTAGAGTCTTAATATATGCTCTTTGGCTTTTTTGACATAATCAGCCGTAAGGTCAAGGTGCTCTCTGTCAATGAAAACAAACTACACAAACAGCATTAAAACAATACATTAAAACCATTAAGATTGTACAGATTCAACACAAAGTCCTTGCAGCCTGAAGCTATTTCTTCTCTTCTTTTGAACATGCATCAAAATCAAAATGCTCCTCTTTTCTTCTATTACAATGCCACCACATCACTACAAAGCCCACTCTCAAATGTAGATCACAACTCACAGAACACATCAGGATGAGAAACCATGGCAACCGACATACATACATTGATTGCTACATTCAGTGACTACATACGGGCAGTTAATAATTAGTTTGCTGCATTAACACAGACACAAAAAAGGGGGCTGTGATTTGGAAATGTGTTTTTAAATAATGTTGTAATTACTGATTTTCACATTTCACATTTGCATAATAAATGCAGCTATGCCCAACTGGTATTTCGGAGCTCTCACACTCTAAATGTCACACTGATGTGCATGAATGGTCACTGATTCAAATCATTTTGGACAACTTCAAAGCTAATATTGATGGAAACACTGTATAAAAATTTAATTGGTCTCTGCTCTTATATAGAAATCAACTGAATTATTGACAGTCTTTTTTCTTTTCTTTTTACAGGAAATGTTTAGAATATCGAAAGAAATCTGATCCTGCATCCTTTGTGGCTTCAAATTTAAAGTATATCACAACATCTGCGCAGATAGGTGCCTTCAAATGGCAGCAAGAGGTAATTTTTGGGGAAACTGGGAATCATCTCAAATCAGAAATTCAAAAGGTACAAATGAGGTAAAACATCTTATGTTAGTATGCCCGTCTTCTCTCACTGCCTTTTTTAGGGCAGCTCTGCAGCATCTCAAAGAGGAGAATGGGTGTTTGTCTCAGTCTCAGCTCTGATTTGGTCCAAAAATGGGATATTCCTACATAAAACATTGCCTAGGATAGCTTAAATGTGCAACACTGTGTCTCTCACATACATTTGTAATTTTCTTTCCCTCCTCTTACTTGTGGGATTTGCCTCTGCCAAGCAGATCAGCAGCGACTCTGTATCCACGTCCTGCTGTGAGCCCTCAGGGGTGAGTGAAGTCTGTGGTGCTTATCGCCCAGGTGGACATCCAGCCAAAGAGGCTGCCTCGGCCCGGGCCTGGCACCCCTGCTGGCAAGCCTCTGGCCGGGTGCCTTGGCTCTGCTGCTCCCTGTCGTCTGGCTCAGCGGGTGGGCCGCGGTCGGTGCTCGCTGACGGGGGTTGTCCCTCTGCCCAGTGGAGGCAGGGGTGGAAATAAAAGCAGTGTGGCTTCTCATCTAATGGGCCAAGGCATTATCATGACATTGTGCAATTGATGGTGTTGCTCACACTTGTGTCCAAAGCCAAGCAAACATGCAGTTGGTGGCCGGCGGGCTTGTGTGGGATGTTCACGCCTCAGGCTTAAATTTAGACCCACTGTACAGTAGTAGCCATTGTTGCTGTCCTCCTATATCTTGCATCCGCCCTATATTAATGTCAAAGACAATTCTTTGTTGAAAGTTGGAACAAAATCAGTACACTGTCAATCAAAACTCAACTGTTCAAAATTAGCTTGCTGCCAGACCAGTTCATCTAATTTGAAATCACTTAAAGGGGAGGCAAACTTGATTTTATTTATTTTTTCTTAATTCCCAAAAGTGCAGCTGCAGCAGGAGTAGGAGTAACAGGAGGAACAATCGCAAACCACTATGTAAAAATATTTCTACAATGGCTATATAGAAGGTTGAGGTTGATACTGTACTAGCTCAATGTTCACAGATCACTAACGTCACCTTTTTTTTTTTAAAAGAATAGTTTGGCATTTGGGAAATACTCTTACGGTTGATAACACTCTCATGTCTGTGGACTATGAAGCTAGAGCCAGGAGGGGATTAGCTTAGCTTAGCAAAAACACTGATCAGGGCGGAAACAGCTAGCCTGGCTCTCTTTTCAAAGTTCAACAGTTCACCTGCCAACACCCCTGAAGCTTAATAATTAGCATAAAGCTCCATGTTTAATGTGTCTTGGCAAAAAAACAGCTGGACACAGTGGCTTTCCAGAGTCTTGTTGGATAGGCTACACAGGAGAGATAGATAAACTGCTGTCAAGACATAGTTACACCATGTAACTCCCTTTAAAGCCAAGTCATTTTTACATTGCCATTGTGTATGGGTTAAACAAATGAAACTCAACGTATAAATTTGCTAGCTTTGGAGGTAGGCTTATTTTTTAACTTTGAAAAACGCTAACTGATTTTCCCTGCTTCAAAGCTAAGCTAACCACCTTCTGGCTACAGCACTATACTTAACGTATAGACATAGGAGTGGTGTTGAAATTCTCATCTAACTCATAGAAAGAAAGTGAATTAGCAAATATCCCAAACTAATTGTTTGCAAAAAATGCCAAGGAAATAATACTACCCACTAGTAAAACTCAAGTCTATGAATGATAAATCTGCCCAGAGTGAAAAGGCAAAGCTTAACCAGTCCAGGAGGATTTTCTGTCACTTTACCATCTCTGTCCTGTCTGCAGAAGTCAAAACCTGAAAGATAACACGGATTCCCAATACTTCTGTCTTTGTGTCTGAAAAGAGGCAGTCAAGCTGAGAGAGAGGGTGAGATAGATGAAAAAGAAGAGGAGAGGGGCCTGTGTCTCTTTACAAAGCAGATGCCTGTCTAATGTTGAGGAGCTACGTGATATTCAGGATCTCCTCTGTCCTGCCTGCCAGGACCCTCAGGGATGGAGAGCTGGTGACGGTTAGTGGCGGTGGGCAACACTTGCTAGAGACTGACAGGAAGCTTTATCCTGACATCTCTGTCACTCACCCGCGTAAGACCTTCCCTCTCCGTTCGGAGAGCTGTCATGCCACGGTTTGCCGTTCAACTCCTCTGCACACCCCACCGCCGCCTCCCCCTTGTTACGTAACCTGCCACCTCTATCACAAAGACCCATCACAAACCCAAGGCCTTACACACACAAACACACACACACACACACACACACACACACAAACGCACATCCAAGGAACCAGAGCTGGAATGAGATCTGACTGCTGTGAATGCGTGCAGTAAAAGGCGCTATAGAATATGTGGGTGAATGAGGTCCATTGCGATGATAATACTGATCATACAGTGCTGGAGTCCAAAGCAATTTCCTCCTCTCTCCCCAGCACCTCCGCCTCTGTATCGGACAGAACATCCTGAGACGGCGGAGATTGGTGGCCAGGATGCTGAATTTTTCATGAGGCAGGAAAGGTTAGATAAGATCCTCTCACGTACTGGAGATAGTGCACTTACAGATCTGTCTTTGAGGCCAAATGGTAAAAAATAAATCTGAATGGCTAAGATTTTGAATGTGGACCCCCCTCCCAGTTAAAAGAACATTCAGAGGCAACATGTTTCTGAGCTTAGAAGTGTCAAAACAGGTATTTAAGTGACAGATCTAAGACTAAATGTTTTCTACCAGCTATAGTGGCTTGTATTGTACTGCTTCAACACAATAAACTCGTGAAAATAATGAATTTAGTTGTTTATGTACATCCTAAATACTGCTAGTCCCTCACTCACGGTGAATTTTATTTGCAAAGTTTTGCTTTCTCTTCACCTGCAAACTGTTGCTCAACAATTACAACAATTGTGTAGTATAAAGGAAATGTGCCTTTGGATTTATAAAACACATGAAATACCCACTTGGAGGGGAAAAGGAGGCATAATTCTTGTTGTGATTGTTATTATGATTTTTCATTTTCACAAAAGTGGTAAGGAAATAAATATAAAATTACCACAAAAGAAATAATAAGGCAAAAGTGACTGCATTGTGTGAATAATACCATTGTTCAAGCAAAAGAAAGTTCTTGGTAAAAAACAGAATTTTTATTTTGATTAAACTGTTGCCAAAATTTAGGATTTTATTTGTTTTAAAGATTGTTTCCTGTTATGTTCATTTAATTTATCTTACGATTATATTTACTGTATTAAGAAATGTTTAAATGTTTGTTAACTGTGTGCAGAGGTTCCTGTTTTTCACCATGTTTGTTGATCGAGAAAAGTCTTCTCCAGGATGACACTTGTGTTTTACTCAAGATGGTTTGTGGGGGGGGGGATTACAGGCTAAGAAACATCCACAGAGCAACACAGGGAGAAATACAACACAAAGATATGAGTTGGGGTGGAGGGAAGGGTTGATGGTGGGTCTGGTAAATGCTCCCCTGGGCTTTCTCCAGGCAAATACATCTACAAATATTTCCATAATCACCGAAAAGCCCAGTGACTACCAGGCTCAAAGCCCAGATGTAGCAGACAACATGTTTGAGCTTTTAGCCGTAAAGGTCAGTAGCTGCTCCTCAAACATGTATAAAAAGCCACGCTGCCATTTCCAGTCGCACTGTAAACCACAACTTGCAGTCTTCCTTGGCAGGAATGAGTTTCTTTCTTTTTACAAGATAACATCAGAAGGCCAGCGGAGTGTGAAACACGTTTTTCACAGAAACGTCCTGGCAGTGTATAGATCTGTTTTTACTTGGGAGTAATTTGATGCTATTTGGCAAGTGTGTTTTGGCCCAAATCATTTAAGACTCTGCGTGTGTGTGTGTGCATGCATCCAACATAATTATCTCATATATGAATGTTTCTGGTCATAGTCAGCCACCTCTTTTTCTTGCAGGCATACAGTAGCCCACCTCATCAGCTCAATCTCAGCTCAACCTCTCACTGCCTCACTGGAGGCCCTTCAATTGAGGACATGTTTTGACATGCAGGTGAGCACTAAATTAAGCTTGTATGACACTAGCAATAATCAAGAAATGGCATTCCTTTTGTGTTAAAACCCTGCTTGTTGAGCTGACCATTAACTGGCTATGACTCACCACTTGTTTGGTGGCTACAGTGACGTGTGCCAACTCTTTTACAAATAATGATTAAAGGACTTTTATTGGAGTGAGCTTTTCATGTTGCGGGATAAAAATGACCTTTGAGTGCTTTTCAGAGTTGAAGAGTTGTCAAAGCATAATGTGGGAGGGTGAGTTGATGGGTATGTAATTTATGGGGACGCTATGATTTCTTTTTTTCTCACATTGGTGGAAGCAAAAAAGCAAGATATTTGTTTTCTCTGAGCCCATTGATAAGCAAAAATGGTTGCATATTTAATAATTTTCTTTAACAATTCAGGATTTTGTGGGGAAAAAATCTCGTTCGTGTCAGCTCACTCCACAGAGTGTAACCTAAGCTCATTTTATCATATTAAGGATCCCTTTGATAATGGCTCAAACTGCCAAATCAAGGGGTGGTAAATATTTCAGAAGTGCAGGTATTCACCTCCTCTGACACTCAAGGACATATTTGGTATAAGCAGGCAGGCAAGCTGGGCCAAGAGACCACATGACTTGTTTGATGACCTCTACAAACGTGTTTGATAAATATGTATGTGATAGTAATGTTTTGTGCAATTGGGCAAGGTTACTGTACAAAGGCGAGTGTTTGTGAATCCAGAACGGACACAGGTCATGTCGTCACATGCAGCAATTAGACAGCATGAGCATACTGAGCATGAACAATCATTCTCGACTGTAGAAGTGTCTCTTACTAGCTTTTTACAGGAGACTTCAACCGCATCTGACAGTATTCTTCAGCAGATTTTTTTAGCTGTTGTGGAGATAACTGGGTCCAAAAATGGATTCAAATGCAATAAAATTAATCAAATCTCAACCATAACCTGGGAACATATCTTTCCCACAGAAAATGGTGACACATAATATACACTATAACTGTGACATAATTGGTTTCCACCATTTCTTGTGACATCATATCATAGTTCTGTTGCAACACTGATCACCAGTGTGATGTCATATTTTTTATGACATCACTCCCCTCTTTTCTCCTTGAATCAACTTTACATTAAAAGTACAAATGCCATGCATAATTTATGTTTCATACTGGCTGTCTAAACATGTCACCTCAAAGTAGCATCATGACATTTATTTAATGTGTATTATTATCCTGTATTTTTTCTAAGAATGTAATACATTGTCATTTTTTTTACAGTATATGTGGTCAGAAGAGTCCCTCTTTCAATCACTGTGGCGATACATGGCCTTCTCAAGTCCCAAGGGGGTAATCATTACATTTCCCAGTGATGATTGCTTGGCTAAGCAGTTTTAATACACAAATCAATTTTGCATTACCCCCTTCTGGCTGTGAGTGCTCATAGTGTGAGAGCCATGAAAAATTGATGGGCCTTAGCATGCAGATTGCAACCCTAGTGAATCTTAAATCTGACCAGGGCCTTTTTTTTTTAACAAGACAATGTCAAAGGGGTGGGTTGACTGTTTGATTTGCTTGTAAAACTGTTGTTCTTGTTTTAGACTTGGGTTAAAAAAAGAGAGGCAGCTGCTCCCGTGGAGAAACAATGTTAAGAGACACAGCATTAGAAAAGATGATGTTTGAGGGATGTGAGGAAAAACACAAAGCAAAAAAGTTTTTGGTTACCCCAAATGACATACACTTACACACACAAACAGAAAATATAAACAAATATTCTTTTCGCTTCTCTATATTAAAATGTCTTGAATATAATGACCAATATCTTAAAGAGCATTTGTTTTTGCCACAGCAATTATATTGTGTCATTTGGCGAGCCGCTCTGTATTTGACCAGCTGATGACTTGACTGCTGAAAGAAATTATAGTGCCCATAATTAGCTTTCACTATGAAATGAAGCTATCATGGGAGAGAATGAGGAAATTTCACACTTTGGAAATTAGATTTTGCAAGGTGCTGTGTCGATGTCCTTGAGTACAGGCACATCAAAAGCCTTTTTGTTCCATTCGCACACAGTCCTTTATTTGACAAATACAGACAAAAATCTGCAATGAACAGCAAATTGAACAGCAAAGAGGCGTTTTGAGGATGTAACTGCCACATTTGTTATTTTGTTAATTATTTCTTTCAGTCTTAGAATACAGGAGATCTCATCTATTCCCTGCAGTTGAGGTTTGCAGCATTGGCAATCACAATTAAGTCAAGTATGGCTTTGAGATTTTATTATGTGAAATTTTCCGGTGTTATGTCAACTTTAAAATTAACAATAACATTTTAAATGTTAATGACACATTTGTCTCTTACTGCCTGTCAACCAGTGTTCAGATACTACATTTACATTACCAAGCCTATAAAACAATTTCCATCAGTTGCCAGAACACAGGCTAAACACCTATTGGTCCTGGGCACTTCTGTTCCCTCCTCCTCTCCTAAATGCTCAGCTTTGGTGTTGGACAGCAACGTTACCACTCTCCTATGGTCTTGTTCCATCATTACTGACGGTGATCTGATTTTATCCACATGTCCCCTGGAATTGAAGGCTGGAGGACTGTGTCCTGAGCACCCTGCTGTTTACCCTGCTAACACATGACTATACTGCCAGATTCAACACCAATCAAGTTTGCCCATCAAGTTTGACGATGATACAACAGTAGTGGGTCTTGTCAACAATAATGATGACTCTCTATACAGGATGGAGGTGGAGCAGCTAATGGCCTGGTGCGGATCCCACAATCTCTCTCTCAATGTCAACAAAACAAAGGAGATGGTGATTGACTCCAGGAGGGATGGCAGGCAACATCATACGCTGCTAACCATTGATGGGGTCACTGTGGAGAGGGTCAGTAATATCAAGTTCCTAGGTCGGAGTGCGCTTGGCGGATGATCTGAACTCAACCAGTAACACCTTGGCCATCATTAAAAAAGCAGAACAGCAGCTCCATCCCCTCTGGAAACTTAAAAACCTACAGAGGCACCTCTGAAAGCATTCTAACCTACAGTCTCACTTCCTGGCTCGGTAAATGTATAGCGTCCGAACAACATCATCTGAACAAGTTAATGAAGACAGCTAGCAAGTTCATTAGTGCCACACTCCCCTTGCTGCTGGAGATTTACCATCAATGCTGTGTTCGTAGAGCCTCCAGCATCATCAAGGATCCCTCTTGCCGTCTGGGAAGAGGTATAGGAGCATCTGTGCCAAATCCAGAAGAATGCTAAATAGCTTTTACCCACAAGCAGTCAGGATCATTAACAGACTGTGCCCCTCATGAACATGCTCCTGCATCTGTAGCTCTTCAGTAAGCAACAGATACCAAGCCCTGGAGGAGGTAGCTGATCCACCGTCTCTGTGGCACCCATTGGTAGATATTCCTCCCCCTGATGCATCAGCTGCTGCCCCTGGTTTGCCTGGTTACTCTACTACTGCTGTTAGCCATAGGTCAACCCTGTTGCCTGCTATCCCTTGTGTTGGAGATGCTGCTAAGCAACGACAGTGGGGCTACTCCACTCAGAAAACAGCCGAGCATCACCTGGAGGCTTGCCCTGCAACTCAGCACCAGTGCCTGCCATCCTCCACTCGTGCCCAGCCTCTCAACTGTCAAACCCAGCATGCCTGTGACAGGAACCTCTGCCATTGTTGTTGGGTCATCTACGGTCTGCCATGTGTCGCTCTCCAAAACACAAACTTCCTGTCACCCAGGTGCCTGTGTTACGGAAATTAGCATCCATGCTACCCATCAACTCCAGCAACACAGTACTGCATCTACTGTGATTGTTCATGCTAGAATTAATGACCTGAAATTCGAACAATCTCAGAAACTCAAGTCTGACTTCATTGCCTTTATTGACACTCTGCTAGAATCTGGAAAACTGTGTAATTTCTGGTCTGCTACCATCCCCTTAGACATAAAATTCAGCTGTGTTCGCCAGCTACACATCTGGCTGAAAAGATACTGTAGCAGCAGGGACATCCCCCTTGTGGATGATTTTACTTAATTCCTGAACGAACTGAGCTTTTTAAGTGTGATGGCCTCCACCCAAACCACAGTGGCTCTCATCTTCTATCCTGGAACATTGAACCGGCCCTGCTCTCATACAAGGGCTCATCACATTGCTCTTCCTCTTACTGAGAAACAGCAGGCCTGGTACTGACAAACTCACAACTAACTCCGTCACAGTATCCTTTTGGTAATGTATCCAGTATAAATACATATACCAATTATGAGCTGTCTATCCCACCGCTAACTAATGTAAAGGGTATTTTGACTAAGGCCTATACCCTAGATAAAGTCATCTCCCCCTACCTCACTTCACACAATCATGTTGATGCAGTAATACCAGTCATTATTACCCCCAGGATATAATTTACAAAATGCAGAACAAAAGCTGTTAATGTTTGGAATTTAACTACAGTCCTTCTGTAGCCCTTTGCCATAAAATCAACCACCCCAGCCACACACCATCAGGCTACATTATTTAAGCTGTGTGTTTTTAATGTGAGATCACTCACCAACAAAACTTAATCCTTAATGATTTTATCACCTCCAGAGATCTTGATTTTATGTTTTTATCTGAGACATGGTTGAAGCCAAATGATTACAGCCATCTTGCTGAATTATGTCCTCCAGAATATAAAAGTTTTAGCTCGCCTAGACCAAGTGGCCACAGTGGTGGACTTGCTGTATATAAAAAGTGCTATAAATGTACTCGGCTATCAGCTGTCAATAATTTCATAAGATTTGAGGTACTTTTATACAAATTTTGCAGCACAAAGTGGCTATTGTCATAGATGCTAATAACAACATCAATCAACCTGGTGAAAATATTATAAACATGTCGAAATTCACCACTATTTCTGATCAGGAACTATATAAACTTGTGAGAGTAAGTCTTCCACGTGGTGTCTTGACCCAGTCTACATTGCATTTTTTAAGAATTGTTTTACCTGTATGCTTCACTCTGTCAGAAGGATCATTAACATGTCTCTTGAAACTGGATGTTTTCCTCAATCCTTCAAAATTTCAGCTGTAAAACCCCTGGTGAAAAAACAAACTGATGTCTTAATTGACTATAGGCCTATATGAAATCTCCCATTTTTAAGTAAGAAACTGGAAAGGATTGTTTTTAACCAAATTACCAATTTCCTCAACAAAAATATTGTTTCATAAAAAATTCAGTCAGGGTTCAGGGCAAATGACAGCACTGAGACAGCCCTCACCAAAGTTGTTGGCGATTTCAGGATTAGCGCTGATGCCAACAAGGTCTCCGTTCTAGTTCTATTAGATATAAGTGCTGCCTTTGATACAATTGATCATAATATTCTTATTGAGTGCCTGGAGAACTGAGTTGGGCTCTCTGGGAGTGTTTTAAATTGGTTCTGCTCTTACATATCGGGGAGAAAGTTTTTTGTCACTATGGGAGATCAAGATTCAAGAGTCAAGATCCATTTATTATCATTTTACAACACAAGATTGTATGAAGAAATGTAGTTTGTAGTCCCTTTATGCTACTCACAAAAACAGAATTTATACAAATTGTTTAATAAATAATAAGTCATAAAAATAAAACTATTTTTTATATTGGAGTGCAGAAGATGAATTGAGGAGTCTCACAGCCTGAGGAAAGAAGCTGCTCTGTAGTCTGGTGGTACAACAGCGGATATTTCTCTATCTCTTCCAAAACGGCAGCAGATTGAACAGGCTGTGGCTGGGGTGGGTATTGTCCTTTAGTATCCTCTGTGCAGGCACCTCACTTCACCGATATCACTGATGCTTGGTAGATGGGTACCAATGATGTTCTGGGCAGTTTTATTCACCCACTGCAGAGCCTTCCTGTCTTGGGCTGTGCACATCTCATGCCAATTTTGTGATGTTTCATGTCAGGATGCTTTCTCCTCTGTAAAAGTTAACAAAAACTTGGGATGGAAATTTTGCCCTCTGAAGTTTCTTTATGTACAGTCGTTTCTGAGCTTTTTTTTTTACTAGGGTGGAGATGTGTGATGTCCATGACAGGTTCTCTGTGATGCTGATTCCCAGGAATTTAAAACTGGTCACCTGCTCCACCTCAGCTCTACTGATGTAGACAGGGATGTGTGTCTTTGCCTCCTTTTTTCTAAAATCAACAATCAGCTCCTTGGTTTTGTTGACATTGAGCAGTAGGTTGTTCCCTGTGCACCATTCTGCAAGATTGTTGATTTCCTCTTGATATGAACTCTAGTCCTTGTTTGTCCAGCTGATGATGGTAGTGTCATCTCCAAACTTCACAACAGAGTTTACTCCATGAGTTTACTCCATTACAGTGTGAATAGGAGGGGGCTGAGCACACAACCCTGAGGGGCACCGGTGTTGAGCACTAGAGTGGAGGAGGTGTGACCACCAATCCAAACACATTGGTGTTGCTCAGGGAAGCTGCCTTGGTCCCCTGCTCTTTTCATTGTACATGCTTCCTTTAGGTGATATTATCAGAGAACATAAGCTTAATTTTCACAGCTAGGCTGATGACATAAAGCTGTATATTTTGTTGGACCCAAGTGATGACCAAACCCTTTGCCATTTAACAACTGGTTTGGCTGCAGTAAACAAGTGGATGCAGACCAACTTTCTTCAATTAGGTGGTGGGAAAACAAATTTTATTAGTTGGTCCACAAACAAAAAGAGAGATAGTTCACGCTAAACTGTCAAGTTTGGCGAGCCTGGGCATTATCCAAGACTCAGACTTAGATTTTAAATCCCACATAAAGAAGATGACAAAAGCAGCTTTTTTTCATTTAAGAAATATTGCACAGGCGTTCCTATCCCAACAAGAACTGTTCATGCCTTTATTTCAAGTAGATTAGACTAATATAATGCTCTTTTCATCAGTCTTCCAAAATAACCTGTTGATAAACTACAATTAATTGAGAACCCTTCTGCCAGGCTTTTAACTAGAACAAGAAAGAGAGAGCATATCACCTCAGTTTTAGCTAACCTGCACTGACTCCCAGTGTATACATGGCTCTTAATGGTTTAGGACTAGCCTACATTACTAATTCTTTGTCATTTTATAATCCTTAACAGCCTCTTAGATCCTCTGCTGCTGTTTTTTTTTAATGCAAACTATCATACAAAAAAGAAAACTGGCAGCTCAGCCTTTTTTAACTATGCACCAAAATTATGGAATTTCCTATCCATAAGAGATGCAAGCTCTGTGAACATTTTTACACGACAATTGAAAACGTATTTATTCAACATTGCTTTTAACTGTCACTCTTCCTATGTTCTATTCTTATCCTTTACATATGTTCTTATTCCTTCCTTTGTTTTATTTCTATCTTTCACATATTCTATTGTTCTTAGCATACCTGCTATTTGCTGCCTCTTGCTGCCTCTTTTGTTTGTTATTCATTTAAATGCTTGGGTTTATTGCGCAGTATTTACATTTGTTTTAATTTGCCTGCTTTTATTTATTCTCTTGTTTCTTCACTTTAATGTAAAGCACTTTGAGCTAAATCCCCAGTATGAAAGGTGCTAAATAAATAAAGTTTTATTATTATTATTATAATTACACAGAATGTACAGAGTGTCACAAGTGTTAACGTTATAACAAAAATGTTAAGTAAATCAAATATGTATTTAATCTTAATGTAAGAGTAAAAAGGGTGTTTTTGAATGTGTACATCCCTCACTGTTGGCTTATCAAAACTACATATAAAGGTCCATATGTGTAGAAAAATGACAATATCTACATGATTGTCTCTTCACAATGGAAATGTCAGGACATGTCTATGGAAGGAGGTGGCATATGTACAGAAAATGTAGAATATGTAGAGATAACTACATATAGCTCATACAGACAGTGCAAGTTAACTGATTTTTTGCCATCTTCCCTACATGGCTGAGGTTGAGGCTGTTTGGTCAGGATGAAATGTATAATTTGACTACTACATGCTGACTTTTATACTCTCCTGCTCATACTCCTCAGGTCTATAGGTCGATTTGCAACCTTATGCCATTCTGAAGAAGGTCTTTGGTGGTAGAAGTCGACAGTCGAGGATTGTGGTGTGCACAAATCTAAATCTGTTATACCTGACTCCAAAAACAGGATGCTGTTTCTCTATGGAGAAAGGGGTTTGTTGCCATGACAATAGTAATGTCACTTCAATGGCAGAGATGGTAAGATGGCGGGTGTGTTGCATTTCATATGCAGGTGCTATGCACAGAGGAGAAGTGATACAGATAATGGAATCAATTTCCTGTGATTTCTGAAGCAGAGAGCTTGCTGAGAAATAATAAAGGAATTAAATGAGCTAGCGCTAAACATCGTCCACCAGTTACCAACGGCTATTTGACTTCAGATTGCTACTTAGTCAGTAGAATTGAAAAAAGCCAGACTTTGCTTCCTTTCATTATTTGCCATGATTCCATATCAGCTCATTTTTTAATCTTACTGTATCACTGCACAGGAGGCTTCAAGCATTACTTTTCGGCCATATTTGAAAGAATGTAAGGTAATGGATACATGAAGCTTAGAGCTAAAATAAAGATCTGTAATTGACTCCACAACAGTGATAATGTTTCCCATTTAATGCATGGCTGATTTGCAGGTCTTATTATTGCACATACAGTAGCAAGTAATCTGATCAGTTTCTATTGCTGCTGTATTTGGCTATCTGATAGTTTGTTGCAGGTCAATGACAATGATTTTTTCTTACCATCTGCCTGCTCAATACTAACATGCTTATCTTGTACTTTTGCCCTGCCTGGCCTTGTGAGCAGAAGGGTCCCCAGAAAGACAAGCATCTGTCACAGATTATATTTTTGATGGAAAAAATATATTCTTTGTGTTATGCACTTTTTTATTGAATCTGCTGTCAGCTCTGAGAGGTCAAACCATGATGTGTAGAAACTGACAACAACAAAATTAACTTGAAATCTGTAAACTCAGAATATTTTGGACAGTGTCAAAGCAGACGAAATACATACTTACTGTTTCAAACTTGTGCATGCGTGTGTGAAATTTTGGGAAGCTATATCTCCATGAATTTATACAGTATTTGTGCTAAATTTCATGCAAGCACCCACTTGTGCCAGAATCTGTTCTCACGTTAGGCTGCATGCTTGTTGTTGCAAGACACTATTGGGTTGCTATACTTTGAGCTGAACCAAAGACTGTCTGTACTGAATGCATTATGTTATCTGGATGGTTACTCATTTCACAAAATATATAGATGAAGCAAATGCTGGTAAAACATAATCCCTTAGGGGTTCGCCTCATTAAAGTTTCATTAATAACAAAGGAGGAGATGTAAATAAAGAGGGCAGATAACTTAAAGCTGCACATATCATTATTTTTATATAAACAATGGATCAAATGATTATGTGTGATGTAAAGTTGCTTTCTCCTCAACTCTACATTTAGCCTCTTTCAGCTCATTGTTTTGGCTTTATGATCTGCAACTTTACTGTTTTAGTTTAGTCTCACTGCTCTTATCAGCATTGTTTTCAGTGAAAAAGCTCTGATAAACCCATTTTCCGCTACCTGCCCAACACCAAACGGCAAACAGACAAAGTTTGCAACTAGCTGGTGAACATGTTGGAGCATGTAGCAGCTTCTCCATGTTTACCAAAAAGGAGTGTGAATAGGTGACCAGAAGCACAACAATGCTAATGTTGCTTTGTGTCTGCTGGATGTATAAATAAGTTTACCATATCAACTTTATAAGGTGATAATAAGTTCATGTTTTGTTTACAGCTTGTTGTGCAACCCCTTAGTAGCCAAACAAATATATGAACTAATGCTGCTTTAAAGACACATTTTGAGACATTTAGATGTGGATGGTGTGAAAGGTAAATATAAGAATAATATTAAAAGAATAATATTTTGCACATTCTGCGTACATTTTAGATGATAAGTCAATAAATATATATTTTAAAGTCCTTTTTGTAAACACAGCCTTCAGAGCAACAGCACGAATATAACAATGTATAACAAACTACTCCCACACTTTAGTTCTGATTTTGTATATACACTTCTTCAGCTTTTCTTCCGCTTTTCCAGTAATTGAATTAACTATGTTGCAGTACACTGAAACTGTAGTCTGTAGTGTTTTCTTGTCTCAAACGAATTTCAATTATGTTTGTGGTATCTGGAAATAGCTGGGTGAAAACTATCTGCTTCCTCATCCTCTCAAACTGAATCCTGCAAAGACCAATTCTTATGCTGCAATAAATTTAGCTCGCCATTATTAAACACTGACTCATTTGGCTGCAAGGTGGCTCAGTCTCCCATTGCTGGACAGTCCCATTGATTGGACAGTCCTCTGAACATAATTTTAGATGTGTTGAAAGGGACATTATCTGTCTGTGCAAGCTGTTCTGGGGAATATTGGTCCTCTACATCAACTCAAAGAGGCTGGGCAGCCAAGCAATTCTCTGACAGTCTGCTTTGTGACAGTGAGCCGTATTACAGCAACTTAATATATGACGGTTGTTATGTTTACTGCATAGCCACACATGTCACTTCAAGGTGTGATTAGTGTGACAATTAAGCAAATGGCACTATTGTACACAAAATATTTGCTTCACCATCTTTTTTCTGTTTCAGTGCATGAATTACCTGAATAATGTTTTACTTAAGTATTGAGGGGTGATTTTATGCTTGGAAAATGTATTTTGTGTTAATTGAATACCCATAAGATTTTGTGTTCACTACATCAGTCAGGTATACTGAATGTACAGAAAATCATGTTATAGGCCTGCCAGCAGAAAATATAATGGGCTTATAGTGTGCTTCATTGCATCACCTTAGTCAGTAAGCCAGGGATCATCTTCCACTTCATCATACTGTATATAAGGGACTGTATGGTATGGTATGAAATTTCCATTCACAATCAGCACACATGAATATGACTGACATATCAAAAAATTACATTGTATGTGCTTTAAACAAGCTTCTATATTAGATGACATTTATCTTAAATGAAATGATGTATGTATCATGTAATTTTACAATGGTAGTAGTTACAATAAGAAGAGTAAGCAACACATCAGGAACTAAGATGATACTAAGATAATTAATCATTAGTTCTTTATTTTGATCCATATCAGCTTCCATAAAGTAGTTATTGGTCATTAATTGATAAAAAATTAAAAATAACCAGAACATTAAAATCACACACAGAATCAATGGAACAATAAACTGATGTAACGCATGAAACATAAACACCACATAGTAGAGGATATGATTTTGCAAATGAAAGGTTAAACAATAAAGCATACACAATGAAAACAGAAAATAAGGGAAAGAAAATTAAAAATGACAAAAAAAAACTATCTAAACCTAAGTCTAGTGGTCTAAGTGGTTATTTAATGACTCTGAATTAAGAGTTAGTTTAGTCCAGTAGTGTGAGGTATCTAGTACCTGTGATCTGTTGCTGTTTACTTTTACCTCTATTTTGGCTATTTAAAACACAGGTACACAGATAACAGATAACTTATGAATTTGCTGTTGTGAATATGTTAGCAAATAGTTGCCTGAATATCCAACAAGCAAGATTTCCATTCATTTGAGTTTGTGTTTCTGGTCACCTGATGAATGCAAATTCAATATTTACTCTTGTTGTAGCTCTGTTTGGGTCTCCACCATCTTCTGAGGGAAATGTGTGGCTCTTTAGCTGCTAAATACTCCATTATATTCACCAATTTGTCATTTTGTGCTGGTACAGCGGGTATATCAGAGTTTTTTTTGCTAAAAACAGCTGCCTGCTGTGGCTGGAAATGGCACTAATGAGAGTGATGAGAGTGGACCAAACCAGGAAAGAGCTGAAAGACGCTCCATAGAGCTAAGGGGAACTGCCGAGTGGAGTGATAATTCTCTTTGGTTTGTCACTTCGAAAAACCCTTTTACATTATACATAGTCATTAGGTCCATTAAAATATTGATTAGTGCAGCTTTAAGGGCAGACTGCTACTGTAGATACTATGTTACTGAACCAGCATCTAATGACTACTTCCTGGATTTCAAAATGTTCATATTGTAGAATGAATTAATCATTGATAATAACTATAGTCCAACAATGTACTACTTGTAGGTAATGGAAAGGTAATCATGATTAATGATGCAGTATGATACATTATACTTTAGTAAAGGGGACACACAAATATTAACTAATATGAAGGAAGGTAATGATTAATCATTGGTTATGGACCATTTAGCAGCTGATTCAGAGCTAATCAGTAACAGTTAATTAAAAAATGTTCAGTGTGCAGATTCACATATGTAGGAACTAATTATTAGATATTGTTTCAGTAACATAGTATGCAGAAGAGTGTTACTTAGTACATTTCTTGATTTGCAAATTACTTTTTAACTATACATTAATTAACTGTTCCTGATCTATTCCTGATCAGTTCCTGTTCATACTTTAGTAACTACTCAAGATTTTGTATACCTTGATTTAAAAGGGTTATCTAATTGTATTTAATGTGTCCTTTCTATGAAATGATCCTCAGAACATTTTAGAAACATTTACTATGAAGTCAGTGAGAGGGATAATGTTGCTCTTGTGTGTATGCATTGTACATGTGCTATACTTCTGAGTGTGTGTGTGTGTGTGTGTGTGTGTGTGTGTGTCTGTCTGAAAGGGGAAAGGGAAAAATGGTGAAGGAGAATAGAAGAGATGTGAGTGGCCCATCTATGAAAGCGCCATTAAATTGTCAGTTATGATGGATGTTCCGCCTTTTCTGCATTAACTGGTACATTAGAAGTCATTAATTCTTCAGGATGTGCACTGGAGATCAGAGCCTCCCAGGGGGGTCTCACTGCCTTGATAAACCAGCGGGGGGAGAGAGAAAGAGAGAGAGGGATGGAGGGAGAGATAAAGAGGGTGGAGTGCAGTATCTGAAAGAAGAGAAAGGGAGAGAGATCATTGCAGTGAGATGACCGTTTTTGGTTGTTTCAGTGGCCTTCGGCAGAGAGACTAATGCGAGAGCGACTCCTTCACAGCCTGTTGTGGACATCTGAGAGGCAGCCTTTTGTTCTGTCAAGAAGAAGCAAAAGACACAATTAACACTGTTTACAGCACTTGTCTTCCAACAAAAGATAATAAGTTGCAGCTGAAGTATGCTTTTAAGATCTCATAGTAATCTCGTCCTTTTCACTCTTATGTTAGTTACACCTACAAAAGGTTGCAAAGGTGGAAAACAGCTTTGTGTTTTCTCATGAAAATTATCATTTTTCTCAGGGATTTTTTAAAATTATTTTAAGGCAATATGTTTCCAGAAAAAAAGCAATTAGTTCACTTAGTTTTTTCATAAACATTAAAGGTGCATGTAGCAGAATTGGTGGAGTCACTTCCCTCCTAACGTCCTTTGTAAACTGTCAAACCAGAAAACAACATTTCACTGCCAATTAAACAACAATTACTGGACATGGTGCACCTTGATGGGTGAAGGAATTGAAAGGAATTGCTCACACCATCGCTAATGTGTCTATCCTAACCTTGAAAAGCTCAAACATCACAAAAAGCAATAACAAGAAGCAAACTAGTAGGGGGTTGTGTGTTTCTCTTGCCCACCTTTGTGAACAAACTGCAAACTAAATCGCACCCGGGGGTTTTGAAATTGTTCCGTGGCTCCTTGAGATTTTATTTTTGTGACCTGCTTTGTACAAGAGCAACCCCACCATCTGTTGTGTTTAAATGCTGTAAATATGTTCAATTGAGGGTCAACAGGGACAAATAGGGGAAGTTAGCGCCTCATGCCAAGCTGAAACAAAGCTGCCATCAGCGTCCCGCAATCCCCCAGTTCTGTTCCAGTTGACCATAGCCACCGCCAGGTATTTATCATGCCATGACAGGAGGTCAGAGACAAGTCGCACAACTATTGTTACCATCCTCTGTGTATGCTGTCAAACTTTCTGAGCTGAAGCCACAGTTGCTTCTTCCCTTGCTTTTTGATTAATGGGCCCTTTCATCCTAAAAAAAAAAAAAAAAAAAAAAAAAAAAAAAGCTGAGTGAAAATTGCTTAGAAGTTGGACAAGACTTTTTCACTACAAGTATATGTGAAAGTTCAGGAATATCAAATTGAAAACACTTAAATGTCACACAAGCATGCTTAATTCACAAAACGTTCCTGCCTCCACCAGGGTGTCTGAGCTCGTTTCCCGTTTCCTCATACATAGTCCATCGATCAGTCATGTGATGTATGAATCTAAGTATTCAAAACAATATCACCATTATTGCTTTAAAATAGTTTTTCACAGCATACAATCTTTACACTTGATCAATACAGGAATTGACAAGACATAGATATATAAATGACCAGAAATTCAAAATAAACCAATTTTTCAAAGAAAAACTGTATTTCATCTTAACCCACCAATGTGCAAAGAGGTTGAATCTCCATTTTCCAGTACAAAACAGCAATTCTGTTGTTCTGTATTCTAATCCAGCAGCCTCTACAAAAATGGCCTCGAGTCTAGTTCCTAATTTAACCCTCTGTGACTTAAAGTCCCCAATTCAGAAATCCAAAATGCCATTCTCTTAAGAAACAACTTCTCGAAAGCTCCCTCTCTCTTCAACAAAGATACGCCATATACTTCAGGGAGGAGACTGGATGATTCATATCCCTGACATGTTCTGCTACTGGATACATTTCTTTCTTTCTTTTTCTTTTTTTGTATGTTCTGCTTCTGTTGTTTGCTCTGGTTCTGCTGTTGTTGTTCTTTTCCAAGTGGACGTATTAACAGATAAATTAGTGTCACACAAAATCTCTTTTCTCACTTGAATTTTTCCTACTTTTATCTGTATGCAGATTGCCACACTTGAAGTTTGTTTGATAGAGCTGCAACAATTAGTCGATTAATTAGAAAAAAAAGTCAAAATTATCTGGTTCCAGATTCTTAAATATGAATATTTCCTGGTTTATTTAGTCTTCTGTGATAGCAAATTAAATATCTTTGGGTCATGGACTGTTGGTTGGGACCAAGCAAAAGTTGAGAACATCACCATAGCATTTGGGAAACAGTCAACCTTTTTATGCCTTTTAATGACATTTTATAGACCAAACAACTAGTGGATTAATCGAGAAAATAATTGATAGATTACAGTAATCGATAATGAAAATAGTTTACAGTAAGCATTCTCAAAGTTAGAAACTGAAAGTCTTGTCAATATTACAATAAGTAATTAAAGCAAATTGAAATTTCATCAGCCATTTGTACAAAATTAAAATGAAAACAGGGATGATCTTTCCATTATTCAAATAAATGCAAACTGAAAGATATATTTCCATTTTATGTCTAATTGAGATGACATATTCAAATTTAATGATCTGTTTCCATTTTCACTCTCACGTATAGGGACAGTAACACATTTTCTGCCATTGAAAATGAATGTCAAATCTGTTTCACATTCAATTTCATTACAATAATGGAAGTATTATACTTTGCATTTCAATTTGATTGAGTAAATCTAATACTGACAGTGTTTGAAATGTGACACAGTACGATTATTAAAAATGGATGTTTGATTGATTAATGGAGCTATATTAGAAAAATAGCAGCATCATGAAGACCAAAGATGTTTCAGTCTGAAGTTCAATCTTCTTGAGATCAGATGAAAAAAACATTGCAAAACATTTTCTCTTAATATTTAAATACATTCATTCTATTATATCAGAGTCTGTACGCAGGCACTACTTTTCTTGTCAAATGTTATCTTCCAGTAGCCTAGCACCTACAAGCGATGCATGAATAATTGCGCTCTTATCTCATTGCCATGGAAGTTTCCAATAAAGCTCCCAGTTCATAAACATTGTGCGGATTCAGACAGCTATGTCTAGTCACCATCGCTCATTTTCACCAGTGATAACTCACTTACTTACTCACACTTTTACTTTCGCTCTCATCAGCAGGAAGCCATATGGTCGAGAGCTGAATCTTCCCACCTATTAAAATGTGTCAGAAATATTTCATATATATTACGCAAGCAGAATAAAAATGTATCTTCTGAACCTAGTTTGACTGTGCACCACATGTAGATCTTTTCCCCATCCTTCCCTGCCATATTGATTCTGTCATATCCACGATGTGGTAGCAGCATCGAGCTGTAAGAGGAGAGGAAAACCCTCCAAGTGATTTTGTGTGTGTGTTTTTCCTTTATGGTTCTTGTCTGATGATGATCATGGCTGACCCTGGGGGCGTTAAGCGTGCCGAACCTTCACTCCATTACTCCACTTCAATGCAGCCCACACATTTCAAGCACAGAGTTGAATGGAGAGGGGGCTCTCTAAGCACTAAACCTTCCACTGAGCTGGCTGACCTGTGGCAGATTTCTCTCATCTCCCAAGGCCTTCCTGGAATACACACTGGGCTTGACTAATTACTCTTAAAAACAAGTGGGATGTGGGTGGTTTGTAATTGGCAAGTGTCAGCATCCAGTGAAAGATCACTCGTCTTGAGGGCATGTGTGTCTGAGCCTCCCATTCATGTAGTCTCCACAGCCTGCTGATTTATGCTGCTGCACTTCCCCACTGTTTTATTCTGCACGCTGTGAAATTGTTTAAATCCAGGATTTTTTTGTTATGATGAAAAAAATAATACAGAGATTCAGCTTCAAAAATCTTGTACATGAATAAGCACATTTTTAATTACAATTACAGCCTGTGTTCCACCTACGAATCACACCGGACTGAGAATTAACATATATTTTTTTAAAGAAACAGGAGGATGGCTTTATTCTCAAAGAATAAATGAAAACAAACAGTGATTTTACTGGTCTTCAGTAGCTTTACTCTGGGTGTACCTGCCAACTGACGAACACGACACAAGCCCACAGCTTATATATCCACAACTGCTCTCGTGCCTTTACTCAAATCAGAAATGCATTAAATTGAATATCTTTAAAGATACAAAATAAATTGAATATACTTTATATAAAATAACACATAGCTACGAGTGAGTGGGCAAATACACATAAATACCCTATATGCCACACCTGCTACAAACAGGTATTCAGATGCTGCACACAGGCAGAAAAAGGAGAAAGAGGAAATGCTTTTGCAGTTGTTTGAACTCGTAGCTGCAAATTGGCCCGCCAGCGTGCCCAAGCAACGTGGAAAACAAGCTCAACATTGAGCCGTGGTGTGATCTGGAAGTGAGTGGGTGGGATGCCATACATTGCAAGTGGCATATCCACTGACAGGAGGCAGCAAGAATAAGGCCACTCAGTTTGCAATTAGCATTAAGCAGTAGCCACATAGCTAGTAATTACATTGCACCATGTTAGGGAAAACTGGACATTTCTTCTGTTTTTTTTTTTCTGTAAAAGGACTGATAATTATTTTGTGAATCAGAAAGTGATGTATCCAACTGATATTTTAGTTGGAGAACCTGCTCAGTAACTCAACAACACATCTCCTTTGGGAGCTTCTTTGTTTGCTCTGGGTAGAAGTTGTTTTACTTGGTATGACAAGGACTGGTATCGACGTTCACTGAAATCTGCTGCCTGAGAATGTGGGACACAATCCATAGAAAATGCAAAATCTGTTTCCCCACTGCACAGTGACGCAGGAGCCGAGACCTGTGGTTTCAGTCAGCGCTTGGTTCTTCGCTCTCAATAAAGGCGTGCGTCCGATACCCTTTTCTGGGGAGGTGTAATTACAGCGCATTCAGGATGATTATGCAGGGATACAAGATGTCAGGCAAATAATAAAGGAGATTTCACTTTAGCTGTCACATGTCATGTTGCTGAATGACAAAGGAAAACATAAAAAGAAGGAGAACCACGCTTTGAAAAGATGAGATACGCCAAGTACATCAAGAGCGACCTTAAACTTTTAAAGGGAAAGATATTGGAAATGGAATTATGAACTGTCACGGGCTAAAGTAGTAAGTCATTTCCTTTTCCCCCTTGGCCATTCATGGCCTTTGCAGTGACTCTAATATTAGAAAATATTACTGCAAGAATTATTTTCTGACATTCAAATGTTATTGCTTCCACCACAATGTGTGTGTTGCTGCTCCCTTGTTCATTTGGATAGTTGACAAGTGTGACAGATAGAAAAAGAAAAGCCTTGCTGTGTTTTTTGTTGTTGTTTTTAGCCAGTAACCCTGCACTGTCCTATTGGCCTAACTCTCTGCAGCTTCTTGGACAGACCATAAATGTATCAATAATTGAGTGTCTCACTAAAAAGGGTTGGGTGTGGGGGCATTAAAAATTTTATGGCTTGTCATTATGCCCCCTTCTAACCCCATCGCACCTCACCTCCCACTTTTTTTTCTTCTCTTTTTCCCTCAGCAATGTCTCTCTTCCTCTCCAGCAGGAAGCGCTGCGATATGGAGACATCTCTCAGGAGCAAAGTATTCCCATCAGCCGCTGAAAGTCCACAAGGAGGCAATGTGCATAAAACAAAGTTGACTTTAGAGTGTTGTGATAAGATTTTGAGATCAATACAGTTTGATTCTAATTCAAATATGGAGTTTGCATTGTCTCTATGTGTCTGTGTGGGTTTCCTTCAGTGGTGGAAGAAGTACTCAGATACTTTACTTAAGTAGCAATATCACAAATAAAAATACTCGATTACAAGTGAAGATCCTACATTTAAAATATGACTCAGCTAAAAGTATCATCAGTAAAATGTATTTATAGCTGACCAGGGTGTACCCAGCCTCTCACCCAATGTGTGCTGGGATAGCCTTCATCTTGCTGCCACCCTGAAAAAGATAAGCAGGTATAGATAAAGGATGGATGGATAGAAAATTCAAACATGCAGTGAATGCAATGTAAGGTTAGATTTTATATATGACTAAATGTTAAGTAGGTTAAAAACTGAACAAAAACACTCATAAGTTGGTCAGTAGTTAGTAGAACTAGTTTCATAATCAAAGGCAAATAAACCTCTTTTCATATGTTTCCAAAAGCCTACTTTAACACGGCCTCATAATACATACAAATACAATAAATGAAGCAAATTGGGATCAGAAGTGTTCATGTAGCTGAACTAATTATGTAAATACTTGAGTGCTGGTACATCAACAAGTCAAGCGTGAGTAATACAATGTTGTGTCTAGACACAGCATTTAGATTTTTTTCTCCTTTATTTTTTTAAGGGGGGGGCAGATTGGTTGGTCAGACAATCAATAATTTATAGTTGTTTTTCCATTTTCTCTTGCTCTCTCTCTCTTTTTTTTTTTTTTTTTTTTGATGCAGGGTTTCCAAGCTGGCAAATAAGCAGCGCCAAAAGTCTTTCTGCACATGTGTCATCATCATTGTGTTAGGGAACTGTGTGAAAACACACAGCCATGACTCACTCCCATGTTGTCCACACTGCTGAAATTAGGTTGTGAATCGTTGTTCTTCTGTCATAATTTGTTATTGGTACAAAATGTTCCGCACATACTCAGATCACTGAGTTTCCTCCTCTTTTGAGTTGTTTGAGGCGTAACAGACCGGCTCGTGGCCAGTCCCTTCCCGCTGACCCGTCTTGACAGGAGGCCATTTTGTTTCTCTTGGTACGTGTCAACTTCTTCTATTTTTTTGCACTTCACGGTTTCTCTGTGTGTATGCTGTGACATGGTGGTCCTTGCATGTTCACTGGAGCATAAAATTCTGTCGTTACAGACAGCAGGACTCTGGTACAGTACCTGGTGTTTGACAGCCTCTCACACTGTCTCTGCATTTGATGACAGTGCTTTCGTGCCAGCCGCTGGTTTTTGGTATTTCACCACGCATACAGATTGTGACTGCACGCCTCTTAGCAGAACCCCCCCAAGGAAAACTGTCAAATGTGCAGTTTGTAAAGTGAGACTTACAAACTCTCCTACAACACTCAGATTGCATATATTTTGGTGGTGGCCCTATACATATTTGGAGGTGGAGGATTCTTATGTATTCATACTCTCCCCACCCACAGAGACTTTTGTTTTAAACTGCGGGGGCAGCGCCTCCCTGGGCTCGCACTGCAGTTCCAGTTACCTCCAGAAACAGCCCTGGTAGTGTAGTGAGTCAGTGGGTCAGGGGGATTCACCCAGCAGCCTGTCATGCCACAGCTTCCAATTACTTGTCTTGCACCCACCCAACCCTCTTCTCATGAAGCTTTGTTTTACCAGCACCATTCCCTGAAACATATCTCAGCTACACCAAACCTGTCAGTGGAAGGGCTTTTAGGAAAGCGAGCCCACTTTGCCCTTCCTCTTTCTCTTCTACTTCTTTCCTCCCCCTCTGCCTCATTCCCAGAATCCTCCCTTCTTCCTACACTGCCTGTGTGTTATGCTTCTGTTCTAATGAGAGGCAGGGATCAGCAAGGCAGACCCCTGCAGTTTGACAGAGCTACCTGTTGTGCCTCCACATTTCTTTCTCTCTCTCTCTTTTCCTCTCACACACACTCTCTCTCTCTTTCTGTCTCCCTCTATCTCTCTCGCTCTCTTTCCCTTAACACCAGAGCTGTCGACTCCTGGCAGTTTGATTCTAAACTGTTCCCCCGTGTCGGGAGTAGCTGCCATGACAGAGAATAAAACGAGTGAAATGTAGAGTTTGTAGTGAACAATGTGAGGATTGGCTTCCTCTCTGCATGGTGTGTGGAGGGCCAGAGTAGGTATTCTTTTTTCCTATTCAGTCTTAGAGGGATTCTTTGTATTTTGTGGATTTCTGTGACAGAAATAGTTCAAGATTTCCAGAAATGCACTTATTTGCTTTCTTTCAAAGAGTAAGTTTAGAGCAGTGGTTGCAAACCTTTTTGGCCTGTGAACCCTTAAAATAAAGCAAAGTCTGCCTGGGACCCCTCTTCACATGTTGCAATGTCAACCAGTTAAGTTATTGATAATTGTCTTGATTCATCAGTTAATCATTTTGTCCATTAAATGTCAGAAAATAGTGAAAAATATCTGTTAAAGTTCCCCACAGTCCAAGGTTACATCTTCAAATGTCTGGTTTTGTCTGACTAACAGCCCAAAACCCAAAGTTATTCAGTTTATCATTATATCAGACAAAGAAAAGCAATAAATCATCACATTTGAGAAGCTGAAACCAGCTTTTTTTTTCATTTTTGCTTTAAAAATGACTAAAATGATTATTCAATTATCAGAACAGTTGCTGATGAATCTTTTGTCCATGGAATAAATGATGAATCGACTAACCTTGCACCTTTAGAAAGAAGGCTTTGTTTAATTTGAGGAACTTTGACAGGATTGAGGAAGTAAAATACAAAAATCCACAAGAAATGAAGCAAAAATGAGAAGAAAGCTTGAAAAAAAATCACAGTTTTGTACGTCCAAAATACGTACCAAACCTGGCAATCTCACTATGATGACAACACTTCAGGATACTGCACACAATCACTTAACTGCTATGTTGCCCTTTCTGTTGGATAAAGACAGAAAAGAGATACAAAATGTTAAAGTGAGTTTTAGAGGTGTTGGTAGGTGTATTTTTTCACTTTAGACACAGCCAGGCTAGCTGTTTCCATCTACCTCCTGTCTTTATGCTAACCCAGGCTAAACACTTCTCTCTCCAGCTCCAATACTTAACACATGAGACATGTGACATCAGATTGTTATTGATCCTCTCATCTCACTCTCTGTATGAAAGTAAAAAAATGGTATTTCCCAACATGCTGAGCTATCCCTGTGAGTGTATTAAAGGATAACGTTAACAAAATGTACCCTGGTTGCATAGTGGAAAGAGAAGAAAAAGTAGCAGGCAGCAAACAGAACATGGGTTGTATGTTGCCCAAGATTTGCCAGTTGGATCTGTCTTGTGTGAAATTCAGAAATGTCAACTCCATAGTGAGAATTCCTAAAGTAGCATGAAATGCAAACAAACTGCAGAATAACACCCACCCCCACTGCCTCAACACTTCACTCACACATCACTGAGATTACAATCCACTCTGCAAACTGTGTTGCACGTGCACAATTGTGCTTTAAGTCATGCAGGTATAGCCAAGAAAAAAGAAAGAAAACCTAGCTTTAACTTAAAAAAAAAAAAAAGGGGTTTTACCCTTACCAACAGTTACTATGGCAGCCATGTAATGAGTGACAGCGAGAGCTTTTGAGCAACCACCAACATGATGCACTATTTCAGTCTATTAATGTCGATCTACAAATAAGAACCTTGATGCACGCAATCATACAGTAGGTTTATGAGGGAAGTGTTTGAACAGCCTCTTTTGAATAGTTGTAAACTTTAACTATCTTTCATACAGTGTATAATATAGTTTTTGCATTCATGACAATATCCTAAAATAAGACAGCAGACGTGTAAACGGTGGCCCAACTGCACAGCATCATGTTTTACCTAATTGCTCTCAATGGTGCCCTTGGCAAGTTCTTCTTTTGAGATATTGTCACAGATGATTGTTTTCTTTCAATCAAAATACTTCTAATTTAAATGAACAAAATAAGAGCTGTGAGAGTTAATTAGACTTATGAAATTGATTTCAATTCAAAGTGAAATGGCACTTTGTCTTTTCTGGAACTGGATTTATTTATTCTCTCTTCTTTTATGTTGCTTAGTTTGGGGATTTGCAAAATGGAGAAAGAGGAAGAGGAGAAAGAGAGACAGTGAGAAAGAAAGACTGACCTCTCAGGCTCCCACTGTTCAGCTCATACACCACTGTCAAGTAGGTCAATACGACAGGCTTGACTGATTTCTCCTCTGTAGTGTTTTTGTTCAGGCTCTCGCTGAGTAGGTGTCATGGTGGATTCACCTGTTTGATAAAGCTTACACAAATTCAGAGTGAACTGCATGTCTGATCTTGTGTGGAGAGACCTCTGCGGCTTGTTTGGCCAATGAATTTGGTTATTCATTTTCCTAGAAAAACAAATCACAAAAAAAACTTTAAACACCATAATAAAGTTCATCTAAAGTTCATCAAATGCCACGGGACATAAGATGATCTTTAAGCTTGGATGCTTTTTTTAGGGACAGATAATCTCCATGGGGACCAGCTGAGCCATTCTTATGGAAGTCATCCTCTCTCACAATTGTACATTTTTGCAAAACGTTGAGCATAATGACTTGTACCCTCCACTTCACGAGCTCTCTTCCCGCACACTCGGCTGCTTCAAAAAGACCACATCTGACTCATAATAGACCTCATTAGACTTGTATTGAATAAGCTCTGAGCCAGCGTAACTTAGCCTCACTGTTAGCTGCTTTTTGCCTCTGTGTGTATGTTCCATTAGAGAATTAAAGATTAATTGCCAAATTTCTCCGGTTAAAAGCATTGATTAATTACAGTGAGAATCACTGGTGGATTCAGAAGATTAATGTCGTGAGATTTGCCCCTTTAGATAGCTATTGATTTTGATTTGCTCAAAAATGCCTGTCTTCTGCTCCCAAGAGGACATAGTCTGTATAAAGCACCCAGCTGTAAATTACACTTTGTAAGGCAAAGCTTAAAATATGGAGCGTTGTGAATTAAGATTCACTTAATTGGGCAGCAAGTGGTTGTACCAAAGAGGTAACCAATGGCAACAAAGGATCAAATACTATTAAGCACAGTCAGATTAAATGAAGCCTTTGTTACCTTTTTGAATCAAGACACTGTCTTGTTTCTACAACATTCAGTCAAGTCTGTTCCCTTTACAGGTTCAGCTTATGTTGTATGCCTACGAATGATGCACAGTATAGAGCAGTACAGGCAAAGAAGAAGACAATTGTCTTTTTGTGGTTGTCACATTTTTACTGTTCAATCTCAGTCTCAGTCACAACAAATCAGAGCGACTGAAGCATTTCGTCTGTTGGAGACAGTGGGTTCTTTATTATTTGTGTGCCGCTGGGAGGTAGTCTTCCAAACACGGGATTATGCCCATTGTGATCTGCCTAAGCACAACGTATTAGCCATATTTTCATGAAATCGCATGAAAGCCACTTTGAAACGTAGGATGCTTCTGATATGCCTGTGTCAGGGGAACAGGCGTCATATCTGGGAGCGCGTGATCTCAGATTCAATTATGGTTCCAAAAATCCCAGATTGTAGTGCTTTGAAATGGAAAAGGAGTAATTCACGAGACCTATGTGTGATGTGCAGAAAAAGAGTTGTATCAAAAGGATTTGCGATGCCAGTCTCTGTAGAATATTCATCCATTTTTTTCCACTGCAAGAGCAGGTATAGTTAACATTGCATGAGAATGGGGGATAGATATGAGAGCATACATGAGACTGTGTCGATGGAAAATTGCAAATACACATCTCCTCCAAGTGTAAAATCAGAGGAAAAGCTTGTATTTGGATGCCTTTGGCACTGGGCTCAACATGACTGAGGTAGACTGGGTGGTTAAGACTCTAACAAATATCTTCTTTCTTTTCTGTCTTCATAGATTTTTCTTCTGTCGCAGTGCTTGAATATAATCCTATATAATATAAAAATGCCTCTGTCTTTTTTTCCATGGCTCTGACTTGCCTGTAAGTTTAAAGTGGATGTCTGCGAGACCCACCATCCCAAACCTGTTGAACTCAATCAATGGAGCTAAGATGGACCATTGGTTGCAGGTCACGTAAGCTATGTTGGGGGAATGTTTGTCTCTGTGATTGAACTGTCCCCTGGGTCTACGTTAATTGAGCTCCCTGTAATCACACGCAGGCACATATGATCAGTGTCTGCAGCCCTGGAAAAGGTGGTTGAGATTATCTGCTCGCGCGGTTGTTCCATTTTGAAACTGAAATAGAAATAGATTTTTTTTCTGTCTTCTTTCACATTTTGATGGACACCTAAAGACCTCTGACTCACCAAGCTCCTCACAAACATGTGCTCTATGACGCACCCCTGAAACTATTTGATAAGTTTTCAGTGGAAGTGTGTCAAGTGCCTTGCTATATGGTATGGCTTTATGGATGGCAATATTGGTGGCCCAGCTTAAAAAAATCTCAAAAACTGCATGATGGATTAGTAAGAAATCTTGTGCAGACATTCATGGTCCCCACAGGATGAATCCTAATGACTTTAGTGAACCCCTGACATTTTATCTAGAGTCACCAGCAGGTTTGCCTCAATTCAAGCCTCAATTCAAGGGCAAATTTACATTGACTTTATATGCAGTCATGATGCATCTAAAAGTTGCTCGATGTAAGATAAATTTATTTCTTTTATATCTCTTGAAGCCCAACTGAAATTAAATGTTGTTTTGCTGCTACTGAATATGAAAACAAACATTTCTGATATTGCCCCAAAGACCTTTTTTTCTTCATTTTGATGATAGAAACACTGTTAACACTATATTTAAAAACACTATTTTTGAATACAAAAAGGAATAACTAAATGTGATTTCAGTTAGACTTTAGAAGTATATTCAACATGGACACCAGTGTAAGTAATCTAATTTACCATCCTGTACAGTTACTGTATATGTTTGGGATCTGGATGTCTTTTTGGGATAAGTCATCTTTTTGGTGTTTTACAGTAAAACTCAACTTGGGGAAGATAATGAGATACGCTTTCCTTTTTTCAGTCTTTTCTCAGTTACTTTGAGTTCAGCACCTATTGAAATCTCTCTAACTTCTACTTTATGTGAATGAAGGGATATAAACGTATCAGGTATTCTCAACAAGGCCTTGGACCAAAGTACCTCTAAACGAGTGAACAAGTCCTCTTTGTCCTCCATGGATGCATTTCCAATCACATCACAATAAATCTCTCTGCAATAATAAATGAGATACATGCTCAATTCATCTTCCCAGTAAAGCTGGGCTGTCTAATTTGTACAAATATTTCTTTGGGTGGAAGCAATTAACTGTAGTGATGCACTAATGTGACACCGCAGAGCTGAATCATACCTCAAATGGTGAACCAAAATAGGATCCAACGTGTTTCTCTTTAGTTAAATTCATTAGGGCGGAGAAGCCATTATCTCAGCAAACTGCCATGGCTGAATAATTAATCATCCCATCACTTGTTTGTTTGACCCGAATGTACAACATTTATCTTTCACTCTTTGCCTCCTAATGAAATCCTTTCTTTAATTTGAGAAAAATGTTGGCTCTTCGTGTTTTGTCCAACAAAGTCCTCGCTGACTCTTGATTAGACTAATGCATAATAAATTGCAATTATGTAGCTCTTTGGGAATGCAAGGTCAGGAACACTTTGAGATATATGAAGAGGCTTTTTTTGATTTCTGAGATGTGACCACACAATTCTTTGTCTAAAACAAACACATTGTCACCTTTGGGTGTTTCTAGTTAATCTGTAACTTTAACGTTTACTTGATCCTGCTTGTAGGTGCAGTGGTGCTTGGATGCTGACCTCAAGTGACACATGTTACTCAGATATTTCATCAGCTTGATTGTTGTCTTCCACAGTATTAAAGTGAATGGTACATGTGAGAGCCCATGGCCAGCTGTTTAAAGCTCCTATGAGGATACTAACAGTCACATGAAGTGGGACAGTTATTTTATTTCACAGCAAACATCATATCCTCTTTGTAGGGTGAATACTTTTCAATTTAATTCCTGAGGAGGATCACAAGTTCATATGAGTCCTTTACGCAGCTGTGGCTTGATCCTTTCAGAACTACTTGGATAGTTATCTGCCTCTCATATTAGAAACAAAATGCTATGATATATATATATATATATTTGTTACTTTTTGAAAAGCTGACATTTTGGACCTACAGTAGAAGGTTTTCATGTGGCAATAACCAAAACACCACAACAATGGCAGGTGACGGTGGAAATAGATTTCAGCTGACAATAACCACAACTAATCATGCATGTATCCACAGTACAATGGAGTGCTTTCAAGCCATAAAAAAAAGTAAAACACCCTCTGTGCTCTGATATGTCCCTCATTTTCCTGGATTGATTTTTTACTGTAATTGATTAGTGAGTCAAATGATACAAGGACGGACTGTGCAGTATGTGGCAGGTAAACACTGGTTTTAAAAGCGCAAGTTGCAAATTGACCTGTGTTTTTGTTAGCTGGGTTGGCAGTTGCAAATGAATTGTTTTTCAAAGGATTGTGCTATTCATTAGTGTAGTGAAAAAGAACAGTTTATGGAGCTTAAAGAAATGCAGTAATATGAAATAAATTAGCTCACGAATAACTTTCCATTGCTCAAAAACCTGACCCTTGTGTGTTCATTGCTAAGTGCACTATGATGCTCTTGATGAAGCTGTGTCATCAATTAAGACATAATGCACTAAAGCATCACATTCTAATGGTGTTATAATGAGCATGCATTACAGAAAACTACCGGAGACACAGAAGAAAACTATACGGCTGATCAGCGAGCTAATCAAAGAGCTGATTTCCTCAAAAGTCAGTGTATTTCTTGTGTAAAGACTTGCGCCAGAGGCTGAAGGCAGAGACAATTGGCTTTCAATCAGAGAGCAGCTCAGAAACTCCCTCTTCTTCTCAGACATTTGGATTTAAAAGGGAGCCAAAGATCAAATTGCACTTAAGAGACAAAGTGTGAGCAGTCTAGAGCCGCTGTTTAATGATGCCCTTTGTTTGTTTTCTGGGAAATTCACTTTCTAATCTCCTGGACTCTGTGAAGGCTTGCCAGGGAGTGGTGCCACATAAAACCCCTTGATTTCTTATTTTATCTGTGGACAACCAAATCGATCGTCGTCTCCCCTGCACCTGCTCCCCTCCCCTCCCCACCCCCTACCCCTGCACCCCAAAGAGACAGGTCCATGCTGTCCATCCTGCTCTCCAATCAGACTATTAAGACCAGGCTATTTCAGGGGAGAATGAGACACTGGGTGGTCAAGCTCTCCTCAGTGTCTCCCAGAGACAAGTGTGCGAAAAAAAAAGCATTGAAATTTCCCAGGATCTTGACACATCTAATTGAGATTTCATGCCCTATTTTCTCAGAGATCCAAAACCTTGCCCTGTTCTACCGCAAGCAGTATTTCCCCAAGGATCAAGATGAGAGAAATTGTTTTCAGGTTTTATTTGGTTTTTGTTGCTTTAAGGGCTTTTTCTTTAATCACGCAAGAGCAGCTTTTCAATAAAAGTGCCTTTTTTTTTTTTTGTTCAGTAGATAAAGTGACTGCAGTTGATTTGGTTTGTTTGAAAGGTAGTGAAAAAAAATGAATTCCAATAAACTATCTGTTTCTTTCATCAGAATAATTCATTTGACTGCATGCATAGATTTGTCAAGGTTTGTTGCCAAAAAAAAAAAAAAAAAAAAGTAATAGTTTTCACAGCTGTGCTCTCATCCTCATTCTTTTTTATTCTCCTGACCATCACAGAAAGCCTTCAGCTGTTCTTGGCTGTCAGTCAAAGTATTTGACAAAGGGCTTAAAAAGTGATAATGCTTCTTTCAGTCTTCTTGACCTTGAATATCAGATCTAAGGACATCTATCATATTCTAAAAATCCCATTGTCTATATCTGTCTCTTTTGTCTCCAAGGTCTGGTTAATAATTTGAATTGGTCAAAAATGTAATCTGTACTGTAAGTGCTCTTTAATTTCCTTTTGAATGGAACAAATACACATGACAAAAACCCAATTTACTTGCAAATAAACCCAAAAGTAGTCTTCTTTTTGGCATGAGAGCATGTAAAAGCGTTTAACACACATTTATACTTCAAATTGATTCTAATTCATTCTCAATAAAGCCCATTTATCCATATCTCATACTGAACAGTCCCATATCAAATTGTCTAAGTGTACCATATGCTACTATGTTACACTGTCATTTTTGTCTCTACGGTGCTCTCGCAATGACATCACCCAGTCTTGCATTACATAGCCCTAACAGTCACAGTGGGAGCTCTGCTTCCCAGCAGGACCCATATTGGATGGTCTCCAATCAATGACATCATGCACTAGCATCACCCTCAAATACCATGGGGAAATACACAAAAAGGGGCAGTGATCTCAGCCCCCTAAGGCTTTTATCTCCTAAAGCAGGTGACATGACAGCAAGACATTAGCATCAAAAGAGGCAAGAGCAAAGACATTAAGTGATTCTTCTGGGTTTTAGATTTAATGTTTTCTTTTTGTTTGTTCTTTTTTTTGTGTGTTTCGCATCTTTAATGTTTAAAGTGTCAAAGAATCTAGACTAAGTTACCATGAATGAAACATTTTTGCTTGTAAGACATGCTGAAGGCTGTGTTAGGCAACCTGGGAACTCATGAACCATGATCATGAAGTACGGTAGCTCAAAGTAGCGCATACATGAATACATATGAATTTTCCCAAAGCTGCTAGATATCTGTAGAATTTGACCTCTCATAGCTAGTGAGTGCTTCTGTTAAAGTACAGAACGATATATGTATTTTTTCTTCATATGCTAGGATTTATGTACAGTCTCCATTTGAATAGCAATTTTATGAAACCCCTGAAATAAGTGGAGCCCTAATCATTTCTTTGCAATGTATAAAAAGGGTTTTTTTTTGCTTGTTTTCTTTTAGAATTCACAATCCTCAATTTTTCATATAACTAACGACAATGAAATCAACATGTATGAAGCTGCATTGTTCTCACTGAAAGCTGGAAATCACAGAGATAATCCTGGAATGTCACAATAGAGTTCATATTTTAGCTTTGCCACACAGAATTTGAACCTCATTGCGGTACAAGAAATCAGATTTTACATCCCTAATATATTATAAATTCAAGGATTACTTTGCTACGGTCTAGTTTTAAAAGGAAGGGTCCACAACGCCCACATTGTACTAAATAAACTAGGAGTGCAACATGTAAATTCTCCAAAAAATGTCCCTCTCATTTTCAGAAACTGTTATGCTTAGACATGTTTAAGTTAAGACATAATTTGCCCCCGAAGAGAACCTCTGACATAATTCTTGACATGAAAATCTGTAATGTCTAATTTCCATTTTCCTCTCTGCACCTCTTCCTGGTCAAAGCAGTCCTTGGGCTAGTAAAGAAACAGGCACTTTTAAAGAGAAATTTTACAGCAGTTTTGCTTATTACCCTTTTTTTTCTGCCTTTCAGGAGGCACTTCTCGACATATTTTTTTGTCCAGCCCCAGCAGGGAGCATTAATAATCACCTCAATGCAACACTGAGACCATTGTTACACAAGAGGCTCCAGTTCAGGGAGCCTTAATGTCTCAAAGGAACCACTATTGACATCTTAGTCCTTCTGCAAGAATCCATACAGAGACAAGAATGCCTGTGTCTGATAAAATGTCCCGTCAGCCTTGCAGGTTGCCAGTAAGTGTGCGAGTAGGTCAAGAGCACTCACCCTTGACATTTAATAGCACGAGGTGGGACCCAATGGATCAGTCATACAGATTATCAATGAGCAGAAAGAAGATGAGAGGATCCAAATGGAGAGGGGGCTTGGGAATATTTTATGACTTGCAACAGGTCAGTACTTGGGCACTGACTTGGCCCAGCAGGGGGTGCTGTTTTGTTGCCTCATCAGTTAATCATGTGGTCTTCTCTAACAGAGAGGATACACATTTTTATCAATAAAATACATTTTTCATTACCATACTTATATATAGTTCGTAGTCATTCATTTTCATTCAGGGTTTTCTGTAGGCTGCCATTTGGATGTTCCCTTAAAGATTACCTGCAGATCACAAGAGGCACACGTCTGTCATATTTTGTTGTTTATGTAACACTGAGGCTGAAACAGCACCTCATATTATGCTAAGTGTCTAATTACTGAAAGATACTCCCTGCCAATACTTTTCCAAATGGTCTCAGGCTTTGGTGCCTCACATTACAACTCTGGATTACGTTAATGACCCGGCATTGACCTGCATTCCCTCTAAAACGGTGTACATATTACACATTTGTTCATATTGTGGCCCTGAAATATAGACAGCTATATGATCCCCAGTCAAGTTTGGATACTAGCACTTTCCCTCCATTAGAGTTATATTGTTTTACAGTAAAGTGTCCCCCACTGAATCTTTTTTTCCATCTTTTAGCCCACAGCCAGTAAGTACAACATAACATATAATCCTTGATGAATGTTGGATCCTTGTATCTAAAATCTCTTTGTATTATTGACCTTTACCTCAGATGAAATTATAATATTATTGTTCAAACCAGATCAAATGTACCTAATTCTTGTACTGGGTTTTCATGTGTTTCTGTAAGTAATGTTCCAATGTATTTTTTTTTTCAAGCATTAGATATATCATTCTTCTTTTTCTCTTTTCACAAAGGTATGCCTTTAAGGCCACACCCCTCAGACAGCTAATCATGGGTGTGGTCAGGAAACTGTTTGCCACATCAAACAGGCTCCAGGTGAATATTAGAAAGGGAAGTTCAGCTCATGTGAGCACACATACACACACACTAAAATGGGTTTAAACTTACAAAACAAAGGCTGCTGCTGTAACAAAGATCATTGCTACTGCTGGTGAGAAAAGGAAGAAAAGGTTAAAAGCTGCAGGTTGAATATTTTATCCAGATGGGGGAGCAGCAATGTGCTAACCATGCTATTGTCATTTCCACAGGAAAAGGAAGAAGAAGAGGAAGAAGGCAGTAAACTGTTTGTTAAGTTCATCACTACGAAGAGTATTTAAGCCTCTTGAACCTGCTAAATCACTTTTCATTTGATTTTTGTGTGCTGTATTCGTGTGATGCATTCTAGCTGTTACTAAAAGTTAGCAGTGTTGGATTTTCTGTACTCCCAATTTTATTTTTCCAGCCAGAGGGTGCTTGTAACTAGCAAAGTCAAATATGTCCATTCTCCCACACTGTGTTGTGCTTCTTTGTTTACCAAGATGGTTTTTTTTTTAACTGCTCCATGGGTATGGTGTAGCTGGCCAGGAGCATGCTGTGAGGGCCTGACAGGAAGATGGTGCTGGACCAAAGCTACAGGAGGCTGGTAAGATTTTCTAATGATTGTTGCCTTGGCTGCCATGCAAGGAAATCTCCTGAATAGCAAAAATATTTAATATGCCAGTGTTCAGAAAGTTTTGTATTTGTTCAACACCAAGCCAAAATTATTGATTGCAAGGCTGTGTGTTACTATGTCTCTGGGTGTTTAACTTCATGTAAGTCAGACTTTAATAAGTAGCGCAGCAGCATCTGAAGTGGAACAGTTGATTTGTCAGTTTGTTGAGATGACAAGAAAAAAATTGCTCAGCAGCCCCTTTTTATTATGTGTTAATTTGCTGCCTCTGTAGTTTTCATGTCCAATTGTGTTGATGGAAACAAGGCAGACAGAAAGTACTGGTGCCCTTACATTTTCCTGATTTATCCTGATTTATTGACCCTTCCTTGTGCCTGATCTTTTAAATATAATCTACCTAACTGAGTAAGTCTTTCTGACATTCTTTTGAGACACACTTTCACAAATCACCATTTAAAAATAGGGGCAATGGGTCCATGTTCTCTTTCATTTTAAGAATTCTCATATGCTATCTAAATGCTAATGATCTAATTGATATTTGTGGGCATGAATAACTTCCCCAAAGCCAGAAACCAGAGCAGTAAGACTTAAACATGTGCTGTCATCAAGATGTAAAGCCTGGAAATACCTTTTTAGAAGACTGATTACTTTTTTTTTTTTTAACCTTAAAATGTTTGAGTCTTGTCATGCTAATATTAGGTAGTCTGATCAGTTCTGAGCCAGAAAATTGGACCTACATCAAACAGTCAGTTTTCAGTGGAGCTGTGCCCTGACATTACATCCCAGAAACTCTTTTTCTGATAGTGTGTGTGTAATCAGTCGCACATGCTACATATTCTTGTAGACCATACAACTACAGTATGTTGGATAGTGCACCATTTTGGCAGTTTCAATGAAAGAAACAGAACTGATGTCCTGTATTGTTTTGTACTAACAGGAAATGATTCATTGCTATGTCCCAGCGGACGTCAATAATGCTTTGGCATCAAAATTCTTACAGCAGTTTCAAATATGAAAACATCACAAATACACTAATCAGCATTCCTAGGGATTTATTAGTCTATTTTATTAGTCTATTTTTCCACTGTTGCCAACACTGAACACTACCGTCAGACATTCAGCTGTGAAGTGCTTTTTTTTGAAGTTCAGATTTAAAGGCAAATCCAGTTGTGACTCACATCTTCAGATATCATATCGCCTAAATTGCTCCTCCATTTTCCTATTGGAGTAAAGGTGCCCATCCAAACACTTTGAAATTGTATGGATTTAGTAAACACACTGGCATTTTTAATTATAGCCTACTTTTTAATTTGTCTCTACAAATGTACAACACACTCAACACAAAGAAGTCCTGCAAGAGCTGAGCTACAAATTGTGATTCATGAAATTCAGTGACATTCTGTTAAATGTTTGAATTCCTGATCCATATTTCTAATGTATGTTGTTTGAAAGCTGAACAATATACAACATCTTAGTGCACTGAAAATGAAAACACTTCTCCCATTATATGTGAAAAATAACAATACACATGCACATCATTTTTGATTAATTGAAATGATATAAGATCTCTTGTTTGTTTTCAGATCATTTGCATATAAAGCACAGTATGTTGTCCAGCAGATTTCAATGCAGCATTTTGCAGCACATCTTTTGAAATGATTGCCTTTAGGAATAAATGGGGTGTATTATGATGGCAGTTATCATTAGATATTACAGATTTTCATGACAAGTTAGTGGTCAGGGATTGTTTTCATGCTTTTCATTGCTTCTAATTTACTGTCACTGGGCCAAAGATGAACATGGATTATTCCAAAACTTTCTCCAGCACACTGTTTACTTTATTTTAGGGTGTAAAACAAGGTTATGTAATATAATTATTCTGGATTTTTTTTTCTTTTTATCATTCTTAAGGTTGGCTTTTCTATTTTAGTTTTTACATCCCTACTGTACAGATTTTCTTAGGTATAAAACAAAATGAAAACAAAATGTACTGAGGCTGCTTTTAATAGAATAGTATCAATTGACATTTTCCATTGTCTGTACGATATGATTGAATGTATATTAAAATAGTTCATGACAAAGATTTTTCATGCTTAACTCTATACTCCATGCGCCAAATGACTGTATGTTTTTGTTCAAAAAAAAAAACAAAAACAACAACAACCCCTCCTATATCAGGAAAGTGTGTTTTAAAGACTAGACAACTAGATTGCTGTGTTTTGCAGGCTTTAAAGCGATTTTTAAAGAGGTTTATATGCAAACCTTTGAATAGCATGAGAAGTATTGAGTAAAGCATACATTAAAACATACATGTATACATGGGTTTATTGGGAAATATCTTGTTGTATTTTGATATTGTCATATTGTGTTGAATATTCTCTGCAGTAAGCTTATGAATGAAAAATCTTTTTACAGCCATATAGCCTTTTTGCCAGTGCTACTGTATATTCCTGCATGTCTTGGTCTCCCTTTCACTTGTCTCCATGCGAGCCTAACTGTTGCTCCACCCTCTGAAAGTCGACAAAAAGATGTGCACGGGATAAGGCTGCTGCCACCCTTGGTGTAAAGCTCTACAAATGTGCTTCATATCGATGCGTCCTGCTCACATTGATCTAATATTCCTGCTGGTAAAGCTTCAAAAACGCTTTCAATTGTTTCGAATCTGTCAATGGAGCCCCAAATTAACGCCCACCTTTGTTTCTAGCCTGTAGGTCGAGTATTGAAGGCTGACCATTGACTGAGGCAGACAGTGGGAAGCGTGTAGGCTGCTTTCACAGCTACTGTACCGGGGAACGTGCGCTGTCCGTGGTGCTGAAACCTGCTGAATGCGGGGCTTTGCTTTCTGCACCGATACAAGCAGCGTCTGGTTTTGCAGCAAAATCAAGCGCTTGATTTCAGGTATCTTGTTCTGACAAATAATGATGTGAGAGCGCCGAAATGGTGCAGACAGTGAGGGGGTATGATGTAGCAAAAAAAAAAAAAAAAAAAAAAAAAAGGATGATGACGAGTGCGGTAGGTCCGTCAGGAGAATGTTTCGGAGTTGTTTTATTGTCTCATCTAAGGGCAGCGGTAAAAAAAAAACAAAAAACAACAACAACAAAAAAACAGCGATTCCCACCACGTGAAAGCACCACACAAAAGATTAAAAAAATGACTTTAATAGCGTCAGTTTTCTTCTTTCTTGGATGACGGTGACAGTGTGGTGATTGCACAGCGATGTGGCGTAAAACACATTTGTGAGAGGGGTGGGAAAAAAACGGAATACTCTCAAGGCATGGTGTTATTCCCGCCTGCTGCACTGTGCATGTCTCGGCAAGGACATGTTTGACTTCAAATGCCATATTTAGGGAGGAGGTGGGGAGGGGAGGGGAGGGGATGCTTGATCGCTTTGAGTGACTGGGGCGAGGACGAATGGCATCTTGTGATTTGGAAAGACGGGTTGAGCCCAACGAGGACCGAGTAAGAGCCAATAGTATTGAAGAGCTTCTGTGTGCATAAGCGGTGGATGGAGCTACTCTGGGTATACTTCCGCGTCCAATGCGTGTTCATGTGTAGGTTGAATGGATGAAACAGAGAGAGCGGAGAGGTATAGGCATGCTGTGATACGGCCCTATATATTTGCCGGCAGGACTATCTTCCTTTTAAAGACAACCTCCTCCTTGCATTGGTTTCCACTCAGTGATGTCGCGTATTTGTGTGGCGCACCTGTAAAGAGCGAGACAGGCAGAAGCCAGCTTTTTTAATTATTTGATTCCTTTTATTTCTTCTGTTCTTTTTTCCTTTTGTTTCATGCATTTGCTGAAAGGAAATCATTTCTGTGTTTTAATTTAATAAATATTTCATTTTCTCTCATTTTATCTTGTTTGTGTTGGCTTTTATGTTTCCAAGTTTGAACTAAAGAGAGCGGAATTCATCATTTTACAAGCTATTGGCCAGGTGTTTCATTCAGAGATTGTTTGCCTAAGGACGTCCATAACTTTCATTTATAGAAACGGTAAGACATTTTTTACACATTTGCTCATTCACCTGAAACATTTCAAGTCGATTTCTTCTTTTTTTTCCTTACTCTGTCAATTCTTTAAAGACAGTAAGTAGATCAGATCATGCATTCACTGTAGTCTTAGGCTATCTTTATTGCATGTAAACGCGATGGGAAAGTCAACGTGATGCATTCATGTTTCCATTGACGGGTCTGAATTGCGGTGCCTTGGCATATCATACACTTACTCGACAGGATAAAGTAGGCGATCTCCGGCACATGTGCTCATTTCAAAAATGATCCAAGGTTTCAGACATGCACGAACGCATTTATCGCTGTAGTGTGGAGAAATATAGGCCTTGGCAGAATGCTGAAACGTGGGATCCGCAGAGTAGCCGGTTATTTTACTGTATATCTGATGTTATGTTGCTCATATTAGACTAATAGCACTGTTTTATATGTGGGATTTCACATGAATAGTTGTAATAATAGCGGCAGCAAGCAATCTGGACAATTTTTGATTTTCAGTCTGATCTCTTAATCAATATGGAAACTTGCATTTTATTTAGGATAGACATGTAGCCTATACAAAGCATGCCAAAATATAGATGTGATGTTTAAAAAAAACAACAAAAAAAAAACTTTATGGTGAGCTACTGTAGGTGCTATTTCATCAGTTTAAGTGTAAAACAGCCTATAGGGCCGAAGATTCTGTGCAACTCTAAAACAGCTATATAGGTTACAGTAAGTGCAGCCTGTGTGTTCAGCTACTTGGAGTTGCTGGATAATATTTTCTAAGTTCTGCTGTCACAGGCATATTTGTATGCTATTTTTGAATTTTCATGCAGCTCCTAATTTTAAAGTGTAGGCTTGTTTCAAGCAATTCCTATTCTTAAAAAAAGAAGAAGACAATGGATTTGGATCCCAACCCTTTTCCTGCAAAAGGTCACTTATCAGCACTTGTGTTTGATTGAGGCTTGATTTTGCCTTTTATACCTATAGGCTGACATGTCTGCCCTGTGGGCGAAGACGGGACAGCGACATCTAATAGAGAAACAGCAATACTTAAACAAATTCCTGTCGTAATTGGGGTGGATTAAATTAAACTATCCTTTTTTTGCCTCTTGAATACCTTAGAGACCCTTGTGGCCCCCGGTCGCTGCACTGAAAAAGCTATTTCACTGTTGTGTTTTTCTTTTTGTATGACATTTGCTGGACATTGAATTCAGGTTAGGCAGCATGAACCAAAGGTGCACCTGCAGCAAATCAATTAGTTAATAGTCTGTTTCCGGGGTAGAGACGGGGTCTCCTCTGATTGGTGGAGGGTCTGATTAGTTTACTTAGGGTGGCCGCGTTCCCGCCACCGCCCCCTATTCTACTGCGCAAAGACTGCGACTGAAAGTTTGATGTCTGCAGACTTTACATCAATAAATACCCGCGACGCCGATTCAACACCTCAAGGTAAGACATCACAAAGGAATAGTATGGGAAAAATATGACCTACCAAAAAAATACAACTGTGCCGAAAATGTACAGGCGAAAAAGCCATTTAACGTGATACGTAGCTAGCAAGACCAAACCGGCGCTGACGCAGCGAGCCACCGAGTCGGACATGTTGCCGCAGAAGGAAAATTTCCTGTTTTAACGTGTCTAAATATTGTTACCAAACGTCAAGCTAGCCGAATTGACTATTGAAAGCACAGCGCCAAATTTAAGTGCTAGCTAACACATTACACTTCCCGTTACTGATGAAAATTTTGCCCTAATGGCTCAGCTCACACAAACTGCCTGTTTTGCCGTCGGCAGTATTGAATTAAGCTCGTAATTAGCGTTTGGCTAACCGACCACGCCGTTAACTTTGATTAAAGCTAACATAAAGTTGCACTTTGACAAAGTTATGTTTTAATGGTAGCCATAATTTTTGCCCAATTAGCATTTGCTAACACGTGTCTGTGAGAATTTACTTAATAATTTCATGAAGGGAGTTTCAGTCACAGGTGTCACAAATTAACCAATTAAACCCGGCAGCTCTCGGTCTCTGCTCCACTCCGCAATGTAATCTCACTAATTAGAAACGCCTTACCCAAAGACACTTAACAGTTGGTTTCAACAGCTACAATTTACCTTTTTAATTTAATTCAGACCTATTTTTACATATATTTACATACACAATACATGTGTATAAAGGCTAGTAGCAGGTCTATTTTTGGCTGCGACACGTTTTAACCTAAACATTTGTAATTATTTCGCATACTTTGCGGAAACCTTTAACAGTTCTTGAAATTTAACTACAAAGTTAGCACAATATTTATTTAGTCTGGGAATTTATGTACACACAGTGGTCATTCTTTAATCAGTGCATCTAACTTTTTTTTGCCATTCAGCACATGAAACAACTAAGTACTTCCTTTGCGGTGTTGTAATATGACAACAGTCCTGATTTATTGCCTTATAGCAGGGCAAGTGATGGCATTACTTACACTAAAAGGTGTTTCACTCTCCACTTGTAAATGGTAAAAAAAAAAAACATTGGCATTTGGTTAATGCAAATACATGGAAAAAAGCAGGTGTTATATTAGTGGCGCTGTTCATTGTAGTTTTTAAGGACAATTACTAGACTAATATGTTGCATTAACATAGTAAGACTCGTTCTAGTTTGCATTTTTTTTGTGCTTATTGTTGTAGTTTCTGGCCTTGAATATTGAGCAGGTGAATGTGTTGAAGCCACAGGCATATGAGTTATAGTTGGCAGTCTGTGGTGAGTAATCTTCAGTTGGTAGGTCATGAAAAAATTACATATCGTCCAGCCAGCAGCTAAGAGCCTGACCAGTTAATTTACCAGGAGGTTGCCAACACACAGGACATCTGTGGGTACAGGGGGACAACCCAGCAAAAAAGGAAATGGGGGTGCTTACTGAAGTGATACACACTTTGCCTTACTATAAGCAGAGATCCCTGCTATCTATTTATTCAGAGTAATTTTTAAGCAGGACATTTGCAAGGTCATCCTCAAGTATTGATTTGACACTAAGCGACAAGTGAGAAACCTTTTAAGATGGATGAAGTATAACAAATGCAACATTTGTTATTGATAAAGTAGTTAGCTTTACCACTTTTTGTCTTATAATTCACCTGATAAACTCCTTATTATATAGAAAATAGCTTTCTGTGGAGTAAAAAATTCATATTTTTGATTATAAAATATTTGAATCGGGCACAGTTTTACATGGTTCTTGGCATTTGTGGTTTTAATAGTACTCTTAAGAATTGTGGTATTACTATATCTAATGTCATGAGCACAAGAGGATCTAAATTCAAATTAAGTATCTTTGCAGATCTCAGCTTTAGTGTGTATATGTAGGAGATACCCACATGGTCCTATTTTCCCTCAATATATCTGCTGCTTTTTGGCATTTTCTTCCTTAGTGTTCATGCAACTTCCACAATTCCAGCAGCGTCTGTGCTCCTGAGAGGGACAAGAAATAAGAGCGGTTGTCTTTATGTATTATTGAGCCCCCCACGTTAGCGTTCTAAATAAAGGCTGCTGACAGAGTGACCAAAATGCAGGACAGTGAGTGAACTTCCAAAGGCCACATCACTGTGCTCTGTGCGGCAATGTGTGCCACTGTCAGAACTGGGTTAGTATACAGTGTGTGGCTTAAGAGGAAAAAAAGCAATTTTGCCCCCTTTGTCCTCCTTAAATACCATCCCATCCCCCTTTCCTCTCTTTGTGGCCTCTCCTCCACTCCCCCCCCTCTGCATTAGATCTAGTCTGAGATGGGTGGATAGTGCACAGGACTGTTTCCATTCTGTCCGTCTTGTCTGTTGGCCACAGGGTGGCCCTCCCCTGCATGTGCGGGTCATTACTGGAGGCCAGCAATGCAGTGTCCTTGAACCCTGTCACTGCATCACAGCAGCTTGATAGACTGTCACATCTCATGCTCTGTACAGCTGTTATGTGGTGAGTGTTAATTTGTGTAGTTAATTTTTTGGCATTTTTTATTGTCTAGGCCGATGACGAGCTGAGGTTGTGTAAATATGCCTGGTGTTGTCTAAACATTTCAGACTTTTATTCATTTTAAATGACTGCACTGGACCACCATATTAAGCAGTTGTGCTATGTCAAAACCCAACTTTAATTTGTCTCAATTGCTAAATTGACAAATTCAAAGTAAGAGGAGTTTCTCTTTAACATCAGATTTTCAGCTTTTTTATAATATGACTCGAGTAGCTTTTCATATAGTGGCAGACAGGTAAGTATCAGAAAATTACTTCCTGCTGTATGAGCGTAGGTTACAGTTTGACTTTCAGTCATTTTTTTTTTTTTTTTTTTAGAGTTGTACTACAAGTAATTTTTCAGAATCAATATATTTGGCCACAGATTGCTCTTAATAAGCAATGAGAGTATCATTCAGTTAACACCTATTCATATCTACTAGTGTCGGTATATTAAACTGTTGCAAGAACAGACAGACAGAACAGATAATTTTATTACAACTGGCATAGATGTTATTTAAAAAACTTGAAATGAAAGAAAATGGTGATAACAGAGTGGAAAATATGAACAATATTATTTTTCACCAGCAATGACATGTTATTTTTACATTGGTTCTCTAACAGCATCAAGCCAGAAAGAATGAAAATGCCTCTGGTCAAAATTTCAGTATAAGTCAATATTGATGAACATGTGTTGCAGTCTCTGGAGCAATACAACACTACCCAACTGAATTTTATTTCAGGCGGACTCTGTAGTAAAGGTTTTTTCTCCCCCTTTTTTTTGCTACGAACATTGCTGGATTATTCTTTTTTTTTTTCCCGAAAGTGTTGGTGAGAAATCATGCACTTCTTTTTTGGAGGAAGACTGACAATTATAACTCAGAATTGCATCACTTTTCAGTATTATTCTGACGGCTCTGGCTGACATGAGGGAGCTGCAGCATGACTAACCCACTCTCAACCCTACACACTGTAGCTTGGCACCTTCAGGCCAAACTTCATCAAAAGTATTAAGATCAAGAGTGTGTGTACATGTATGTTGATGCATTGTTTTTTTCTCAGCCGTAAAATGTTTGTCTTGTTAGTCAACAAAACTGACAAGCTAAAATGGGCAAAAAATGTTGAAACAGTTCAGTGATTTTAGGTGTGGACGGCTGAGCAACACAATATCCAAGAGACAGGAGTCACCCTGACAGCACATGCACAACAGTGTTTCCATGTTGTCGATTTAAAAGTTACAGAATTCAGGAAGTAATAAAAGTAGTAAGAACTTCCAATTTTAAAACCACCATGGACACCCAGTACATGAAAAGCCCATTTTATGTATTTTTTATTAAAGAAAAATCAGTTAAGATGCTCATATTTGGGTGATGCTGACACCTATAAAGACGACACCACTAATAAAGGTAATTAGACAGTGTTTGTATCCAAGCGCGGCCACAGCAGTACACCTTTTTACCTCGGCAGGGCACAAGTAGCTTGGACCTATTTTACAGCGTTGTGTGTTCTAGCGGTTGGCTTTGCTTTGTACACCTCGGTGTGTGGGTAGACTAGTCACATCTGTGTTTTCAGCTGGGATATTTTGAACTGTTACTTGTGGGCTTTTAGTTTTCAAGGACAGACCGTGCATGTCAGTGTGTGCACTCTGGAGTTCTTCACTCTGCAGCTTGTCACGCATACTTGGTCAATTTAATCCTCTGAGGAGCTAGTAGCAGAGATTCGTGCCTCCTCACTTAAGTGCTCAGTGTCACATCGGTACATGCTGATCTCACTGTTGGCATCAGGCTCAAGTTGAAGAAGTTCTACACTTAGTCAGATCTATAAATTGGCTTTTTTTCAAAAAATCTTCAAACTTTATTCTACTGCATTTCCCCTCATCAATCTGATGTTTGTCTGTTGCAGTATTTGAATCTTTGTTGTGATCAAATCAAAAATATTAGCTTGGAAATGGCGGTATAGTGTTTTTTTTAATATCTCTGAAATGTCCAGGCTGACTGAAGATGACAGATGCCTAAAAGGGCCTTTTATAACCAAATCTAATCAAACCATTTTGTGAAGTATTTCTGGCTTTGCTTTAAAGATATGACTTGGTGTGCTAATACAAGAAGGGGGGGGGGGGGGGATGAAAACCACTATTAATGGTGCTGGCTGACAGATGCGCATCATTGTTGTGCATTAGTGCTAACCTAATCTGGAGTTTAGTGTATTTAACTTTGTGTTGCCTCTCTTTTTTTATAGCTGAAATTGTTCAAAGGAAACAAAACTCTTTTTTTTAAAATCAATATTTATAAGCATGGCTGTCACTTAATGTTTCTGAACTGGAGTAAATTGCTTGATGGCCTTTACTGAAGCTGCCGTTAATTGGAGAAAAAAAAGACAGTCTAAGTATCCTCAAGTGGCAGTTGTGACTTAAATACATCATTTGGATTGATTTAATTTCGAGCTAAAGGAGGCTTTGGTATTCTTGGTATTCTCCTTAGGTACATGTGCATCAGGTCAGTTTTTTTTTTTTTTTTTTTTTTTTTTTTTACAAGGGAGCAGGATATGGATCAGGGTATGAAATGTTATCAGGCTGTGATTGATTCCATATGAGTTGATTTACAGCTGTTCTTTAGAGTTTGATCAGCTGTGAAATCTTGCCTCCAAACACCCACTCAGATCACTTTTCCATGCAGTTAATTAGCACAATCAGTGAGCTGCTAAAATGCAGCCAGCACCACCAGTTTCAGAGGTTGAATGCTGACACATGGCTAAGGCTCAGAACAAAAGCATAATGGACCACATGCATGTGAAGATGTTCGTCTTGAATGTCCCTTATGCTTTTTGTACATTGCCATAGTGAGAATATAGCTAACTTTAAGCTTGTGTGTAAAGCCAAAAGCATTAACCTTATCTGAATTGGGAATCTCTATATTCATAGTAACACTGCGTGCGGAGCCTCTTTTTCTTTTTTTTTTTCCCCCCCTTGTGAGAAGGCAGTGGGATCTGAGAGTACTAATAACTAAACACGCTACACTTTAATGAGTCTTAAAAGGAAGTCTGCTCAGTGGGGTAAAATTGTGGAGGTGGATGGGTTTATCCTAGCAATGATGGGAAAACAAAAAAAGAACCTCGTGGTCCTTATCTGGGGCTGGTTTCTGACGAAAACTGTGAGGCAAGGCCTCTAGGGGAACAAGATGCTCCGCACTCAAATGCCTGCACTAAAAGGAGGCTGCTGGCTGGCTGCACACAGTGAAAGCCTTGACTGAAATTTTTGGGGAGAGGCGTCTTGCCAAGCTTCCTCTTCCAAGTGTTTATCTAATGAAATATTTCTGCCTTGTGGCACTATCTCAAGCGGGACAATAGCCAATGTTTGTGCTTTGTACTTAGAATAAAAGGTGAAACATATGAAATGGAGATTGAAGTAAGTCATTTTCTTCATCAACAATATGTTCTTGTGGCCTGTTTTTCTGCTGTTACCATGCACGTTGGGGAGGCTGCTTGTGGACCCTGTAAATGCTTAGAATTGTGATTTTTGACATATGAAAAATTTTGGCTTAATGTCACTGAGGTTTGTTTATCCTCGTGACCTTTCTGTCGTGTAAACAAAACTAAAAAAGTTGACATGTGGAAGCAGTCCTGATATTTTGCAGTCACCAACTGGTTTCATACTTTGAGACAAATAACAGATGGGAAGAGCAGCGGGAGGGTGAGATTGACCTGTGAAGTTCAAGTCCCCCATCCTTTCGCGACTGGACTGCTTGTGAGTGTATTTGGTGTTGATGTTGACTGTACTTGCTTGTACTTCGGAAAAAAAACTGATGGTATGGAAGAGCAATTGTGGCCCCAAACAATTAATATCAAGACTAATACCCTCAGGGGAAGCTCTTGTGTATTGCGCAAAATCAGTTGTGAAGTATGTCAATAATAATAATCAGTGTTATCATGTAGGATCATATCATGCCTATTCTTGTCTGTAATGCATAAAATTTAAACACACTGTAAAAACCATATTTAAGTATTCACATTTCTCAGATTGGTTCTCAGAAAGCAAAAAACAATAGTTATGAAACCTAGCATACCAGTACACTGTTTATTACAAGATACGCTAATAACTGTGTGTCTGTTGTAGTATATCATCACCTGGAGCCAACCAGTCCGTATCTGCCATAAGAGGAATATACAGAGGTGAACAGGTTAACATGCAAGTCCATACACCATGTATTACTATATCAACATTCTCTGTATTGATCAAGTTTTACACAACCTTAGTAACCAAAGGTTACAGCTTACAGAGGAGACGTTTATGATTAATTGAAGATGAATTTATCATCCTTGGAGCTTTCCATAAGCGGCAGCTGCCGGCCAAACAGCTGACTACTCATTTAAGTCCAGTTGGCTACTTTATTATTTTAATTTCTGATTTTTGATATGTCTATCAATCCTGGCCCCACATACTCTACATAAATGTGTGTGAGCGTGTGTGCGCGCTCAGCTGAGAGGTTGTCCTGCCGAGTAGAGAGCAGAGAGTCATCTTCATTGTTTGACAAATATTAGCAAAATAATTGATGACAAAACACATTAAGAATTGCATTGATTGCACAGACAGGGGACATCCTCATTAGACGGGTTACTTCGGAAAACACTGGTGGCAGCTACTTGATTGCACAGTAAATATTTAAGTACACTGAAAGCGCTGCATTCTCTATATACGCCACACGTTTATGGGCTCAATGAATGAATGCATGAAATAATTATCTTTTTATTTACATTGCGCTTTTTACAGCAGAGCTATCTCTAAGACACATATTAAACACACACTAAAACAAGCAATGTTGTCAAAGTTACAGGCCTGTCATATGAGGGAGATGTAGGCTGTGCCTCAGCCTCACACTCAGGATGATAGTGAAGATGAAAATGAAGACGACTAGAAGTTGAGTTGATTCAGCAGATTCACATGATTTCAGTCCAGTGATTGACATGTTTTGTTATTGTAGTTATCTTTGGCATAGGTTTAGTTTATAAATAATATAATTTAAAACTAATACATAGGCTAGATAAGAAATGGGATTAAAAACACGTCCCCCCCTTAAAATAACCTTGTTTATTTTCATTGAATAAGAATTCATTTGTTGGTAGAAAAACACAACATCATTGTGGCATGTCTTGATAAACCTTACAGTGAAGGTGTCAATAAATAATAATAAGGTCTAATGATTTTTAATTAGAAAAGTTCTGATCAGTCAAGAATAGGCGTGGTTTAAAATATTTAGTTATTTACAGACTGTGTGGGCTAAAACGCACAAGAAGCCTAATTCTTCTTTACAATTATTTACATGACCTCGGACCCTCCCAGCTGGCTACTCCATATCCTTGTGGAAAGTCCTGTTGTTGTATTCCATTTTAGAGAATAGTGGACAATACAGATGAAGTAATCTATCATGTCATTTTAGTTCATGGTGTTGATTCCAGCTGCAACAATTTGTCGATTCATTGATTAATCGGCAAGTCTTTTTTTTTTTTTTTTTCTTCATATGATGATTTTCAGGTTCTCAGATTTGAGAACTACTTTTCCTCATCTTACATTACAGTAAATTTGTTTTGGATGGTTCTTTGGACAAAATAAGACATTTGATAACATCACCTTGGATGATGATTTTATAGACCAGTCGATTGAGAAACTTTTAATGGATAAAATAACCAGCCACAAAATCTTTTTTTTCTAATCTGGCAAATTAAACACTTGACAAATCAAACTACTTAATCATATCGATGCAAAATTCTTGTCAATCCTGTGTTGTCATAAAGCAATTGCTTATTGATTCTAACATTGCACACAATCGTTTCATAGAAATATTAAATTGTTAGCTTTCTAGGTATCACCTGATGATGGTTTACAATTTGATATTGTTTCACTGCAGTAAAAGGTGGTGTTTAATACCTTGACATGTTGGAGGTTTGAGAACTGCACTATGTACTTTGCAGCTCTTTGTTTAACCAGTTTACTGCCTTTGCTGCTGTTTTTACCATTTATCATGCAGTATTTAATACGTATGCTGCAAAAGTCCTTATGTAGACTATTTTTTGTCAACCAGGAGTTAGGAGTAACAGAACACACCCCAACTAAGATATACTCATTGCTCATATGCCATGTGAGATTAGGGAAGCTCATTTGAATATTTGAAGCACAGCATGTGTTAAGGCCCTTCCGGTAAAGCTCCTGGCTGGCTGGTGAAAAGAAGTGGCTAGTGACACCATGTGTATCGGAGGAATTAGCAGTGACAGCAGGGAGGTTAGTGGTTATAAGGACCACAGTTCAGAGAAATTTGCCATGTCTAGAGGCATAGATGAGACTTTAATGCTTACCACTACTGTTAATTCTGGTAATATCTTGAGTGCTTTTCAAAATATGAGCTACAGAGTGCAGAAAAGCCAGATAAATTAAAAAGGATGGTAAAAAAATATGTAAAAACAGGCAGCTGTAGTCATCGCAGAAGCTTGCTTTCATTGGACCAGTTTAACCTAATGCTGGCCAGCATGCTGAACAGTAAACGTCTTACTGGCCCTGGATAATGGACTGTCGGATTTTGAGTGATGCCATTATATTTTCCATTTTATCTTCCCTATGACAATGATGGACACTCTGGTGGGGTTATTGTCTCTTCTAGTGGAAACTTATCTGTGGTAATAGGTCATGTGTGTTGAAGCTGTTTGCTGTATGGCTGTAGTTTTCCATTTTTGCTTGGGTTATGTTGTCAGTGGGTTTTGATCTTGGTTTAGAGACATGCCAGGCAATCAAATGACTCATGTATTTGCACTTGTGCACTGCAACATTAGCAGTGCAGTTCCTCTGAAGCACATCACTGAAAGTAGTGATGTCAGTAATGGATATATTTCATAAAAACAGAGGAACATGAATAGAAGTCCTTATGACCACTTACCAAACTGCAAGCCATGGTTGCTTAAATGTTCAACTTATACACAACTCACGGTAGAGGTTATAGATTGACTTATGTCATCCTCATAATTCAACCAAAACCAAACTTTGCATTTAACTAGTAGATTCAATACAACAGTTTCTCATGGACTACTCTGTAAGACTCACAATTAATAATTATTGTTTTAATTGTTTACAATATACCATATTGAAAATAAAGATGTCCTTCCCACATCCCAGACTGATCTGAATAAACAATTAACTGTTAGAAACAGAAAAACAGCAAATCTTATCCTTAAGTTTGATCACTGTTAAATGATGCTGCTATATAGGGCTGGGCGATGTGACTAATATCTCATATCCCGATACAGGTCATTTAATATCCTGATAACAGTATCCCTAAATAGCACATTTTAATTCAATTAATAAATAGTTGGTCCTTGGTTGCGTCTCGTTTTGTTACTGTAAGTGCAATAAAAGCTTTGCAAGTAAATAAACGATAGAACATACTATAAAACAACACTTTTTTTTTTAATCACACGATGTATATCGTCATATTGCACCACCCTACTGCTATAGTGTATTTTTATGTGCGCTGAAGAATTTGTGCATTATGCCATTTTACACATGCCTTCTGATCTGCCTCATATCTGCCAACACAGATATGTAGCAGATCAGGTGAACATATTGACCGTGACATGGGATGTTACTGAGGATACAGTTATGAGGATTCAACTACAGTATTGTTTGAGTCCAGTGTGGTCCTGTCAAACTGTAGATTCTACAGTGTATTATGGATTAAAGAAAGTTTATTTTGGTGTCCATAAAAACCCCAAATAAGGCCACTCTTGATGCTGGTTTCATATGCGCTACGAGAGGACAAGATGGCTTCAGTCAGGTAGTGGTAGGGTTGTCAATTGATGGTCAACATGCGCTTTCAGATTAGACTGGTGAAAAGAACATAACCTCCTGAAATTGTATCTCTTAGAAAATAGTAGAATGTAATGTGTAGTTGACCCATCTTTAATGCAGATTAGGCCCTTGGTCTGACTGCCTGGGGTGAAGATGTTTTACACCAGTTTGCAGTGTATTTATGGCTAAATTATGTGCTTAGATGTTTTGCAACAGCCATCCAGACTTCCAAATACTGCAGTGCACTAAATGAGGATAGACAGAAACGGAATTTACCATATCATTCTTGATTATTTGGAATCAAAATTTTCATTTTCTTAACAATTTTGTTTACAATTATTGGACACTTTTGAGAGAACGTACAATAATTAACATGACTATTGACAGCATATGATGTTCAACACAAACCATTTGGCTTTTTACAATCCTGATTGGTGCACTATACGATCACAAGGCAAAAACACATTTACTCTCACTACTGACAAGCTTTGTTCTGTGCACCAAGATACATGCTGATAGGCTGTCAGAGCAGAAAGAAATCGAGATAAATAACACCATTAAGTGCATTGTCATTTTTAGTCAAGCTATCACAGTGGACTCTAATCACACACAATCACAGTACACCTCCAGTTTTTCACACTTGGATAAGCTGAGGTTGTAATTATTTTTCTAATCGTGTAAGAGTCCAGAGCAGATCTACAGCTGTTTGATCCGACTGACACGAGCTGTTTGCTGCAATGTGTGAGTTCTCACATGAATTTACAGTATGTATATGATCATGTGTGGAATAGCGAATCACTGTGTCTGAAGGTGACAGCTGAACTATGTGTTGCGACACAGTTAACAGACTGTGAAAATCAGTAAATGAACAAATGTCTTAAATAAAAGGTGGTCCTCTTCAGTCAGGACAGCTGTATTGACTTTATTTAGTCACAGTTCAAAATGCCATCAGGACAAAAAAAAATACTGTTAGGACAAAAGTCTTTTACTGAATGCGCAAAGGGCGTAGGAGGGAAATGTCAGAGGGAGGATGTGTGAAAGCTGTAATATGTAGTTACACACATGTAAATATCTTTATTTACATGTGCGTATGGATAGTCTTTTTGCGGTGGCTGATTTATTTTAGACGTAAAGCAGTGTAATCAAGATGGCATAAAGAATTCAATATTTCTTCATCCTGGCTTTTTGAAAAAAATTAGTGTTTCTTTTAGTAAAATTTAAATGTTTTTAATCCATACAACATCCCTCTGTATGGCCGAGTAAGGTGAAACACTAAAAATTGCCCATTGACCATGGTTTGAAATTCTCTCGACTAAGAAATATTGATCGAGTATATTAGGTTATACCTTTCCATCTGACAATTGCAATGCTGTTTTCATGACTTGAGGAGAGGAAATCTATTTGCATTTGTGTCATGCTGTTGAGCTGACATTGTCACTGGATATGAAAAAAACAAAGAGCAACTTCATAATTTTTTGAAAAGATTGCAGCCTTAAAATTGTTTGTAGTCTGTGTGTAGATCGTCATTATAACTTAAGTGTATCAACATATGACGCAGATGGAATCTAAACATAATATCCATATAGGAAAAGTAGAGAGACGTGTTTGTCTTGGGCCACAGTCTGGGAATGGGGAAAAAATAAAAACCCCACTCTCTTTAGTCAGTGTGGAACATGAACAATTGTGCGGTAATATTTATATTGCACCTGCCTTTTTGTTTTGCCTGACAAGTTGAATATGGTGGCATTGCTGTAATGGATATTATATAGGTTAGACATTAACATTTCAAAAAAGATCCACATGCATGTGTTTGGCCCAGGGAAATGGTTAGCAGAGGTGGTGAGTGCATAAAAAATTTCTCTGGATGTTAAGGAGGGAAAACCCTTTTGAAGTGGGCAATTCAAATCAGTATATTTTCTCCAAGGAATCTGATCAATTTTGTACATTCCTATTTTAAAGCCAGTATAACAAATGTGCTTTAATTGTTTGTTTAGTAATGTAAACATGGTGAAGTGGTCGTTTAGCTTGTGGTGAATGATTTATAGTGAGATTTCCCCACAAATTGCCATGGTTTGCTCTACAGCATGTGTCAACCTCGAGGCTGGATCCGGCACAGCACCTCATTTTATGTGGCCCACGGGAGCTTGCAAAGAATATAATGCGCAACGTGTGTTTGGTATGTACATGTATAAATGTGTGGGTATATGTCATCTCAGGTGTGTTCAGGAATTACCAGCTCTAAACTGAATTTGATTTTGAGCAACTACAACCTGACCTGGACCGCTTTTGAGAGACACATCACTATCACATCACCTCAGCTGTCATCATTCAGCTGCCACTAGTCCCCGCAGTTAACGAGCTTGTTGAGGAATGTGGGAGCCCTAGTTGATAAAATAAAATGTCTTGTTGAAAACTAGCTGGAAAAAAAAAGAGGTTGACAATGAAAAACACTGGACTGAGAAATACAGGTTCATTTTACCTGAGGGAAGTATGAGACCATTGTGCTTGAATTGCAGCCAAACAGTGGCCGTAATGAAGAGTGGATACGCAAAACGCAATCATGACAACAAACATGCCTGCTTTGAACAAAACTATCCCAAAAACACAAAAATAAAAAAATAAATACAATGTAGGCTACACAAACTGAATCAACCTTTATTTTGACTTTGTTACATAACGGTATACTACTTTGTGTATTTCATTTTTTTTCTTAATGAGTTGTATACTACTTGTTGAATTCTAGAATTCTGCTTTCAGAGCTAGTTATTATTAATAAATATCATAATAATCAAATATGATATGGTAATAAGTAAATACATTTATATAGTCTTTACATTTATATATTTACAACTGGCCATTTTAGGGCAATCATAATGCTGATGTGGCCTGGGATGAAATTGAGTTTGGCACCTCTGCTCTAGAGTATAGCAGTATAATTTGATAGATATTGACCCGCCGTGGCTTTTTTATACTATTGTTATATGTCAGTTGTAAGTCTTAGTTTTGATTTTCTTGACTAATACTGTACATTTACACTGTTTATTGGTCATCTCTGGCTTCTCATATCGCTTTGATTTGAACTAGTTGTCAGTGGTTTGTTTTAAAAGTATGCCTGTGTTAAGAATTGCGGATGTTTGAGGGTTTGCAGATTTAGTGGTCTGCGTGTTTGCTAAAGACTGGTTAACAAATGCAGAATGTGTCAGCGTAATGTGAGCATCAGCTCTATTGCTGGATGTGAGCAATGTGAGCAGACCAATTGATTGTGCTTTCCAATTTCAGGGAGCATCTTTGTGCAGCACTCCCATCCATTTTACTAATTGCCATTCCTCATGCTTATCGTCCCTGTTGTTGTGGCCAGGTTTCTCTCTTGACTGAACACCACACTTCTTGGTTCTGCTGTTAGCTTCTTACTGAAGATGAATTGTGACTCAGTGAAACATTGCCTTTTGCTTCTCCCTGCTTTAAGCCGATGTGCATGGGCAGCCGGTTCAAAAAAATATAGCCTCCTTCTCTTCCCCCCAACAATTACATGTGATCACCTCTGACTGTTGCTTTTGTTCTTGTTGATCTAACATGAAGTACTTTTTGTGTCCACATTTTCAGACGGCAACTCCAAACTAACATGGCAGTCAGACTGTGCGATGTGGCTTCTCTGCTTAGAAGTGGTTCGTGGGCGCCTGAGCCTTGGACTGGGGTCTGTGGCACTTCTTATTTGAAATCATTTGGCCAGAAGGCTTGCTTTTTGTCTCAGTGCTCAGGCCATACCAATGACATTAGCTCTCAGTCATAATGTTCAAATCAAATTAATCACATGCTCAATTTGGAACTCAGGCACTTTTTGGGGGTTTTGTGTATGAAAAGCTCCCAAGTTGGTAAATGTTTGACTGTATTGGTATGGTCTAAACCTGTGTGCTACTCTGTTTATGTCATAGAATCATTTTTGTAAATTGTGGCTCTATGGCCTCTGTGCACAAATTAGTCAAAATATGATTGCTTAAGAATAATATGCATAGTGGTGTGACTGCACTGATCTGCTTTCTGCACATGGTGAATCTGTTAACAAAGGATGACTCTTCATACATTAACTTGTTGCTGCCTGCCTAACATGTAGGATTTTGCATACAAACTGATTACCACATTGCTCAAGGTCTGTTGTCCGATGATGGCTGCAATTTGGTGCTGCTATAGGCCGTGCATATCTAGTTGATTTGTTGAATGAAATGTTTCACTTTGGTTGCCACTTTTTAACTTTCAAAAATATGTTTAAACATGCCACTTACCAACTTAATTGTTGCTTTATCAATTGTTGAGATTCTGACAGATTAATAGACCGTCATTGACAAAGTAATCAGTAGAAAATTGCATCTGTTTGCCCAGGGAAAAAAGCTAGCATCATGTATAACAGAGAGGGAATTCAGTGTGTAGCCTTTTTTTTTTCTCTTCGACTTTTTTCTTTCCTCACCTGCCGTAGCAATGTCAGATTTAATATTTTCCATTTGGCCAGATATTTATGCTAAAGGCATACATTTAAATTATAGAAAACCCTACACCACCCAGTTCTGAGGTGGATAATATTTAGAACATCATAGCTGTTACTTTTTTCCAAAGACTAAATGATCTTAATATAGGAAGTAATGTACAGTTAAATATGCAGTAAAAAAAAGTCCACACACAAATGTTTCCTGCAACATAATAATAATAATGATAATGATAATATAAATAAATATGTATAGCACTTTTCAAAACAGTTACAAGGTGATTTACAGAACAAGATAAAATGGTACAGACAGTCAGGATAAAAACAACAAAAAGCATAAATAATAAGACCTGATGAGACAAAGCGTATAATTAAAAACAAGTGAAATAAATGACAAAAGAGGGATAGAAACTTGACAGATTTATAATAATAATAATAATAATAAAAAAGCCTTCCTGTAGAAGTAAGTTTTTGAGAAGTGATTTTGAAAGAGGGCACTGAGTTTACTAACCTAAGTCACACAGGTAGGGAGTTCACAGCTGTGGGGCCCTAATGAAAAACGTCCAGTTTCCTTTTGTAACAAGGCAGGCTGTGGGAACAGTTAGGAGGGTCCTACCTGAGGAGAGCAGGCAGCAGCTAGACTCATAGGGTGCGAGTAAATCTATGAACTGAGTTTAAAATCAATTCTGTACCTAACAGGTAGCCATGGTAGCGTTGCAAGAATGAGAGTGATATGGTCTGAACGTAACTTAGTTACTTTGATGATTTTGTGTTGAGGTTGAAAGAAATTTCAAATTAGTTTAACTAAAAAACCACCAATAGTTTGAATGCTAACAAAACAATGTTTTAATGTGTGAAGAGCGTCCTTTTTTAACTGTCTGCCATTCAATGCTTTTGATTGTTTATGTGGTTTTGACTTAATTTTTTTTTGTCTCTTTAGCAGGTAATTGCTGCCATGGAAACACAGCTGTCCAATGGGCCAACTTGCAACAACACAAGCAACGGTCCTTCAACAATCTCAAACAACTGCTCTTCACCTGTAGAGTCAGGGAGCATAGAGGACAGTAAAACTAACTTGATAGTCAACTATCTGCCTCAGAACATGACCCAAGAGGAGCTGAAGAGTTTGTTTGGAAGCATCGGAGAAATTGAGTCCTGTAAACTAGTTCGAGACAAAATAACAGGTAACACATCTGTTAGTATTGCTATGGCTGTTTAATGGCTTGGGCCCAACAGATACACTGATTCCTGCATTTATTGGCATCTCTTATGTACATACATTTTGTCAATATATTGGCGCAAAATAACAATATTTCAAAATTTAAAGTAAAATTAGATGAAGCAATGAAACACTAAATCTTTTAACATTAAACTTAAGCCCAGATATAGTATCAGTTGGGCCCTGGTAGCAGTGTATCCATGCAATCCATGTCAGAAGCTTTTCTATTTATGCATGCACAGCATATGATTTCCACTTTGTATATTTGACATCCAGGATCATAAATTATGGACCTTTTTTACCCCCAATAAATGCCGAGCCCTGCATTTTGAAAGTCAGCCAATCATTCTGCATCTCATTATGGAAAATACTGGGCACCATCTTAATATTGTGCCGATTTAGAAATCCTACCAAGCAGCAACGTAAGGACTTTAATTGCCATATAAACTACTCTAAAAGGTAGGATGATACTAGTGCCACTAGCAAAATGGCATTTCTAAAATGACATTGAAACAGATACAATGAAATACGGCTCCCTTCTCGAAGAGTGTGTTTCGTTGGTTCTTTACTGCAAGAATTGTAAGGGTCATTCAAATTTAAATTGGACAGTTACATTCCTTATGTTTGGGCAGGTATAAGACTTGCAAATGCAAAATTGTCTTAATGGGAGTGCAGAGGCACACGCTGACATGGTCTTCATGACATGAGCAGCTAGATAATGGCTGAGGCTGCTGGATTCTTGCTGCTTGCAGTCTTGGTCAAGGTTACCAAGACCTTCTTCCATCTGCTTCTCATAACGCAGTCCAATAGTCAGGCACACAAGCGTCTTTTTAAGGATGTATACACACATCTGTTTCACTTGCATTTGATGCTGAAACATAAACAGGTTTAGCTGAGTGAACATATCTTTCCATTGAAATGAGGCTTGAGGCCAAGGGGCTCTTACTGAGGAGCACGAGCACTTTTTATAAAAACAATTATCCATTATTGTTATTCTGAGACTCCCAGGTAGTTGCCTTCATTAAATTAACATGGAAGATGTGCACCCAGCCACATCTGTCTTTTAAATATTAATAAGGTTTAATATTTTACAATGCTTATGTATAGCTGACCAGTATTCACAAGTCTTTCTTTGTATGGTCAGTACTGTTTTCTGCAGCTACAAATGGCTTTCTCAGCTCTTAAAAATGTCATCAAATGCTCTCAGCGTGTTTAGTTAAATAGTTTCTTCACACATACATACATAGTTTCTTTTATGTGGTCTTCTATTAATCTTTCTATAAAGAAGCACTTCTATTATATGGGCATTTACAATAACAAACTTCTAAAGTTAAGTGCTCAGAATGCTTTCATATTTCATGTCAGTGGAAACAAATGGCGGCAAGAGGAAGACCACAAGCAGAGTGTTGGTGTGTTTGTGTGGATGGAAGAAGTGGGGGCTCTCATAATGTATTTTCTGAATTTAGACTTTTGGCATGCAGTGATGATGAAAATTGTCAAGTGTTCAGTCTTGCATGGAATAAATGCCCTTGTGTAGCCATGCATACAAGAAATGCATTTGATTGTTAATGTGTGAAATGGGTTGAGCTGAATGACAAGTGATCCTCGTTTAAAATCACTGTTGAGCACAGTCTGCTTGGGTGATTGAACATAAACATGCTTGATAGGTTGCATATTTAGTGGAGCAAGTGTGAACATAGCACTCCAAGTAATTTAAGTGCAAGGAGCAAAATGAAACAAGTTGTTTGAAATCAGCCTCCCCTTGAGTGAAAAGGACTTGAGGTGATGCTAGATGCCACCATGAAGTGGGGCAGTATAAATGTATATTCAAATACTGTCAAATAACTAAACATTTGTATGGTTTGAGCAAGAAAACAATTTTCTGTAACTTTGCTGACCACTCAAATTTTTAGTTTGATCTTGTAGATGACAAAAAAAGCAATAGATGCAGACTGATTTTGCCAGAGGGTGTGTTCCACTGTGATGCTGCATGCATGTTTTCTTACATAAGTGGGCATTAAAGAGTGAAAATGTTCATTCAGAGCTTGAGAGCTAAATAGGCCTAATCTACTTCACCTTGTAGATTTGCTCTGCTTTAATGTTGGTTAGATTATTGGCACAAGTCAATTAACAAGTCAATACAAAATAGTTTTATATAGTAAATGTGTATGTTCTAACTCTGAATCACCTGCACAAATTGTCTTAATGTTACATTAAAATATCAATAATGTGGAAATCTGAGATTTCTAAATAAGTAATGTTTTTGTCCACATGCAGTGCTGCAGTGGTGAACAGAAGCATACAGTTACAATAACTTACTCGCACAACTGTTTGCAGTCTTACCTTTTTAGGAGTCTAAATAGTCTTCTGGTCATCAACCTCAAATGGGGGGGGGGGTCAGAATATTTTAAAAATGGTTTTGGCCCAGCCCAGGATGGTAGAAATGGAGAATCGCAATTCTTATCTTCTGCGATTCAGAATTGATTCACAAATGTCAAAAATCAGTTTTCTAAATGTTAGTTAATAACGTGATGTTGATGGAGTCAAAAGGCAGAACTCAACTGTGAGGGCAGTGCAGCACCTGGCCAGTCTCTAGCGTGCACATGCTAGAGTTATCTTGTAGTTCATCTTTTAAAAAAGGCAGTGTTTGGGTGCATTTTTTGATTTAATGACTCGATAATTACCTTTGGGAGATGAATGTGAAGTATATTGTGAATAATTACGTCATCACTCAAAGACTGACGTTAGTGGAGCAGAGCCGCAAAGTCACAAATGAGTAACAAATGACCCGCAGTAACAAATGAGACGTGCTGACCGACTGCTCCAGCACTTAAACAACTTAAACAACTCTGGGGTGAAGAAAATAACTCTGTGCTCAGTCTGTTTCACTTCAGAAACCCTGCACCCGTTCAGCATCTTTTGACAACGATGGCTTTCCACGGGGTTGACAGTGCAGCAGAGAAGCTGCTCTCGTCTACTGGAGACATAACATTAATACCAACACAGCAGAACACTCTCCTTCCTCTTACTGCAGAGCGAACACGCCAACTTCTGTTTTTACAAAAGTCATTTAACCAGTGATGCTGGTCAATAAATTACTTTCATTTTGTTAATCTCATACAGGCAGAAGACTTGTCAGATGCTTTCTAATTAATTAATTAATTAATGCAGTTAACTTTTTAAAATCAAAAAGCTGCAGACCATTTATAACTGCCAGGTATGTTTTATATTACATTTCAGTGGACTAATGACACTGGTGAATGGTTTGGCACACAGTGTGCTGGAGTTATAGACTTAAATTAGTGCCCCTTTTTCTGTTCATTCAATTTAGAACGGGTTTTGAATCGATTCCGAATCAATTCATACACCAAGAATCAGAATCAAATCATGATATTCCCAACGATTCACACCCCTACCGTAAGGACAGTATAGCAAATAAAAGTCATATTCCCTTTAGTGTGTTTTTAAGTTCCCACAGCTATTAAAATCCTGACTTCACACCACACAGTATGCGACCACACATTAGCGTCTTTTCCTTTTCAAGCAAAGGGATGTTTCTGCAAATATTGTTTGCAGTAACATTAACAAAGAATGTTTACATGTTTACCATACTTGGTATAGTGTTTGTCAGTAGTTTGTGGCTTGCTCTGTCTTGAACTGGTGTTTAGGTCCATGAATGGCATTGCAGTCATGTTAATCTTGTATTTGAACGATGTAAAGTTGTACAAATCTGTTAAACTTGATTGTCTTGTTAATTTCTAGCATACACCTGCATGTACACCTTATACATAAGCAAGAAATGTAGAGTATAGAATTACAGTCTGTTTGTTTTCAGAATGGGAGGTTCTGTGATAATGGAGTAGGTCTGACAGTTGCACCAGCATCTTAAGTGAAACAAAGTGTGTAGATGGGGTCTGTTCACGGCACACTTCCAAGAGCTCTTAGCATCAGTGGTGATCTGATTTGGAGTAATTAAAACAAATTGCATAAAAACAAATTGCCTTTTTATTAAAGAAATACAAATGTAGCCAGCTGGAAAGGGTGAGTTCTTAGCTGTCAGGTTGGCAGCAGATACTTGTCAAACCAGGCACTAAAGGAAGGCAAATTTCTTTTTAGGTAAATGTATAAACAGCTCTGACATAAACTAATTCAAGCTTGTGTGTGTTTGGGAAAAACAAAACAGATAACAGGTTTTATGGTTCCAGTGCTAGTTCTGACGGAGTTGGTAAAGTTGCAGAGTGCCCGTTATCGTGATGTGGTGATTGAGCCATGGTTAGTAATAGTTTTATTTAGGTATTTACAGTATATTCTAGGGTTGGACGATATATACTGAACTGGCATATGAAGATGTCCACAGTGAAATATCATGATAGAAGATTATATTATTGTTTGGGGGGAGAGGGTCATCTTAGGGGCGGCAACTCCTTTCTTTTTGTTATACTATTTATATGTATGTTGGATACGTAAATTGTTTTGAGTTTGAGAGACTGACTATCATAGTAAAACCATGAAGCAAGTATCTAAAAGCATTGGTGTAGCCCATTTAATCTAATTTAACCAGACCCATTTAAATAATTTTGAATTTTGTGTATTATTCGTTTAAAATAATTGCATAATTCGTTCTGCACAGCAAAATCTTGACTGTTAAATTGTGTTAACCAAACTCTTTGAATATAAAATGGAAATCCTGAGTTTTAGCCTACAAAGTGTGCACTTCAGTTTTTTTGTTTTTTTTTTCTAAATTGGAAACAACTGTTTTATTTCATATTATAGTCATATTTTATTGTCTTTTATGGCCTTTACCTAATCTGAAAAAAGTAATGAATTATTTGAGGTTGCTGAAGACTGGCCAGGTAATTACTCTAAGCTGGGGCGGCTTCAAATACAATGTAGGAAAATTGGAATTTAAACAGCCAAGATGTGGCAATGAATCAGCAAGTTTCCCCTAGTCATTATAATATTAATAATTCATTGATATTTTTCTAAACAGTATTCTTAGTTAAATGTGCAGGGCGAGACATAGTGAAAAAAAGGGTTAATAACAATATTATGATTAGAAATTATTTGTAGCACTTTGCTTCATGTTTTTCAAAGACACTGGAATTACATTATTTTTTTGTCTTTTTGTAATTCCAGTGTCTATGGGTATTGTCAATCTCTGCTTGGTGTAATTTACTGTGTGGCATGCAGATTTGATCTGGACTGGCATCAGTGGCGATCTGATTTGGTGTGTGTGTGTGTGGCAGGGTGCGCCCCGGTCTTGGTATAGGCCCGGTGGGGGAGGAAGGCTTTTCAATCACAATTTTACGATGGTAGAGGGCTCAGTGGTTGACTTTAATTACAATGGTTCATTTAAAGATGTTATCAAGGAACTTTGTAAACAGGCCTCTAGAGCTATGTTTGCTTTAATGTGTAGGAAGTTTGATTCACCAATGGATATTACACTAGAGCTTTTTGATAGGTTTGTGACACCAGTTATTGTTGTGTGTATGCGAGGTTTGGGGTTTGAGAAGACAGCCATTTTAGAAAGGTTACATCTGAAATTCCTCAAATATACAATAAAAGTTAAAATGTCAACTTGTAATAATATGATGTATGGGGAGTTAGGAAGATATATTGGTGACTATGTATTGGTATTAAAAAGAGAATTATTGGTTACCTGGTTTGTTGAAGGGGAAGGAAACAAAGCTCACCCGGGCAATGAATAAATGTTTGTTTAATTTATATATTACTGGAAAGTATGTATCACCATGGTGATAATATCAAACAGCTGAAGCTAGCAGTTGAGCAGAGGTTAAAAGATCTGTTTTCATGATCATGTGATTTATATTGTAAATCACAGAACTTTAAAATTTTATTTATAAGTATCTACTTTGTGAAAACAGGAGGTATAGCCAGGCTATTTGTGATGTCTAAGTTTCTAATAGCAGAATTCCTAAAATAACAGGAAGATACAAAGGTCTGGAAAAGAATAAAAGGTTTTGTAATTTATGTAATGACCACTGTCTGGGGGATGAATATCATGTTTTGTTTTAATGTAAAAAGACAAGTATCATTGAGAATAGAAAGTAGTATCTGCCAAAATATTCTGTAAACCATCCATCTATGTTTAAACTTAGATTATTATTACAGACAGATAAGTGAGGATAGTATGTAAAGTAGGTGCATTTTTGAGTAATGTTCTGCCTCTCGAGGTGACGTAGTCCATGCTATAGATCTGTTCTGGTTGTTTATTTTTGTACTGCTGCTTTGCTTTGTTTATACCACAGTGTGTGGTCTAGAGTAAATAAAATCTGAATCTGTTGGCCATTGTCCATCGGCCCAACCCTAGTATATGCATGTTGCAGTATGGATTTTTAATGAATTGATAACAGCATTTCCCATCAATAATTAATCAGGAATTCTATTAGGAATTATGCAGTTAAACTAGTATTTTTATGTAGTTTTTGACTGGTAAATTCTTGAATTGGGGCGGGAAAAACTGACTTCAAACTCAGTTGGGGGAAAATTAGGCCTTTAATGTTATTCAAAGCCTCCAAGTCATTTCTCAGGAATGATGCTCTGATTTCAATTTCAGCACTACATAAAACCCTATTCCCTCCAGACTGTGTTGCTTTTGTCTCTCCCTTGGCCCTGTGGCAATGGATTTAAGCCAGCCTACATCTGTGTACTGGTGCTACATCAGATGTTAAGCAATCACCAGAGAGATGCATGCTTCCTCTTTGCTTTAAATGTTCTCGCCTTGGCTGCTGCTGCTGCTTAGTCTTTGTGTCATTTTCCTCCCACTATGGGCAGCACTCGTCTTCTACTGAAAGCTGGGTGCAGTCCTCTGTTTTGAAAGAGCATCTCAGCATGTCTCCTCTACTCCTTAATGACAGCTCAAAGTGAGAGCAAGTTATTCTCTATAGGAACATGTTTAAGGATTCCCAATAACAATGAACCTACTGTAGCAGATATTTAGACATTCCATAAGAAGATATTCCTATGTAAGGTTGTAGCATGCCGACATACAGCATGTACAGTAGAACACTGTGTGGCAGGCAATATGCCCTGCAGGCTTAAGTAAAAGTGTCATATCACCAGCTCATTTCAAAGGCTCGCCATCTTTCTCCTGGCTATAACAGTCCCTGAGATGTAAGGTGAAATTAAGTTTATGAACTTCACTTGATCGCAGCAAAACAACCCATGAGAGCAATGACTCATAGTGGTAAGCCAGATAAGCCAGTATGGATGCATATAGGGCGTTAAGATTTACAGGAAAGCTAAGTTGATACCAGTGCTGCCAGCAAAATTTGATAGTTGCATGTCAGTTTTTTCATTTTCCTTGCTAATTCGTCAATGTGTTCTTATTTTTATCCACATTTAACTAACTATATATGAAATTAGTTTATTTTATCAGTGTCTAAGAAAAAAAAAAGCTATTTGAATTTAGCGAGTCTAATAAAAAAGATGTTTGTCAGTTTGGTAATGATGTAAGTTATAATCTCTGAGAGCCCAAATTGACATATTCAAATTGTGTATTTTGTCTGACAATCAGTCTGAAACCAAAATATATCCAGTTTACTATCATGTATAACAAAAAATGCTTTTTTTTTTCCTTGAAATGCCTGAAATGATAAATCAGTGATCAAAATAGTTGCTGATTAATTTTCTAACAATCAACAAATCAATTAGTTGACTAATCATTTCATCTCTAGTTGTAAACTGAACAAGTATAGACCTCTACTGTGGATTCTCCATCACACACGCTTGTGTTGCGATGGAGAGCCATGTCTCTTCTTACTCATCTCTGAATCCATCTTGTGCTTATATGTAACAGTGGGGTAAATTAAAATGTTAACTTCATCTGATCTTGTATAAAGTTTTAGATAAAATTCAAGTTGCTTATGTATTGTATTAATATGCTGAAGCTGCTTGAGCTGGTGAACTTGACCGGCAGTGGAATTGTGGAGAGACCCAGCAGTGTGGGTGGAGGAAATTGAATTGCCTCTGTGCACATAAAGAGTGGGTGTCAATCTATTGTACATTTTAGAGATAAACTGTGGAGGGAGGGGAACACATTGAGCCTCAGCTACTGCACAGTGTCAGAGATGAGTTGGTGTGAAAGCAGAGCAATTGCCTGTCATTTTTAATTTAAGACATATTTATCAAAGAGTTGGTTTTTGAATTTACAATGGGTTGGGCCAAATAGATGTTTGTTGTGATTGCGTTTATGACTTGTTTTGTATTCTGCCAGATAAGAAATAAAGATTGATATAGATGAACATCTATGTATCCTTGTAGTGCTAAATGACACTTGTTTTGAGTAAAATTGCATTGGTGTCATTTACCAATAATTTGTAAAAGCCATTTTTGTACATATACACAGAAATACATTGCAGGTGTTTGTATTCAGCAGTGAATGTGACATTGGGTGTATTTTCTTGTCTTGTGATTCCAGGGCAGAGCCTAGGCTATGGATTTGTGAATTATGTGGACCCGAAGGATGCAGAAAAAGCCATCAATACCTTAAATGGCTTGAGACTTCAGACCAAAACCATCAAGGTAAGATGTCATGCAGAGAAAATATATTTTCTTTATTGCTAACTTGCATTGACATGTTCATTTTTTTTCTCATCTCAACTAAGCAACCTAATCAGACACAATATCAATCATATTCAACTCACCGAAATTGGTTACCATTCATGACCAGTTGTTAAAAATCCAAGATATGCAGTTCGTGTCTAGATCTCTTGGTTGGAGTCGAAGCATAATGAGGCTAGAGAAATGTGGGGTGGAAAGGGAGCCTATTGTTAATCTGGGCACAGGCAGCTTTGCCTGGGCCTCAAGTAGAGCAGAACTGTTTCTATGGTTGCATGTGCTGTAGCACTGCTGTATGCCTTTACAGGGAGGTGGCTGCCATTAGCATTCATCAGGCAATGTAGCACTCAATGTGCTGGTGGAAAAACTCATTTGCTTCATATAGTGCGGCAGATTTTGTGGATGGTGGAGCCATATTATTAGATGTGGGGTTTTTTGTGTGTGTTAAAGGAGCTAGCCAGACCCTGTCTCACATTGGGCAGAGGGGTATTAGAGAAAATGTCTGGGGGCAAAATCATATTTTGCGATAGAAAATTCATGTTTGAATAGCACAAATTTAAGAGCTGCATGCTTTATTATTTATGCATTTTACATTTAAATATTACACTTGCCAGCCACTTTATTAGGTACACCTGTTCAACTGCTTGTTAACGCAAATATTTAATCAGCTAATCATGTGGCAGCAATTCAGTGCATTTAGATATATAGACATGGTCAAGACAATCTGCTGAAGTTCAAACCAAGCATCAGAATGGGGAAGAAAGGTCGGTGCCAGACGGGCTTGTCTGAGTATTTCAGACCTATACTGCTGATCTACTGGGATTTTCACACACAATCATCTCTTGGGTTTACAGAGAATGGTCCGAAAATGAGAAAATATCCAGTGAGCGGCAGTTCTTTAGGTGAAAATGCTTAATTGACAGCAGAGGTCAGAGGAGAATAGCTAGAGTGGTTCAAGCTGATAGGAAGGCAACAGTAACTCCAATAATCATTTGTTACACTAGAGGTATGCAAAAGAGCATCTGTGAGAGCACAACATGTCAAACCATGAAGCAGATAAGCTACAGCAGCAGAAGACCACACCAGGTGCCACTCCTGTCAGCTAAGAACAGGAAACTGAAGCTATAGTTGGCAAAGGCTCACTGAAGGCAAAAGGGGTGTTCAGTCCGGTACTAGCAAGGTGTACTAAAGAAAATGGCCAGTGAGTGTATATTGACAGTGGAAGATGTGGCGTGTTATGAGCCATGCCTCTTCATTCCCATGAAACAAATGGAACACATATTTTCCTTTCTACCTCCTCTTCCTCAGCTCATACCTCTGAAAGTAGAACATCGGAACGCTTTTCTTATATATGGCACATCCAAAATTCTCTAGCTGCTCTGTCAGAAGTGCAAATAAACCCCAGTGAGGTAGAGGAATATACTTTGCAAATATTAGCATCAAATGAAGTGTGAAGGTGAGACTGGGAGGGAGGCAGGGATGAGAAGCGGCGAGGGAGTTGCCTTGCTGTGGGCAGGGAGCTTAGCTTTCACGTTCACTTTGTCAGCCTTCCTTCAGAGCAGGAATAGAGGGAGTTTTGAGGTGGGGTGACCAAGTGGAGTTCTTATCGATTTGAGAGCACAAAAGGGAATCCTTTCTGGAGGTTTAATTAGTGAGTGAAGTTTTTTTTTTTTTCTTTCTTTGATAGTCATTGCATAAGATTGCAGAGAGGGTCTTGGTATAGGACCATTTAACACATCAGACACTGTAATTAAGTACAGCTGTGGTGTTATTCATGTAATTGATAGTCAAGTCACAAGAACTTGTAGCCACCAAATGGAGTGAATCTCAAGATACAGCAGACTCTGCAATGTTTTTTTTTTCCCCTCTCATTTAGTCCTCCATGACACCACCCTCAATCCATACTTGTACATCAGCTTCAAAACTTAGGCTGTACTGTATTGGTCCCTGCATGTTTGTTGTATAAATGTCTACATGAGTGAAAATGGGATGGTACACTGAGAAAAATGAATTTAAGACTACTCAGGGGTGTAATGATGTATTGATCCACAGGACCTGGTAGATGACTCTCTGGCCTCCCTCTGTTTTCTATTACTCGGCTGTGTTTATGAACAACTGTTGATTTATGCTGCATATTTATTAGCCTAAGTGCTGGGGGGTCTACAAACTGTAGAGACAGCAATGTGCAAGATTAGTTTTAAAAGGCAGCCACACTGCTCTGTTGTCTGTCCGTGTATGTAGGAATTTTGGTGAAATGTTGGATTTATTTTTAAATGAGAGCTGTCTAGACAGGCGCGATGGTTCATCCCTCTCTGTCAGATTTCCATCTGATGTGATCGACAGAAAATGTGCCAGTTTAACTTTTTCTGGACAGACTGATTTGTCACTGTCAATTTAGCTGATAAGAGTAATTCTTCAAGTTGCACTCGGCGAAGAAAAATTGGGTGACAAACACAGACCGTGGAGCAGACAAATTATTGCAGTACATCATCCCATTGTTGTGGTAACTGTTATAAAAACAAACCAAAAATGGAGAAAACTTGGCATAGCATTGGGACGCTTGGAGGTTTTCTTTCAGCAGTAAATTAATTCTGTTGTATTTTTATACAACAGAATTAAAATGTGTTTATATTGGTGTTTTCTCATTTCAGTATTTACAAAACTATTAAACTCCAACAAAAATCAACCCAAAGTTCTGCTTATTTTCTGACAGATCATTGTGTCTTCTTACTTAAGCGGCTGCTCAGACAGAGAGGAGGAAGCACATTTTATTTTTGCTGTATCTGAGTGAATTAAGCAGCTGTGGAGTGCTTTACAGTCTGTTTATTAGTCACAAACAGCCAATGACAGCAGAAATGTTTGCTTTAGCAGACAACTCTGTCGAGTGTCTCCGTGTGTGTGCTACAACTCACACTGATCTTAATTCTTACCCAAAACTCAAATTGCTTATCGTATTTTCTCCAGACCTTCTCCTTTTCCTCTCGTCTTTATGTTCATACAGCTCCACAGATTTGGGAAAAGCAAGAACTTTTGCTGAACTTGAAATATTTTAAAATTGGGAAGACTATTTGCCTCCACATGGAGCAAGTCTGTATCTGTTAATGTTTGCCTGTTTACATCAAATTTGTATCCATTCACATCATTTCATATAGTCTGGAAACTAAACCCTAAACTGAACACCTTAGTTTTCATACAAGTAATAACAGGCTTTTATTTCAGCAAATACATTTTGCTCTAACAGGAACTGCATTGGCCCTTAGATTTGCTTGCATTAGCAATCAGCATGGCATGAGTATATTTCAAGTGAACTCACAGATTAAATTAAAGTTAGTGTTTGCATTCTCTCTGCTAGAAATGGGTCAGCACATGTTCTCTACTCCTCGTGTTAGTTTGAACAAAAAGGTGATGAATACCCTACCCTGATCTTAGGCAATTTGTTGTAGAGATGTGTGCGTGCAGTACTGCATGTGATAAAACTGTAATAGACTAGTGTGCCGGTGGTCATGTGAACTGTCTCTGCCTGTAGGTTTCCTATGCGCGTCCAAGCTCCGCCTCCATCAGAGATGCAAATTTGTACGTCAGTGGCCTGCCAAAAACTATGACTCAGAAAGAACTGGAGCAGCTCTTCTCTCAGTATGGACGCATCATTACCTCACGCATTCTGGTGGACCAGGTGACTGGTGAGTGGGACATGACAGCTGTCACACGGTTTTGCTTTTTCCCCTTTTTGTTCATTTTTTTTTTGCACTACCTCTTACCTCCCTCTACTCCCCCCTAACAAAATGACACAGCCAGGCCTGAGAAATACATCAGAGGTGGTGGTGTGAGATCCCAAAAATGCAATTTTCCACTAGAGGTGTTCATAAATATGCATAGATGGATAGAATATGAAATGGGTGTAAAGTAGCAGGACTCAATGCTTCATAATTTCTTTTCCCCCTCCAATCTCCCTTCTGCCTGCACTTACCTTCTCTTGCTCTCTCCCCCTTTCTCTTCCCATCCCTGAGGTGTACATGCAATGCCTGTTTCATGGCAAGAAATGAAATGCATTTAGAGCAGTTATATTCTCTATTTCTCAGCTGTCATGTGGAAGCTGAGCCCTTATGAAACACTAATAAACAGAATCTTTCACTGAGACATTTCCCAATGGTTCTATCCCCGTGTGTTGCTGAAACGTATATTCCTTCAGGCACGCATTATGGGAATGGTTGTCTTTATTTTTCAAACGCACAGGACCACTTGTTCCTGGAGAATTCACTTTCATTTTACTTTAGTATTAATGGGAAAATCTGTAATCCAACTGTAAATAAAGGGGAAACCCAATCACCAAAATCTCAAGAGTCAAAACCAGATAGACAGACTAAATCTAAGTTCTGTTTTCAGAAGCTTTTAATAAAGTGGCCCCTCTGGACAAAATGGATTGGATACAAGAATTAAAGCAAATGTTGCAAATACTGAAACAAAAACCAAAAGCAAATGGACAAACATAAAGAAATGTGCACTAAAACAAGAAACCAAGCTCCTTTCAAACCAACAAAAAATGTGCAACAAGACAAGAAACATGGGGGGGATAACAGTAATGGACTTTTTTTTTTTTTTTTAAATTGGAAAAGGCAAACACATTGCAGCTCAAGGCTCATTGTCAGGCAGCAGGAAGACAAGACCATAAAGTTGAATACATGGATGACCCAAGAGGGCAATAAGAGGTAACTAAGTTAAAGGAGCAATGTTCATTTGAACTTACAAGATTTGTTGGCTTCTAATAAATGGCAACAAGCAGCTTGTGAATTGTGGCTACCTAGGTAGCAAAAAAGTAATATAAGGAAGTATTGTTAATGCCAACTTAAATCAGTATAACCTCACCATGGAGCTACTAGCAGCAGCTATTTTAATGCAACCTTTCTAGCTGTGTGTAAAGTTTGAATTTATAATTGTTTTTATTACTGCAGTGTGCCACAAAAGGTGGCACAAATTGAACATAGATACAGCAAAACAAAGCAGACACTGATACAAGAACGTTATTAAAACCAGGACAGATTTAGAGTTATGTACAGTATGTTGGTGGGAGATGTGAATGTACGTGTGGCCATGGGAATTTATGGCTATGTGTGGGGAAGGGATGAGAGGAAAGAGGATGAAATGAGAGTGAAGGAGAGGAAAAGATATGCGAATAAGAAATGCTGCATATATGTATGCGTACAGTCATTTATAATTGCTAACATTGTTACAGTGATGTTTAACCATAGTCAATTCTATTTTCACCTCTTACTGCCCTCATGGGACGCCCGTGCTCATCACAATCTTCAGTCTTGTTTTTTTCCTGCTGCTTTCTAATGACCCTTGATGGGAAAGCTTCAGTATCTTTGCCATTGTTCAGTCAAAACAAGTCTAATGTTCACCCATGTTCCCCAGTTTTATGTTTTCGCTGCACACTTTTGTTGATTTGTAGTGGGTCTCTAATGTTTATGCGTCTGCCTTTTTTATGTGCATCAGTTTTGGCAGTATTTCTCGGTGTGGGTCACATTTTCTTAGTGTCTTGGTTTTGTTCTTGTATACATTTATGTACGGTGGTGCTTGAAGGTTTGTAAACCCTTTAGAATTTGCTCTATTTCTGCATAAATATGACCTAAAATGTGATAAGATTTTCATGTAAGTCCTAAAACTAGACATCAATTAAACAAATGAGATAAAAACATTACTTGTTCATTTATTTATTGAGGAAAATGATCCAATGTTACATATTTGTGTTTGGCAAAAGTATGTGAACCTCTAGGATTATCAAATGTGAGTCTGGGAGGCCCTGCCTTATTTAAAGAAGAGAAATGGTGTTGGTGGTGTTAACTATCAAAGTCTGAGCTTCACAACACGGGTTTATGGAAGTGTGTCATTGCTCAAACAAAGGAGATTTCTGAGGACCTTTTTAGAAGAAGAGTTCTTCATGCTCACCAGGCTGGAAGGGGTTACAAAACCATTTCTAAAGAGTTTGGATTCCACCAGTCGACTGTCAGGCAGATTGTGTGCAAATTGAAGACATCCAACACCATTTTTACCCTCCCCAGGAGTGGTCGATCTATAAAGATCACACCAAGAGCAAGGTGTAGAATAGTCCTGGAGGTCGCAAGGGATCCCAGGGTAATGTTTAGGAAACTAAAGTCCTCTCTTGCAGTAGTTACAGTCAACATTCATTAGTCCACCATCAGGAGAACATTGAACATCAATGGTGTGCAAGGCAGAGTTCCAAGGAGAAACCCACTACTGTCCAAAAAGAACACTGCTGAACCAGGACAGCTTGCAATCATTGATGGAACAATGAATTCTGAGTTGTACCAGCAAATTCTACAGGAAAATGTCAAGGTATCCGTCCGTGAACTGAAGCTCAAAAGAAAGTGGGTCAGCCAGCAAGACAACAACCCTAAACACACAAGTCGCTCAACCAAAGAACGGTTGAAGCAGAAGAAAGTTAATGTTTTGGAATGGCCAAGTCAAAGTCCTGACCTTAATCCTATAGAAATGCTGTGGAGGGACCTGAAATGGGTAGTTCATGCAAGGAAGCCTTCCAACATCCCTGAGGTGACACTGTTTTGTAAGGAGGAATGGGCTAAAATTCCTCCAAGCTGATAAACAGTTACTAGAAACGGTTAAATCAAGAAGTGTAATGTTTTTGTCCCATTTTTTTAAATTGGGGTTCCCTTTATGTAGTTTTAGGACTTGTGTGAAAATCTGATCACATTTTAGGTCATTTTTATGCAGAAATTGAGAAAATTGTAAAGGGTTTGCAAACTTTCAAGCACCATTGTATGTTGTCCTTAGTGACCAGTATTAAAGCTTTGTTTACATCAGAAATGTTTCTAAAACATCCAAGAGGGAGTCTAAATTTTGAGTGACTTGTTGATTAATGCTCAAAATTGCAGTCCTCCCTTTATACAGAAAAATATATCAAATATATTCTCAGCTATTAAATAATTTTCACCTCACGATTCTCAATTCAGTGTGAAGCCTCAATAAAAAATTTACAGCATTATGGGCCAGTGATGCACCTAACAATCAGCAATGTACTGCACTTTGAAAATTTTACCAAAAAAAATTCAGATAAAAAGAATCATGGCACTGTGAAATAAAGAAATCTGCATGCTTGCCCTAATGAACTGTTTTTGCACTCCTAGATTACTGTTTGATCCATGTCAGTGAAGTTGACCCTGCAGATCAGGAGTGAGTGTTTGTACAGCTGTCAGCGGAAACTCAGCACATGACTAATCTTTTGTTCATGGACTCTCCTCAGGCGTTTCCAGAGGGGTTGGCTTCATTCGTTTTGACCGGCGAGTTGAGGCTGAGGAGGCCATCAAGGGTCTGAACTGTCAGAAGCCGCCTGGTGCCACAGAACCAATTACAGTCAAGTTTGCGAACAACCCGAGCCAGAAGACCAGCCAGGCACTGCTGTCCCAGCTGTATCAGTCACCCAATCGAAGGTACCCAGGACCCCTCGCACAGCAGGCACAACGCTTCAGGTAAAAGGGGCACACCAAAAAAAAAAAAAAAAAACACTGATTAGAGTTAATACTGCTAGTGATGTTGAATCTACTGACCCTATGAGGCCTTTGAAATTAGCATTTAAATTGTTTCACAGCAGTATTATGAAAGTATTCTGTGTTGGAGCTCATCAATACTCTGGACAGAATAATTCATCCCCATATTCACATTTTCAACTTTGCTGTGTTCCTCCTGTTGCAGATGTAGGCCTACCACACAATTCGGTTTGAGTAGGTTTTGACAAATATGGAGATGAGATGAGCAATACTCTGAGAGATAATTCAATCAGTGGTTTGGGTTTTTTGACATAAGCCTAAGTTAGTGGCCATAAACCTGGAAATTAATCCATAAATGAATCAGCTTTTCAGTCCACTGATTGACCTTGGTGGTGTGCAAAAATGTATTTTTTTTTTTTTTTAAATCACCATTTCTGGAAATCTAATTTTCATGTAATAAGCTATGAGAGCCTTGCTGCAATATTTCTAGCTTAACCTAACACGTTCAGTCAACTAGTTAATAAGGACCTGATAGTTGTGGGAAGTGCATGAGTGGAACAACTCACTTTAATTATGGTATCAGAACTATTACTCATCTCTGTCATCCTGTCAAAAGGTATTCATCAACCTCACGAAAAGCATTCAGTATATTGAAAGTAACGTGTATGTGTGTTGGTCTTATTTTTAGGTTGGACAATCTGCTGAACATGGCCTATGGAGTCAAAAGGTAAACTGATTTTCTTTTCTAGATTTCATAGTCTGCTTTAATTGACCCTGTGGGAAATTCAAACCTAACATGAGGGAGCTGATGGAACACTTTTTTTTCACTCCTTGTGTTTATTTCCTGCATGAGCTCTTGGCAACCTTGCATAGGTAGTTAACGCTGCATAAGGTAGCACTGATTAAATATGTGGTTGTTGATGAAAGAAAAATGCTTGTGTGCACCCCCCTACACACAATGTACAAACACATATATACCTAATCCAAATGGTGCAAGTGAATCAGGCTGTTTGTCTTGCAAAAGCAGCAAGTGATGATGTAAATATTGTGCACATGCTTTATGTTTCGTGTGTAGGGAACATGCTCCTCAGATCAGTGATGGGTGTCACTGAAGGCTACCTGCTCCTCTTTGGCCAATAGCTTTTCAATGCTACAGCTTACTGATGCTGGATGCTGTGGTGGCTGACACGGATTTTGGGAATAAAACATTTCTGCTCATCACTCATTCCTGCACACTCAGCAGGAGTCCCTTCCTATAGTGTTTCAGTGTAAGTGCTGGGGCAATTAACTTCAGTTGTTCTGTGTGAAAATGCATTCATGCAAGTTCAGCTGAAGATAATGTGAGGCTTCAGCAGTCAAATGTATGAAGTCAATCCGAAACTGTGCTCCTAGATCACACTGTGAAACACGTCCCCAGACAGCTGATTTGGAGCTTTCGCGACCAAACACAGCCTGAGGAAAAATCCTGATGGTCTCAGAACTTCAGGACCAAATTTTCACTATTTGTCTTTTAGGACCCATGTTTACAAACCAACTAATCAACATGAAATGATGCGGAATACACTGGTTGGCATCACTTTTTTTTTCTACTTCCATTGCAGTGCTGGTAATTGACCACGCATTCATTACACAATCTGACATGGTTTAAATTAATATAGTGCAGTCTAACACAGATTGCTACCAGTATTTTATTAGACCCATCTTGCACTTGTTTATTTTGACTTACAATACACAATCATTGTTGTCGCACAGTTTAAAGTCTCCTTTAGTCAAATCAAGTAGGTTTCTTCCACATTTTGGGTCACTTTAGTGCAGAATTCCCTGGATAGTGTTTCCTTGCTGAGCTGCAGGAGATGCACTATTACTATACTATATTACTATATTTTGCACTCATGACTAGCTTTGGAAGATCCCTACTTGATTTGACTAACGAGATTTATCAGAATAAATATTAACCTACTTTTTAAAATTCACATTGAGGCATCATTACTACTTGTGACTAATAACATGCAGGAACAGTACATGATACCAAACAAGGCTCTAGTTCCATGCTTTAATAAATATACTCTATGTAACAGAGTATTTTGCAGTTGCACAGTAAATTGATAGTCAGACATGGCACATTGTCTGCTCAGCTGCAGTATGTTAGAAGCTGTGTGTTCTGAAGTGTACTGCTGGACAAACTGTGCAATAATGACACTTTAATTACCTCAATAAATGACATGTTTTTACATGGCTGCCAGTGTGTATGATGAAGCTGTATATCTGAGTGGCCATGGTGACGGCCCTCTGTTATACTGGCCAGGCTGTACAACATACACTTGAATCCCTTTAAGTACATTGCCACCAGTAAAACTTAGCAAGTTTAGTCATTTGTGCTTTACACTTAATTTACCTGTAATTTTTTAACGTGTTCTTCCTTAAAAAAAAGAAAACAAAAGGGTTGTGAATAAAGTAAGGCTTCTGACATTGATGCAGTAAGGTGCTTTAATCTCAACATAATGTCACAACATGTCTAGATTAAAGCATTGTCTACACTGCTTGTCTACATAACAAAGGACAGAATTTTACAATCTTACTTGCTATTGCACAAAATTGCATACATGTATTTTGAGCTCCATGCTCTTACCTTGATCTATTATGGACAGTGCTGTCCTGTTTTAAACTTTGTTGCATCAGATGTCTTTCAGGATTCACCAGGATACCAGTTTGTCTAAGTTCAGTTTCTATAAGAATGTCTTCCTCGAGTATGATTGAAGTCCAGTCCTGTGAAAGCTCAAAGGCCCATCACTGGCGACAATAGACTTGTGATTTCTTTTCTGCCCTGCTCGTTGGCTGACGTCTTCGTTGCCAAATCTCTCCCTGGGTCCTTGATGCTGGGAGCACACCTGTCATGGTGGATGTTCCCTGAGAGGCCAACTGGAGCAGCTAATCTTACGTGACACCTGCTGCAATAATTCATAGCCTTTCCATGCACTTTGAATTTTGTTTCATCAAACTGTAAAACCACATTTACCAAAGACCTGGGCTTTTGCGTGCTTTTTATTCCAAAATTGGCACAAACTCAAAATTTAATATGCCACTTTATTTCCCATTATTATTTCAATTTTTGTTTTTGAGTAAATAATTATGTCATGTATACAAATTGTCCATTCTGGAAACCTGGTAGGCACCTGAGGATTTAAAAAGCAGCTACAATTTCCAAGGGAAAGTATAGAAAGTTCTATTTGTAATCTGCAGCTCTGATATAACTGAATGTGCAAGCATGTTGACTTGTACTGCTCTGTTTGCTACACAGTCAGCTCAACTGACTTTTTTTTTTTCTTGTCATAACTTATTGTCCAGCTGCAGAAAGAATATCTTGATCATCTAATGATTTATGAAAGATTCTGAAGTGAAAAGGTTTTAACACTATGACTGTCAACATGGCTCAGAATGAAGCATAGCTAGTGATGATCCCTGTAGAGACTCGTCAAAATCTAACCCTTATCTTATAAAAAGGCCCATTTTGTTCTCATTTTGGCTCTTGCCTTGAACCATGTTACTTTTTGTATTTTACAGCAGGTTCTCCCCTATGGCCATTGACGGGGTGACCAGCTTGGCTGGCATCAACATCCCAGGGCACGCAGGCACTGGCTGGTGTATCTTTGTCTACAATCTGGCTCCAGACGCAGATGAAAGCATCCTTTGGCAGATGTTTGGGCCATTTGGTGCTGTCACAAACGTCAAGGTTATTCGCGACTTCAACACAAACAAGTGCAAAGGATTTGGTTTTGTCACCATGACTAACTACGACGAGGCAGCCGTGGCCATCGCCAGCTTGAATGGATACCGCCTTGGGGACAGAGTGCTGCAAGTCTCATTCAAAACCAACAAAACACACAAAGCCTAATACCCACTGAGATTGTTTCTAGAAAACTCAGCAGAAAATGGAAACAGAAAATGGAAGCGTATCGACCGTAACTTTCTACATTAGTAAACAGCTTTGTAAATCAGTGTTACGAAGAAAAACAATATTTAGCGTCCAACAATGTGATTTTTTTTTTTTTCATTGCTACGCTTTGAATCTTCTCAATATACTTTAAAAACAGGAAAAAAAAAACTGCAGGTTTTAATGCCTGTGATGTTGAATTCTTTTGCTGTCTTTACAGATGGACCCTCTAAAACGTTACTATAGGTTTTGTCATTTTGTTGCGCATCTGCTTTGAAACAGTAAGTCTTGTAAGGTTATGTGTAGTGATTTTCTTTGTATTTTTCTGTGTCCTGATTTGCCTTAGGTGCGTTATGCCTTCAGTGGTTAGCAAGTACTTATTTTGAACTATTTGCGATTTTGTTGATTTTGTAAGTATTCCGTTTATTGTAATATGAGTTGGTTATTGGTTGGCTGCATAATGTTGCTTATTGTAAATTTAACGGATAAAAGACAAAAAAAAAAAATTCTTAAAGCAGTACCTTGCCAAAGAGCTAAGAACCTCTTTGATGTGGGTTTAAAAAGCATCTATTTTTATAAAAAGAAAAATTTGGAGAAACTTTTTACTGGACCTGGAACAAAATATTTTGACTTGGATACTTTGAGAAATATCTTCATATGACACCTTGTGAGCTTTTGAACTTTACAAGAAAGTTTGCAGTGGTTGAAATTTCTGGAGAGATTTATGATGTAAAAGATACCTTTTGAGATCTTTGTATTATCTTTAGATTATAGAATCAATGGCAGTGCTGGTTTCATTTGTAAAATCATCTGTGGGTGCCCCCGTCATCCTGGTTGTTATGACTAGCAGCTCGCTTTCCGACTTAATTTGGAAACGGACAAAAATACAACTTATTCGCAAAAGTGCATGCAAAATTATAACGCGGAGATATCTTAAAAGGTAAATGGGGGATAAAAATCAGTTCTTCCTAAAGGATTCCCTTCAGACGGAGCCCATGGTGTTTTGTGGTGTACCTACAATATATCATTAGACTGATTGTCTTAATATCAACCAATAAGGGTTTTTACATACTTTGTATGAAAGATTGAGGACAAGCCAATGAAGGCAGCAGCTTAAGAAAACTAGTCTGAAGAAAGAACGGATTACTCCTGAGCTTTGAGCTATGTAAATAAGTCCTTTTTTATGTTGGGTATTTGGCAAATTTCTTTTGGTTCTAGTTTGGACTTCATTGGAAAGTGTGATATTATATATATCGTTTTCTTTTTTCTTTAATGGAGTATGTAAGGTATTTTCATTTAGGATATTAACCTTTTTTTAATTTCAGTTTCCCTTCAGTTGAAATACTTGATTTGTTGTCCTATGGACTAGCATTACAGTGCATCAAATTTGTTGGTTGTTTGGTCTGTAGATAGTCTTGCTTCGTAAAAAAAAAAAAAAAGGTATTAAGAAACTATAGACATTTGTTTTGTTTTTTTATATATAAACATTATAGATATATATTTATGTGGTAAAGAATGGATATAAACCACAGTTTTGAACTATTTGATTACTTTTTTTTTTCATACTCATATATATACGTAATGCATATAACCTGTCTTTAAAATCGTAAAAAGGTGTATATTGCTTTATTCACTTTGGGGGAAGGTCAGTGAAGCAGTTCCATTAACAACACGAAATTGGTTGCAAGAGTTTGACGAACAACATCTTACTCATCTTTAACAACAAATGGAGGCTGGTCGAGCCTTAGATGCACTGAATACTGCACCTGCATCCTGCTTGGTATTTAAACCAATTACTAGTCATGCTTCCCCTTAAAATGAGCAGTGTGCTATGCATTATATAATTATCTTTGCAACTGCTTTTTCTTGTTTATCTATTCCTTCTTTGTGTTACTTGTAAAAGTTAAACTTTAAGTCTAGATGAGTTGTGATACTTGCTGCTGTGGGGTGGGGGACTACATTTTTCATGCCTGACCTGCCATTATTAAAAATAATTTTTCTTTTTGTAACTTCCTCATGATGATTTGGTCTTGACAAATTGTGCTGATGGTCTGGAATGAAAATATGTTCCCTCCCACCCCTCTTATCTCAATTCTTAATGTGAGAATGATTATTTATTTGAAGTTGTATAGTCTGACTTGGTTCACAGCATTTTTGGAATAGAATATCTTCTGTTGAGTATTTAAAAGGATGTACATGTTCTTTACTTTGTGTTTGGATACTTTGGATTTTTTCCATGTTCAGTACATCAATAAATAAGTTGAAGGGCAATGCAGCTTTGTGAATGGATCTTATCATTCCTTTTTTCCTGTTTGCTAAAAAAAAAATGATTCTGCCAATTTAAAATGAAAAAATTTTAAAGTTGGCCAGGGAAATATGTATATTGTAAATCTGCCTCTAATTCCAGTGAATCCTGAGCAGCATGAACAACCAAACTCAACTGCTGAACTCTTTGTTCCTCAAAATCTGCAAAATGCACGATTTGAAGGAATGGCTTGACATTTTGGGAAATGAACTTAATCAACTTTCTTGCTGAGTTTGATGAAAAGATACCACATTTGTCTGTCCACTAAGTCATGCTCTTTAGCTTAGGTTAGCATAAAGACTGGAAGCAGGGGGAAATGGCTAGTCTGTTTACTGGTGCACCTGACAACTGGTGCTCACTGGACCCTCGTCACTGTGATATTGCCAGGCAACCACCAGCGGAGACTCCAGGAAGTAGCTGCACCTGGCCAAGAAATAGACTGGCACTGTGACACTGTATCTTGTCATTTCTATACTTAGGGTATAAATGTATGGATTAAACAAATGTGAAAATGTGTTCTTTAGCTTTAGACGTACTGAAAGGAAGATTTAATGTTACTTTTAGAAAGAGCCAGGCTAGCTGTTTTCCCCTGTTACTTGTCTTTGTGCTAAGCTAAGCTAACCGTCTCCTGGCTGCAGCTTCATATTTACCATACAGATATGTGATATGTTGAGATGTGATATCCTTTCATCTTTTTCTCAGCAAGAAAGCAAAAAAATGTATTTCCCAAAATGTCAAAATACTCCTTTAATGTGACCTGATTCAGTACATACTCATCAGGGACATTTCATCTTTTTTCTTTGTGAATTATTGACATTATCTCATGCTTTTGTTTCAAAATAGCTCTAAGGAGACCATGTTTTTGTTCTAGCGATGAATGCTACACTTGTCAATTGCTACTGTGATTAGGAGTAAAGTTGAATCTCTGACCTTAAATTGTAGCTGCCATCTTTTACATTGTCTTGTACCTTTTCATTGCACAACAGGTTGAAGTTAAAGGAAGGACAAATACACAGTAGTATAAATACACGTCATTTTAAAGCTTTCAAAATCAAATGTCTGAAAAAAATGATCTGTTTCCAAGTAACCTCAACAGATAATTGAGGCAGAGTTCAGGTGCTGGCTTGAATGTGCTGTCACAAAGAGCAGCACAAGGCTTGAAGGAAGAAGCCTGATATAGAGTATTGATTTTTTTTTTTTTTTTTTTTTCCCCTTTTTCTTTTTTTTTTATCTCATGCTCCACTTGAGGCCGACAGCCTCGCTGAAGATGAAATGGCCTGCTTTGAAGTGTGCTTCCCTACCGCGCTGACACCTCACACTGCCCGACTGTCATTTTAGGGGCATTGCAAGGACGCAGATGGAAACCACACCACCTTTTTGTAAAGAAAAGCTTCTCTAAAGTACTCACTGTTTGGAGAGGGGAAAAAAGTTCCAGCTTGATGTGCAATTTAATGAAAACAATATTTACAGCACGCTCCATCATCTAGTCATTCTAGCACTCTGTGTGGCTAGCAGAAGATAAGGAGGCTAATCTGTAGCTGCTTAACAAGCTTTCAGTCTCTACGATATTTACTGTTCCATTAGCCTGCATGTTAGAACACAAGTAATCTTTCCTGACAGCAGTTTTTAGTTTGAAAGGAGTCATTTATGCTGTTTAAAAGCATCCTTTTTGTCAATATTAAGATTGCATGGCACTTGTCGAGTTTGCTGTGCTTTACTGGAAACAGATATTGATGTGAGGAGCTTTGAGCTGAGTGACGGCATGTTTGGTTCTTATCTTGTTTGAGGCTCTTCTCCTAACTGAAACTGGTCTCATCATGGTAGACAAGTTACATGATTGGACATCTTCAAGCTATATGTTGTGATTACATGCCGTTAAAAACAAGATTAGGCAAGAGGCTTTAGTAGTTAATGGCCATCACAGTTGATGTCATATCCTTATTTGATGTAAAGAACACATTTTTAGTCTGTGGGTTTCTGCAAGCAGCAGACTGAATCATCAGTGTTCTGACTGATGCTTGAAAATTACTTTGACTTCTTTTTGACTGCTTTGGACAAGCAGTCCTTCAGATCACAAGATGAAGCACAAGGGACAAAAATGAGCTTTTAACTTTGAAGAGTATACCATTTTATCCTGAGTGACGTCTCAGTGCCTGCTATGCAAAAGGCCAAAATATTACACTGTGTATTTTGATGGAAAATGCCATTGGCAAAACTAAAGGGAGAAAAAGTCATTACCTTGCTGTGGTACCATCTTGTCTATCTACAGCAGTGGGTCCCAACCTTTTTTGTCAGCCTGTCAGATGAATTTCATCAACAGTACCCACCATGTTTTAAATGTATTCATTTAAATTGATTTTTGACAAGACATTATTTAACACTGATAATTTTATAAAAGTGGATATTGGTACAATAATGCTTCCATACAACTGAACTGCCAATATTTGTCATTGTGGTTAAACTTGCATTTGCACTACTTTCAGTGGCAGAAGTTGCATGTTACAACTATTTATTCATTACTTTCATGTCGCTAACAATTTCAACCATTTATCCATACATGTAGCCAACTATTTCAACTGTTAAAGCATTTACTTTAGCTAACTATTTCAATTGTTTATCTGTTATTTTTAGCTAACTATTTTGTTTATCCTTTAGCTTTTTCAAACATTTCTGTCACATTATTCAACTATTCATTCATTTCTTTTAGCTAACCTAATACAACTCTTTATGCATTCCTTTTGGCCAACTAGTTCAACCATTTATTCATTGTATTTTATTCATTATTTTTCAACTTTTTATCCGTTATCTACTTATTTCAATATATACTATTTATCAATTCCCTCTAGTTGTCTCTTTCCCATTGTTTTTAGCCAGCTATTTTGACCATTTATTCATTACTTTTAGCCAACTATTTCAACTTTCCTTCTGGCAACAGCAGAAGAACCCCCAGTTAGGAAAAACCTGTCTAAGGAGTAGTACAATGTGGTTTAGGTTGCCTGTGATATTTTGATTAGGCTTTTTTACACTTTAGTGCTAGTCGTTGGATTTTCTAGTGTATAAAAAACCCTTTTTCCTGGATGCCTATGTAAACTGTAAACTGATGTTGCTTTGACCTGCAGTTCCCACTTGGTCAATCGTAGAGATTTGAGCTCCAGCAGTGTGTCCTCTATACACTTTCTCTTTACCCTACCCTACATTTTATTCTGTGTTAATGAAGAAAAGGGTCACACAGATGGTCCCTCCATTATCATGCCACCCATTTGCTGCTCACCGTCATAACCCCCTTGCACCCGCAAACCTAACGTACTGTAGCATGGTATGTAATGGGCCAGAAGATAAATAAAACATGCTTGTACATTTTGTCCAGAGCTGCTGATGTCAGCAGATGCATGTAAACACATTTGCATGTATGGTCTGTCTGCCACCGTGATTTATAGTCCACCTGCTTTTCTATTATGCCCATTTATAATTTGCAACTACCCTCCTGTTCAGATTCTCCAGCATAACTGAGACACAAAGGCCTGTTTCATCTCATGGTTTTCTCCTATTGTATATGTTGAGGGCTTGTGTCCTTGTATTGATAGATGAGATAATAGGAGTTTTATAGCAAAGATTATTGCTATAAAATTGGTATGTTTTGAAAGTTCTGATGTAAATGCTAAGATGTATAGACATACTGTAGTGTAACTTAAACATGAGGCAAGTAAAAGTATTAAAACTAAAGTATTTTAGGATCAAAATATTTAATACATGACAACTTTGAATAGCTTCAGTTAAGATTAGATTTTTTTTCTTACAATAGTCTCATCAAGAGATGTCTGCTTTTTACTGCAGGTCCGCTTTACTCCAAGACTATGTTCTTTGTCAAGTTGGACATTATGTCTGTAGATTTATTGGCTATCAAAGTTTCTGATTCTAGCTTTTACAATGTGTAGTTTTCAGGTGTGACAGGTGTGAGTTTTTTTTTTTAACTAAATTTGTTGATTTTCGATGGCCCATCTGAAAATGAGGACACTATCATCTGCTGCCACTCAAATATGTGTAAAATCTTTTTTTCTCATTAATATATATTGAGCCAATTTTGTCTCAAAACATACATTTCTTCATGTAATAAAGAAGAATCTTTTTTGCTTTTTCCGTCAAACAAAAGGGCAAGGGTAGTAAACGTCATCAATGACACAGTCATGCCCCTCATGGTTCATTGGAGAAATCTTTAATTACTAAAACATTGTGTTGATGTTACATTTGCCCATTCTTTGTCTGAAAATACAATTAGTTGTAGATAAAAAAATAAAAAAAATTCTTGGACAGATTTGGGAGCAACAGCAGCGCTGCTAGACCATACAGGTTGCATTTTATATCAGTTAGCCTGGGACTGTAATTTATCTCACTCTACTGATTAACAGTAGGGTATTTGTCTTCTGTAGAACATTGTCTTTCATCCACCAATGAAGCACTCTTGAACATTTTAAATGAAAAGGCCTTTAAACTGATTGGGGTGGAGTGGATGAATAGTAGTCCTTTATGTGACTTGTATATGATCCCTTTAATGGCCCAGTGTCACGGATAATTTACAGGTAAATTCACAAGTACCTTCTCTCTATGTGTGATTCTTCCATTAAGCACATCCTGAAATATTCTTTTTATCAAGCCGTTACAAAGGGCTAGACATGTTGCACCTGTCTATGTGAGAGGATAAGTGGTGATCAGTGGTCCTTGTTGATTGCATACAAATCCAAATGAGTCAATTGAAAGTCGAAAACAGTGAAATGGAATTGAAGTATCATTTTTGACCGGCTTGAAATTAATTAAATGTTGAAGGTCAAAGGAAATGAGACCTTTTTTAAAAAACACTGCATGCGCAAATGTCCCTCTCTCCCTGCTACCACTGACAGAAATGTCATGTGGCTTACATAGTGTAATTGACAATGTTGAATGTGTCTTTTTTTGCATCATATTTCCATTTGTCAGACATCAAAGACTTTGGCTCAGTATAGGACCTTGTTCTGCTGTCTTCCTATTTCTCACTGTCCACGGTCAAACATGTTCAGTGATTGGATTTAAGTTCTTACATCACAAATGGTTGAGGCTTTGCTTCCTCCAGCGCTGTCAGATCAGCACTGACTTCCATCAACAAGGCATCATCTATCTTCCCTAACGACTCTTAACAGGGCTCCATGTTATTCTCCCTATGAGGCCTTGGCACCTTCATTCCATAATGAGGCAGTGAAGAAAAGGGGTGCAGATTAGAATAACAGCCTTAACTAATCCATAACAGGCCGATGAGGCGCCACGTTTGGGGAAACCGTGTCATTTCTCATTTTGCAGTGCCATGGCAGAATCTCTCCTCTCTCTCAACCCCCCACGCAAAACAAGCCCCAAGAATAGCGGCTGTGGCAAGCCGCCGGCACAAGGACGGCAATCAACAAAACATAGCTTCTTCCCCTGTCTCTCTCTCCTCCTCTCTCCTGTTTCTCAGCTCCCACCAATAGTCTGAGGAGAACAGAGAGGAAATCCATGCCTTTGACTGTTGACTTTGGAAATCAAAGATGTGTTTCAGCTCGAAAGAAACTACTGAGGACTCCAGCCCTTGTTTCAGGGACAGAGACTGTTCTGCTAGTGATTGCTATTGGTGAGCTTTCTTTTTTAGTGATGGGCAAACAAGGCTTTTTTTGAAGCAGCAAGGCTTCTCAGCCAATAGTTTTTGAAAATGGGCTCATTTCTCCAGGCTGTGAGTTTTCACTAGGGGCCCCTGCTGGACAAAAGGATTTACAGCAGGCAAGTGTATTATAAATCAAATTAACCATTTAAGTTAAGAGAATTAAACTATTGTTCTAACCAAAAAGTATTTTAAAAAGCATCTTTCACTATTAATGGCTAACATAAACAGAGACTTTCTCTAAAAAGAAAAAAAGACTTCCTGCTTAACTTTCCTGTGGCAAAATGGTCAAAATTAAGTGTTGCACTGCTCAAAAAAGAGTTTACAGATTATGAGTTTTCAAACCCCGACAGTCCTGTAGTTAGTAAAATATTTAAAGGCTCTGAAAACCAATTTTACAGCTTCTTACTATGAGCAATGGTGTCCTTGTCTGAAGTGTAGGGGGCTCAGTTGGAAAAAGGTGATGTTGCATACTTCCTCACTACCTCCTCCTTGATGGTTAGAGGAAGTTGTCATCATGGTTACAATAATAACAGTGTGAGTAAGGTTGGGAACGATCATGGACATGGTTAAAAAAAGACAATGTTGACCTGCTGTTGGAAAAGGGAAACAGACAGCAATCTCCCTTGTTAAAGTCCAATGATTTGTTGGAACAATCCATCTACCCCTCCCAACTTTTTTGCTGTATAATAACATTGCCTTATTTCTTCCTTTGCTCCTCCATCATAATTAGGGCTACTAGAGGGCTTTGTCACTTTAATGTAATGTCGTTTTGGAGTGACTTATTCAGGCATTTTTCAGGGGAAGACAGTTTCTGAACAGGAAAGGACCCAAAATAGATCCTTGAGGAGCTCCTTTGTGCTAACATTTAAACTTAGATCAATTAGACAGATAATCATGACACCATCTGGAACTGAATTAAAGCAAGGTTAAAGACTTTTTAGTAGAATACTTTTGAACTGCGTCAGGGAAGACAACAAGTAAGGGGACAAAGCATAAAGCAGCTGCTGCAGTTGTACAAATGGGATTGTGCAGATTATCCTACCAACTTTGAAGTACCATTTTTATTTTCACTTACATGACTCTCTAACATGGTACTGACATCAGTGTAACAATACCAGACATGGTTATTGTTAGCTAGAATAAAAAAACACTGACTGCACTGTCATGCTTTCCTCCTTTATTATGATGTTGTCACACCTATCACTGTAATAGACTTGTAATATCCCCAAGAAATGGCAACAGGCTCGGGAAAGGAGAATCCCACTCCTGTTGTGCAGCAGCTGTAGCTACTGTAGATTTCACATGAGTGTCAGGTTCTCTCATCGCAGCAACAGAGTCTGAGAAGCTGCTGTAGTTCTGGCCATTTTCTACTACTTCCACAGTAACTGCAGGCAATGATATGAATGACAGTGAGGGCGACGTGTAGCACTTTTTGTTACTTGCTTGTGTCAGGTTTAGTACTGTAATTTCATTTCCCTTCCCCAGGACTTTGCGGTGCACGATTGTAACAGCAGTAGTGTTTTTCTAGCATCAGTGGTGGAACAATAAAGCAAGCATATTAAAACTGCAATTTTATCAGCTAAGGTTGTAATGTCATGTAACTACTTCCCTTCAGTGACAGTTTTATTCCTTTGCTCTCACATCATCTAATGTGCTTCTGTAAAATGTCATTTTGGGTGTGAAACAGAGACAGAAAGCCTGTATGAGGACAGAGGTTTGGTGGATATACTTGACAGATTGCAACACCCCAATGTGTCTGTTGATATATGCATGAGGCCTTGATGAAAGCAAAGCATTAGTGTCTGTTTGTACTAGACGTCAGTTTGTGTGTGCTGCACATCTGGTTGCATTTTGCATGGTTATGATATGCCCATACATTTATTCGATGTGTGTTCTGCATGTCCATGTTTACATGTGTGCTGGGCGGAGGATGAAGTTACTGCCAGCTGCTTCACCAGCGTCTGTTCTTGCTGTAATAAGGTCTGATTTAAGATTGACCAGAGCACACCAGGAATAGTGCCTCGTCCCTCATTTCCTCTGCAGCCAGTGGAGATGAGATCTCTTCACAATATTTACAGGGAATAATGATGTTTGATTTGACTCTCTTCTGGGTGTGTCTCTGCGAGGGCTATTTTCACCCACTGCTGCCACTGAGAGAGAAAACAGACAGAAGCTATGTCCACAAAAAAAAAAAAAAAAAAAAAAACCTCAGATCATTGTTTATGGATGATACTAGGTTGGTATATTTCTGAGCCTGGCCTTCAGAATGAAGAGCTGCTGTGTTGCGCTGTTGGTAGCGTGACTCACACTCGGTTTCTTAGCTTATTGCATTTCACTGAGATGCTCCTGACCAACTCAGGTTGGATTTAGTGTGACAATGCTGCATTTGAAATGCTCAACATGAGAAAGAGGTGTTGTTCCAACTGTAAGAAAAGCATAATCATCCATTCAGCAGGTTTGGCTTTATTGTGAACAGAATTTTGTCTTATTTTGACAAAGCATTAATTTGTGTGTTATAGGCAGACTAAAGTGAAAAGTGGACTTTATTAAAACATCACTACTGATTATATTTTAACATGAACCAAAAGCATGGTTAAAAAAGAAAATAGTTTATACTAGATGGCTTTTCTAACAAAATACTACATCAAACTGTCCATTCTGATTGGACTTTAGTATGTGTAGCAGGTAATCAAAGCTAAAGTATGGCATGGGAATCCTCCAGGATTGTGGGTTGTATTTACCCACCTTGAGTTTCCTCAGCAGCTCGGCTCGACTGCTACTGACATCCCGACTACAGAAACACACTGTAGTATTTACCTCATTACAGTCTGCACTCTCTGAGGAGCAGAGTCATTTGCATGGCTGCTTGTCAAACCATGTTAATATTGACAAAGATTTGCACCCATTTTAATCATGCCACGTAAAAGGTATACAAAGTTGTTTATGACTGCTCCACTGCTGAGCAATAGGCACATTCCGTACTGCGGTGCACATTAAAAAAGATTGCACTTTGTTCCAAGCAGCAATTGCAAATCACAGACGTCAGAGAGGTAGAGGAAAAATAGATGACTGCAATGGCAGTTTGAGTCTAACGAAAATGCATTTACATATTAAACCACACAGCAGCATGTGGAGCGGGGCTCTGTTTGAATTGCACGCTCCAGCCTGCCTTCCCTCAGTATAAGGAGTAGCAGGGGCCTCGCTGCTGTGACTGCAGCACCGTAAATTTGAAGTTGTTTACGGATGCTGCCATCTTGGTGCGCTCCGGGAGGGAAACTTGGAGCGGGGCCATTTACCGGCAGCTTGATGAGAGTGCAGTGAGGCGAGTTAATTAATACAACATCCCTGGGCCCACAGGCTAGGCTGCAAAGCTAACCCAGGAGGGAGTAAGAGATAGAGAGAGGAAGACAGAGAAAGGGACAGAAGAAAGGACAAATCATAGTTATATACCGAGAGGATAAAAACTGGAGAGTTAGGTTATAGTACCCGCTAGGGCTAGAGGACAAGGACAAGGAAACTACACACAATGAAATCACACAGCTAAGACTTACTTATCTGGCTGAATTAGCTTCATGTACAGTTTGATAAAGCCCTAATGCTGAGATCAGACTACTCTTTATTTTTGAGAAGGTTATTGTATCAGATTAGGTGATCATAGAGGCAAAAATTCTTCCTGTGACATTCCTGTGACTCAGGGGACGAACGTGTGTGACCGACATTAATGTTCCACCCGACACCACCAACACGAAATGTTAATTTATGTGATCATGGTTTCATGAATGAAAGTGAACCTGGTACCATTCATCGTCAATCAGCATTAATGGTGGGCTATGATTTTTGTTATGTTTTTTCCTAGTTGGTCGAAAGATGGTAATGGATGATTCATTTGTATGATATTTCTGACACGATGGTGATTGTCAGAATGTCACTGGTTCACTAAAGTGAAATAAAACATCATACCTCTTTCAGTTGTGCACATTACTCTATGATTACTATATAGATTACTCTATGATTCTTTGGGCCAAGTTTCCAAAAATAAGGAAACAAATAAATCAGACATAGTCTTCTGGGTAGGACGCCATCAGGCTGCAGCAGTTCTTTCCCCTACGACACAGTACACAGGATAAAATAAGCATCAGGGGTGTTCAGTACATGTATTTGTCCTGAACTGTTCGGTACAGAGTGTAAAGTCTAAGGGCTGACCAGGAACTTGCGGGCGGGGCCGGCCGGAGACCCACTACTTTGCATATTCAGTGGGCCGCACACCCCTTGAAGTACACCCGGAAGCTAGAAACTTTTTTGGTGTAAAGCGCCAGGCAAACAATTCCTAATGGACTGAATAGGCGCTATTTTCGGTCCGGTATCCAGCTCTTATAATACATCCATGAGCCAAGGTAGCCTGGTTACCCTGTAGTGTTGCTGCCGTCAGAATGACAAACGAGAGACCCACAACACTGACCGAGTGCAACACTATTATTAAAATATGCTCCATTATCTATTATTAATCTATGTATTTTACACAAACCAATGACTGAGGTTGGTTCAAACACCGCTACGATTCACATATCATATCGTAGTACTGAGGTTTGGAAGACATCATGCATTTAAGCCACAATTCTAAAAGGCAACTCAAAAGCTTTAGATAAGGTGTATTAGACACTGGTTTCATTTTTATTGTTTTAAGTTAAGGATCTTAACAGTTAAGATTCTTTCATCTGTTACCAAAAATACTGAAAAAATACTGAAAAAAGTGCTTGAACATAACTATTTGATATATAATGACATTTAGTAAACAGTTAACATTCAACATACATGTTAATGTAGCTGCATTCACTGTCCTTATACACATTCACCTGTTGAGCAAACATAAATAAAATACAAAGAAAGGAAATATGTATGCTTACTGTAGTAATCTTACATTAGGCGTTACTTTAATGTCTGACATTAATAAGACAAACACAATGACAACATCACTGCTGACTATAGTTAATGCAGTTCAATTTTACACTAGAAACTCAGATTAACTAACACTAACACTGAACACACCTCATTGGCTGCTTGTTACAGAAGGGAGGAAAACATATTTCTTAGGTGTATCATATCATCGTTATCTTATAGCTTTTGGGGAATAAAGATGCAAACCCTTTTCACAACTTTATAACTAACTTAAACAACTTAGAGAAACATGTCACATGACTACTACTGAGTTCCATCAGCTACACTCAGAAACAAGATATTGGTGCTGAGTATATTGTGGTGTCGTGCTGGATGTAGCATGAATAACAGGAATTTATTTATTTATTTATTTAAAAAAAGACCCTTGAGAAAAAGGTGCTTTCTCTCTGGGAGGCCAAACGGCAGGTGCTCAAGCCCCCTTTGAGGTCTGTCTATGTACATGCCTAGTTAGACCATAAATCAGCATAAACAGCTGTCAGCAGGTGTGCTGACTCCCTGCAAGAAACAGAAAGGTTGTTTTCCTTTTCCACTGCAGCACAAATAAATTGTTTCCGTAATAGTTTTGGCCAATGAGCCATTGTTGGATGTTTACATTTTTCAAAACAAAAAACCAATATGTTATGTTATTTGCTATGTCTCTTTTTTTTCCTGCTGTACCGAAAATGTACTGAACCGTAACCCCAAAACTGAGGTACATACCGAACCATGAATTTTGTGTACCGTTACACCCCCAATAAGCATTGAAACATGGATTTAGTGTTTACCTTTCCTCAGTTAAAGCATGTCTCACTATGTTTTCTGTGAAGTCACATTTCAGCAGCTTCAACACTGACTTGAATTCAGAAGGCGATACAGGACAGCCCTGGCATTTACTCAGCTAAACTACAAGCTAAACAGTGTAGAAAATCTTTGATTTTGATGTTTTACACTCTATTAAAAATGCATCTGCTACAATCCCACTCTAACTTGCTCCTACTGGAATAACTGGATACCACCACTGAATGTAAAGTGAGAAGAAAACTGACAGTAGAAGTGCGCTCCAGTAAAGGAGGACTTTCGAAAAACCAAAGAAGCCCGAGTAGCACCGCCCATCCCACTCCAACATAGACTTGAAACAAATGGATCCATTGGCCTCGGTGATCTCTTAAACAAAGAGGAAAAGGAGCATCTTTGGCTTCCCTTCCGCTACAACCGATTTTGGTAAACTGTGAGCTAAGATGTTTTCACCCATGGCACCGCAGTTGTTGCTTCCCCTTAACTTTGCCTCAGTGAGAAAACTCTTGTCTGTTGCGCTCCATCAAACGAGAGAAAAACTTGCCTGGAGATAGAGGAGTCCGTGGGGAGGTCCTCGCCTCCTCCTCTCACTTTCTCTCCTTCTGTATCCATTTATTTTAGCTGCCAAAAAACATCTTTGGGACCAGGGTTGTCAAACAACACTTTTTTTTTTGTTCCCCAGCTGAGGTGCATTCTATGGGAGGATAAAAAGCAAATAACAATCCGCAAACTCAGCTTTCTAAGAGTATTCTTTATTATAATACATGACAATATATGTAGACTATGGCATGAATACACGTCTTGAAGAATAGCTCAGACTGGCCAGTGCTCTCCTACGCCGAACAATGACACCATTTTTTAATAATAAGCTTCCCCATTCATTGACTAAGTTTATCACATTTGCAAATCAGCCAAATGACGGCAGCAAAAATACTGTAAATAGCATGCCTGCCAGTCTACACAAAAGAGATGAGGCTATAAATACCCTGAATAAATCCTCCTAATCAGAACGCAGGAGAAGCATGAGTTGTGTTGATATAGGAAACTAGTGGCTGAATCCCATTTTAAATGCTTTCGCCAGCTTTTCCTTTTGGTTAGTGTTTAGAATTCACTCGATAATTACCATATTAAAATGCATGTAGGAGTCTGTGCAGTTGTGGTAGGAAAAGATAAGGTTGTGAGGGTAGGGAGTGGGGGAAAAAAAAAGTCCACCGGAAGCCTATCAGTCAGTTGTGAATTGCTTTATAATTACCGAGATGCACAGACATAATTTCCTTCTAAAAATAATGCAAAGTTTCATTTCCCTCCCTCCCTTAATACGGTTGTGTATGTGTGTGGGGGGGGACTCTCTCCCACTTTCTCTCTCCCGAATGCATTAACTTAACCTCTTCCTGTATTAGTCGGTGTGGTGCCATGTTAAGCACAGTGTAGCCTAGTTTTTGCACAGCGTGAATGTTGCTGCCTCCCTGTTTTGGGAATGGAGAAGAATCCAAATTCTGACACATTGGGGTTGTATTCATGAATATGACATACTGTCTGGCTTAAGTTCCTTTTTAACTTGTTGGAGTTTTATTTGCATAGATATCTCATAAGTTTTAATCATTTGTGTATGCCAACACAAAATTAAATGATTTATTCTGTTATTCTCTTAAGTTTCCCACACTGAACAGTTGGATCTGTTGGTACCGTTTGGCCTTAATTAGACTGAACCTGGAGACTGCTGACAATTTAATAGGTTTGGTTATTAAAGTTCAGGTGATTTTTGGATTTTAAGGCCAAGGGATGGTGTTTTTTTTTTAATTTTTAGAGAATGGTGTGTCTGCCCTATTTATAGTAACTGCTATTGAAAATTGGAACATAAGTCACAATACAGAGGAGTTATTAATGTATTTGGTAACCTTTTGTTGGTGTTTTGGGGGGTATTATTTTGCAACATAAAAACAGCATCGCTTCATGATCCAGACATGACAAAGAGGGGCAACTTTTCCGCTCATAATAATTTTGCTTGTTTGGGTTGTCCCATATTATACACATTTTAAAGGGGCCCTCCACCAATTTTACACATGAAGATCAGTTTATTCGTCAGCGAGAGCACTTCTGGAACAATGAAGAAAGTTATATGATAATGTAGGAAGTAGGCTTGGGCCTGCGTACTACAAATTTTGGGCAGAAAGGGTTAGTTACGGACTTCTGGTTTGACCAGTTTTGCTCTAACCCAGTGGTCTATCATTCAGTGAGAATCTGGTCGCAATTTAGAAGGCATTTAAAAGTGCAGACAACATTGGTGCACTCTCCCATCAAGAATAATCATAACTTCTCACCCTCTCTCTCTCTGATTCTACCTTTGGAGCATGGTCCTCCAATGGTATTAAATCTATTTCTAATCGACATCGTGGATGGCAAATTTGGATCGTTCGCACAACTCAGTTATTCGATTTACCAAAGTCTCACTTTTTTAGATATCTCCAAATTAGACATTTGTCCAGAAATCACTTCCTCTCCAGACTTTCTGACAAACAACACAGTTGATCATATTCTTTCATTATCCCCATATTGCAAAGGTCTAATTTCTACCCTCTATAACAATATGTGCTATATCATCCCTCACTCACTGCAAGATGTTAGGAGACTTTGGGAGAACAACCCTGGAGAGGAAATGACAGATGATCAATGGGAGGCAGTGCTTGACTTAGCTTTGACTTTGACACAGCTTGATACAACTTAAAATTGTTTTGAGAGCACATTTGACCAAGGCAAGACTGGCAAGACTCCCTAATGTACCCCCTTCATGCCCTCGCTTTAAAGGTCAACCAGTGGATTATATACACATGCTCTGGTCCTGCCCCAAACTTTGCACATTTTGGGCCAGCATCTTTAGCACCTACACTAAGATGTTTCAAAAAGAATTACTTCCAATCCCATGGGTGCCTTATTTGGATTTATCCCTGAAACTTGCTCCCTTAAAGGCAAGGTTTATGTAGTCATAGCATTTACCTCCTTGATTGCCAGACATCTCATTCTTCTCTCCTGGAAGGAACAAGCACCTCCTAACTTCATAAGATGGAGTAGAGACACTATGCATTCTTAAACTTGAAAAAATCAGCCTTTAAGTAAAGGCTCTTTGCAAAACTTTAAGAAGATTTGGACCCCCTTTTTAGAGTGAGAGCTTACAAGTATCACTGAATGAGGATGACTAGAATACCATGAATACCAGTGTTAGAGTGCTGGAACCCTATTGTATCTGTTATTATTTTTCTTCCTCTCGTTCTTATGCCCTATGTGGTATGTGGGTCTCAGAAACTGTAATAGCTACAGTTCCCAAACTTGGTAAATAAATTGGAAATCTCATCCACTATTAAAAAAAAAAAAAAAACACATATACAAAAAACCCCTCAAAAAACCAAAACAATTGGCCAGATGGTGGCGCTGTAACAACAAACTTTACATTTTGGCCTATAACTTTTGAACTGTAAGTCTCACAGGCAAATTTTTTTTTCTTTTGGAGTCTGTGGGTCCAGACAAATGTATCCATATAAGCCACACCCATTTGTGCATTGATAGATTTCCCACCATTTTGAATTTGATCCAAATCTGTTTTTCATGACTCCTTCTACAAATTTTGAGCATCAGCAAGTCTTCATTGAAATGCCACCAAAATTGACACAGACATTCTTTGGATACTAGATATCAAATGGTGTTCAGATATGCCAAACAATGAGTCTACAGGGACATTCAGTGTCTTACTGTAATTAGTACTGTATGTGCAACATTTTCTATTCCGCCCAATGTTTAATCAACCTTCACCAAAGGTTGTGTGAGAAGGTGTGTAGAAACCATGTCTCCCCAGGGGCACAGTCAATAAGTCACCAAGTCCTACTTGCCAACAATGTAGCAATTCATGCATGTAGTATGTTTTCAAGTTGCCTATTGAGGTAATATTAAGTCAAAGGTTGCTGAATGTGACCCTGTGAATATTTCTTCTTCGTGCAGCAAAAGCCGTAACATCTAGAAACACTATAATTGGCAGGTGGGTTGAAGATTCCACCCACTACTCAGCCATATATAATGACACCCATTGACCTCAGGGTGACGCTGTAATAATCGAGTTTATGTTTTTGCAATTATCTCAAATGGCTTGGCCTAGAGTCAATTAAATAAGCAACAAGCATCCAAAGGCTCGCAATCAGCTTGGACCCAGATCATCGCCGTTTGTGACTATATTTTTTATCTATTTCTGTTTATCTATTTTCTTTCCTTTTTTTCCCCTTGTACTGATACTTCTTCACTTATCTTTGAACATTGTGCTATATTGTACAGTATTTACTCCTGTAATCACAATCCTTGGCTTGACAAAAATTTCAATGGGCAATCATTCTTGTGAAGATTTGGACTTTAAGGGGACAAGTGGGGATGGATGGGAGGGTTGGGGGGGATTTGGGTAGGGGTGGGGGATGGATGGGGTACCTTTCACAATTGTAATCATTTGAATAATGCAGCTGACCTATGCTTGTATAACACTTTTATTTCCAATATATGCTGCAAACAAATGTATGGTGGGTTTAATGGAAAATCAACAAAAATTGCTAAACAAAAAAGGAAGGCTGAGTTACAAACTGTGGGCGTGGAGTTTGAAGGACATGGGTGTTTACCAGGTATCAAATTACATTACTTGCATTATTGCCGAGTTTGAATATCTCAGCCTGTGCTTCTTAGATTTTGACCATTCTTTTTTTAGTCTGTTTTTTGAGTCCCCCAATTTTGTGATACTTTATTATTAAAGTGCTGGGATATCCCTTTAAGGTTCACAGGAATTGTATATTTATCAAAAATGGTGAGGGCTCACATTTATGAGTGAAGGTTGAACAAAACTCACTGAAAGTATAACATGATTTAAGGATAATGTCAGTAACCAGGATCTAGTGAAAAAGAATTGTTCTGTTAAAGGCCTGTAGCCCATAAAAATAGTAGCCTAGGAAAGGAAACCATGGAAAAGGAAAGGTTGCAAGAGGGGGTGTACGACGACGGGCAGGTTCTCCTCTGATGAAATATTGATGGTGCTGACTTTGATTCTGCAATAGGTACTTTTGATCCAGATCTGTCGCGGCAGAAGAGACACCCTCCCCCCATATTCTTCCCCAGGTGTATCGCTGGTCTTTCGTTTTTCGAAAAATACCATCCACCCTCCGCTACCTTTGATCAAATGTGTAGACTTTGAAGAAGAACTTATAGAGATCAATGATCTGTGTATACAGGCAGACGGATACAGTAGGTCAATAACTCAATATGTTGCAGTGGATGCTGGACGAGTGCCAGTGACGGGGCTTTGCCAGTTAGTCAGTTGTTGAATTTTATTTATCATGACTGCTGCTCCTGTAATTGATGACTGAATCAACAGAGTCTGGAAATGTAACCGCTGACTTCTTTGCTTTTTCAGCTGAACAGCAATCGTGTTTCTTCTCCCTCTCAGCACTCATCTGAAATTTAAATCCAATACTTTCAAAGTAGAGGGGTAAAAACAAGCTCTCTTTTATTTAAAGAGACAGATTTCATTCACAAGAAACTAAGGGCACTGTTCAGCCTATAAATCCTGAGGCTACACTGTCAGTGTGTTCACATCTCCTGTTCAGCTTTTTGCAGATTTTCAGATCACCCCAATGCGTCTCTACATGAATGCTGGTTGCTTTTCCGCCTTTTTTTATTCTCTTAAGGGTCAAGTACTCTTGTCTTTTATCTGGCTTCAAATCCAGTGTGTATGTGAGGTGGAGGGTATGATGTGTCCAGTGCGGCGCTGTGTTCCTTTGTAATGGAGCAAAGAGCCATCTGTCTGTCTGTCTGGCCATACGTCCGCATCCTCAGATCCTATCAGTGTGTCTCACCTGCTAATGAAAAGCTAGCAGGTACTCTGCTGCAGTCCTTAAAATGGATGACTTCCCTGCACAGTGGAGGCTGCCGTGCACACTTGGCTCCACCATCACTCTTCGTCTTCCTTTTCCTTCCTTTGCCTCCCTGCAGCCTGCAAACACACAATTCTGACCATTTTTTTGACATTACACAGACGTGTGAGATGACCACGTGAGCAAATATTAGCAGCTGTGAAAGCGAGCAAGGTTATGATCTCCAGTCTCTCTTTTTTTTCCCTGCCATCCTAAATTAAATTCTGGTGTTTGTTTTCAAAACTAAATTGGCTCCTCATTGTTTACCCTATTGCTCAGAGAAATGAGGTACTTACTTTTTCTTCCGACTCCCTGGTAACCTGTATTATGTAATGCAAAAATAATGTCTCAGCCTGGCCACGCTATATGTTTGAAATGCAAAGCAGCGACGCAAAAGACGGTGCTTCATTAATAATTGCCATAATTGTATAAGTATGTGGAAACTGCTACACAAAATGGAGCAATGACTATTATCAGGTTGATAACCAATAATTACTTACAAACTCTGTGCTCATTAAGCAGCTCCTGTGGAGAAACTGAGCTCAATATAGCCCTCCAGAATCCCCTCCCCTCGCCCACCAGGATCCCGCTGCTCTCCGTCTCCCTCTCGTTATATCCCAGTTTCTCTCTCCTCTTTCTTCATCCCAATCTGCTTTTCATTCCAATTGTTATCCACGTTGTTCTATTTCAATCACTTTCTATCTCTTCAGTCAGGCCTCTTTGTCCCCTTCTCTTTCTCTGCCTTCTATCTTCTGTCTGTGAGTTGTGATCACCCTAATCTTTCTTCCCTCCACACATTTTCCTGCTAAATCCCAACATCCTGTTTATTTATGTACAGGGCATGCTGCTCTCTAGCTCTCTCTCCTCTCTCTGGTCTTTCTCTCCCTGAAAGATTAACCATCCCCTCTGCATCTCTTCTCATCTATCATCCTAATGGGGGCTACAAGAGGGAAAAAACAACAATTTGCAGAGGGAGAAACCGCCACAGAAGGGCACAGAAAGTGTTTGGATTGCCACTGTCGATCAAGTTCCAGTCTGTCACCGGTTTTATTTACAAGGCGCTGGTGGCACAGGACCAGACCTCATCTTAACAGCTGAAATTGTCATCTGCAGTGGTACACGAACATTCTGCACAACAACATGCAAACACCTAAATAACATTTATGCTCACATTAAAATGGCAGGCACCCCAGTGGATGATGGTTGTTTTCCCATCCTCATATTACTGCTTACGAAACAGAACTGTGGCACTGAAAATGCTCCTCATTAATCTGTGTTAACATCCTGCAATGTGCACTAATAATATATACTTCAAACTATGCAAAGATGGAGCAACAGATATCAGGACAAGCAGATGGTGTATATGTATAGATATGTTCAAAGTGAGATGATGAATTGATTGTTGAGTAACATCTGTATTACCTCCCAACGGTTCATGAGAAGGGACTTCAAATTGCACCAAAAACACCATACATGAACATCTAGCATGTCTGAAATCTAATGTTGCTATTGGCTGGTCCTTGGTGCCAGACAATATCACCAAAGAGGGCTCATTATTTCAGTTAAAAAATTATACATAATGGCATTTTTTTCTGTGCTTATTTCCATTAGCAAAAATGGTGAAAATTTTTCTAAAAAATTTTTTTTTTTTTTAAAAATGCCAATTTCTGGGTGCGTAACATACAAATGAGATGCATTAATGATTAAAAATAAATGAGATCATCTAGCCAATAGCAGCTGATTTTCGACTCTTAATTGTATGTGCGCCTCCATCATATTTAGGTTTGGTTAGGAGGAATTTGAATAAACTAAATCCCCACTGCAAACCCTGCTACAAAGGTATGACATTATTGGGTTTTATGCAAACTAACATCAGCCCCCTACACTGTTGATTTTTCCATCCCTGTTGGTTAATTAGAGCCCGAGCATGAAAGTGCCAGTGCCCAACGGTCCCTGGCACTGAAAGTGTGGGGAACCAATTGTTTTTGTAGGGATTATTATTATTAGGGCCTGAACATGAAAGTCTTGTGCTTGGGTGTGGCAAAATGGCTCGAGGCCCTCCCTAGAAAATTTCAAAGTTGAAGCCCCCACCTTTAAATTTGACATAGATGTACAAAATTTGGTAGATGTAACATCTCCAGACCTTTAAAAGAAAGCCTCTTGGAGCCACACCCTAAGTCCAACAGGAAGTCAGCCATTTTCAATTTACTGTGCATTTTTTTCACAAAATGACGACATTTACAGGCGTTGTACTTTAACAAACTCCTCCTAGAGAATTAACCTGAGTGACTTCAACTTTGGTAGGTTACATCTAAAAACCTTTGCAATGCTAAATTGCAAAGCTATTGAGTTTTCATGGAACAATCCTTGTAACTCCAATTTATATTGGAGTCCCAATTTACAATCTGTCCCAAATTTCTCATGCTTGATAAGAATCCAGGCCTGAACACATCCACATGTCAATATTGAGTCATGGTCATAGCGCCACCTGCTGACAACAGGAAATCGGCCTTATGTGACAAACATCATTTGATTTACATGAAATTTACATGGTGTGGTCTACACATGATACACAGCAACATGACTTAATTAGTTGGTGTTCTCTAATGCCACATAGTGGACACAGGAAGTGAGAGTTATCTCCTACATGCAATGTCCAATATTCATGAAAGTGTATAACCATGTCAGTTGTCCTCTGGTACATGTATTGCTGCATTAATATTTCACTTATTTTATCCATTCACACAGTGTCCCATTATCTTGATGATTCAGAAACTTGTCAACCGACCTCCGGTAGCGATACCACGGCTGCTGCTCCCTCCAACGCGCGAGGAGTGAGGGCCCGTTCATCGCTGCTTGCAGCTTTAATTTCAGTTTGTAACCACTGTTCTGGGATGAATCCACCTGCAGATTTAGCTTTTTTTGAGCTGTGTTAGTTGTTCTCATTGTACTATAAAAGCTTGCATATCAGCATACTGATTACCAGCTTCTAACTGTCCTGATATGACTCACCTTTGCAGCAGCGCTAGTAGTTGTCCTTAAGTTGCTTCAGAGTACTTTGTCATGAAGTGTGTACAATACTTTAAATATGGCAGACATATGTTGTTTATTTTTTATTATTTATGGTCAATTTGAAAATGCCCATTTATTCTGTGGCTTTCCAGGCCCTGCACTTTCTCTCAAACAGCCTCCTCTACTCTAAGTGGGAGAAGCCAACTGCGGGAAGCCGCTGGTAACCACATGCTATCACAGCTCGGCCTTCCAGCCTCCAACCGCGACACGCTTACACTCATCCACTCCACAGGGGAAGTGTTGAGCCTCGCTCGCCGACGTGAGAGCACAAACACAGAAACATTCACCCTCCACTAGATAGGCAGTGCTGCATATACCCTCCCTCTGCCTCCCTCTCTCAGTTTCACATTTCTCTCTCTCTTTTCTCTGCTCCTCCCATTACTGTTTTCTACTCAGTTAGTTTGTTTCTCTCCTCCTCTCAAAGCGCAGTTTTCCCTCAAGCGTTGTCCTGGTCTCTGTCATTTTTTGTTGCTGTTTATTTGTCTGTGTATCTTTCTCTTCCTCCTGCTTCTCTTTCCCATCCTCCTGTCAATATTAGTCTTTGTTCATCTGCATCTCTAATTCTCTCACTCCCCTTCCTTCTTATATGGCGTCAGTGTGCTCTCCTACTGAATAAAGTAATGCTGAAACTGATTCTACTCTACTAGTGTTTTGACATACTGTACTGTAGGTTTTGAGCTAATACTCAGACTGTTATTAGAAACATTTTGTCATTTGCCAAGACAGTAATATTGATACTGTTTTGTTGGTCTGAAATATGGTGCTGTAAAAATAGAATCGGCCTGTGTGGAACAACCTTCCTTTAGCTTCTCAAAAACTCTAATTAAGGCACAAAGGAACAACTTTAAAGTGAGACTGTGTAACTTTTGAAAGAAGAAATAACACATTACCCTCCTTACAAATGAAAAGTTGAATTCATAAGGAATAAAACGCAGCCTTGCTCAATTCAGCACACCCAGATGATATGCTGCTACACCCTCAATCAGTCTGATATGACCAGTAGGTTATGGTGGCTAATATTAGCTAAGGATGCTAACTTTTTGCCTTGTTAGCTTTAGCCTCAGTCTATGATATATGTAACTATCCTGTGCATATTTAAGACTCATTTACAGCCTTATCGCTTTAAAATTATCATATTATACCCCTTTTCCTCAAGTTAACACAGCTCCTTGGGGTTTGGACAAAATACCACAAAATGCCAAAAAAGATCAAGCACCACAGCAGCCTTCTCACCCTGTGAACAACCGGTTTGAGTGCCTGTTCCTTTAAATGATAATGAGCTGCTGCTCACCTCACTCCCTGTCTTCCGCGGGGTGTGCCCACGAGTGCAGCTTTGCACTATCATGGCGACTGTTGAGCATGAACCCTGGGAGAAACATGACTGCTGGAGAAAACATAACTGTGCCACCAGTTTGAAGCAGAGTCAGACCCTGAGCAAGTTCAAGCATCAAGGATGCAAAAGGATGTTTTTATGTCACTTCGACATTTGTTTTTGTATGTGGGTACATTGGCTAAAGTCATATGGTGTTGCTGGCTGTTCGTGTCATTGGACAACCCACTGCTAGTGACTTTATAACGTGTGTTTATGTACTGGTACTAGGTATAAAAGGACAGCGTTTTTAGAGGATTGTGGAAAAAAGAAAATCAGGCCCCACACACTTTCGATAATTAATGTTTATTTATCAAAAGCTAGGTTTCTGGCATGTAAATAAATGCAAGTAACGTAATCCCCTTAAGCTATTCCTGTTACACTAAAGCTCAAACATTTTAGGTAAGAACTAGCAATGTTTTCTCGACAACAGTACCTGCCAGTTGGCTAAGCAGGGCGTGTATGATTGTCTGCCAACTCCTCATAAGTTATTACAGCATTTAAACATTATGTACTTATTAACATTATTATTAAATCATTACATTTGGTGACGTGTGTCCTTATAAGTAACAAAAAATTCAAATAAACTAAACCTGCAGTGTTGTCACTTTTTTAATCTCTTTCCTGGCACTGGTGTATTTGTGGGAATTGTGCAACAATGCCTACAGAGCCCGAGAATGTCTGCTGCAGGGAGATACCACAGGTATGCTTGATGAATGAAACTGTACTAATGCAGTCATTATCTTTTCTACATTGCACGTCACTTACCCTTTCAAATGTACTAGGTTACAAGAGGACTACAGCAGCTCCACAACCAACCATCATGCATGGTGGATCATCCTGGCCTCAAACCTGCGTGTTTGAATGTGTTCTCACTACTGAATACATTCAACATTTATAGAGCAGACTATGAGCCTTTACGTCTAAAGGGGAATAAAGCAGTGAGTATATTTATGCATATAAATTGTCAATTCTTATTGTAATACAAATATGGGTCTGTTGCCTCTATTTTACATTGCTTACTATTCATCTTTCATGTTTGTCACTTGTTAAAATGTTACATATCAAACAATGAAAACACACAAAATAGTTTTTATAGACTTAACAAAAATTGTTACGGCAAATATCACACAACTTTTGAAACTCAGTTATTAAATGTACCACCTGGTACGGCAGTCCTGATTGTTTAAAAATAGGAGAAAATGCCAATAAAAAAAACCAAAAACAAAACAACAAAATTACTGTCATCTGTTAGGTTTCACAGAAGTCATACTAGAATTTAAAAAAGATGGACACATTATAAATGGCTGTCAACATTTAATTTGAGTGGTACTACCCACCTGCGTGGTGCTACGGATACGGACAGAATTCAGACTCTGGGGCTCAGACCTGTCCTTGACTGAACCTTGACACGTAGCTGTCTATCACTTCCTGCTTCTAAGGTCTTTCAAACTGGGTAGAGAGATCCTCAGGGATGGGGAGCTTCAGCACCAACATATGGGGCAGGGTCCTAGAAAACCTTCTCAAGGATAAGTCTAGCAGTTCATCCATATAACCTGTAATACAAAAAAGAAAAAGATTATGTATATTTTGTGAAATTGTCCAATAACTCAATAGCCCTATTGTTATTGCTATTTAAAGACAACAATTACTTTATATGTTATTTATTTTTCACTTGTCGTATAATGGCTGTTTGCCCATTTTTTGACTTTGTTGGATTTTCATTAAAAGCTTGTAAAACTTACAGAAAGGTTGGCTCTGCTTTCACTGGCTCTGCTGTGCATTCTCCCTTCTTAGACTTTGGGAAATTGACTTTAAATAAATCACCAGATTTGTGAATGCTGTATCCATCCTACCAACTCAGATAGCAGCCCATCAGTGGCTTCAGAGTGAGTCCCTAAAATATTTTAGATTTCTGCTTTTTATCCTTTCACTATGAATTAGTTTGACATTAGTGACTTATATTTTATGGTTTCCGCGCAGCTGTTAGTATCACTGCAGTGAACATCTACAAGCAAAGCATCTTCCCTCAGCAGTCATACTAAATGTTTTAGCTGGATCATGAAAAATGGGAGAATTAAGCATGAAACAGAAAAGAGCCCCTGGAAAAGATCAAAAATCATCCAAAAATATGTGTAACTGTTATTGTTACTGTTGTTCTCTTGTAGATACAGTATGTTTGACGTAGTATTATTTGACATTCTCAGTGACTTGGGAAAATCTGATACTCATGACATATTTTTTACTTTCAGCAGACAAGCTCACTAGCAGCACAGACCAAAATAATATTGGAAGTTTTGGATGTAGACCATGAAATCCAGGCTCTGCTTTAGGCTTAGTTTTCCTGTAAACTGTTTCATCTCCTGTCCCTGTTACGTCTTTAGGCACAGCTCCACACTCACATGTGTGTGTGAATGGGACAACTATAACCAACTGTAGCCATTGTGATTCACTGCAAGTCATAAACTTCTTATGATTCTCTATAAAATTATCTTACAGACATTCAACTAACAAACTAATATTGTTAATTGTTAGGCTTTTTTTATTAAGTTGAAAAGGTGATTTAGAATAACTAACAACAAAAAAATCAAACCTATTTTCAAATAATGTTGTAAAACAATGTAACAATGTCAATGTTGGACAAAAATGTCAACCAGTGACTCAAAAAACCAAATCAGTATTCCATAGACCTTTTTAGAAACAAGAAATGGTAAAAATAAAAAAATGGTAATCATCATATAAATCACTTGAAACCTTGAAATATCTCAATAAAAAAGGAAGCGGTAGTAAAGCTGTGACTTATCTGGAAGACACATTCAATAACAAGTGTAAACCTAAACTGTATATACTGTACATACAGCATACTCTCAAAATAAATGCCTTGAAAATACTGTGTTGTTTGCAAAAAAATATGTAGGCTAGAGGCTGGCTGTGAAGCATCCTGTCAGTATCGTGACTGAATAGATTGGAGTTAAGTGTGAACGAGCAGGAGATGGATGTGACTGTCGCACGCCGACTCAACGCAAGCACCCCCCCTCTTTTTTTTTTTTTTTCCCTCTGAGCCCCGAGGATATAACTGGCCTCCCTTCAAAGGAGGAAGCTTAAAAACAATCTCCAAAAGAGTGAGAGCGGCACTGGGTTGTGGTGGGCGTCACCAGTCACTAGTCAGTCAGTCAGTCAGTCAGTCAGGCGAAGACCCCGCTGTCTCTCGCTCTACAGAACAGGTACCCTGAACTAGTTTCTACAAAGCTGAGTCAGAGATTTAATGCAATATAAAGCCTCTGGGCCCTTTTAGCAATTTGGAGTCAACACACAAATACGCCCACGCGCAACTGCAAAGACTTTCCATCCCTGCCCCTTCATGTGCAAATGTGCTGAATGGAGGTGTGTAAGTAAGTACTAGTGTGTGTTTCTTGTGTGTGCTCAGCGTGTGCTCGGTTTCCCCCACTGAATCCTTCCCACAACTCCCTCTTTCCCTTTTCTGATCAGTAGCAACACATCAATGGCCAGTCGGTTCAAAAACCCCGTACAGAAATCCACAGCGCTAGCTTTCTTTATCTCTTTTAAATAACTGTCAGATTTAAACGGCCATCTTCCAACGTGGTTCCCACCCACGCTTTGTGGGGTGAAGCACGCAAGTAATTTAACACATGATGATCATTCAGTAAAGTGAGACATTGTTGATACCCTACAGATTGTCGAATCTGTTCCTTTGTGAGTGCAGGTTTTATCCAAGTCTCATACGGGAAAAGTTCTATATGAGACACCATCGCACTGTCGCCATATGGCAAAGTTTTCTCCAGATGCCAGTCATACAATGTTGCTGCTCTTGACACAGGCTGTGTGATTGGCAGCATATATCCAGCTGTTGGTAGGGTTACGAGCTACTGTGAAGGCTTGCTGACATCAGCGTTGGCATCTGTTGCATAATTTGAAATGTTGAACGAGGAAGAGATTAAAATGTAGAGTGACATTGTGTTGTTTCCTGGAGATGAGCGTTAATGACTTTGTAGATGCAAGATACTCATATAGTGTGAAGTTGTGAGATTAACAGTATCTGAAGTCAAATCATGAGTCTAATTTGATCAAAAAACAAGACCTAACATACATGATGTGCTGTAAATGAGTTTTGTTTTGTTCAAGCTTTTATAGTAATGCCTTTTTTCAAACCTTACCAAACCGAAGGTGAAAGCAAATAGTTAGATTTGCCATCAAATACAGCATGTGAATGGGAACTGAAGCCAGATAAATAAAATGCAGCAGTCCCTGGCCAACAGGGCCTGAGGCTATTGCATTGCTAGCAGGCAAACAGCCACCCAGCTGCCCCAGCAGGGTAGGAATATATCAGGCAGCCTATTGGATACCTGACAGCTGATTTAGCTCCCCCTTAATGAGCAGAGGGCTCTGCTGCAGAAACCCCACAATCTGTTACATAACAACATCATAGATACCATGCACAGTAAGACGCAGACTGCTAACGCTTGCAGAATCTTGTGAAATCAAGAGATGTTATACTCCATGTACAATGCGTTACTAATAATAGTTGAAAGTGTTTAAACATTGTGGAATTGTTGTGCAGCAATAGCAATAGATAATGTAGCTCTAAGTGGACAAATTGGTATGTTGCAGAAACATAATTACCATGTACAATACATCCACCAACTCTAGCTCCATACTTTCTTGTATTTAAAATACTTCTAAAAATGTTTTACTGTCTGATTCTTTTGGAAATAACAGACTATCAATCAAAACTCTTCAAAACCAAAACTTTTTTCATATAGACTATCTGGCAATCAGAAAATCCATTGGCATGAGTTTCAGTGATGATTTACAGTAGTCAAATGCAACAGAGTCATGGGAACACATTTAAAAATCAATAACCTACAAGCTGCATAAGATGCAAGATTTGAATTGCATCCTATTTGAATCGCAGACATATAATATGGGGCTACCATATGGATTTGTCAGAATAATGAGACAGGCAGTGCACATGTGTTTCTGCTTAAATCAAGCTCTTATAGCCTATTTTTTAAAAAAAATCACTTTAAACTAATAAATAAATAAATCTAAACAAGAATAAATTAACAAATGAAATTATTTGAGATTGGAATTATTTTTAGATGAAAATAAAAACAGTAGGCTTGAAACTTTTAAATAAATTTATGGCTTGAAATAATACCTTCTCATCTCCAACAGGATAGGATTATTTATTATGACTGCTCGACTTGAAGAATCTCAGTCGACTGAGGGGTCCCCGACAGATGATTTGACTCATTGACTTTCAGGGGGAAGCCCTAAAAATGGTTCACAAATAAGTAGTTTCATTTTTAAAAACTGCACAGTAATTTCCTTAAACAGCAGCGCACTGCATTTTTTAGCAAACGTTACTCAAGCAGGAGTAAATAGTGCATATGTTGGGGACTATTTTCACCTGCGGATTAATGAGTATTTACAACAGCAGGACAGTGTATGTGGGATTGACTTAATTTAAAACTACAGTGCCCATGTTCATTGTAATGAAGAAATATGTCACCCAGTACAACAGTGTTGCACACTGATGTTTTTCTAATAGTTTTTAGACATCTCTATGGTACAGAGGAATAAGCTACTGTATATCAGGCTTTGGCTAAACAGGAAATATTTGTTAGGATCAACTTGTTGTTGGTTTTCACTGGATTTATTGACATTAGAAATATAGAATACTGTATCAGTAAATATAATAGTGTATCACCACACTTATCCTGCAGGAGTTTAAGCAGCCACTATAATGAAGTAAAAGTACACAGTCCTTTTATTTGTGCTTATGAATAAGCAGTTATTTGATACAGCAGTTACATCAGTGGAAATGTCATTAGACACTGCAGTTAATCTAGTTGCACATTATTTATTCAATTATTTACATAGTTGTTGTTGGGCCTTAATTGTAAACCTGTATTAGGAATATACTGCAATGTTAGGAATACTTGTCTTCACTAAATCATTCAATAAATGCTCTAATCAAATATTAACATAAAGTAACACTGTAACAATCAATGAAAACTAAAATGGTCCAGTTGAAGTGTTACTGCAAATCAGATTCTGACCTTAGCAAGACTTGCTTGGAAGTATATATGTTCTGACAACACAGATGTCAGAGGGGACCCTCAGGACCCAATCCTGTCACCGCAGGCTAGCCAAGAGAGGTGGGGGGGAGACTAAGTTAATCTAGGCTAGGCCAGTAAGGGAAGGGGTTAGAGTTCACTGTGTATGCCCCGCTGCTTTGGCACCGGCTGACAGGCCACAGGAGTCTGAAAGTCCATGATGTACTGGCATTTGCTGGGCTCCTTCACCGATCGCAAGGCTGTCTCCGTTCCGCATGTCAGTGTGACCTAGAAAAGCACAAGAAAGAAAAAGTTGAGGTGGTGCGGGGAGAAAAGCCGCCACTCGCCTGAGTCAAGAGCCATTCCAGTTTCATCTTACAAAGGGAGCTGATTGAAGACGCTGTCCTACCTCTTGTTTTACTCTTTTTTTTCAAGCATTTTCAAACTTTTGTGAAGGAATGGGATTCACTACAAATGACAGAATTATGCAGGTAACACTAGTGGAGTTTATCATTCTAACATATTCAGGTCTCTCCTCACATAAAATGATTGTTGTATACAAGAAGAGTTTCATCACTGTCCAGCCTGCAACCAGAGTGTACAAGTGACGCCGTGACTGCGGGACACTGAGACATTATGGGACATCACGGCTGTCGTCCCCACGTGTGAACAGGACACGCGAAGATGTGATTACCACTGTCATGACTTTAATAGGTGACTTTGACGCCCTCTGCAAGAGAGTGGAAGGGAAAAACAACTTATTTTACTTCGAGGGGGTTTCCATGGCAACCTCTCACTAACCCTCTGGCGAACAAAGACACCTGGAGAGGGAGAGAGATGGGAACTTGACAGGTATTATTGTGCTGAAGTTTCAGGCTGGCACAACTGGTGATTTGGTTTTGTCCCGTGTTTGGATTAAAATAGTATTTTGTTATGTCACTTAGCATCTTGCTGCACAGAGACGTTAAGTGGGCGTATGCCACTTGGTGAGACAAAGTGTGTTATCGGTGCTTCAATGCAGTCTTGCAGGTGTAGAAGCCAAAGATCAGTGATGGGGGTGATACTCAGTCATGACTTCTCTGATCATTTTTGTGTTTATCTTCTCAAACTTGCATTTTGTTACTGCTGTTCCTTCCCCATGTAACTGCCTTGTTTTTGTTATGTACAGTTTATGGCCAAAAGCATATGGATACCTTAACAACTACACCCATATGTAATTGTTAAACATCTCATTCCAAAACAAAGGACATTACTCTGCTGCTTTGAACAGTCTCAACTATTCTGGGAAGGCTTTTTGGAACCTGTCTGCTGGGATTTGCTCCTATTCAGACAAAAAAAAAAGCATTTGTGAAGTCTTCTACTAATGTTGGACAATATGGTCAGGCTTCATTCAAAAGATGCTACAAATACAATTTCATAATGAAAATAAGGACAATCCTTGAATATTCCTAAGGGGAAATGTTTGACTTTACAGATGCAAGATACTCTAAACATTATAATCCCCCCAATATAAGATCTCTTGATAGAGGTTTCATACTTCAATACACTTTAATTTGCTTAAATAGGTTGTGGGATATGCTCGAAAGCTCTAGCATAAGCTAGGAAGAGAACCTTAAAGGACCAGTGTGTAGGATTTAGTGGCAGATTGCAACCAACTCACTACGTTCTGTCTCACTGTCCGTTCTGGGCTACTGTAGAAACATGGTGGTGCAACATGGTGGGCTCAATGGAAGAGGACCCACACCCTATTAGATTCTAAAGTAACAAAAACAAAACAATTCTTATTTTCAGGTGATTACACACTAATGAAAACATACTTATGAATATTATATTCCATTTTTGCCAAGTCTGTTCCGCTAGATGCCACTAAATTCTACACACTGCACCTTTAAGTTTAGATAATTTTATGACAGGCTTATTTTTGTAGTGTTGGCCTTCATTGTAACCTTTTTAAAGGTGATACATTAATAAAGTTATTATCATTTCATTTGTTATGATAGCATTGAATTCACTAAAGTCATTGAGTTCTGGCAACACAGACATTGCTACAATGATGTCTGAAGGGGCGCTGAAAAGGGGGTATTTAGAAGATCGGACAGGTTGTAAACAAGCCAATAGTTTAGCTAGATTATCTAAACCACTTTATTTGCTGGTAAAACTGACAATAAAAACCTGAAGTGTTTTCAGTTGTGCACACAATCAGGAGAAGACTTCCAATAAGGAAGTTGGTCTGTAAACTGTGATGAATGTTAACAAAGGACAGTTTTGGAAATAATTTTACTTTTAGCCTGGAGGTTTGTTTAAAATCTGTGACTGTCTGACTGCTTGTTTCTTGTCCTGTCTCTTCTTTTAATTGATGTTGCCACACTCCCAGATCTCAGCTATCAATTTGGTGAGTGCAATATTATCATAACCGATAGAAATGATGGCCAAATCTAAAAAAACTACAGCCTACACTGGAATTATCTTTGGTTTAAATAAAGAAGCACTGTTGTGTTAGCTCTAGCCAAACTCACTGCTCACATGTATCAGTCACAGTCCTGAACTTTGAATTGAATTAATAACTGAAACAGTTCAGCTCAACCTTCCCCGTAGACCCTTAAGATACACTGCACAACGCTTGAATTCGGATTACCTCGAACTCACTGAAACAATACATCACTGGTTCCACTACTCAAGTATAAAGAAAGAAGTGTGTTTCACTGCAGGAGGAGAGCGCACTACCCAAAGACGAAGTTCAGCCTTTCAAATGTAATGAGCGTCGACTTCTGACGAGACTTCATTTATGCCGACTGCACACGGTTAGGGGGTCGTATCAAAGGAATTCAATTTAGTCTTTTCAAAGGGGGCCCCTGGATGGCATGACTACATACATTTGCTAACGACATTTATTGGACTACGATTTGAAGAGGGGGCTCGGCAAAGAAAATGAGATTATTAAATGTGCTACATTTTTAATTGGGCAAATTCTCACACAAAAATGTAAATGGATCTCATAAATGTGACTGAAAGAGGAGGGAATACCGGGAAAATAGAGAGTGGAGGAGTAGAAGAGAAAGCTGCAGGAGAATGCAAGCGGAGTAACATTAACCATAAAGCCAATGTAGACTGACAGAGGGGAGAAAAGCCAGTCAGCTTCCCTCACTTGGGTTTGAACAAAACATCTTTTTGCCAGGCTGCTGAGCGCGCCATGAGGACTAAACGTCTTTTTACTGATTGACTGGCTAACTCCCCATTGTTGAAATGCACATGCGCAAGATGAGGCGCGCGGGGAGCTGACTGGGTGAGAAGGCTTCAAATTGTCCTCGATGAATGTGCTGAGAGGAGCTTCATCTGGCTGTTCTTTCTTTCCTCTGAAAACAAGCAGTCCGTGGCCTTTGTAGAGCTAACAGTTAACTTTTCATTAAATACTACTAAAAAATCCAGCTACATCTGACTGACCTATATTTGGGAAAACAAAAGAAAACTTCTTGAGCTAAAAAACAATTGATGCCAAACCTGAGCTCTCTGTAATTTGGATTATACAAAGTGTGTTAGTGTTTAATGTGCACACTTGAAAAGTTCTGAGTAACAAGGGAATTGCTCCAAATGTTTTCATTTCTATTTTACTGAGTTGGAGGCAGAAGTCTCAGTGACAGATATTTCAAAACGTGGCCAAATCACACCAAACTACCTCTTCTGCATGTCTGATAACACTACAGGTAAGTGAGAAAAGATGTTCTGTAATTTGAGTGGATCAACTATTTAACAACAGCACTGGAGATATTCATTAAGCCAAAAATGGTTGGTTTCCTGACATTTAAAGCATAGTCCCATATAGGTATTTACACCTATTATAGTTTGCTTACATTTGTGTTTCATATTGACAAGGCTCTGTCTTTGTTGTAATCAATGCAACAACATAGACCAATATGTATATTACAAATATTCAACGTTAAATGTGCTTGAATGCCATAATGAATTAAAACCCTAACAGGGTTTGTATCACATCTTCTATTTAGGGTGCAAACAACTTTTTTTTCTTCTCTCATCCTTTGCTGTATCATCTATCCATCTGTTTATTTGACAGTCTGTATGTACCATTTGCTCATCTGTCTATCTGTCTGTCCGTCTATTAGTTAATTACTGTCTGTTTCTTTGTGCTCTCATATGCTACCATTATCACAGTGTGTGTGTGTGTGTGTGTGTGTGTGTGTGTGTGTGTGTGTCTACATGGATGGTCTGGTGTGTAATGTGTGTTGTACTAACCGTAGTGCTGCGTGAACCGCCTTGCCAGCAAGGTTCTCCGTTCTCATACACCATCTGACTGTACTGGTTCTTTGGTGTTTCTGCCCACATTCCCCACTTCCTGAAATTAAAAAAAAAAGAGAATACAATATGGTCACTTTTAATATTTTGATCAAGTAAAACAAAGTTTCTAAGTATGAGTCAGACTAAACAAAAAAAACAGTAATTTCCAGATTTTTTTTTTTGATAAACAGGGACAAACTGAGAACAGAGGAATGATTTTTTTAAACAGCACTATGTTGGCTTATTGGAAAACAGTTCTTTCCCAGCAAAAACAAAAAAGCTGGCAAGATAGTCAATCTGGCAGTGCCCTCCTTTGGTTGCTGGCACTGGTGTTCTCGCGTCCCTTCTCCTCTTGAACAATGGAGGGGAAATATTAATTACCATTTTGTCAGAGTTAATTCTGTGTGCAATAACACACGAGGGAAGGAGAAGAGAAAAAAAAACATGACGCCAGTGAAGCCCATCTCAGATGAGGTTTCAAATGTGCCTGCCCAGTGCTAGCTAATTACATTCTCACCAAACATTTCAAGGGGAGTTAAGAAAACCAAAGCAAACCAGGATGCCAGTGGACACTGTCCAACACAGCCCGCAGTACCGACAGATGCCATTTGAGTACGCTTTCCCTGGCTAACTTCCTCTGATCTTTTGTTGAACTTGAGCAGCTTCTTTGAGGCGGTGTCGGCTGCAGTCATGCTGCTGGTAAGTATTGATTTTTGTAAAACATTGTAATCCTGTTAGGGGGGGAAATCTTTCCTGCATTTGGTGCATGGTTGACTGAAGATTTCACTGAAATGTGTGTTGCTCTGATCTCTTGCCCTACATAGGCTAGTAACTATTTTCTGTCTGTATTGCTAAATATTCAAGACAGATGATAAATAATGAAACCAGTCTTTTCACTTTCAGGGAAACATACTGTACGTGGTAAAAGCAAACCTGATGGTCTTCTTGTGCCTTTTTTCTTAACAGCTTGTCAATGTGCTGTTAATCATTGTGGATAAAGAGCTACAAAAGGCTATAAATTCAACATATTGTTCTTTTAATCTGCCTAAGTGCTTTTCTCACCAGTGCCAACCCTGTCACAAGTGCACAACACTTGATCAATGCACCTACTTTGACCTTTCCACAGGGGATTAAACAAGCAAGATCTGCTCTGCTCTTTGATTGCTGCTTTTAGTATTATGGAAGCTAATCTGCTACATTTCATAACCTATTATGATATTTGTTATTCATTCTGTTAATTGATCTCAATAGTATATTATACTGATGCACTGTTAGGTTGATATTTTTCCTGAAGCTCTACATTAACTCACATTAATGAATACATTTATCCATAATTACTATTTGATCTTGCTGCTTTTTCCCCAACAACAAACACAAGTTACCACAAATATTAAATCATAGAGGGGTTGAACAAAATATGGGAGGTTGTATAAAAAAGCACAATTTATTCTAGTTGGTCCTATTAAGTTTTGGTCAAAAAACATTAAACTTCTTCCCACGTATCTTAAGTAATGTTTTATTCTCATTTGACCTTCATAAGGGCAAACATGAAGTCTTCTTTGATTTCAAAAAACACTCTCCAGCTTTTACAGATACATGGCTGTCTTCAGGTCCCTGAGTGTGGCTTTTCTGCCATCCATGATGTGCATGGCTTATTTAAGATGCCTGAACGGGTCAGTCAGAGGTGAATTGCTCACACAAGTGGAAGCCGGCTGGGCCCGAGCGTCTCGCCTTTTTCCTTCCAGCCTGTTTGATTGGGTTTTAGCACTCTGTTAGCACCAGGAGGCCCTCAAATGGATTGCTGTCAGGGCCAGCAGACATGGCAAGCGGAGAAAGTGACAGTGCTCCGGCTCTCGCTGCTAGTTGACCAGGGATCCCTTGCGCATCACCTCCGTCCTACTGCGTTCGACGCATCCCCCCATCCCTTAGCACACGCATGCACCTCATTCCCTCGCCTCACCTTCATTCACTTGCTTCCTTAATCTCCATTCTCGCTCTACAACCTTCCTGTGCCCCAGGAGGTAGCATAGGCCCTGTCAATTAGGCTTGAGTTATCACTGAGATGTGGCCAACACACTCCAGTCATTTGGACTCACAGGAGTCACAAGATGGAATCTTATTGACAGATCATTCCCCGTAATAATACCTACTTGTACTTGGTATTGGCAGGCCATTTTCTACAGTCACTCCACAGTTATCACCAGACTAGTGTACAGCTAGTTATTTACACCTCTGAAACACAACACATTGGGCCTTATTGCCTAATTTCACAGCATCAGGGTGCATAAACATTACTATATGTTAGTCTGACCTTGTGACAGACGATATAGCACAACCCAAATGTGCAAAATGAACCCCTCTAGCACAATGACAACTTCATTTTCTCATCCAATTTATCACAGTTTGGCTTTAAGCTGCAATCATGATACACATAATGCTCACTTGCGCTTATAGCAGTATAGCCGGTCTTAAATTATCTGGGTTACTGTATATATTTTCTACCACCCCTCACATGTTGGCTGATCTGCTGCATCTGTTTTTTCGCAGCCAAGCTGGAAACCATGTTTGCCTGCCCAACAAAACGCTTCACACAATATTCAGATCGCTGAAGATACCTGACTTGAATTTTCAAGAGGAGAACAAAGAAAACAGACACACTGCTGTTTTTAGTCAAATGAAATAACATGAATGAACGTAATTGAAGTATCTAAATATATTACCATTTGCTGGGAAAAGAAAATTGCATTTTGGCTTTTGGGCAAATCCATTTCCGACCGTTTGGAGACAAGGGAGGGTCACAAATGCAGACTTCCTTTGAAAGATTGATAGAAGATGTTGAACACACGCTCCCTTTGAGGCTTAAAACATTGAGAATCTTATTTACAGACATCTGGGTTATGACTCATTCTTTGTCTGGCCTTCTCTAATGCCATAAAATGCACCTTCCATCACAGATAAACCTGTAATAGCAGCACATCTAGCCGACGTATTACCCATACATTTACTTTGCATCCTGGGTGAGATAGTGGGCCTCTGAGAACTCAGACGTGCCTCTAACACACATTAGGGAGTCAATCTTATTTAATTTTCTCTCTCAATCACTGGTTTGATTTCTATTGACACTAACTAGCAGATGGAACTGTGATTTAATTACATCCACTACCCACAAAAATACCATTAAAATTGCGGTTTCAGCTCCTTCAGTGCTAAGACCTGAAGAATCATGCACATGCACTACATCGAAGATATACTAAATGTTTATCAAAAGTCCATTCTGCAAGTTTTGGAATTTAAGATACATAAAATATTTTTTGAAACTATTATGGTAAGATTGGCCTCACTGTACTTGTATTGTTTTACTGATATTTATAATCTAATCCTCATTAAGAATAATTAGCATTAAAAAAAAGCTGATTAGCTTTGGTTCTTCTTCTGATAATGGCTTGAGCTGATATAAGCTCCTCTTATTTCTTTAAAACGATGCGGTCGCCAGTGATTCTGTTTTAAACTTCATTGCGGCGCTAATCCGCACGCCTCGAGTGATAAATCCCGAAGATCCACGGCTAATCTCGCTCAACACTGAGAGGAGAGTTACCCCCTCTGATATAGCCACAAATCAACCTTTCAGAAGCAATTATCATTTAGACAACTCTACTCTGGTGTTTAACAGCCCGCAGATACAAAGGAGAGGAAAAAGAAAATCTGGGCCAAAAGTGTATTTGTGCATGTCTTGATATGTGTGTATGTGTGTCTGTGTGTGTGTGAGACCATAGGCCTTCACTGGAGATAAACTGGATGAACAAAACCACAGGGAGAAAAGAACACAATGGTGGCCCTGTTTGGTATGTCTGTGGTTTCCTCAAGTGAACTGAATATGAATTTGCTCATTTGCCTTCAGTGTTTTCTTTGTAGGTTTGTAGACATGAGAACGCTGAAGCCTCAACTTACTGTAAATGTGCACGACATGTATAACATTTACATTTTCACAAGATGTGCTATTACAAGAACAGATAGACACTTGTATCCACAATAAGCAATCTAGGGCTGGGTATCTCCATAGTTTTTTTTAGTCTGTTACTGAATGGATGCTGGTCGGTACAAGTGAGGCAATAAAATACAATCCAGGAAGTCCAGTTTGAGTAATGCATCCACGAGTTTGAAGGCTCATCAGTCACCAAAAAAGTAATTTGACCAGAAAAACACAAGGTTAACGAAAAACACAAATATGCCACTTGTGTCACAAAGTGATCTACTTTTCTAATGGACAACCCTGGAGTTGTCATATTGTCTGCAATATTTGCTCACCTAAATTGTAATTTTGGTCAGTTTAGACTGTATTTTATTAGGTAGTTATTTTACAACATTTTGTTAATTAAAATAGTCATTTTTTGGTTTTTTTTAAACATGTTACAGCATTATTGTCTTCCTCAAGAAATATTGCCACTGAGTCAATTTTATCAGAAATGTCGGATTTGAGGCTCAGTAACAAGGTTGTCAAACACTGTGTGTGTGGGAGCTCATTTTCAAAGTGGGATTGGGTGAGGTCCAATATTCAGTTTCTTTATTCAGATCTTTTGCTGTTCTCTTTTGGAGCCAGTTGTTCAGGCACAAAAATACAGTTGGAACATGTCAATAATCCTCAATGTGAGATATTAAAAAAAAAAAAAAAAAATTGTTTGGTATACGTGCCATAACTCTGACACTTTTTTTGTCTAAATGATACCCAGCTCTAGAGGCAGTTCCCATCAGCTTCTTTTGAAAACAAGCATCAATATCAAGACAGGTCCTTCAAATCCACTAATTTTCAGCTATGAAGGCACAGCAATGGTGCTCCTCTCATCAGATGTGCCAACTCAGCATCACATTACTTGTAAATACTTCTCTAACAACCAGCTCCCCATACTGAATCCTAACCTTGTGCATTACTAATGACATACACTACCTGTGTTAAGATGGTGTAAAGTCTGTGCTTATTATCATCACCTTCCTACTGTAGCATCCACTCATTAGCTGCCACTGCAATGAATTAAACCTCACAGCTACGCTTTTCACTGCTTTAACAAGGGGTCTGGAGCAGCAAGTTAGCCACCTCACTGTGCTGTTAATGCACTAATCATTTACAGCACGAGGTACGGTGCTGCACTGGCAGGTAGAGAGCAATTTGGGAGCCGCTGGTTAATTTGGATTTGGTGAAGCAGCGATACAAAAAAAAAAAAAAAAAAAAGGCCCCGCTCTCATAGCCAAGCAGTGCCAAGCATCGCTAACCTCTGCCACTGGTGTAAGGTCGCCAATCAGAGAGCGGTGTTTTGAGATGAGCCCAGGCACTGTCATTACTGTGCCAGTCACTGATGCTCCTCTCACCCTCCTACCACCCATTGTGCCCAGCACCTTCATAAATAATTCATATGCATAACATGTGAAGGGCACACGCTCAGTCAAGGCCTTGCTTTCACGTCATTTCATATGACTGATACACAAAGAGGACATTTACACCTCCCTCTTTTCTTTGCCAATAGTAATTGTGAGGTACAGAACAGGAAAATGTTATTATACAAAATAGTGAATGTGAGGATATAAATAAATCTTCAACAGGTCAAATATTGAAATTGCAGATGGCATGCTAGATGTTTTTGTTTTGTGCAAACATGCTGTTGGCCAGTTTTTGTATAGTGCACTGACCCACATAATTACTCTAAATCAGTGAGTAACATCCATAGCACATTTTGTTTTGCATGCTCTGTATTAAACAGCAAACCGAGGCCATTTTCTGTGCAGTTATAAAACAAACTCAGGGTGCATATTTCATCAACACCTCCTGACAGATATGAATCAGGGCTGATGTCAAACCCAAATCAGTATTCTGTTAACAGCTCACTCGTGCCTCATTAACGACTGGGCTAGATGTTGCCATGGCTACCCAGCAGAAAGGCCATCAGGGGTTCACAGTGTCAGTTCCCCCCCCCCCCCATCACCCTCCACTCCCTACCACTTTAACCCTCTCCTCAGACACACAAGAGTCATTACCCCTTCGCCTTGATTGCCGTATAAAGTGTGGCCTGTTAGGCACGGAGACCACATAGAGTATAAACACATTAGGGACACAAATTTATAGGTGGTGTTACATTTCCTTTGTTAGTGAGTGTGTTATATAAATGAGTATTTGTGTAACCACCTCTGTATCTGCCTGGCTGTCAGGGGCTATACTAGTATACTGTGGCATGCTCTTCTTGAGCACTGGGCATTAAGCGGCTGCCATGTTCCCAGGTAAAGAGGGCCCCTCTCTTCGCTAATGGCACTCCAGCGAGTGACCTTGACAGCTTGAAAATGAGCGCATTAAGTAGAACACTTAAATGTATAATTATGCACTTGTTCCAGTGAAACTGTCACTACTCTGTAGGTTAAATCATTACGGCTTAGATAAGATGAAAAAAAAATTAAATAATAAAATTAATCCTTTTTTTCAAATGCCTATCAAAACAATTAAGGGACGAGACTGGCTTTGATATGAACACATGAAAGGGAGCATCACTCCACTCATTAAGTGAGCACATTCAAAAAAAAAAAAAAAAGCAAAGCAGTGGAGAGTAAAGCAACAAACACCACCATCAGTCATTTTACTAAAAGAATATGCATGGAAAAGTGATGTGCTTGTTTTTGACAAGATAGTTTGATCTACTCAAAATAGTAAATGAATAAATGTAAAAAATAGTAAGATAATATACAGTACATTGTGTATTAAGAACGATAACACTGTCAAACTTTGAAGAACTGCTTGTACGCTGACAAGTTCCATAAATATGAAGTATATATCTATAGATTACTCCTGTCTCTTCATTCATTATAGTCACCTTCAAGAAGAATGCCCTGTTGTAGAGTATACAACAAAAACCTTAAGAATATGGTGTCTCCATACCTTCAAATCAGTCTGGTAGTCCAACAATATAATAAATCCTTGAAAACTTTGGCTAAATTCCCTGCAATGCTAAGATGATCAAAAGACATCTATTTGTTTAAGTTAGGGTCACTATTGTATCACTGAATAGCTGGTAGAAGGTGAAAATGTTGCTTTCCCACCAGAAGTAAGAAAATCCCATTCAAAATCGCAATGACATTTGTAATAATGCAAGTTACTAATAACCCAGCCCTGAAACATAATCTTACTTAACACTATGACACCAAGTTCATTAAATTTGTCTAGACAGGGATGTAATATCGAACATTATGTAATTTCGCTTCTTCGATATTTCTGTTGCGGCCTTTAGCGCACATCTTTTCCCATAAGCCCTAGATCGTTGTGGGTTAAGTGCCACCTGCTTGACAGAATTATCACTATCAGGTACATGGGCGAGTCAAGTGGCCACAGCTAGTTCAGACATGTCTGAGGTAATAGCTGGACAGTGAGGGCTGAAGGGTGAAGATGTGTTTAGACAGAGATTGCAGCTAAAAACGTTGGGAAAAATGATATCAGAAGAGAGCGTTGGTGGATTTCATGGATATAAAGGAGACACTACTCAAGTGCATGCTGCTAAATTTTCATGGGAGCTTTAGCTTTTTGTATGCTAAAAAAACGTACCTATTGCAAGTTTCAACTTTAAATACCAAGTCCTGTAGTAGATCTTAGAAGTTCATTTATCTTAGAATATGGATAATAACATTTAATTTTTTTCAGAAAGACCAATTAAATAAATGTCAATCAGAGATTGCATTGAGTTACAGAAGCTAGCGGAACAACAGCTAGCATAGAAGTGACATCACGGTTCCCTATAGCCTTACACACTTAGCAATAAAGACGACACATACCTACTACTACAGTTTGCCTTTTAAAGTAATCTAAAACAAACTAAAGTATTTTAAATGTGACTATACAGGCGTTTTAGTGATTTAATCTTTATTTTAGCCAAAAGGAACGAGCTAATATGGTGGTTCAGTAGGTTCAATACACATCACCTCAATCCTTGTGTAACCAACATTACAAGAACTGAAGCTGGTTTGACAATATTACATTGTATGCAATTAATCAGCATGTCTGTGGATCACCATTTAGCATTACCAAGTGTTCTGTCACTCTTGAGTTTTGTTGTGCTCCTACGTTCCCATCTTCACTATTCACCCAACACTGTTTGCTGACTCACACATCACACAGAATTAGGAAAAGCTGAAAAACATTGTCAAATATCGACATTGTCGAAAGGCCAGAAAATATTCAGATAGAATTTTTAGCCCATAGCTGACACCCCTAAAAGAGGCTATTTTATCAAGAGGTGTTGAAGTGTGTCATTTCCAAATTCAATCTCAGGTTGTTGTTCGGCGCTCATTTGTAACCTGCTTGTGTTCGAGCAGTTTTACAGTAATAATCCTACAGCTGCCTCGTGATTGCTGTGTAATAAAATGGCCACCTATTGAGCTAAAGTTCTACTACAGTAGTAGCTACAATACTTTTCTCCTGTTCATACATGTGTAGCCACTGAGGAAACTGCAAGTGAACAGTAATTAATCTTAAAAGGAGAAGCAACGTGATATATGCTCCATCATAACTTAATTCTTTTTTAATACTTTTAAAAAGACATTAAGATTTTCAGCCGTCATCATGAGAAATTGACTCTTATTGATCAAATGAGCATATTTCCATATCACCATGGCCACAGAGTAGAGTCTCCTTTGGGCCTGTGCCAATAAATTTGCTCAGCTGGATCATTCAAGCTAAGGCCTCTCAAAGGACTTTGACAGCCTGGGGGCATTCACATCGCTGCACCTCATTCTCGCAGCACCTGGGGATTTTCTCCGTAACATTCTGGGGATCTTTTATTTAGAGCGCTACAAGAACTGCATAGTGGCAAAACAATAAAGGGTCACTAGCGCTGGTTCTAAAGTGAGCCTGGCAGTAGGCGTGAGAAAAACTTTTGTTATGCTATGGCTGCACGTAGCTCAAAAAAGGCAAATCTGTAAACAACATGCGTATGTCTACAGTATACCGCTACAAACAGCCAACCTATTTGTATTTTTCACGGTGGCCAGCACATCCCACTCTCTCTGGGGTTGCTCTGCGCTGTCATTTCAACTGCCTGGCTCCTTCGCAGTGGGCATACACATTCACTGTGGTTTCAATGTTGCTAGGCTACCTCACTTCTCCACTGTTTTCTGTTTGAAAATCTACTGTTCAATAAAGCAGTTCAAGGGAGACCTGTGGGTTTGAATACTGAGCGATATGAACCTGCAGGAGTAACTGACAACACTAACAGCCTTTTTTTTTTAAGTTTCACAATACCATTTTTCTTTTTTCCCTTGACTCTGTAACACGGCAGCGCTATCTGTGCCTATCTCTACAGTCCATGCATTTCCTTCAGTCATAATATTCTTACATCAGGACATTTATAACCTTCCCTGGTTATATTTCCCTGTTTTAAAAGTATACAATCTGAGTCATAAACAGAGTGGTGGTGTCTAGGTGTTATTATTATTCCTGTTTTGTCTATCCTGTTTTCAACTTTGGATGTTGGGCTTATTCCAAGCTTGGACTGTCAAACACAGTGTGTTTCCAAGGTTGAAGGGTGAACAAGCAAGCTGCTCGCTGGGCCCTGCACAATTTCAGCACTGCCTTTTTTTCTCTCTCCTCCTGTGCTCTCAATGATGATGAGTGCAGAGCAGTTTGACCCCGACACAATAGAAGGCCTAGCTCCTTGAACTTTGCGGGGCGACACACGCCAACCCCTCTGACCCCAAATGCGTGGCCACCTGATTTCCCTGGAGCCCCAAAACAAAAACTCATTGGATGACCCTTCAACTGATCCCTTCCTCCTCCACAGCTACATTTAAATCATCCCACCCTCCTCTGTGCAGATAAATATATGCTTCATCTTAACACTGCGATACCATTAGTCTTACAATTTTGTTTATGAGGTCTATACATTCATATCTGATCTACTTTTTAAAAATCTATCTACATTTTTGATCTTAATTGAGGGATGAAGATACATATATGGCTTAATATACAAAGAGGAAGGTTTCTAAGTTCAAAGAGTCTGTGTCCCCAACTGCTCTATATCATTGCACTGGAGCTATTTCTGTGTGTTTATCCCAAGCTAACTCTGAAAGGGGCAACATAAATATTTCAAATGCACTTCTGCTCATGGTGAAAGGTTAGTATGGTCAGGCACTGTTGTGAAGGCATACTTTAAAGAGTTGTTTTTTGTAGTTGTTTGTGGTTGTTAGCAGGAAATGGCTTGAACACTACGCTAATTACTCCATGTTGACAATGTGCTTCCTGGGGACTTCTGCTTTAAAACTTAAATGGATCAAACCGAGTGTGGTGCTGCATGTATTTAAGCCATTAGAGTCATTTGAAAGAAATTAAAATGAGGTTACATATTGGGAGCTCACTGTTAACTGGAAAGAACTGCTTCTGCAGTATTGTGTCATATACTTCATTTTAGTGTTTAGTGTGAACCGGTTTCTTGTTTGTAGTCGACTGCACACTCCACATTTCTGCCTATGAGAATTTGAAACTACATTTTACTGTGTTTTTCCCAACAGTGGCATAATTATGTTCAATTATGTTCCTGTGACTTATTATTATGGTGTTTTTGTTTTACTTTCATTTTTGAAAACCTAAAAGAAAGGATGTCACAGTCTTTGCCTTTCCTTCCCAGCTTTTCACCCAAAGTTTAATGCCCATATTTTCTTTACCTGGACATTGACCTATGGACACTCTCTATTATACAAATACCTCTACAAATAAACTGTGGTTTGCATGGTGAAGCATTACAACCCTTGCCACACATTAATAGACTATAGACAGTAGACTTCTGAGATTCCTTATTATTCGTTTGAGTACATTGGCTATATCTATCAGGCTCTATCATCACAGACACTACACTGATACACATGGAGTCAACAGTCACTTCTTTTCACCCGACCGTGAGATGCTTCACTTGGCAAATATAAAACGTACTCTTGGACAGCTACGACATGATACGATGGCATATTCGCTGTCTTTTCAAGATAGATTAAGAGATCCATACTACTCTCATGTCTGTGCATGAAGCTACAGCCAGGAGGCGTTTAGCTTAGCTTAATGTAACTACTGGAAGCGGGGAGAAGCAGCTAATCTTGCTCTGTTTAGACAAGCTGTTACCCCCAGCATGTTACAATCTGTAACTATTTCTTGGTGAACAACAGTCAGGCACAGTGACTTCACAGTCTTGTCATCACCCTAGGGTTGTCACAGAAGTACGAGTAGAAAGATCAACTGTTTTTGGTCAAATCACGTAACTCCACCATAAACTACAGTCTTTTTTAAATGTTTGTTCATGTACAGATTATCGTGTACGGAAAATATAAAACAATAAAACTGCATATTTTTAATCTTTGGACAGAGACAAGCTTTACTTTTCTCTTTGCTTTCACTCTTTATGCTACGCTGTGCTAACCGCATGGTTCCACCTCCATACTAGGTTTCACTGTTGGCAAGAAAGCGGGTAAGAATATTCACCAAAATGTCAATTTGTTCCTTCAAGTCTTCTTGAGGCAACACAAGATACAGTACATATGTACAAAGAGGCCAAAGAGTTGCTATCTGAACCACTAATGCCTCTGTCGTAAACTACTATATTGAGTAATTAGTTCAGGGAGAAAATGTCAAAAATGGTGATGACATGACATCATTGGCAAAATTACATTGGCAAAGAACAGCAGTAGTCTCAAGCAGACCCTCTCTACTTATATCTGGAAGACCTTTAAAGGGATATTTGCTCAACAACTTCACAAACTACAGCCTCAGAAATAACCATTGAGTTGAATCAAAACCTGTGACAGTCTCAAGAAACAACTAACATTATGAACTTCACCAAATCGTTATTTACTATCACGATTAACACACACACTTCACTTGAGATATCATATATACCTCTGTGGTATATCAATATCACAGAGGCTTGTGGGAAATGAATGTGACATGCTGGTGACTATTGCTGTGTCTATATGTAATCTCTTCCTCAAACTAAGCGTAAAGTCAGTGCTTTCATGTTATGTAAACCCATATACAAGCACAAGATGGTAAAGTAGTGTATGCTACTGCACACCACTGATTTACATATACATATACATGTATCTGTTTGTCTTTTCAGGTGAGCTGCATTTTGTAAACCCTGTGTTTGCTATCCTGTCATTGTACCCAGCATGTCTGCATTGGGTGGAGAAGGGTGGGGGAACATTATGAAGATGAACGACGCTGTCACAGTGGGATGGTGTTTGTCGCAATGCAAGCATTTTCTTCTACTCTATTATCATTATCATGGCTGATGTTATTGTTACAATAGCCATTTCAGGAAGCGGTTGAGCTGCTCAGACCGAGAGGCAGAAAACCTAAATGGAAAACGGAGACATTGGAATTCAAGGGTGAATATGAGTTGTATAATATCTACATTTACAGATAATTGGGAGCATACAGTATGACTGCAGTGCCTTATAAAATCTTTATGGCTACATGTGTGGCCACAATATAAGTGCAAGCAGCTACAAAAGAAAGCGTTCCCAGGCTGATTTACTGTTCCTTATGAACATTTGTATAGTTAATGGTCTAACGCCAACCATACTGCGAAACCAAGCATGAAGGAAGGTTAGGGCTTAGGGAACAATTTGAACTTTTATGAGCCTTGACACACTTCCCAAACTGAGCTGTAATCAAAATGCAGCAGCAACACCGTCCATTTAATACTGCAAAAACGTAACATAACTAATTCAAATTAGTTGAAATGGTACGAGCAAGTATCAGCACAGTTCAACATTCACATTTTCATTGACAAGCCACACATGTTAATGCCGTTTGCCCCCACCCCCCCTCACTTTCTCACATGGTTGTCCTTTAGGATGCTGGAGCAGGTGTGATAAATGCTGCCGTTTAAATCAAAGCACTCTTCTTCCCCTCCCTCACCCCCTCTCGGGAGAAAGAGGATGCCTCCATGCAGATTGATATCAGGAGGCCCAGCCATATCCTGCAAGGGCTGACTGATGGTCTGTCTGGATAAAAAATGAACTTTATTCCCAGCGTGCAGGCTATGATTCATGTACCTCCCCTTCCCCCTTCCCCAAAACCATTCCACATATACCTTCACTACACACTCTCTGGAAAAAGTATAGTACATTATGTAGCGTAGCTCTGCCTGCCTACATGCAGAGAATCAAAACAAGTTGTTGGTGTTTTTGATGGAGTATAACAGGAAATATCAAACTACCATTATTTTTACATTAACTTGCTGAAGTAAATGAAAAACCAAACATCCTTCTGGCCTTTATGAGGAAGAAACATGGTCATCCTTTTCTGTTATATTCAGAAACATCAGTGCTATCTTCAACATTTTATGTGGAAAACATAAATATGTTACATATTTCAAATATTTCCTTTGAGTTATGTTTGGCAGCGATATTGTTCCAGACGTAGTGACCAACTCCAATACAACGGAGATGTGTTTGACCACTGGTTCTGTTTGGTCTTTCTGCCCTTCCATACCATCATGAGTGACAGGCAGGCAGAAGCGCTGGGGTCACATTACTCACAGTTAGCATTCTGTTCTTCCTCTTTCCTGCGCTACAAACATGGTGAAGCATTGCAGTTTCCGCTCCAAAAGTGAGTGGGTAGTGTGGGAGGTGGCAGTGCAAGAAGAACACATCCTTGCTTTAGATTCCAATTAATTTGCCATCTGAGAGCAAAACTATATGTGCAGCAAAAGGATAATTGCTAATAAATTTATCTGTAACGTCTCACTTCAACTGCCAAAGAAGACGAGTCAAGCCTAATGGAATCACATTTCAAAGGAGACAAAACGTTTTGACACTTTGTTGCATATTTCCCGTGGTCATTTAGGCCTTTATATTGTCTGTTCGCAAAACAAGTCGTTAGCCTATGTGGCCGCTACAACCAAAATAGCAGTGTAATTGAGTCCTCCTCTTTTGGGAGGAGTTGCATCAAATCATAAAAGCTTTTTTTTTTCCCAGAGAGGTGTCAATGTCGATGGAATAGCATTTCAGTAATTGCACCCTATAAAAGTGTCAGATGACTGATGGTTAAGGCTAATGAGCGAGTGGAAAAGGACAGCGTGGCGACATCCCATAATTATCACCTCAAATCTAAAATTCATAGAGAAAAAGTAAATAACAAGGAAAGCATCAGTATGATATATGAAAGTTTTTTTCCTTCTTTATCTGTTTGACAGATATTACAATGATGAGGGAAGGTGGGAAAATGTGATTATACAAGCAAGGCCCGGCAGCTGAATAACAGCTGTTGTTTCAAACTCAGTCGGTAGAAAAAATATAAAGATTATATATTTTGATCAAGAAAGTTATTGTTATACTATAGGTGGTTTATTTGTTGATGCCTTGGAGAAATTTCACTACCAATCAGTGTACTGACACTCCTGGGGAAGAAAGAATGAAAAAAAACTGTCTTGTCACATCTAAAGGTGTGTTTCTATGGGTACTGAATGGCGTCTTTCATAGCACACAGGCATCTTGATACACACCAATGTCCAGCAGTCGACACAGCCAATCCCACAGGGACGGTAAAAGGCCAGAGCGTAATCCTTTAGATGAAATTGAAACCCTTGGAGGCTGAGGAAATACAACCCCAGCAGTATATGAAACTCGCCCCCTGTTTGTCATTGATCAAAAGGTATTAAAACTATAATAGAGATCTGTTAGCGATTGATTAAAGGTCATATGGAGCCTAACAGAGATTGTATAACAATAAAAAAAATCAATAGCGCAAATATTGGTCTTAGTGTAACTTCATATGAGCACTGTAACAATGATTAAAGAGCTTTCATAGGAATGCACTGGTGGGATTTGTATATGGTACATTCTTGAAATGAAGAATACTGTCATGTGAATTTATCTAATTGGTATAGATACAAAAAAAATTGCTTTTCTGGCCTTATTGCTAACACATTGGGTACATTGGATTCCTAAAACTGATTTACTTTTTTAAAATACATTTTTTGTGGCTTCAAATTAGAGGTGTCAGTGTACTCTCTTCTAAATGTCACAGCACACACAATGCTGCAAAGCTTAAAATGTTAATGTTGCAAATGTTAAAATGTTACCACCTACTCCTTGCTTTTTACTCCACTGTGGTTGGTATATTTCCACTGTCCCTGACATACCCTTGCTGGTCACTGTTTATTAGGATTTTAACTGTGGAGACAAAAGAGAAGGTGATTGAGGTACTTACCCTAATGAGACCTCTGTTCCTGCAGTGCTCTTTTGTGTGACTTGATTGAATGGGCACAGGGTATAAGTATACCTGCAAGAAATTATGTACACATTAGGAAACTGGTACAAAAGGTTAAATCTGTAGTGAGTTTCCTTTTCCTCACAACATTTCTTTTCATGCTGGATTGTGTTTTTCTTTGTATTTTTTCAGTCTGTGATTAAATATTACGTAATACATCAGCATGGCAAATATTATCATTCAATTTTTGCATATCACAGATACATCAGTTTTGGCGTATGTTGCAGATATTGATGCCCCTTCATGAAATTTCCCACAATAACAAGAAACTACTGCCAAGTTTATTTTTCAGCTGTAAAATGTCACACTCGCTGCGTTGTTGTGATCAGAATTAATAACCAAATTTAAGGGATCCTTATCAATTTATATTATATTAAAGCTGCTAATTAACATTTTCATATGAACAATGGATCCATTGATTATGTGTTATATGAAAGAGGTTGCTGGTAATGACAAACCAACAGAGAATTATCACCTGACTACACCATACAGAGTGTTTAGCATTTCTGGATTTGCAAGTTTACCATTTTGGTTTCCAGCAGCAGCAGCAGCCAGAAAAAGCTCCAATTAACGGACTATGCTACCTGCCCAGCACCAAGCTACAAACTAGTTGGTGCACATAGTGCAGTATGTAGCTGCTAAAGAGCCAAATATTTCCCTCAGGTGATCGTGGAGAGCTAAAAGGAGGGTGCATATTGGACTTGCATGCTTGTTTGCTAATACATATAATATTCACTTCATAACTTCATAAGGTGATAATATGTCAGTGTTGTGTTTAAAGCTTTTTTCCCCACAGCCCAAAAGTGGCTAAAAATCAATTAATGCAGGTTTCATACAGCCAAATATTAGCTGATTGATATTGTATTCTTTAAGTCTGAAATATCAATATCAGCCTCAAAGGGACTGTATAGTGAAGACAGTAAAAGTCAAGTATTCAAGTTGGTACTTTACTAAGCTGAATTATTGAACAGTGGGAATCTGTAAAGGCTCAATAGCTACCTACTGGGATAGAAGAGTGACAAGGAGCTACCAGCTACCCCGCCACCCACAGCTCTTCTACCAAGGCAAAGAGGTGTCTAGAGGAGTTAGCAATTAGCAGAGACCATCACTAATGTACTTGCTGGGGATAGTGCTAGAGAGTAGAAGGCATGATCACTAGCTCCAGTAACAAACTGATCAAAGACCTTGATGGTGAAACCGACAGGGGGAAAGACAGCCGGGATTTCTTCCTTGACATTTGAACCATTACACTGACTGTTATAAAAGAGCAGAGGATGCCCAGACAACCACAACGAGAGGGAGAGATAGAGTGAGTGAGTGAGAAAGTGCAGGGTGGAGGGAAAAAAAAAATGGCTGCAGTAAAAGAAGACGTGGGCCGGGAAGTACGGGGGGGTGGGATCAAAAGCTGTATGAGAAAAGCAAGATAAAAGAAAAGAAAATGATGAACATCAGAGAAAGGGGGATAGTGGGAGAGAGGTAAGTGATTGGCTGCCGAGTTCCTTTGCTCATGCACTTGTTTGCGGATTGTATTAAATGCTTCTCATCTTGGAGACTTTCATTCAGGCATTTATCCTTTCATGTCTACTGTATGTTTAGACAGGGAAGCCCCTTCCCCCACCCGGGCATGGTAAAATAACAGAAGCATCTTTTCTGACTGCAGAGTAAGCAGTACAGCTTGGAGCAGAATTAAATGTCTCACCATGACTAAACCTATTGTCCCTCCAAGAAATTTGACACTGTACAGCAAGGTTCCTGCTAGAATCTTTTATTTGTATTCTGTTACTTTACTCTCAATCTATTTACTTTTTAGCCATGCTAGTGGCAATGTCAATCTGTTGACCCGCCACTTTGGTCCAGACTTAGTAATATCCAGTAATATTTCCACAACTACAGGATAGATTGCCATGAACTTTTGTAGAGGATGATTCCTACTGATTTTGCCCTGACTTTTCCTGCAGCAGCGCCACCAGCAGGTGAAGTATCTCAACATCTAGTTGATGGATTGGCATTATTTATGGTTTGCAGAGAATGTTCCCCTAATGACTCTGTTGACCCCTGGAGTTTTCCTATATTTGTGGTTTTAAGAGAAATGTCTTGACAACTACTGGGTGGATTGGCAGGAAATTTGGTACATATATTTATGTTCTTGATCCTCTGACTTGTCATCCACCACCATCATCATATCAACATTTTTATTTGTCCAACACCTTACCAGTTTGTGACCAAATACCTGCAAAACTAAAGTACTTAGAACATTCCCATTAGCCTCACTTGTTGTTTGTGTTTAGTGATAATTAGCAATGTTAGTGTGCTAACAGGCTAAACTGTTCATTTCATTACCACTTTATTTATCCCACACAGTTGATAGAAAAGGAAGAAAAGTAGTGAACATGCTAAAAAATATACGTGTTAGGCATCAACATGCTAGCTTGTCATTGTGAGCATGTTGCCATGCTGGCGTCAGCGTTTGCCTCACAAGTAAAGCCTCACAGAGCTGCTAGCGTGTGGGCTCTTAGTCTTGTTCCGTCAAGATACAAGAAGAACTAAGAATTGGTAAAAGGTTTCTTCACAGCTGGTCTTGACCTCATCAAGGACACTCAACACCCTCAGTCAGGTCCTTACGGACCAATGGAAGACCTTATATAACTGCTGCATTTAAAATAGAAATTCAAACTAGGTGCTTTTGTTCTAAATTTTAACATAAAAAACATTTTTTTCTTATACAGCAATTAGTCTTGTTCAGCCAGAACCCATAAAAGCACAATGTAACGCCAAATAAAACAATGTGATGTGTGCCAAGTAGCCTGCCATACTAAATAAATGAATAATAAAATAAATAAATCAAAGCTCCCTCTCAACACTGGCTTTATTGTTCCTTATATGAGCCACTAGATTCATTAAGTTTGTAAAGCAGGTGTTTCAGCAACAACAAACATCCTCATCTGAGCCCAGAAACAGATGGCACCTGATAGACAGAGGTATAGTGAGCAGCAGAGGAAGGGGGGAAGGGAAAAGGGGTAACATAGTGAAAAAGCAATCAAATGAGTCCCAAAAGGGAGTACCCCTGTATGTCTGTACCTCTCTTCCCCCTCTCTATCACCCTCTCTTTTACCCTCAAGGCAAAGCCATCCATCCCTGCCCACTTTTGCTGACACGCCAGCACTGCACAAAAAAGAAAAAAAGAAAAAAAAGCCAGGCTATTTGTGTGCGGGGGCACTGCGATCTGACCTTGGATGCTCGCCTCCATGTGGCAGCTTGTGAGAAAACAAAAGCAGGCAAGGCAACACAGAAAATGTTTCGCTGGGTAGAAGAAAAAAAAAAAAAAAGTAAGGAGAGATTAGAAATGCCGAGCCCCACATGCGGATGGAGGTGCAGGTTGATTAGCTGTCTGTCTCGAAGACAGACACTTCACATTCTGCCGTCTGCGTTACATAAATGGGACACAGCAGAAAGGTCAAACAGGCACATTTACACAAACTGTCCCCGGCTATCCTTAGCAAATGAGCACAATGTGACACGAGCGGGAAATATCTCTTGAAATGGACGGGTGGTGACAAAGGCTTTGAGGAGGAGAGACTGAAAGCGATGGAAATATAAGGCTAAGAAACAGCCAGGAGAACAAAGACAAAAACAGAGGAAAGGGGAAGACAGAGGGAGAAAAAGAAATAAAAGTGAGCGCAAGAGAGTGGGAGGGAATCAGAGTGTGCTGGTGGAGACGTGCATATGAATCACCACTAATACAGGCTGCAAATATGACAGATGATGACGTACATCAAGGGGGACACTGGACGGAGGATAGGAAGGATAAGAAAGAAATGAAACTCGGTTGGTCCCCTGATTAAAATCTTGAATAATTGACAATAATTATGATGAGCAGCAGATCAAAAATGACAACACTGATCCTCCCATTTGGGTCCTGAACTCCACACTGCGTCTCTCTCCGTCCCTCGGGTTCGATCTGTCACCATCCGACAATGCAGCTCTGACACCAGCCATAATAGGTTGGTACCACTGTGTCAATCTTTGGTAGGTGTTCTGGGGCCTGAAGGTACACAGTTAGAAAATAAATATCTTAGATGCAACTGCTTCGCCCCTCAGGCAGTATTTCAAGCTTCACTGAATCAGACTGCAGGCTCAGTTCACTCATAAATCTGCAGAATTCTTGAGCAAAAACGAGATCTACATTGCATTTTTTGCAGCTTTTAATTTAATAAAATTACATTAAAGTATAATAAGGAAGCATTTATCTCATCCCAGAAAAAAACTATAAAGAACATCAGTCTTTTTTAGTATTTATAAGCAGCATATAAAGGCTTACTATTTCTATAACACTAGTATGTTACTATGTAGTTGTAAGCAGATACAAGGTGTCTATAAAACAACTATTATTCACAAGTGAGTTAAAACTGTCTCTAAATGTATTCAAAGCTCATTAAGACATGTTGAGCTTGAGTTACTTCTTGAACCTGGAGATAAAAGTTTGAAAAAAAATGTCTTAACTCATGTTCCCATAACAAGATTTCTCCCAGAGCTTTCAGCCACATTTTAATGGCCTTCATAAACCTTGCTCAGTTATCACAGAAAGTGAAAGTGTTTAAAAATAAATAAATACTTCATTAATGTTGTTGACACACACATTAGTATAAACATGTCCTGATGTCTGCTTACAACTTCACTGTAGTTTATTATAAATCATTATAAATTATAAATCATTTTTGAAGTGTTTGCATATTGCTTATAAATGCTAAATGAAAAGGTTAAAATAGATGTTATTAGAGTTTTGTACACAAATTAAAAGATAATTCTGGTTTATTAAGACTTAGCTCTTATTTTTGTAGTTTTGGACATCTTTTTCTATTCTGGCCAAAAAAAGTTGAAATGTTTAGACAAATGAAGTGGTTCAGTGGTAAAACCAAATCTGAACGCACATGAAATGTCTGTGATAATACCTCAGTGGAGAGGAGACTATGTGTGCGCACTGCTACAAGTTGAACCAGGAAGTCGATTTGCCGTTCGGGCAGTTCGGATAATAATTCTACCAATGGCTTATGTTTCCTCCTCCAAATAAACCTGGCACACCTTCTTTTAAATGTATATATCAGATTTATGTATAGTTGTATACATTTGGTCCTTTAGCTTGTTGTTTGATAATGGAACAAAGGTCCTAAGTTAAGGAATGATCACCAAAACTATGACCCAAATTGTAATAAACAGGAATTACCCTTTAACAATTCATTAATTACAGATCTGACAGGCACCAACCAGTACTCACTAAAGCTATGGAGGGGAAAAAAAGATACGCATATTTATTCCTCAGTCCACTGAGATCCAGTCAAAAGAGGGAGAAGGAGAGAGAGAGCAATTAAGCCCTTCTCCCACTAGACTGCTTCAGTATATGACGGCGTGGGTGGAGTTCACCGATGGTGACACTGCGAACTACAGCAACATCAACACTAGCTAATTGGTTTACAGGTAACACTGTGTACACTCAGCTGGCATCTTTGCATCTGGCGACTCAGCGATATAAAGTGACGTGGTTAATTGTTTAGAAGCAAACTTTAAGGGAAACCAACACTGTTCATCTTGATAGCTGAGACACTGCAGGTCACAGTAAGTAAACAGGATGTGTTCCAACAACAGTGTCAACATTGCATAACAGGTTATGCTCTAGTTAGATTTTCTTTATTTTTTTCTTTCAGTCAGTCAGTCATGATGATAATATAAGATTTATAATATTTTGTCATTTCTAACACACATGTGAAGATAACATATCAGTATTGATAGTTGACAATAAATCGGGATTTATTGTTCGAAAGACTAAAATACAGCAAATTGTCTCCAAATGCACAAGCGTTCAAATGAGTGATAAAAATAATAGAAAAATGAATTGCGTTAACATCTTATTTATGCAACGCAAACGGTATTTGATAATGAAAAGGGTAATGGCAGTCATATTTGCACACATACGGTATGAATTGAAAGTTACTCAGCTGCAACATGTACTATATATATAAAAAATACCTGTGTAATTTGAGTGTAAAACCAATAAAATCCATAATTGATCATTTTGGGAGAAATCTTGCCATGTCTTATTCTTTTAGCTCAATTATTACCTTACTACCTGGTAAGAAGTTTCACAAGTCTTGAGTGTAAAGAAGAGAGTAACTGTCACTACTATGATACTGCCAAATATTACTAATAGTGAAATCAACTAAATCTCCAGTCAAATTCAGGGCACATTTATATTTATGCACTGTGAATATACAGAATAACATTCACATTATTGACTATCTTGACAGAATCACACATTATGTTAGGTGAGGACACCTAACCCCCCACCCCGACCAGAATCAATAATCAATCATCTGACCTGCTTGTAAAGGCAGCAGGTTTGTCTAGGGCCTGTCTGCCCTTTAATCAACAGATCCAGCTTTAAGCTCCTGTGTCAACAGGTCTGCACCTCGCTGAAGTGTCTTTGGTGCAGTTAACAGCTGCATTGGTGACAATACTAATTCTATAGATGACTTTCAAGGTCTGTCTATTTACAGTATATAGTCACACTCTAACCAACCAAATAGAAAACAAACACCTACAGTATTTTAGATTATAGTCCTTACAGTAAAAAACCCGCATTGAGCACAGTGAATCTCTTTTTTTAACACACCTGGAAAAGGGCATTCCCTCGACTCGGATGCTGCTGATGAGGTGGGTTTTGGTCTGTTTGAGTCTAACTTACAAAAATGCAGAGCTAGTCATGCCACAACATATTTTATTATGCTTGTTTGTGGTTGTTTCCTCTCTTATCCTGCTGCTGTTTCACTAGTTCAGAAAGCAATCATTTGATTTGATTTTACAGTGAATCAATATGACTTCAATGAATTAGAAGAGTATTTATGTGTGTGTGCTTGGAATATACTAAATGCGGTTTTTTGAGCATATACATGGATGAATCAGTATTAAAGGACCAGTGTGTAAGATTTAGGGGGAACTATTGGCAGAAATGGAATATAATATTCATAAGTATGCTTTAATTAGTATATAATCACCTGAAAATAAGAATTGTTTTATTTTCCTTACTTTAGAATGAGCCTTTTATATCAACATAGGGAGAAAATAGAAAGTTTTGTTTAGATAGAAAAATGAAATCATCACTTTTTCATGACAGCAATATACTGCTTTGTTTGAATAACAAATAAAATACAAATCATGAAGTTTAGTACATACTGTATGGCACAAAACTGATACGTAGGCATTTTAAATCCACCTTGCTATACACATACTGTATACGATTTGAATTTCTAATTCATGGCCAGATGATCACCATTTCTGCCACAGATTTATACTCATAATCTGCATTGTTATAACTGTACCTACTATACTTTCATTATGCAATAAGAAGAAGCCTATTCTTCTTTTAGGAACAATTGCCTTGTCTAACCACAGTTTTTCCAGGAGTGCATCTAATATAAGCGCACCTACTGTATAAAATGAAGGTGAGAGCGAGGCACTTTGATTTATGTCTTAGTGGTGGAAAAAGTTCTGCTGTGTTTTTTTCGATTTCTTTCTTAAAGTAAAAGTATGAAAGTGCAGCGATGATGGGAGCTTTACTTTTGATGCTCCTACAATTCGAATGGTCAGCTCATCAGACCTCAAGTGCAATTGTGGAATTAAATTCCAACAGTGTAGCTAATATTAGAGGAACTATTTAAAAATTCCATTTCCAGCACTCAAATCAGTTTAAATAGAGCATCGTGATCATTTTGAGATTGGGTCAGTACAATTCCTTTCACTTGGTAATTGAGTTGAGAGTTTGCTGGCAGCTCAAAGACCCAATGCCAGTCCATCCATCTAGAGCCAGTTTAAAAGAAGACATGGTCAAAGTAGGCCATTTTTCAGTTTACCTTCATTTTCCACATGGCGAACCACAAATGCAAGTCTGAATAAAATGGTGTACAATGTTTTTACCATGAGTCTGATTGAAATTCACTTTCCTGACAGCTTATCATATTTCGGCCTTGGAATTCACTGTGCAGAGCTGAGAGTCAATGCATAACATATAAATTTTTATATATATATATTTTTATCTTATTATGCTTCGCTTCTGTGAAACAACATGAAGAGGGAAGGTGAATGCACAGCAGAGACCTCTTTCCCACATAAATTACCCAGGAAAAAATAATAATAATAATACTACAGAGCGAAAGAGCCTCTCTCCCTCAAAAGATGCCTCAATTTATATGCGAGAAATGGGAAACAAAACAAGCTAAACTTGAAGCCAATTTAGTTTTTAGAGCCATCACTAAGGGCAATGAGGCAAATAGCCTCTGGCAGATCATTTAAAGCTGCATTCTCCCTGCCATCTCTCAAGATGTTACGTTATTATTGCTGCTATTTTCTTCTCAAAATAGGTGAAGGTTGAGGCATGTGGAAGATATGATAGGCACTAAGGGACAACAACTGGTTTCTATGGGTTTTTCAAAAGTCTGAAAAAAAGGAATTGAATATAGAATTATGAGGCTTTAAAGGTATTAAAATGCAATTTACAAGTATAACCTGTGTTTGCAAATGTCTTATAAGTCTTTTATATAATTACATTTTGATGCAACTACACTGTAAAATTATAGTTGCATGTATTTTCATGTACATTCATTTAAATGATTTTAGTCAAGGAGCAGCACAAGACCTTCAAAAATAAAGAAATTAAAATCAAAAGTCAAACAAAAAACACTCAGGAACTCAACACTCCCACTGCTATTTCTTTCTTCTTTTTTTTAAATAATGCTGTTTTTCTATTAAATTGTACATTTAACAGTTATGAGTAGTAGCTGAGACTACAAACATCAGCTTTTCAGGCAAACTGTACTGTGAGGTACCAGACAGAAAATAATCAGTGGTCTTATTCTTTGACATGCCTAAAGAGACCTTTCGCATATTATACAGTACATTATATAATCGAATGTACAGGATCCCACGTAGGTGTAGAGCAAGTTGGCTCTAAATAGTATTTTACACTTTTTCTCCACAAAGGTGTAAAAAAAACGTCTCTTAACACTAAAATGTGTTAGGAATCTACTTTAACATTTAAGGTGATAATTAGAGTTCCCACATTAAAAGTGAATAAGAACTGAGCCAACATTCAGAGGCTTTAAGACTCGGAGAGTGACTGTGAAACATCTGTTCTCACAACACTCAAGCTCACTTTAGAAGTTGCCCTTTTCACAAGAGGCGCACTGAACAGGGCGCAATACTTTAAAGTCTGTGTAAAGCAATAATAAATATGTGTTCTGAGTTTTTCACACCACAGAAAAATGTGTTATTAACCACCAAGCCAAATTTAACTAATTAAAAAAATCACTAAGTATATAAAATTAGGTTTCAAAATCATGGAAAAACAAGCAGTATTCTGAGTTCTGGGGGTGTCTCCGCTGAAGGAGCTGAAACCAACTGCACAGCCTCTGAACTTCACGATGCTCATGAACTCCCTTAAATAATTAAATTTAAATTTAAATTAAATTAAAAATAGGACTTGTTTGTAGGTGTAAGACAAGCAATATGGATGATATTTCAAAAATAAGGTAAGGCCTGCCCAAAAAATCCCGAACACAGAAATGGTGAAAAGCAGTTTAAAGGTCTAATAATTGAGTACGACATAGTTTTACATCGTCTTTTCACATGTTTTGAGCAATTGTTTTTCTAACATGTATAATGTGTTTAAAAAGAAATCTCTGATTTTCCTTTACACGGACTTTAAGCGCAGCTTTCGGCACTCACATGATGTATTAAGACCAAGAAACAAGAGGTAGAATATAATGGCGATATATCAATTCCACTTTTTCTCTCCTAGTAGTATTAGCTAAATACTGAATAAGTTATTTTACAATTTAAATGTATGGTACTGATTGGGATCATTTTTCTACAGGAGCTGGCCAGAAGTATGTGGACATCCCTCTCCACACGCTCTTGCATACTTTTGGTCCGGGGCTGTTTTTTAAGGTTTGGGCCAGCTCAAGTTAAAAGAAATCGTAATGCCTTAGCGATACTTTGACAGGTGGCCATGTGTGTAACTTAACAATGAGGCTGCCAAGTACACATCACCTCTTAACTATATGTGGAGATGAGTGTGAAGGTTTATTCTCAAGATGGAAACAGTAGTTTGACAAAATAATCTTAACTCAAGGTCCACTTATGAGCCTCTCCAGGAGAGTTTAACTGCATCTTACAGTCGTCTTCAGTGGATTGAGTTTGCTCACTTATCAAAATGTGACAACTGAACCATCTTTGTGACAAGTGAGCAAATTCGACATGACAATGAAGACCATGTGATGCTATTTCGTCATACTTTATATGGAGACATTCATATACTAACATTCTTGTGTGGATTATAGCTATATAGCTGCAATTTACAATTATTTTCATTATCGATTAATCTGACGACTAATTTCTCAATTAATAAATGAATCACTTGGTCAATAAATTGTCTCTCCATGCTGAACATTTGAACAACACAGCAGACATGTCTTTCTTAAGTTAAAACATGCTTTCCCTGGCTATTTAATACCACTAAATTATAGGTGTTTTGGTGTAGTACAGTAAATCACTGGGAGTGATCCATTTCAGTAATTTGTTCCAATTTACAACATACCATCGGCACTCCTCAAAATACATTATGACATTAAATGGGTCAAACGCACTAAAAGTCTCAACCCCATTTCTGTGCAGAAGATGCTCGAGGTAATGGGTTAGTAGATCAGAACCATCACAGCTACGTTGATGCAACCACAAACTTACAGTAAATACAGATGTGAATGTCTAACAGGGTGCAGAAGAAGGTGGCTCTTTTTGCAGCTGGGATTAATGTGTTTGTGTAATTATACTGTGTTTGTACTGTATATATTTTCATAGAAAATATTAAATATCATGTAATTGTTTAAATCCAGACCAGGCAAGTCTACTTTAGCTGGACTGTAGATACAACATCTGGTGAATGCCACTTTGCAGAAACTGAAACCTTTGACTCAAAACTGTTTATATGTGGTTTGTAGGTTGAAATTCATGTCATACATTGCATTAGCACATAATTAATAAAAAAAAAGTCACACTTTAATGTTGTGGAGCTGGCAAGAGGCAGCCATTGTTTAAACAAGCTGCACTATAGTGGATTAGATAACTACTCACAATAATGCATCTAACTAAAAGAAAAACGTGTACTAAAGTTATTACAGTTGCTGAATTAGATTATATTACATTTGATTAAATAAGATAACCTCTGTTGATCTCACTAGGAGGTTCAGGTTGTCACAGCAGGAACCGTAAGAGAGGCGCAGCAGGAATAGAAATATTCTATAAACACTGACAAACACTGTTTAAGACTGTGAATCTAATTCTTATACAAGAAGACACTTTGTTGTCTCTCATTTGGATTTTATTGATTTTTACTTATACTGATCACCTTTTGATATTTGTCATTGCATATAACGTTATAATAAGTGTAATACTATCATTGTTAACATTAGTATAGAGAGTGTTTGATCTGTAAACCTAATGGATTTTTATTTCACCCACCTCAATCCATGCAACCTATCAGGGATAGCTCTCCAAATTAAAGGAAAGAGGGCATATGTTTTTGACAATTACATTATTTAACACACTGACCCACCCAAGCCACAACCATGGTGACAGTCCAATACTTGATACTGGATTCATGAGGATATTTTTATTAACACCTGTCTAAAACCCAGAAAAACCACAATGCTGAGTAGTTTTCAGACAAGTCCTCTAGTTTACCACCCAGAAACAAATTGCCTAAATGTTGAGAGACTTGCTCAGGCCACTGATCACTCAGGCAGGCTGACCCAGGCACACATAACACTCCACTAGGCTCTACTATTCAGTGTTAATCATGGTTCATGGTTTGCCCCATGCAGAGAAAATGAAACATAATTGCACCTCATGTTTTGGTGGCTAGATTTGGTGTTTTGGAGGGTTATGTACAGTTCTCTCTGACTGGGCTGTAATATCAGTTCATTCTCATTCACAGTGCATCAAATAGTCCGGTAGACTTCTAGAGAACTCCCACAACGCCTGAAATAGACACCATGATACTGATGATGTTTATATAAGGTGATAAATTTCCTTATTAGGAGGAGGTGGGTTGGGTTGATGGCTAGATAGATAGATGGCAAAAAGTGGACTCAGCTGTAGGAGACTGCTGTCGCTTCCCGTTTCCAAGTGAGTAAGTGTCATGTTTCCAGGCACAAGAGATACAAGAAATGTTGCAATACTGCATGTTGAAAATGACGCTAAAGGGCACCCAGTGTGTTAACAAGTGATGCCAAGGGGTCCTGACCAAGCACTTCCGTATGTGACCAGTTGGGATGAGAACGTGTTGGTAATATACGTGGCTGTGCAACAGCAAGAATCAGAAACAGAAACATTATGAACATTATATTATAAACATTATATCTCACCAAAACCAAACTTGCTGTTATCAAAACCAATATTGACACATGATTATGTCATGCATTTGGGTTTGTAACAGCTGAGCCCCCTAAGGACCTTTAACTGGCCCGCTGTGCTATGTGTGACGATACATAACAGACATATGACTGCTGTTCCTCTATGAACACCAAGTCATGAACATTTACACAATGAGCCCCAGCACCTATATACTTTGCTATACGTAGTTTACATATATGAATTGAACATTTATCTTCAGCTGGTACAGTGCTAACAAAGTAGGACAATAATGACAACAATAATGATGATCCACAGTACATTAGTGCACCACGGATTAGAAATTCTGGCCTGCAGTGACAACCAAAAAAATCTGTAAAGTTGACACAGACTGTTTCAACACAGCCAGCCCACAGATACTCTGCTCACTGCTCATTTCTCTGGCCATAAAGTTGGCGGAATGACAAAGACAAGATGAGATGTGATGATTTCATGACCCCACCAGACACACATGTATTTACTGCCAGCCCACAGGTCTATTGGACCAACGGAAAACTCCTGCTATTTCAGATGGCCACCCCTGCTGCGGGCTCGGCAAAATCTCCACGTGCTTTCAGTTGCTTACAGGAAGGGACCAGCATCTTGGGGCTTTGTTGAATCACAAATGGGTGAGTGAGGCAGTGATTCAATTGGAAAATAAACTGACTGTCCTTTTCAAAATGGCTTCTAGGAAATATTAGGAGGACCAAGTCTTCTCCAAACTTAATAAAGGGCATGCAAATATAGTGCATTAAGTTTCACTAACAACCTCACACCAGCTGCTGCATCACTTTAACAAGTGAAATTAAATGGACACTTAAAAGATGCAAACACACAGAAGGGGCTTGAGTTTGGAGAACAAGCTCAACAACAAACTGGGGCGTGTGGATATATAAGCATTTACGAGGCAGAGAGGGACTAATTAAAAGATTATATTAGTTGCATTATAGGTAATGTAGGGTCCACAGTTTTTGGAACTGAACCCATACTAGAGTCAGCATAATTCAGCCTGTGCTGCCTCGATTTTGACCATTCCTTTTTTTTCCTTTAATCTCTGCCTTGCGAGTCCCAAAACTTTATGAAAGACCAATACTAAATATCTGGAGTACTCTTTTAAAAAGGTTTTCCTCTTTTATTTACCCTCCTTTAGGAACATTGACAGGTAAAACAGGTGTGATAGTTTAAACGTTTGGCTCTTTTTTTTAAGTTTTAAAGACTCATACAGCATTTAAACTGGTTTCCCTATTTTCAATTTATAAAACTATTTCGTATCATTATATAAAATAATGCTCTTTTAAAAGGCAAGTCTTACTCAGAAAATATGTGCATCAGCTGGCCATTTCAACTCACTGCAAATACAGCAGGAGCATTTAAAACAGACTTGATGCAACTAAAACTGACTATATCCTTCATTTTAACAATGCTACATGTTCCTTTAAGCAAGTGAATGCTGTCTTTCTGCCCCTTCTGTTATTGATAATTGACCAAACGTGACCTTCTGAAGTTAATTAATTGCATGAGCAGCTCATTAAGAGTAATGCTAAATTTCATGCTTTAATTTAACAACAGTGTCTGTGCCACATCTATCATAATTTGAAAGCTACTGGGTGTGACAAAGTGCTCGTGCTCTAAGGCATGGACCTGCATAAGCAGCCACTGCAGCACAACCACTTATTTTAACAACATCCCAATTATGGCTAACCAGGCCTTCTGCCTTTCAGTCCCCTCGATAAACCAGGGCAATCAAGGTTTTAATTTCATTTGTGTACATGCATGCATTTGTCTGTTGCTAGCCGTATAGCCTGTTTTATCTTTCTGGCAGCACATCAATTTCTGATAGCAAAAGGCCTTCAGATTAATGATGGCCACAGTGAATGACTGATTTAAGTTATATTAATATTGAAAGCTAATTTCTTCTTTTAATCATTTGTTCTCATATCTAGTAAAACCAACATGGCAGATGCTACTAAAGCCCTGTTTCGACCAAAAGTGCCGGTTAAGTTTGGAACCAGAGGAACTAATCTCAGGAACTAAACTTGGAACTAAAAAGTTCCTGTTGTGCAGTCATGTTTGTGTTTCCGACCCATCTGAGGAACCAGGTAGATCACGCAAATTAAACTCATGTGGAATTAAAAAATGACTGCAGCAATTGAAACGCAGTATTCACACGAGGAAAAAAACAACACAGGTTTGTCCTGTTGTTCTTTGTATTTACTGTTGCATGAGTTGGATGTAATAAATGAATGAAAAGAAGAAATGCAGAGGAAATTAAACTGAAATATAGTCTGTCTCCACAGTAAATCATATGTTGAGTGTTTGATGGTTATTTGTGCTTTAGAAAGTAACTACCATGAAACAATCAGAAAACATGTTATTTCTCTCATTCACCGGCTTTGTTCTCGCTACCGCCACTCCCTCTCTTCATTCACTCTCTAGCTCTCTCGACCATCACTGCTCTCTCTCTTGCTTGCTCGCTCACTCATGCCCTCAGCTCACTTGCGCTATCTCTCTCTCTCTTTTTTAAAATGAGTCAGGAAGCCGACAACAAAGCCCTACTTTAGTTTTAACATTAACAAATGAAAAGAAATGTCCTTCCTTCGTCCCAAATCAATACTAGTGCACTTCCTTGTTTTATGAATGAAGCGGTACACAAGGTGAAGCAGCCACATGTGCTTGACCAATGAGTGATGGTCATCCCTGCAAACCCCGCCCCCCAAGTTCTTGTACTTTTGGAAAGTACTACTCCCAGAGCAGAGACTTTTTGGGGGATAAAACAATCTCCCTAGGACTTAATTTAGACCCTGATCCCCCTGGTGGAAATGCGGGTAGAGGAACTAAGTTCCTCAAAAGGTTCTTGGGGAAAGTTCCTGTGGTGGAAACACGACTTCTTTCTTATTAGCATCAAGAAATTTAATTAAATTAGAATTTCTATTTCTGACAAATACTGTGTCCACAGACAATAGTTTACTGTCTAAAGATCCCAAGGCTCCTTTCAAACCATATTTACAACTATATAGCATTCATGGCACAGCTGTTATGAAATCTAACACATGTGGCTCTTCATATCCATGTTCTTATCACGGCACTCAGTGGACACATCAAGGACTCCACGCTATCCGCCTTGCCATGGTTATATCCAGTTTGAAACAGCTCCCTCTAGGCTATCCTGACGGAGTCTCTTTCTTCCCTAGAAGAACCCAGTGCACTGTTAAGGCCATGTGATGTTCTACAGACAGTTGGAAGTGTCACTTGTGCTGCGTTATCCTTCTCTCTTCTCTGTCAAAGCTGAACCACAGTGGCGGGCATGACTCACTGAAGTGCTGTACTTTCTAATGACACGAGAGCGGAGGCTGAGTCAATCTGACCTGACAGTCTTGCATAAATCACGGCCCTTCGATTTAAGTTGCTTTGAGGAGTGTCAACAAATCCACAGGAGGAATATTAGACTCTGCTGTAGGTAGGGACTCCGCCTCTGAGAACTCATTATGGGGTGTCTTCCTTCATGCTGTGCCAGACTGTGTTGACTGAATTGCCAAGCTTATTTCTGATTCACTGGCAGAAGCCTGCGTTTTAAATTTCCGACTCGTGATAAGAGCCCACCGGCACCCTAAAGACCATTTCAGTGGAAATACATGGATTTTTAATGGGTAAATTTTTAGAGGAGAGCTTCAATGTGATGTAATGTAAGAAGAGGTAACTCTTAGTATTATAGCAGTAAATGCCATTAAATGATAATGCACTAAGAACAAACTCCCTCATAAGCCTTTTGTGGTCTTTAGACAAACTGATGAGAAGGCAATGTGGAGTGCACAACTACACAGCATTTAGCATCTAATCTCGCCGTTTATCATTCCACTTGAAAGTGTTCAACAACAAAAGGCTGCCTCCCTCTTCCCCCCCTTTTGAAATCAAAGTAATTATATTTTCCCTGGACAAACAAGAGAAGGCTCCAAGCCCCAGTTTGCAGAAGTGATTCACACCATCATGAGGCAAGGCAGAAGCAAGGCTGAGGAAATAACTCAACAAAGGAAGTGCAGAGAGTAGTATCCTCCTTCACAAAGGCAAAAGGAGAAATCTCAGCTCACACCTTGAGATAGAAATGTAACGCACTCTCAACATTAAGAAGTTTGTCCTGCAGTATATAAGAGTAAACAGGACCAAACCCTGTTTCTGTGCATCTACTAAAAAGCAATCAGCTTATTCCATTTCCTTGCTCCATTAGGACTGTCTAATAAACTGTGCTGCTCTACACTCGTCATTCTCACTAAATGATCCTCAGCTGGTTACATTTGAAATCTTTTTCTTGCCACACCCCACGCTAGCACCAGTTGAATTTTATTCATTTAAATAATGCACAGCTATTAGTTATATTAAAGATAGGCAGGGTTTTAGCTCAGCAAACTTTTATGGCTCCAGGCACTTTTTTTACGATATTGGCTGCCACTCAAGAGAGGAAAAAAAAGAGGGAGCAATTTAATCAAACGTGAGAGATCTAAACACCAGGGAGGGCGGATGTAAGATGGTTTCAACTGATGATCAAGAAGCTGGAGAGAGAAGTGTGAGATTCTGTTCCATTATTGGAGAGGAACTGTAGCTCTGCTAGTGCGCTACTTGAGGGCATGGGAGGGAGAGCTATAGAAAGCCGTTGGTTTATGTGTCTGTCAATGTCATGTCTTTTCAGGATCACGGTTCAAGGCGAACAGCAAGGATAAAGGGGGGCAGGGAGGGGAACTGGTACATTGCTGAGAGGGTGCTGGTAGGTCAAAGGACCTTCAGCTGAGTTGACGCTGGTGGATATTATGCTCCTCAGTGATTTGAAGGATGGAAAATAACATGGAGTGTATGATGCCAATAGGCCATGGAAAGAAAGGTAACAGAGTACAGTTTGAGTTTCTGTGCAGAAGGCTGAGAGAGTTAGATTGAGAAAAGTGGACTAACTTGATACAGCTTGTAACAATTGGATTAAACTTATAAGTATTATATTGGTAATGTCACTTCTTAGTATCATAGCCATCTGAAATGTTAAACAAACACAACCCTGTTTGTCTGCTTAGCTTGGAAGCAAGGGAAGAGAAGTTATTTTATGCTTCATTCTTCATATTTTCAAACAGTATGTTAAGGGCTGCAGAGTTTTGACTTCAGCTTGGAGATTTGGGGGGGGGGGGGCACTCCAAATATTACACATATTTTTTCTTCAAAACATAGGATAAGAAAGATCTATGCACCTGGTTATGTTTTAAAATGGGGGAGCAAACTTGGAAAGATACATAAATGGTGGGGGAGTCTGGGGGTCTTCCTCCAGAAAAAAAAAATTGTAATTTAAAACAAATTTCCTGCATTTCTACACTACCTAATCTCTTGGATTAGGTCAAGAAACAGCCGCCTGCACTAGTCTAGATTAGTTATACTAAAAGTGCTATGAAAACCAAGATACATCAAGAGCAGTTTATAATTGGGTGGATCAGGACAGGAAATTATTATAAGAATCGCTATTTAATATTTCAAATTAAATTACAAAAACATTATGTAGCCTAAAATGGTAGCAGGTTGCAGGCTACCAGGCCATCTTCAAGGTCAAACAAGGGAAAACAATTAATATAAATGAAATAGCCTTACAACACATCACAATATGATTTGGATAATTAAATCTAGTTCAACAATATTAAACCCGAGGGCCGCTATTCTTAATATTCACAAGGCCATCTTCAAACTCTACCAATTGCAACATTTCATTCATCCAAAATATTTGGATGAATGAAATGGCCTCACAAATAACCTAAAAACCTATTATTGGGAATTGCAAGGAAGTTTCAAAGCGACAGAGACACAGAGCGTCCCAGGTAACCATAGTAACTCACTCTCACTCCTGACTGCGTGCACACGGATCGAGAAGAGAGGGAGAGACGCTGTGCTTCTGCCCAAAGAGCCACTGACTGAGATTACTCTGAGCAGCATGCGTGTGAATAAATTAAAATAAAATAGATTTGTGTATATTTCTCACTTTCCCCCTGATGGTCTGAATAAATCGCTGCTGCATGGTGCTGCTCTGTCTTCTCTGTCCGTGCGCTGTCAGCGTCCTCTTTTCATGCTGCGACTTAATCAGTTATGAATTTGGTTTTCACTGCATGAGAAAATGGACGTGTGGCGTGAGGGGGTTTGAAAAGTGTCAATTGCAGGATTCTCACGGTCAATGCATGAGACTTGGCAGCCCTGAGTATGTTTCAGTTGAAATGTTACAAGAGAAAAAGGCTTTTAAGGTGAAGACTAACTGATGTGTTTGGCAAACTTAACGCTATCTCAGATGAAATGTTTAATTGGAGTTGGTGGGGTGTAAACTTTGCCAAATCCAAAAAAGAACTGACAGAGCTGCTAACATTAGACTACCAATTTAGTAGCATCCAACACAGTAGGTGTGCTATCATGAGTGGGTCATTTTTAAACATAACCCCACAAAATATAGTTAGCTAACAATAAGCTGCTTGACCAGTAACAGCTTACTACTGTAGGTAGTATGCTAGTTAGCAGGACATGCTAACGTTTGCAGTTTAGTTAGAACAGATAAATGCACTGTTTAATAAATTTCTTATGCTTTCGGTCTTGTGTTTTTGGTTTTGGAAAGGCTAAAAAAAGACACCACCTTTCAAACTCAAATGCAGAGTATCTTTCTTACCACACCCCTTAGACAATCACTGTTTTTTGGTTGTTGTTGGGTTTTTTGACATACTGCTTATGTGCTCTCCATCTACTATTGTTCTGATTGCTTCTTGGCTCTAGTATGACCATAGCTATCTTTTCCTACCTCTGTTAGAGCTTTCTACAACCCGTGAATTACTTTATTTTAATCACAGTAGCCAGCTGTGCATAACCTTAAATCATTTCATAATATTGTTATCTGAAACTGGCTACAAAAAACCCAAGATAGATTTCTGGCTTGCATACTGCAACTTTCCTTTTCAGATTTAGCCACCTAAATGGCAAACTAAGCAAACAAATCAATGTGGTGTATAAGGGCATGGGAAAACCACTGATTCCAAGGATGTCTGAAAAATGTATTTGCAGTGCAGATCTCAGTGCAGATCTCAGATAATTTTCTTTCAAAACTGCAACCACCCACAGGCTTCTAAAGCTCCAGCTGGCAAGCAATCCTGAGGAGAACAGATTCTACCCCAGCAGGGGCCATAGGGATGCAGCGGGAGAGAGTAAAAGAAGCTCATTCTGTTGATTAAATTTAGTTGATTTAGCTGCTTGGTTTCTCCAGGGTGACTTGGAGCTCACAAATTATCAACTTTAAATGGTGGATCTTTACTGAGATGGTTCACATTTCCACAGTTAGAATTTGTTTTAGTACAGTTGCAAAATAAGATGGATTCCAGTCTCTGGTTAACATATTGATTTTGTGATGGTTCTCTAAAACTGTTTTACTTTTCTATCCACTTGGTTTTATGGGTACCTGCAGTGCACAGGTATCGCAAAAGTAATTGCTTTCCATTATTTCTATTACTGAGAATAAACAATAATATTAAAAGCTTTAACGATCTGTGAAAACATTGTCAAAACCGTTAAACTATTTTTTCTGTCAGTGTAGTTTTCATAAAATACCCAAGTGCACATTTTAGGACTGATTATATTAATGTCAAACAAAAATGAAGCACATAATCTACAGAAATGAAAATTCAGTCAGTACTTACTCATATACTTTCAGCTTATAACACTGACTGTTCAGAAACAGAAACTCCCAATCTGTTCCGTAGTCTATGGCCAGCTTCTTCTGTAGGTCACTGGGGAGACCAAAATCAATATATTAGATCACAAGCACAGTTTGAGCAAGTGTTTTTGTATTGTGGAATTAAGTTATTATTGATGTGACATCGTACAAGATGTTAAACTGACACACATCTGGAAGCATGACACTAAAAAACAGACCAAAATTACACTAAAGGTAGAATTTTAAGCAAATGTCTTTACATATTATAAAAGGAAAATGTTTTTAAGGGTGCCGACATTTCATTTATGTAATGGTTTTAGTACAAAATCAGTATGTGCTGTGCTGTCAAAGAACAAGCACAACATAGCTCAACTTCTCCTTATCACATGAGGGAAAGAATTGTTTTTTAACGTCCTGGATGTGGCCCATTTGTTGTGGCCCTGACAAGCTGCTTTAATAACTTCTGGGTGACTCCTAACTGTGCCGACAATGTAGCTTTATTTTCCTCACTACTTTCAGTGACTGACTTCCTGGATAGTGTGTTGATGAGGCGGCCCTTTAAAGCCCATTTCTATGCAGTGTCTCCATTATCTGAGCTGGTGAGGGCTGCTTTTCTTCGCTAATCGCAAATAAGGGAACTGAGCCCTATCTCTAACGATGCACAAGCCCTTATTTCCATATTCATAACCCAGAATTGCTAATGGAGTTAACAAATGTTTAGGGAGGGTGATTGTTTTGCTTGAGGTTGATAAGGTAGGGTGGTGTCGGGGGATGATTCAAGGTCAGAAAAGCAATGCAGGTTGCGTAACTGTGTGAGCATGTCTGTCTCAGTAGGGCAGGGGCCATAATATTCATGCATAGAGTCAATTTTTGTGGAAATTGCCCTTTACAGCACGCTACAGTAATGAAAGTTATGGATTAATAGGGAAGATTTAATTTCATGCTAGCTCCAAGAGGTATGAAGACACAGATGCACTAGCTCACTAATATCTACATACCACTGATAAAGGACATAGCCTGAAGAGAACATGGGGGAGAAAAATCCCTATCTAGCACTCCAACACACATATATGATAGTGAATAATTTGACCAGGAGCCATTGAAGTAAGGTGGACAATGAAGAAACAGAAGAAATCGTGCCAGCTCCCCCCCCCCCTCACACAGTCGTTTGTTTAAGGGGAAAAAATCTTGACCTTTTGGTAACTGCCATCTCTGTGGTTGGCTCTACTCTTTCCCTACTGTAATGAACAGTGTTCAGGCCTGTGGGCCACAGTAGCTACTTATCAGCTATTGCTGGATGGCTCAGAGCGCTGTGAAAACATCTGAGAGGGAGCAAAAGAATGTAACAGGAATTCTCATCCAAACCTGCTAAGGATTTTTTTTCTTCTGTGACTGTATATTGTAATGTTACTAAATAATTACAGTTTCTATGTAAATATAGAATCAATTAAATGTCTTAATATTCAAAATTATTATATAGCTTTTTGAGAATGACAGATTTTCTGGATTGGATTAAAATCTGTTGTGACGGGAGATCACTTCTTTTAATACAAAGTAACTGCAGTATTTGCCACACTAATTTGTGCCATGTCTGTTTTAAGAATGTGGCACAGGGAAGTTTGGATTATTCATACCCATGCAAACAGTCTTCTTCTCAAAGTTAGAATAGGCCTACCCACCAGAGCACAGTAGGAAACCAATAGCGTTTGTTTTTCTTCATTAAAATTAGCCCTAGGTATCACACAGTGCAAATCCATTACTGTGCAGCTTTCCTCACTACTTTAGCACAGAAGGATGGAGTCTATTTTAAGGCCTGGTTACATACCATGCCACCCTGCTTACAATAGTGTGCTCACAAACACTGTTTAAAGGCAAATGCAGGGAGCAAATGTGTCGTCAACAGGAAGTGCAAAACGTTGAGGATTTAGCCACAAATATGTGACAGTGGAAACCAACCTCCACTTTTATTTCTTCGTTATCTTTCCCTTACCTTATTTCCAGGTTGACTGTCTCATAGGCTTCTTCTACCTTTTTCAGATTGGTCGCCTCCCACTCCGCAGCTAGACAAAACAAAAGGTCAGACAAATTAACAATGCAGAGTTGTTGCATCTCAACAGCTGCATGTTGCCAAACAGTGGGCTCCTAATATAGGCTGTTATATCTAGTACTGGGAGAAGAGCAAGGCAGCATATAAACAGAAAATTCTATTTCCAGGTGTGGTAACTGCCGAAAGGCCCGCAGGCTTATTAGTCTCTTCACACTGACAATAGTGTTAACCTAGACTGAGAGAGAAAAGAACAAGAAAAGAAGAGGGAATGTGAGAACAGCAGAGGTGGCCAAAGCGATGATTAGTTTGTCTCTCTTTGTCACACTTGCATGTTCCTTGTATGACAAGATGTAAGACTCTGGTGTAAAGCTTGTGATCTTCTAACTCCTTTCAAATGTGACAGAAACAAAGAACTAAAAATGTAACTGAGTGTACATGTCTTCATGTACACTGCTGTTTGCATATTTTAGCATTGCTTGTAATGAAGTGAAATGTAAATCTTGAAAACAATAGCTGATCCACAGAAAATTCATTGAAGATAATTTTGGTAGTTGATCCATTGTTTAAAACAGCAATAATTCCTACTTTTGACCACTTGGGGTCTGCTGAACAAGCTGTCAACAGCTCGCCTTCAACAGCCAAAACAATGACCTGAAAGATGCTAAAACAGTCATTTTCTGGTCTAACACTAATTCTCTGTGGGTTTGTCACCACAAGTGACCCCTTTCACATTACTTGTGAATATTGTTATATAGTCATATAATTTAAAAATAAAGTCTACTAACTATATTGTATAATTATTTAAATTCAATGGTCTATTCATTTAAAAAACCAACACAAACATGACAAACGTACTCTTTTAAGCTTTGAGGAAGGCACATAGTTGCAGAAACATCAGTTGTGGAATAAATGACACGCCTTTTTTCACTCTTTTCTGATTTTATAGACTAAACAATTACTCGATGAATCATAAAACATGATTGCTAAATATTGGACAGATTAATCAATAAAGTAATTTCTACTTGTAGCCCTAGTTGATGTTATGAGCTTCCTAATTATTAATCCATATTGTACCTCAGATGCCGTAATCTGAATTTAAAGTGACTTTACATTAAGTCTTGATCATCTGTTGTGGATCACTTTTCAAGAGAGGTTGACACAAGAGTAAAAACCCCAAGAGAATCATTTCATAAGTGAAATGCGTTAATCGCAGTGTCTGTCATAGCAGGATTTAACATCAACAGAGGGGCTGGAAACCTGACGAGAGAAAATGGCAGAAAATAGAATTGAAAAGAGGCTGAAAAGACTCCAGTTTAATTGTCTTGTGCGGATGGACCTGGGGATTTACTTGGGTTTCTCGAAGTGGACAGGTTCGCCTCTGTCGTTGAAGAAACTCTCACTGGAGCCCGGCGCCGTGGCAACAGAAAGGAATGTGTATGCGGTAAGGACTGTGTGGGAAGCTGTCACAGCCCTGGCCTGAATACCAATTAGCATGTTCCTTGCATGTGGTCTCAGCTGGTTGCCCATAAAGATACCCCCCACACAATTCCCCCAGCACCTTTTTATTGCCGAACCCAGTACAGATGTGGTGTGTCCAAGAGGCAAGCTGTGATTTTCCATGCTGTAATGGCTATTTTTATAACACCAAGAAGGGGAAATCTGTCCCTAACCCACCCCTGATCCCCTAAAACTCCTTGAGAAAATCACACTAGCAGTCATACACGCGAGAATGTTCTCTCTCTCTCTCCCTCTCTTGCATACTCTCAGATTCCCTCTCTTGCCCTATTTCTCTCTCTCTCTCACTCTCATGCAGACACACATACATACACACACACACACCAATCATCAGGCTCAGCAATGACAAACGGAGACGCAGAATCCCAAGTGGGTGACATTTGACCCCTTGCAGCAGCCCAGTCATATATGGAGAGAGAAGTGACGGTAAGGCAGAGCTGAGGAGGGAGAAGAACAACTCAGCGAGAGCAGCCAGGCGTATGGAAGTACCCAGAGCAGGGAACACAGGGTGAGTAAAGCCTCTCGAATGGTCTCTGCACCAGTCAGGCCGACATAACCTGGGGCTGATGTACAGTAAACCAAAAAGACCTAATGCTTATGATTTAATGACTGCGAGGATTAGATTATCAGTCATATGGTCAATGGATGTCATGGCTTCACAATCACCACATACGTAAATTAACTGCTTGAGCCAGCATGAGCAGCTCTGTGTATTTTTTATCTAGTCATGCTACATCTTTTGTTGGTGTGCAAACTAAACCTAATCAACATAAAGGCTCACTTCAACAATGAGACTCTTCTAATTAGGTAGTGTCTTGTATAGGAAGTAATGCCTTCTAACATATTTGCTGCTTTCATTATAATGAAAACAATCGACTTTCTCTACATTTTAGGGGTTTTCATACAAAAAATTATTTCATGTTGAAGCAAAATTGACACTTGCTTCTTCAGGAAGTGCACTGTACTTCGCTTTTAGCACTACGCGCTATCAAGAGGGTTGTTAAATCACAGAGGCCATGTTCAAAAATAGAAGAGGAGGAGTACAATGTATAGTATATGCCATCTTCTGTCGGAAGTCTCCTGTGCATACATACCTTGAGCTGGAGACCGGAGATGCTCTGTTTACATGCGAATGGATCAATAGGCAAGGCAATTTCTCTGCAGCTCTAAGAAAAGAAGCCTGGGAGTCGGTGCAATGTGCGCTGCAGCCATGCTTAACAAAACAAAAGGCAATGCTGTGAGGCCACCCTTGAACCTCACACAAGCAACAGACACCTTTAGCTAGATTATGTCGACTACCAGGCTCATGTAGGAGTTTGCTTTGTTGTCTGTACAAGAATGCTCTTTAAAATTAAGACCGGCAGCATGCTCAAGCTTCCACATTGGTTTCTTGTTCACTTTCTTTCATAACCTCTTTTATTCACCGTCATCTATCATCCCCCTTTTTGGATTCCTTTTGACTTTAACATTCTCCTCGCCTTCAATATTTTCAGCATGAGCTCCACAGAGTCTTCCTGTCAGCCTCAACTCCCTCTCGCCAGCTCCATTTCACTTGGTTTCTCTCAACTGACGAACTTGTTCTGAATGCAGAGTGGGGAGGGCTAAAATATAGGTTGAGGGTTCCTGTAATGACATGTTCATTGCAGGTTGTAACAATGAACAAGGCCTTTCGAATACTGTCAACAGTGCCGGCGATAGCATTAATAGCCACCTGCTAGCACTAAACACAACCACTCAGAGGTGCAAAGGACTATTCTTTTATTTTTTCAATTAATACAACAAAGATAATAATAGTCCAGTAACAGAGGGGTTAAATGGATAGGTAAAATAAAGGAATAGACATTAGACGAACATTTAATTGAAATACAGTTACACTTCTGTTTTCTTATGTCTCACTTTATCCATCCAAATCTCACAAATGATTCTGAAACTGTAGCACAGGCTGCTGGGAGTTGAGAAGAGGTCAATCTCGCCCCCTGCATAATCGTTGTGTTGGAGTGTCTGATTGTATTAGGGTTGAGTGAATAACAGTAGCTGGCAGAAATAGCATCATGTTTTGAACCATCAGTGCAATTCATAGCCCTGTGACTGACTCAGTTTGTATTCATTCTCCCACACTCTCCTGCAACTCTCTTTTTATCCACAGTGGTTGAAGGACAAGCGCAGCACCACCTAGGATGTACTAAAATTAAGAATGGCTCCATTCACCGCACAACTGCCATTATATGAAATTATATAAGCCGATACTGTAGATGACGAGTGTCAATGACCAATTCCAATGTTTTATGTGTTTGAAAAAACATGTATTATCTAGTACACATTTATATACTGTATTTCCCTTGGGAAAGTTTTGACTGACAAGGTCAATTACTCCAGATGTTTCTGGATACACACAACAGTAAATATTATGCATGTGGGCTAGAATTAGTACTGAAACAATTAATTGATTACTCGAGTGACAGAAAATGAATGACCAACAATTCTGATGATCAGTTAATAGTTCAAGTGTATAATCAGGCAATCATGTCAAACATTTGCTGTTTCTCAAATGTGAACATTTGCTTCATTTTTTTTATATCATTGTTAAATGAATACCTTTGGGTTCTGGACTGTTAGTAAGTAAGAAAAGAAAGAAGAAAAAAAGAGGAATTTAAGCATGTAACCTTGGGTTCTGGAAAATTGTGACAACCATTTTTCACTTTTTTCTGAATTTTATAAAGTCTACATAATCAAAAAAATGACTGACAGATTAACAGGGGGGGTGGAAGGGGAGGTTATGATGTGCCGGAAATATTTCTTGACCGGTAGCAGTGACTTTTTGGAGTCTTGCTGTCTACATGAGGTTGCCAGGCAGCCAGAGGGGACTTCAGCAAGTCACTGAGCACAGCCAAAAAACTGTCTGGCACATAACCCCTGTAACACCCCCGTACTTTTCACAAAGAGCCAGGCTAGCTTTTTTTCCAGTCTTTATGCTAAGCTAAGCTAACCGTCTGAGAGTGAGAGAGTGGTATCAACCTTATTATCCAACTCTCTGCAAGAAAATGAATGGTTCCTTCTCTAAATGTCAAACTAGTCCTTTAAATAATGTATTGTCCAAACTTTTTCTGTTTCAACTAAATGTGGGCTTGCAGATGTTTTAAATCCGACTAAATACAATATATGATTAATGTAATAGCAATAAAATGCATGTAAATGCAGCAGTCAGGGTCTACTGCTCATATTATCATCATGGTGCGTAATCACTATTTAACATTTAAACGGAGAAGGGGGCCCAATGAACAGAATAAACAGTCTGCGTGGAGTGAGTTCACTCTACAACAACTGGGTGCTGTTTATGAATATGTATGATGTAACAAACGCCTAGGAGCTGACCTACTTCTGTGTCTCCTCTGCTCATGACTTGGTCCCCTTCCGGGGTAACTCTGTCATCTTGCAACATACTGTAATAGCAGGAAGCATGCGACTCTCATGTACAAATCAACATGCTCCCTTTTGATGGTTTTGCAAGTGATGATCACCATCTGCCAAGGGAAAGCGCTCCATAGGTGGCTGCGCAGCTGTAAGAGCAGTCAGGATCTGATAATGACAAGTGATTGATTCATTTGCACACAAACATATTAAGTTTTGACACGTTTACAGTTCTTGCTTGCTTAAATGTAAAATGTTACGATCAGAAACATCGATTTGTGCCAGTTGTAAGCAAGCCGTGTTAAAGAAAATTAACTGTTTGAATGTTTACTTATGTAGTCATGTGACAGGAATACAAGGAGACAGAGGAAATGGAGTAAATATGTGATGGACAAGTACGCACAGACAAAAGAGAGCTCTCGACATAACTGGGGCTGCACACTGGAGAGTACTCGTCTGCACCATCATAAAATATCTTTATCTGCGACCATCTTGGTACAGTGCCAAGCACTGTTAGCTTCAGGAGCTGGGAAAGAAAAAATCTATTTCAGACAACATAAGAGACAGAAAGCTGGCAGCCGCTCAAATCAGACTTCCAACATTTGATAAGTGAAAACGGTCTAATTTGGTGTATCCCTCGAATGGTTGCAATCCAATACATTCCTCCTGTGGCTATCAAAACACACGAACAAGGGTGAGAGCGGGTGAGAGGCAAATCGTTTCAACCTCTCGACAGCTTAATGGAAGAAGAAGGAAAACATACTAGTAGCTCATTCTATAGCAAAAGGAAGCTTGGTACACTTTTTCACCCTGCTCCCCTCTTGACTCTCCCCTTGCTCCTTCTGTCGAACCAGCACTCAAGGTGAGCACAATTATGTCTCAAGGACGTGCCGTCCTCCGACAGGGTCAGAGGTCTCGCAGAGCGCCACGTTAATGGCAAACCCCTCCTGCTTAACATTTCACATCTAATTTGGAAAGTGCTGAACAGAGCCTTTAATTAACATCAGCCCTTGCCAAGGTTTGTAACCTGCCAGAGCACCAATCCCGGTGCTCTCTTACACGCTGAAGCTCTGCTGGCTCACATGCCAATTCATTTGTTGAGTGCTGAGATGCATTTGCTTAAAAAAAACTCCCTGGTCACCCCAATGTTAACTGAGGGACACGTTGAAGCGTTTGAATGTGGGAGACAGAGGTGTAGTGGTGCAATTTAGAGCTGCCGTTCCAGCATTTCCAAGATGAGATGCTTGTTAAATAAACAACCAAATTGAGTTTATCAGCAAAAGAAATGAAAGAAAATGTCCTCCTGTTGTAAGCTTGAAATTAAATTGTGATCTAGTCTACTATCATAAATTCTTCTCACTGTTACATGGCTATTCATTCCATGTAAATTTCCTATTTTTAGATGCCCTCATACCTTTAAATGCAACCTCACTAGATTAGATCAAAGTGAACCCTGCTTCGCATTACCCATCTGCACAAAGCAAATTACTTTATACTACTTATAGCAGCAACATGTCAAAAATAACTCTGGACTGCACAACTGTAACTATGCTTGCCCCATGTATGACACAATGGCCTCTTATCCACAATTAGAGTCATAACTGTGTGCCAAAGCTTGCAGGTCCCAGAACATAGCTGGAGTGATTCTTGAACTTTGCAGGGTCATATACAAAGTTTTCTCTGAGCTTATGGCTTTCAGTTTTGGTCACCTTGTATGCAGCGTTAACAGCAGAGGTGGATCACCTAGCCTGAAAAAAAGATGACCTCCACTAACATCATTAAAAAGTAATAGAATGAAACAATATTCAGGAAATGAGAGCAGAGGTGCTTCTTCAAACAGCAAACGCTGGCTAAACAGTTTCCTGGGAGAAAACCTTGTACGTCACACTTTAATAAGGCAAAGAGTTGTTTGTGAGCAACACTGAAAACTACATTTATGTTTTTTTATTTAAGAAGGGACAACATTAAACATAAAGAGCACATAAGCACAGACAAATAGTAAAACAATGCTTTTTTCATTGTTCTGAGAAGTTTAAAGTCACAGTGCTTCATAATTGCAGGATTTATCTTGCGTTTTGACTTGTTTGGTGATGCAGAGTTTATCTTTTGCACATGATTCGCCATGGAAGGTGGCACAACGCTTGGCAAGAGCACTGCTGATGATGTAGTTATTGGTGTTGAATCAGCTGAAAACTCACCCCGTCTGACGGCTTCAGTGGTAAGCAGATTGCTGTTTATAGCAGTAAATTCATACCCCGGTGTAATATCATCCAAGCCAGGATAGTGATGCACGTTCTCTGCGAGTGCGGCTGGATGATGTCGATCTGGGCCCACGCCCCCCCACAGTTGGCCCGGGATTAAGATGCACGTCTCCAGCAAGCAAGAGTGTAACAAATAGGTATCCAGAAAGCTTCCACAGCAGTTTGGGGAGACTTGCCTTTGGTTGTTTTGTTTTTGGAGGTAGCATTTGGGATGATCGCTTTTCCATTATTAAGAAAATTGCAATCTGAAGCACATTGTCTGACAGGCAAGCATATGCCATTTTATCCACAAAACAAGCACTGGTTATTTGGGAGAGGCGTTTTCATTCCCTGTTCATTGATCTTGATTGAGCCGCACTGATTTGGCAACAAGAGTCACACTATAGATGACAATCAATGTAGTAATCTTGAAATGAAGCAAGTTACTTTTGAATATCTTACATATTGCAGTATGTTATTGCTGTTGCAGAGAAAGATTTTGAAAGCTGGTCATCTTTACTAAAGACAATGGAACAAATCAGATATTAATCTTAACTCTGCCTTCCTGGCATTATTGCATATATTGGAAAAAAAATGTTTTTCTTCCAGTAATGGAGAAAAAGAGAGTGGTTTTGGAGAAGTCTTTAAAGCTGCACTCCAGCCAATTAAAGTGATGAAAAAGCACAGATCATGCGTGCGCCATGCTTTCTGCATGTGTTCAGAGCTGACAGGCAGCAGACACATGCGCAAAAACACGGTCAAGCAAAATTGCAGCGCACAGCTAGACTCTCAGTGACACTCCCCCTACTGCAGCGCACACTGAATCACCAGAATACTGAACAGGCACAGGCGAGAGAAAATCCTCACTGCACCTCAGGAAAATGCGCCTTCCCCATAAGCTAGAGCAATGACAAATCTGCTACCTGATACACGTTTAACTGGCAGGATATGAGCAAGGTATATAAAAAAAAGGTTGCTCCTGAGGATTCAGAAAATGGATCCAGAGTGGCAATTTGCAGCTTATAATCTGTGACAGACATTGGCTCTGCTTGCAGTAAGTGGTTACTGGGCAGCTCAAACTGCATCACGGCCCAAACCAGCAGCGTTAGCACTGCGGATGGCACGCGCTCTGTTAGAAAGAGATGAGGTAGCACAAAGGACAGAGCCGACAAAAAGCTAACACAGTCAGCTGTAGCTCAGCAAGGACCAACTGAAATAGGACCAGTGATGATAGCACCATGGACAGCACCAGTTTGCACCATCTAAGTCAGCACCACGGAGAGCGCTTGCTGAGCAGGCACCAAAGAAAACAGACCACACAGAAAAGGCTGGGCTAGTAACTCACTGAGCATTCAGCTATCCTAACACAATAATGCCGGTATATAGTACAGTAGACACTGATTCAAGGCGGTTCTCTACATGTTGTTTTTTTTTTTTTTTTCTTTTGCCTGACTCATTTTACACCATATCTGTCCAGAGGGCCTGAAGGTTTAGGCTGTGTTTGAGATCCTGCAACCTGGATCATAATAGGTAGTTAGTAGAAGTGACATTAGTTGTTCAGGCCTTTCGGGGGACACAAAGCCCCACAGAAGAACTCCACCCTGTCTGTTTCTGTACAGAAGTTATTTCTGTAGACACCACTGCACTCTGAGCAGTGCTATGCTAATGTCTCTCCAAATGGGGGCTTTTCAGGACATGTCAGACAAATTAGGGAACTAGAAGGCAAGAGAGAGACACAAACATGCACACACGCGCACACACACACCCACACACACACACACACAGACATGCTGATACATAAAACTGTGCAATGAGATAACTACAAAGGAAGCCTAAGAGTGTGACAGAGGTAGCCTGTAGAACAACAGAGAGTAAGGGGGAAGGGTGATAGGGAGGAGGAGGGAAGGAGAAAGGGTGTGTGTGTGTGTTAGTGTCTGTTTTTGTGTGTATTGGGGGGCATTAAGAAGCCCTGGAGATGTTTTTCTGGAAAGTGGCTGGTTTGGAGAGGCAGCAGCTGTTGTTGGAGAACGTCATTGACTGGCTAATCTAAGCAGCGCTGCTATCAGCACGGTGAGGGCGCTGCTGAGCAGCACTGACCTCAACCAGCTTCAATGCCCCCTGAAGGAGGGGGTTGGTGGAGACGAGCCTGGTGACCTATGGTCTTCCCACAGGCAGCAGCTCTTTGTGGATACGCTCCATATATGTGTGTATGCGTGTGTGTGGTCCTGACATACATCTCCACGCGGCATCAGTCTAATCGGAGGGAAAGAGGAAGAGAGGAGAACGACAAGTGTGAGTCAAGTCGTCACGCTATGGCTGGCGATACACTCCGGGATAGCGTTCACCGGCCCTGGAGCGTAGCTCTTTATAGCAGCGAGCGCAGTTCTGACACACACACACATATATACACACACACACACACACAATGAGAGGCTGATAGCACTGCACCTGCATTTTAACCAGGCAAACTCTCCAGCACACAAGTCTCCATATAGCTGAAGCAGAATCGGATGTTTTGCGTGATGCACATGCTGCTCTAAACTGCATCAGTTTCTACATCAATGATGTAGAAGTTTGAGCTATATTTTATTGATTTATGGACCTTTCTATAGAGCTATAAATTCAAAGCTTTGTACAGTGAGGCAGAATTATATAAATACTGTATTTTTATTTCACATTCCTACTGTACGTGTGTTGTGCAATACAGTCCTCTTAAAATTACGCAACTGATTCAATTTTACTATTCTATCTTTATTCCTCAAAGGAGCTTTTTCATTTTTTTCAAACTACATTTCAAGACAGACCCATCTGCCTCATTTACTTTTACAACCATCCTCAATCCCCACTGGGATGAGCGTGTTACCTCCTTCTCTCCTGGCAGTGTCACAATTATGATCAAAAGCTGCCTGTATGTGTGTGCATATGCGTGTTTGTGTGTGTCGGGTACAAGTGTGGACAAAACAAATGGTGAAGCCAACACCAAACCCTCCTGTGTCAGTTAATTATTTTCAGCGCTCCAGATGCTGTCGCTGACTGAATACACAGCTTAAGACTTTGCTGAAGGCACTACTTTGTGAAGGCGCGTCGGCCCTTTAAATAATACTAGAACTAAAGGCGAGGGACGGGGCATTGGCTACCAACACTGATACAGCAGCCGCAGCCTGATGGCAATTATTTAGACATCTACTTGCTAATTATAATAGAGGATGACAGGTGCCCAAAACAATTTGAGCGCAAACTGCCTGTGAGCTTCTGCGTGTGGTTGTCTCTGCTTATGGTTAGAGATAAAGATAGCCAAGCCAATGTCTCGTCAAACAAACGTCTCTTTTACATCTCAGCTGGGCTCTGCTGCACTTGATGCTGTCTGATGAGCATGTTGTTGTCACTCAGATGTTCCATGCTGGTGGTTTCACCAGTTACCTGAAGCTAATTGTTATAGACCTGGGGGGTATGAAGACCCACGTGATTTAATAAGTTGTCAATTTCATAATGGTTTGTGATGAGAATGTAGAAGTTTTGAACCAAATCATGTGTAATAAGTTATTTGAGGTTGTTGTGGGGTGAGATTGGAGGTCAATTAGAAGTTTTTAGTTTTGTTTGGTTGTTTTCAGGCATACTTAAAAGAATTTGGCTTTTTGTTTTTATGCTTTTATTTCTCTGGATTTGTATCACTTGTGATTGAAATGTGTGTGTGCCTTGTATTGATTTGAGTTCTTGCAACTTTGGAGTTGGACACTATGTACTGGGGGAGGATACATCATTCATAACTATAGTATGTCTTGTAGTGGACCAAAAGGAGATATTCTACTGATCCTTATTTCATATTTTGTTTTACGAAACAACACAAAAGTTTATTAAAAAAAACGAAAAAGTTTTGAACCAAATCAGACTCCTCTAAAACACAGAACTCAAAACATAGATTAATCCCTTGTTGTGTGAATGACACTGCATAATCCTGAAATTGGACTTCTGGCACAAGTGTACTAATCTAAAATGTTTTTTTTTTTCTTTTTAAAATCATCTATATGAACAAAAGTGGACAAAAAAGAATAAAAAAAGATGAGTTATGCAGTAGTGACTGCAACGTTGTATGAAAAGGCTTTGAGCCTTGAAGTTTTTTTTTCCCTGCCTCCTCTTTGATAGGATCCGTCCAATCACACGTGCTCTCTACTCATATCCCAAAAGCCTTCTTACTGCTGCACACCCAGCACCATTTAACATACATAAAAGACACACCACCACACACACACACACACACACACACACACACACAGTGAGCTATTCACTCTAGGAGCTAAGGGGAGACATTGAGCCTTCCCATGGGACTGAGGAAAGTGGGGGGAGGAGACAGTAGGTGGTAGAGGGTATATCCAATCACTGAAATCAAGGCTGTTGACTGGTGAATAATGAATATAAATTGAATGCTCTTTGCTGGCATCGGCGTGCGCGGCTGCGGTGAGTGGGAGAGCGAGCTGATGCACAGCTGTTGATGTGATGGGGTGATTGTGGGGTGTGTTTATACACACTTAAGATAGGACTGTATTACTGTCTGTCTGTCATTTTGTCTGCTTCTCTCTTTTATTGCTTTACTGCGTGTGTGTGTGTGTGTGTGTGTGTGTGTGTGTGTGTGTGTGTGTGTGTGTGTGTTTCTCTGTGTCTGTGAATGAGGCCTATTGACATCCTCTACTGTGACCCTCTGACTCCTGACAACTCCAATCAGTAGGATGAGTGGGAGGCAAAGGGAGGGGGTGTGAGTCCATAGCGGATGGTTATGATGAGTGTGTGTGTGTGTCTACAAGAGGACTTATGTGTGTGTGTGTGTGTGTGTGTGTGTGTGTGTGTGTGTGTGTGTGTGTGTGTGTGTGTGTGTGCGAGGGAGCGAGAGACAGAGAGCTCTGCACGCAAACTGTTGCAATACACGAACAAAAGTTCATGAGACGAGGCAAGAAAGCTGGCTTTTCATGTGATAAATTGTTTTCCAGCCACGCAGTATAATGTAAATGAAGACATTAAGTTGTTGCCATTGCAGTAATAGCAGTAGTGACATGTCTGGTTTAATAAATGTATCATAAAATCTGTGTTTGCATTATTGTAAGTAATTATAAAGTTACAGTACATAAACATATTATTAGACGGGCAGATTGTGCAGGTGAGCTTAAAATAAGTCAAGGAACATTTCATTCGAAAAGAAAACTACATGAATAAAAAGACAAATTCAAATCGTTCGAAGTATCGTTCAAGGCCTCCACCTGAAATAGAAAAAATCTGGAGGTTGTATTTTCAATAAAGATCGCTATTTGGAGACAGAGTCACTGGCTCTGAGTGCAACATCATACAACATGTCACCTCCTATTACGCTGGCAATTATCTATTAGCACCATTGCCTGTACTGGGGTTTGTGAGAGTCACATGCCAAACAGTGTGACCTGCCATTTTCTATCAACAAGGTCCAGATTTAGATTCCACATTAGTCCCTACATGATGCCAGGCGTCTGTGTGAATGAGAGAGGAAAACCGTTGCACTTTGCTTAACACAAACACAGTCCCAGATGGTTTTATTCTCCGCTCAAGAGGAGAACAAACCCGACCACCATTCGCACACACGTATGTGTGATTTTTAACACACACCCCTAAAGAAAAAAAAAGAAAAAAAAATCTGCACACTGTCATCCCCCTCCAGCCAGTTAAGCCACGTAGAGGATTCAGGCTCCTATTCCTGTTATCCCAGCTAAGAGTTGTGTAAACAGCTGAGATGGCTACATGCTACCTGCAAACATTTCCTTTCTTTTAACCTGCTTGGAGTAAAAGTGATGGGGTTTATCTCAAAAAGAAAGTTCTGATATTGTAAAGTAAGCACTCACAGAAAAGTAAATACATTGACTTTTTAAACTTTCAAAACACAGTCCTTCTACCAGCAACGATAAGTTAATGCCAGGCATAACAATGCTAAGGGACTACAGCCATGCTAGCAGCTCTATGAGGCTGTAATTAAGCACAGTGATGCCTTGAGATAAATGCTAATGTCTGCATGCTAACATGCTAACAATGACAATGCTAACATACCGATGTTTAGCAGATGTAATGTTTAACATGTTCACTCATTTTAATTCAGTTTAATACCAATGTATTGGATGGAATAAAAATTTTACCTGATGATGGCGCATAGTGAAACTCATCACAACGGGGGGGGGGGGGGGGGGGGGGCAATGAATGTCTGTACCAAACTTCATTTTGAGATATTTCACTCAAAACTTTAAGGAAAAGTCAGGGGATTGCCAAAGTCATTAAGATTCATCCTCTGGGAAATATGAATGTCTATACCAAATTGTGATGGCCCTCCTGCTTTAGCAGGGCCTGCTGTGTGTGTTTCGTCTTGTTTGTCTGTGTTGCCTTGCAGGTCCCTGGCAGGCGGAGTTCATCAGTGCAATAGGGAGTACTGGCCAGTCTCCCAGGGGTATTTAAGACCTGGCTGTCCCAGTCTGTGGGCTCTCTTTCCATTCTTCCGGCACCATGTTCTTATTTGGTTGGCTTCAGCCATGTTACTAGTTTAGGTTTTACATTGTACAATATCTTCCATTCATCCCTTAACTACTCATCCATTTGCTGACACATTGATAACACTGATTAATACACCTCATAACATTGGTATGTTTTGGGGTTATTGTATGTTAAGTAATAAACCTGTAAACCTTTCAGTTTAAAAACCATGTACCTCCCACTGACACAAAAATAGTGGAAATCCATCCAATAGTTGTTGAGACATTTCACTTAAAAAAAAAACAAAAAACAAAATGTCAACATCATGGTGGCATTAATGTCAAACTCAGGGGATCACCAAAGTCAGTAAGACTTATCCTCTTGGGACCATGAATGTCTGTACAAAATTTCACGCCATCTACCCAACAGGTGGACTGACCGACCAACACTGCAGTCTTAAAAGTATTAGAAAATCCTTCTTTTGGCTACTTGTAAACACCTTTGCCTGACATGACCATGATGAACTGCAGTCCCAGTTACACCTTCATTAATTCAAGCAATTTTGCATGAAAAGAAGATCTGTGTGGTGTGTTAAGCAGACCCATGTGCATGCATGAACTCCACTGAATCAAGCAGGTGACGTGCTGAATGGTATTCACACAAATAGACGTTTTCAATTTACACAATTTAAAGGGCAATGAAAAAATTCATGCTGCTTCATGTTCTCATATTTCTCTCACAGCACAAAGAGAAAAAAAACATGTTAGTATGCTTGCTGAGCACACAAAAGCCAGGCACCCATACTGAGTAAAGATTGAGGGGGCAAAACAAGAAGGAATGTGATTTATGCTTAATCTGGGCACTCAGTTTCATAAGGCTGTAACTGCACTTTCATTTCAGCGAGTAGTTTGTTACCCACAGAGAGCCCTGTAAAAACCTCTGCTTCATAGGATGATATAGTAAAGGTACGTTGGACCCGGTCTGCAAGTAGACTTGTTTCATATTTCTATACGGGTGAAATTGAAGTGTGTTCCAATCCAGAGGTCCTTTATGACAGGTTTAATATATGTTTCAGCCGCATGACATATCAGCCAATAATAGGCTTTCCGTTGTTTACAACCAAACATGAATTTTTCCTTTTTTTTCTGCCAGCAGTCTCAGGCTTTCAGGCGCTCTTTCATAGGCATGTAAAAACCGTCACATTATAAATTCCCTGGTCTATTATTACCTTTGCTGTAATGGCACATCCCACACAGCCAGTGCTAAAGAGCTCCGCTTGGGAAGAGGCCCAAGGCATTATGTTCCACCTTGCTAACTACATAGTAGTGATTGAAATCTGAAAACCGAGTGCAAGACCTCGTTTTTCTTTTGCTCTATACGTTACACGTTCCCCTCTTTCTGGTTTCGCTCATTCATTCACTTGCACACTTTTTTTTATCTTGTGCTCTTTTAACGCATAGGACTTGTAGAGCCACTCTGGGGTCGTCATTGGCTTCAAGAGCCCACTAAAAATCATGAGTTACTGACTTAAGAATGTGATTCTCAAGTACACAATTATGTTGAAGAATGGTACTTTAAAAAAGTTGCATTGGCCTTGAACAATATGGTATCAGCGGATTGCTATGGATACAACTATGTGGTAAATCCTTTTTTTGTGGTTATAAAGGAAAGTAAAGGTAACAGTAAATTAACCAAGATAGTAGAATTATTATCAACAATTAAATTGGTTCTGCACCATTTGTAAAATGCTACCACACTGAGTTACAGTACTTGTTATTCCCCCACCTCTGCTTCTTCGTGCATCCTGCATTCATTTCTCATTCATATGTATGTAAGATCATGTTGTGAAATATAAGATTGGTGTGCTACAATATCCCCACGGTACAAGTGCAAGCAGCCACTGTAAAATGTGAAGTAATCAAGTCTCAGCTCTGTGCATGGGAGAATATTTAGCTCCTCAACACGCACTAGTCTGAAAGACAACAGCATAAACTGTACAGATATGATTGACTTGCCTAATCCAATTACATTAAGAAACCGTTGTTCATTTAAGATGTACATTAAGCTCCAATTTGAAGAATATTTTCTGATTAGCAGACAGCAACAAACAGACTAATTGTTGTGTCTGGTGATTTGTGCTGCATAACATGATTCATGCACTGTCAATCAAGCTTGTCTCCTGGATGGAGGGATGCACTGTTGCTGTCACTTGCTACAACCCCGACATGCAAATCGCATGCAGGCATATCGTCATGTATAGTGTGCATAGAGTGTGCATATCAGTACATTGAGCTTGCTTACATTTGTTTATCCATACTTGTATTTAACAGCCCTGACATTTACCAAAATTGATTTCCTTCACAGCCTTGCATTTGTTTGAACATACAACGGCGATGACTCTGTAATCCCATTTTAATTAGAAAGATGTAGCGAGCACGCTAAGCTCACGCGCTCTATTCCCCGCAGCGATGCCACACTGGCGAGGAATCAATCACCAAGGCACCGGTTGCCAGGGCAACGAACAGGGGGCTTCTGCACTACTGTCTAAGTGGTAAATGATTGCCGGTGTAACTCATTGGCGGATGTGAGGAGTTTTTATCTATCTCTCTGTCTCTCATCCCCCCCCCACCCCGCCCCGTCGCATATCCAGAGAGTTAATTAAAAGCAGCCAACATGAAATAAATCTAAATCTGAGTAGAAATGAAACATACAGTACAAATTGAATTCCCACGTCAAGGGGTTTGAGGTTGGGCGGATAGGTGGAGGGGTGGGGGGTGGGGGTGGGGGGGGTAGCAGAAAGGAAATAGTGGTAAAAAAAAAAATTGAATATGCAGTGTGAGAGAGGTGTGAAATGAAGAAAAACATACACATGCCTGAAGAGGCTGGTGAATGGAGAAAGGGAGGGGGTGAAGAGGCAGGTGAATCCAGAGGAAAGCATCACATTTCAGATTCCAACTTGGACCTTTATTCACGAAACTCTTGAGCAAGGCACTGCTTAAAATGCGTCGCACTCGACCACAATCACTCTTGTTTCACCGTCACAGCCCTTCCCATTTCCTTCAACTCTGCAGCTCTAGTGAGATTACAGTCATGGCTGGAGAGCAATCAGAGACCAGTTTGCATAAATGAATTCAGAAAAATCTAATGTTCAACTAGTTTGGTTATGATGTGAGCTTTGCCTGGAAAAAGATAATCACATTTACAAGTCAAGAAAACAAGAAAAGAGAAGAGATTACAAACATTTGCAGTTTGTGAATTAGAGCTATACATGCTTTTCTACAGTCAGCCAGAGATGTAAATATATTCCAGCTGCATCTCCTATGAACTAGGCTCATAGCGTATGCAATTATTTTGCATTAGCAAAATGCATTTTGAGGAAATTTAGGAAAGTAAATACCAAGGATGCAGATTTTTGTATCAGACATATGAGTGGTTACCTTTGAGAGGAGTATGTGTTATGAAATAATCACAAACCACAAAGGTCGTCTTACTAGCTTTTTGAAAGTAGAAAGATGTCAGCTGTGTCAGTTCTCACTGTACTGAGAGGTGTTTTTAATATTTTGTCCATCCCCTTTATATTAATCTGGGTAGATTAAACATTAGAGACATCTCTCAGTATAACAGAATGCAATTCATGAGCACCACAAACTACACCTCTCTACAGCAGTTTCAACAAAAACTGAACATTATAACCTTCATTTATTGCTTGACCTTATTGGTTTTAGCTAGGTGTACCTCTTTGTAAACTGAATGTGCATTAATACATACTATTAATATGGTAAGGCCACTTAAAATTGACTAAATGCTACCAGATCTACACCTAAATATTTAGTCAATGAGGGTTTATTTTGTGCAGTATGTGAGGGTTCTTCTAGTCAGTAACTCTTTGCACATAACTAGCTTGGAAGTTGAACATTACTGGAAACTTCTTTGACATAAATTGATTCCATCAGCAACAATTCTTACTCCCCGGCTGAGTACCACTCCCAAAACGCAGCATTCAAGCATCCATCCAATTTGATCATTTTTTTGTGGAAATACTGTGAGAATGGAACAAAATTGCAAGCTCGCTCCAGTGTTACAAACACACAAAAATATCCCAAGATCACAAATTTGTGGAAGAACTGTAAACTGCTCAGCAAATGTTTTTTTTAAAAAGATACCAAAGATCATGACTCAGCTACAAAACAGGCGTAAAAGGTCAGAGCTAAGAATCACAAATATAAAGGTCCCTGAATGAAGTATGGCTTCACCACAGCAAAGAGAAAGGTGAGACAAGCAAAACAGACAGTCAACTGTTTTGAAGCAGCAAGCGACCGTTCCTGAGCGAGCCCTGGAGGGGTCCTTTAAAGCCTCGTATCAGATGGCCCACACAGAAACCACACACCGTCTGTAGAAATCTAATTCTGCCCGGTGCTAAAGACATTGTTCTTGAAATACTGGGAGACGAGACTGCTGGGAAAGTTGATATAATACAACTCTGCACAACACAGCGGCCCGGTACAGGATTTGTCATTTCATCATTTCAGCTTCTGTAGGTGCTGATACACAGCACAGATTTTGCATTGCAACAGCACAGACACCCACTGCTGCACAACCGCTAGTTTATATTCTGTTTGCCATTGAGAAGCATTTGGAAAGAAATATACTACCTAGTGTATAAACAAAACTACAGTACATGTCCACCTCTCCTCAACTCTCTTTTTCTCTCATACGCAAATTAAAATGCAACCACTGTGACCCCCTGACTGTGAACATGTTATAGATTTTTTTTTTTTTTAACAGAATAGGATTTCAAAGCTGGATCACCAAGCTTAAGGAGCTACCAAAAACAGTGAGAGTTATAGTTTCACACAATGGTCAACAATGATATTTACAACCAGAATCACCTGACACTCAACTGTCACTATTTGGATCCATTGTACGACATATCATGAGAGATCCTTGGCAAAATTTCAGAAATGAAAAAAGTCTCTTGTCAATCCCTCAAACTGGAAATCTAAACACTGTCCCCACCTAAGTCTGTCCAAGCAGCAACCTCTGGGAAAAATGAAGCCAGTGTGGAAGTGCCAAAAACTGCATTTCCTCGAATGGCAACATGAGGCTGGCTCCAAAAGTGAGTCAATCCACATAGACCCCCATGTTAAAATGCCCAACTTTACAACAGAAATAAACATGTTGACAGTCTGGAACAAAAAACGGTTTTGGTCTCTAATGCTAATTTCCCCTTTCATGACAACTGTAAAGGGGGTGAGTTTTTTTTGTAACTCACCCGTTTAAATTTTTATTAAGCCATAGAGTTATGCATAATTAAGGCCGTGGCTGCTTTGAGTGACAGGTCGCGATCCGCTAGGTGGCTTGTTTCAGCAACCAGGCTTCACTCGGCCCACCTCAGCCCCACCTCTTTGCTCATTTTGGATTAGCCAGGAATAAGGCGGAGTCAGGCACTGCTAAGATGGCGACAGCTGGCAGCCGCCCACTTTGAGCTTCAAAACCGCTCTTCAGAAACCAATGGGTGACGTCACAGTGGCTCCGTCAATATTTTTTACAGTCTATGATTCTTTGCCATGAAATAGCAGCATTTTGCAGCACTTGAGATGTGTTGGGCCAAACCAGGACTCTCCAACAAGCTCTTTGTAATATAGAACATGAAGTGGTGTGCACTCCAGTAGACTCAGGTTGTCCATCTGGCAGCAAGCACTGCCTGTCTATCCATTGGGATCATTCCTTCCTACTCTTCTGCCTCCCACCACTGTCTCTCCAATTAAAAGTTACACATCAGCCTCAAGTCTGAGCCAGACTTCCAGATGGTTGGAATGATAGAGCAAGCTTTTTTTCTGTTGCATTGTCAGCGGAGAAATCAGTTACCTGTGTGTCTATTTTCCAAAAGTGCTGTGCAGTTAGGTGGTTGGCGGATGCTGTGGGAATTGAGCCAAGTTCTTGTGCTTAGTTAAATCCCCCAACTCTGCTCTGTACTTTTAGACCCAGCAGTGTGAAACTGAGAAAGGAACTACAGGTTTTCAAATGTTAATACACAGCTACATTTTTGCTCCTTGTTAGGTTAGATGAGATTGTTCATTTTTCACTTTGCAATCAAACTATGCAGAGACATAAAAAGAGCTTCAGAAATTGCTCAGGTTTTTAGTACAGTTAAAGTACATAGTAACTGTTGCTTTCGTTTTAACAAACATATTTATTTTTTATCACTTTGTAAGGGTTAAATTGTCCAGAATACACAAATTATGCATTATACGAAAACACTGTAACATTACCTGTAAAATACATTAGATCTTTATTAAAAATGTTTATCAAATATATATCAAATATAGCTCTGCATTTTGACAAGACTATAATTTAATTTCCACTGCTAGAACTCTACAAAGTAATCCATCAAACTATGGAATAAAGCAAAGAAGTGAGCATTTCATAAAACACTGGCTTACAAACCAGGGTTCAAAATGTAGACAGTTTATTTTCTACTTCGCTCTGAGACGCTGACATACATGAAGCAGTCAGTGACCAAAGATCACAGGAAAAGAATATCAGCCTTTGTTTTACCATAACAGCATCTAGCGTGTGTTATCCCACATGCTACAAGTGCAGTTGACAGGTAAATCCCACGGCTGACTATTTCTGCTGCTCTCACGCTTCCTTGTGAAAGTCTTTCTGTGTAGGAACGACCATGGCGTCTCTTGAGACTGCAAGACTGCAGCTCTTGCAAAATATAGAATCCAACTTAAACAACTGAATCCGACTGAAACAAACGGAGAACATAATCTTTGCAAACATGGATTGAGCACAGACAGCAAAAAGAGAAGTGCATTGTCTAAGGTACGGTCAGCATCTCATCAATGTCACGCACATAGCCAAGCCTGTAGAAAAGCATCAGCCCAAAATCTACCCTGCAATTAACACCAATCCAATGTGGGAGACAACTTATGTTTTTTTATGTATCATTACAAGGCTGGCAAGCCCCTATTTTCATGATGTGCTGTGCTTGAATGTTTCAATTCTTCAGTCAGTGTGAGTTTTTGTTCCAATAAAATCTGACAGGCACGTCTAATGATAAACGTATCTGCCAATAGCCCAGTTTTTCAGCTCAACATGGGACTTTAGCAGAATTTCATCCAACGGTTTCTTGAACTGCCTTTCAGTCGGCTGGTGCCAGGATAGATTATAACAGAACTTGAGAGCCTCGGATGGTCAAAATGAATATCACTGCGGTAGAGATTACAAGTAAGCCAAGAGAAGATGTTCACGTACATGGCTAATAGAGGATTTATCAAGCAGAGGCTTCAAATTTTATCTGAACATGGACTTAAACAGAAGCCTATTTAAATAATAAATCACAGCATATTCTCATGCAAAAATGAAAGTTTAGTTTGTCTCAGTTATACTGTTACTAAAGTGAATATTCAGTACATACAGTACAGCAGTAACAACAATAATATGAATAATGCCATTCACATTCAGCCAGAAATTTATAGAGTGACCAGAAAAATAGAAAACCTTGTAGATGTACTGCAATCCAATAGAGCTGGTCTGAATGACCTTTGTGAAACTGAAAGGTTTTAAATTAAATCAACACCTCTCTGACACAGTACAAGTAAAAGTAATATAAATTTTTACCAAAGATAAATGTTTCACAAATATAGAATTTATTACAGGACTTTTGCTTTGGATTGCATTAAAATCTGAAAGGGTTCACATTTGTTTATACCCTCCTTTACACTGTGTTATTTTGGGCTGTCCCAGATGACAATTGACATTTAGGAGTGAAACACTGGGAAATCTTTGGTCGTGAACCCAAAATGGTGGTCTAAGTAAATTCTGCAGATGTTTGAACACACAGAAAACACTGGCAAACTAGCGTGCCAACTAAAAAACATATAGTATTTACCTCAAACTCACTTTGAAAACATTGGCATTTATTCCATGTTGCCCTCTTCTTCCTGGTTGTGACTGGCTGTAGCATATCCTCCTCCTCTTTTGAGGTTTTCCGATGCATTTTTGTTTTGTTTTGCAAATTTTTGTGATACATGAAAGTGGAAGATGATCTTGACCCTACTTACATCTCTTTGTATCGTTTCGTAGCTCTACGACACACCAGGCCTTCATTGCATCATCTGACACACCTGAAAACTTCATCCTACAGTCCGACACAAATTGCAACCAAGACTTTATTAGATCCATCTGACACAGTGTGACATGCAATGAACTTCAAACATTGTTTTTATGTCTACAGGTGCCTTAATTCTGCCAGTTTTCAGTCTGCAATGCTCTTGCTAACTCAGCTTGACAGACCGATAGGAAAAAAGAATATCATACAGCACAGAGACATCTTCCAGAGCCCAAAGGAAATAAGGTAAATTAGTAATTGAATAATGTTGATCTTTTGACCATCGCTATCATTTTAGAGTCCCAATCAATATAAAGAGCCACAGTGGCATTGACCAGGGTCACCCCTCAATGATCTCTGGCGAGAAATGTGTCTATTGCTGTCTCTTCTGTCAAACTCATTACCTGCCAAATGTGGGCTGAAGGTGAATAGTGTGGGTGAGCCTCAAGTATGTGCCCCTAATAAGTGCTAAAGCAGCATGGTGGGCAGTGGGGGAGAATACATGGTGATAACTGAAAGCATAATGGTCACTTACAGCATGTACACCCTCTGTGTTAAATATAGCCAGGTACATCCAGGAGTCCATGGTGAGCAGCATATCAGATAACAGGCTTTCACAATATACTCCAAGAGAGTTATGTTTGAGATGGGTAATTCCACTGAGGATGTGAAAATAGAAAGTTTTTTGCAGGATTACTATCTTTTATCTTACATTTGCTGGTTTAGATGTTTACACTTGCAGCCTGCAAGGTTTGTTTTCCAACCAGGAAAAGTAAGCGACTGTCCCAGCGCCCAGACGCTCAGGGGTAACAGAAAGCACCAGGTTAACTACAAAACATATGATGCACAATATGTTTTGTAGTGTTTTGATTCATTTCAGATTTGTTTGGGAATATGTACCACTGAAGCACAATATCAGCTAAAGCTGAACAATAAATCTGTTCAATGAAATTGATGGACAGAAAATCTATAACTAATTTGATAATTGTTTAAGGCATTTTAAAGCAAAAAAGCAAAATATTTGTTGGTTCCAGCTACTAAACAGTGACGTTTTGCTTTTCTTTCCTTTCTTGTGTTTTATTAAACTGCATACTTTTGGTCCAACAAAACAAGCAATTTAAAGACAACACTGTGGGCTCTGGGAATTTGTGAAGGGCAGGTTTCTCAATTTCAGACGAAACTATAAATCAAGAAGACAACTGGGAGATTAATAATGTAAATAAACACTAATTGAAGCCCCAGTTTCCAGTTAAAATGCAAGGTCTGTAATCTCATCTTAAGGCCCTGTGTTGCAGAGTTGCCCTGTGCCAAAATCTAGCTTTAAGAACTTTATTAATTTAGTTAAAAATGGGTTTACATGGTGCATATTCCTAAATAATTTTGTGGTTAGCTGAATTATAAAAACTAAAGTAATTGACATGCTGCAAACAAGGGACCAGGTGGTATATCATTGTATGAGAACTGGTCTGCTCCTGAAGCTCATGGCAAAATATAATGAACCTGCCATGTGTCTTCTCTGTGCACTGTACTTGATAGGTACTTGAAGGTCAGGCAGGTTGCATACACAATGCACAGAGAATGAGAGGGCCAGGGGGGTAAATAGGGGCCCACAGTTCATTTTTGCCCTAGGACCCCATTTAAAGTTTGACCGGCCATTGCAATATTTGCAATAAATTACTGGGACTGCTGTTTTTAGAACAAAGACAATCAATTCCAACCGACTGCCTAAAAATATTCAAGACTGACTTTGACAGTAAACTAAGCACATCTGTAATATGACTTGAAGGAAATGGATTTCAGTATGTAATTTTTGCCTTAGATTGCATCCAAATTTGACATTTTGATGGTGCTGAAATTCTGTTCTGAAACTATGCAACCTTGTGAGTGGTAAAAAGCTATTCCAAATAATTTGATGTAAATTCCTTTCACCTTTACTGAATTAACAACACAAGGCGAAATCTGAATGCCTTAGTTTACAAAGAGGGCACCACTCTTCAGTAAAGCTTAACAAGCCAGAAGTGGAAATTATAATAAAATTGGGAATATCTTAACGAAAGAGCCAGCTAATCTGAAAAGGTTTGAAAATCCTTATGCCACTACATTTCTCAGCTACAGACTAAACAAGAACTCTGCATTGCCAAGCTGTAATCATAGTATAAAACAACACTGGTGTCAGTTAAACTTTGTATTACCATTTACACTTTTATGAGGTATCTAAACATATTTGAATAGAGAGAGCATGCAGAGTAGAAATGCTGACAGCTGGTATGAGAAAAAAAAACAACTTATGAATACCAAATCATGTTAAAATGTCATATAAACCTCTGATACAAAGGCCCAGGGAACTCATCTCAATTGAATAATCAATGTAACAGTCTTATTAATTTGTGTCGTCTTGCGCAGCAGCAATTTTTGGAGGAAGAAAATCTTGAATGAACGGATCAAAGAGAAGGAAGCGAGGTGAGTATGCACTGGTTTGCCTTTGAGTGTGTTTGCACACCAATACCTTGATCCTATAAGTTATCTAATTCAAGCACAACTTACTAATTAATGGTGAAAGTAAAAGATTTATTAATGGTTTATACAAATTATTTTTAACTTTTATTTTTAACTTGCCACTCAATTCATTTTATAAACTTCTACTATTACTAGTCTATTCTTGACGTTCCATTGCACTGCAAGTACAACATCCGCTTTCTAGTCAACAACAGGAAGAGTTATAAGTAATCTAAAACATTTACAATCCCTAATTAAAATAAATTCTTACTAATATCAAAATGTAGGAAATGTAGGAGCGTTAACCTTGATATACTTACTAGCATAAAGATCTTATGCTAATAAGGATAATTAAATAAACAAATGTTAATAAGATTTCAACAACTGGAGCATCAGTATGAGGTGTGCATGTAAATTTGGTTTCTATGGCTCACTGTGAGTGTAAAAACAAAAAATCGCTTTTCAAACACAAAAAATATATACTTCTTTTTTTTTTTTACCTTTATATGAGCTCAGCAGGAGAACAGCACCACATTGGGCTAACTATTGTTACTAAATCATATCATACTGCAGATAATAAACAGCTCCTTATAGATTACAGATATTTACTGTGACTTTCTCCTAGAAAAGCACAATGTCTTTGTTGTGCCAGCGAGCAAAGGGAGGTCAAAGCAAAGTCATTTATCTCTGTTGAGTTGGAAATTAACTTCTGCCTCCAAGCAATTCGACCTAGTAAGAACCCTGCTATGCCGCTGACCTCTCAGGCAACATGTGTATGGCAAAAATAGCATGGTGGAGGGTGTATGACTCCAGCAGATTAGCATCACATTGTTGATATGACATACATTCCTGGGAAAAAAAATGAGAGAATCTTTCAGCCATTCAGGAAAGAGACGGAACGGAGAACAACTTGGGTTATTTACAGGACAAATGAGTGCAAGAACTCGTAAGTATTGCATATGTAGAAAATGCAATAAAAGTGTGATTCTCCATTTTATAAATAATAAGGGTGACTGTCTGCTTACAATTCAGTGCAGGGAATTACACTGCATTGTTTCCTAGGTACAGAATTTATCCAAAATCTGTAAAAATGTAGCTGATTGCTACTAATGTACAGTGACTAGTTGACTTGATTTCAATGCTCTTCCCCCTCTACACAACTATAAATAAAATCTGAAAGTGTGGCAAACACTGTGTTGTATACTTAAATTTTTTATGAGAACAAAGAAGTATAAAACAAAAAAGCCAATGTTTTCTATAGGCAATAAAGCCTCTGTCATAATAAATGGAATACCTAAATAGAAAAGGTTGAAACGTGATGTACACTGTGAAAACCGTTGTCACTGTCACTTAGGGCATATCTGTCAGCAACATAGGATTTATACACTACATAACAAGATACAGTACAAGAGAAAGGTACTGCTTCTGAAGTGGAGAAATATTTCACAAAAGCCTAGACTGCATTTCTTGATAAAAATCAATAAATAAATACAAATAAGGAATGTGAGCATTAAAAAAAATGTTTTCACAAATCAAAAAATCATAAAAATACACAGAGGGACTGCCCACTCTCCCTTTTGAAAACTACTTAAAAAAAGAGAAATATTTTTAGGTTAAAGCTAAAGAAAGGCTGAACAGAACTGAAGGTTCTCTTTTAACCACTTGAACTTCTCGATGGTTTTTCTACTGGTTCTACATAGTTTATGTTCACAGACGTTATAATCATAATAATCCAAATGATGTCATCATGATAAAAAGTAAAAAATATAGCTAAAGATGTAGCCAAGGAGGTCTAATGTTGTATTGTAATGTATTTTGGTGCATGATTATTAGGCTACATGGCAAAATGTTTTTTAATTATCTCAATTTAAAACTATAATTTTAAAGACATAAGCAAAACTTTGTCTTTGGACGGGAAATACAACACTAGCCCAAACTTTGCTTCAGATAGTGAAGTTCTTGTCCAAAAACTCACTTGGCTGAGGGGTAAACAGCACTAAACTATCATAATCAACATCCATAACTAATTGAAGAAAACCAAACTACAATAAAAAAAACAACCTCAATATCCATCTGTTTTTAACTGTTTTTGGCTTCACGGTTCTTTCATTTCTCGCTGCTTTCTTTCTGCTATTATTGTTGTTGTTGCTATGACTTCCTGTGCTTGAAAGCTACAGCCTAGTTCATGACCATGGCTACTGCAGATGGTATATTTCGAAACAAAGCACCAAGCATCACTGAAGAGCCAATTTCAGGCAATTTCATTCTAATATGTGCATGGTTCCAAAGACCCAGGCTGATGTGGTATGATATAAGCCTTTTATGATGTTTGTTTTCATTCGCAAGGTCTCATCGCTTAATGTTTCAGCGAAAATAACCTGAAAAAATAAGTTTTAAAAATATAATTACAGTGTTTTCACTTCAAGAAGCTGCATATTGTAGCTTTAAGTCTTTACAATGGACATCACTGAGATGTGGTCGCATTTGTCTGCTCATCCACACAACACCTTACAAGCCCGAAGAGATCAATTTTCTGAGCTCTGTTCTCTTTTGTGCGGCCTCAGAGATTCTGTTAGAGGGGATAATTGTTGTCTTCCATACACTCGGGCTAGCTGTAGGGACTCACCTGGAAAAGTACATGCAATGCAGTGCAGAGGAAATCAATACAACAGCGCTAATTGGGCTCTCAGTAGGGAGTCAGGAAATGGTTGCAACTCATACCCATTTCCACAACCCGATGAAGATGAAGAGTGAAAATTAAATGTGATATGCAAGACTGTTCCCCTCTTAGTTACCAATGAAAAAAACAAACTCAGCTCTACAAATAGAACACAGTGACATTCATCTGCCTCTCATCTCAGATTCATATCAAATTCCAGTCTGTCAAAGTAACATCTAACACTGGATGGCTCCACGTTATATATTACATGATCTATTCACTGTGAATAACCAATTTTTTTTTTACATTTTCTTTAACTGCACATTGCATTTTGCTGTGTGGTCAGAGAAAATCTTCACTCACTTACTTTAGGCAAGCAACATAATAATACAGTACCTTATCTACTAGTGCTGAAAACAGCTTCAAAAGATACTGATTCACACGTCAGTCAGACAATTATTAGATTTCCCTGTAGCCCTTTAGAGCATAGCAAAAACTCTTATCAACTTACAACACCTTGATTTTTTTTTTTTTTTGGCACACTTTCCAGTGCTACCACTATACAATATGTAAAACAACTATCCACATGCAGGTTTTACAAAACAATGACCTTTATAAGAAGAAAAAAGTGAGCACATTCCTTGAATACTCTTGAGTAGTAAGGGGAGAAGTGGCTACAGCAAAGGTAACATGCTAACCAAGTAGTTAACTAGTTAAGAAGGCTATAAATGTCTAAATGGCAAGAACACTTATGCACCTGACATGTAGCTAACCAGCTAGCTGAAGAGGGCATCAACACAAGAAGACGAAGAAGAAGAAGCAGAAGAAGAAGAAGAAGAAGTTTAATTACTATTACTTTTGATACTATGTTCTTTATTGTACAGAATTTCATGTGTTTGATTGAGGTACGTGTTTACAGGGTTCACTCGTCTGTGTTTGAATGTTTGACACTGAGGAAGACCAGTGTGCGGTCCAATTTCTCGTGGACTTCATGAGGAGCTAGGACATTGTCTGTGAAGCTGTTTCTTTGGATCATTTGTACCGTATCTTTAAATGGCACTGTAGACACATTAAGATATAATGCCTAATATAAGTCTGCTGAAGCTTTGGTCAACACCTTGTAAATATATTCTATTATTGATTACTTAAAGCTGGGTATGAGTATCGTTTGAACAGAGTTTCAGTGCTGATCCCTAAATTACACTTTTTTAGAGTTCTTACTTTGAGGAATATAACCATCTTTTCTCCAAAACCCTTTTTTTTATCTAACAAAGGAAGCCAAACCTCAAATTGTCAAATGTTGTCTTAACACAAGCAGCTGTGATCAAAGAATAAGCGAACAAGATTATGAATGTGATCAGACACTCTATGTCAACTTTGAAACTTGAGAGTTTTTAATAGTTGGACATATTTCAGATGGTACCTGTCAAGTATTGAGGTTAAACATCCAGCTGTACCTAAAGCCCCAATCCATGATTAGTGTACTATATCAGAGTTTCAACAGTATGTAATAATATAATTCATGCCAATGTTCCATACAATGCTTTGTTGGCAATGTACACACTGTATATGACAAGCGTTGCACATGACCCGTTCCTTTTTATGTAAACAATCCAGCCGCACCAGAATACATTTAAAGGTTTTTTGCAGCTGTGAAACAACCAAGAAATTGTCCAACACCCTTCATTCCCCGAATGTAAGGAAAACCAGTGAATTTAGTTACTGGTGGCTGCCTTTGTGCATGTACTGTACTGTATGTTGGCGTCTATGGTTGGGATTGTTTCTCTCTCTCTCTCTCTCTCAGACTCTGAATCAGCAGGTCCCTTCGGTAAACAAGGCAGAGTGATTGTTGGATTTGCATATTCCTGAATAAATTATATTGCATTTCTGCGATAAGTGGTGCACTACTGTTTGGTAGCTTTTCCTCCTCCTTCTCTGCCTCCTCTCTTCTTTCTACACCATTCACCCATGCTGCCACGAATTAACCCTTATCATGAGGGACCACGGCAAATGAGAAAGTGCTGCTCAAAATTCATGTTTTCGGCGGGTGGAGAAACCATGCCACTGGCCCCTGGTGGGGCCCGGACTGCCAACTACGTGGATGGTTAATCAGGCCTGATAATGATGCATGCCCATGTCCGCCACCAAGGACAAGGATGGCAGCCACGCTCGACAGTGGGAGATGGGAGGTAGAAAGCCTGTCCTCCCAGAAAGCCTGGGAGGAGAGGAGGTGGAGATTAAAGAGACTGAAGCGACAGAGAATCAAGATAGTTAAAGAGGTGGGGGTGGAGAGAAGAAAGAGGAGAGGAGAGGAGAGGAGAAGAGAGGAGAGAAGAGGAGAGGAGAGGAGAGAACTCCCGACGATTAGTCTACGAAGGAATGCAAAAGAAGTCTGATCCACTGGATGAGGTTATTTAATGTGGGTGCAAATTACTATTTGTGTGTGTGTGTATGTGTGTATGCAGCCAGGCAGGCATATGGACATGTGTGCATATTCACATCACTGTGTCTAATGGGGCTGGGGGATGTGGTTCTTAATATGAACACATCTACAGACTGTAGTCCCTTTTTAATTACAGCCCGGGCATGCTAAAGAAGCGACCAGGAGGAAAAAAATTTCCTCCATTAGAGCCGCATGTAGGCCTCAGCCTTTTCCCCCCCATCAGTTCAGCTGATGACTGCTTTTTTTTTTTTTTTTTTCCTTCTCCCCCTTATTCCCCTCACTTCCTGAGGAGAATTGGGCTGGTGGTATTTTGGCTGTGAAAAGGAAACCATCGGACGGCAGGGGCATGAATATTCCAAATGACTAATGTTGCACATGCTTATTTTTGACATATCTGACTTCCGCAGGGAAATAAAACACTTCTAATGCAGGGGGACCATCTGTTATCTGTTGCTGGTGTTTCAGAGCAGTCGGGCTCGGTGTGCACACACTGGCTCACTCACACACACACACACACACCGAGAGAAATACACACAGGCATACAGACACAAACACATACATACACACTCAGACAGATCGACACATACTCACACAGCAGGAGGTGTACATAGACAGCGAAACACATGCGCACACACATGTACTAACAGCGGAATCCGTTGGGAGCATGCACAACAGACAGGCTCTAAACTCCTATACAAATTGAACACTCCTTTTTTTTAATTCAGTGTGTTTGTCAAACGTGCTGTAAATCTCGTGCTGTAGGGTGACAGGGAATGCACACACTTTTTATGCTAGCCATAAATACCTGGGCCTGTCTCCTCGCAGCAGCTGGAGCAGGATAATATGCTGGTGGTGTGAAGAGGGAATAAACTAGCTGCATCACCTTGAAAACAAAACACTAAATACACAAACTGCCCTCCACATCAGCTGCACATCCACACTAAGAGCATTCTCGCTTAGATATGTTTGGAACTATGGCCAAAGGAATAGATGCAGGAGGTATGGTAAACAAAGCTTGCTCGCATGGATGATCTGCTTGTTATTTTCAGACAATAGACAAAAAGACAGCTTTTTGGTGTGCCAGAGTAGCTCTATTGAAGCAACAGAATGTTCGGGATAGGTACATTTGTGGTGGAATTTCATTTCATCTCCTGTGTCTGTACATTTCAACAGCACAGAAAATGTTTTAAAAAGGTTCCAGTGGATATCAAAAATCCCAAAATTGTTATATAATGTATGCATCACCATGCATGAATTGCATGTATATATAACATAGTGAATCTACTTAAAGGTATACTCTGGGGTTTTTTTGTAAACAAAATGATGTTTGGATTCACTGCTTCTCATCAAAACATGTGTGTATCCTTGATGCCTGATAAAAGTGTAAAAAGTATTTCCTCCCTTATAAAAAATTTGCAAACCTACATTGTTAACATGACTTTTTGCTTGCTAGCAGTCTTCTTCTTCCTTGAATTTATTTTCGCATTGCTACGTTACTTAGCACGTTAGCACCACCAACAGTCGATCAGTGGAATAGCACAACACCATCTGCAGTGTTTTGGTTCACCTGGAAGCATGCTCACTTACACCTGCGCTTAAAACATTGCTCAATAGCACTACTAGTGGTCAACAGCTCCACAGAACACATTTAATAGAACAACTACAAACTAATGCATGAATATACATAATTTTCCAACTTACAAATATAATTTACTTAAAAGTACATGTCCATATTCGAGTTATAGCAGCAGAAAGATCATGTATTGATATATTTATTTTAAATTGAATGAACTGATTAAGTCATTAATGTAATTTAGTTATTACCACTATGTATAGAATTTATACATTTTTGACTTTGGCGCCCCCAGAGGTAGCAGTGAAAAAGACACTGTGACAGACAGCAGTACATATCGCTAAGCTCGGCCCCAACCACCCCCTCACAGTCTCATAAAAGATACATACTCTGTTGAATATCAAATTTCCCACGATATGAAACAGAGGGAAGCAGTGAATCCTCCCGTTTGAGACTTAGTTGGTATTTCTACTCGACAAACGACTAAAACAATTATTTTAGCATCAAAACTATCAAAGCATTGTTAGAATTCTGATTGAATGGTGCAAAAACAGAACGAAAAGGACAAGGCTGTTCCAAAACTGTAACATAAAATCTTTTTTTGTGTGAATGTGAAACTGGACGGTTATGATTTAGTTTTCTACACAGTTAAAGTAAATCACTGAAATCTCCTGTTTTGTATTGTCAAAAAATTCTTTATTAATTACTCTGCATTTTGTCGCATTTTGTCCATTACCTTTCTCAATTTTTTTTTAAATGACAGACAAAACTCAGTTAATGCAACCTTATTATTCACTCAACTAGCAACGTAATATTGGAATTTTTTGTTACTTGCGCAGTAATTCTATCGTCCTACAAGATTAGAAGATGCTTTTGGCAGCATGTTTGTGGTGGTCAATATATGTTCTATATGCTCTACAGTCATACTTCAAACCTCCCAAACAACTCTATTATGTTTGTGCTACTGCACTATCCTCTCCATTAGGTGCGCTGTTTTTGTTATATGTAGGCATGTGTGTTCCAGCTCAGCCTTTAATTTGAAGAAAGCGATGCAAATTCTCAAAACTCTGCACAATTACACACACATTATAGTTGATCCATTGTGTACATTGGGTACTTTGATTAAATCATATGCCACTAACATCAGGCAAAATAACCACACCAACCTCTCAGCTCCTTAAACATTTGTGACACGATAAAAAGATTAATTTAATTCCAGAAATTAATTCATGCATGTATTAATATTTGCACACAACTGCGGGCATATGATGCTATATGATTATATGGCTATAGCATGATGAGCAAAACAGAAGGATTTTAAAAGATTCAACAATAGCAGTGGGGGTGGAGAGGATGGAGGTAAGATTTAATAACTTACCTCTGTCAGCTGCCTTCAAATGAGGATCTTCACCCACAAGACTGCCTGGTGCACCATGTGCGTCTTTGATCTACAAGCACATAATGGAAGCAGAGAGAGAGAAAACAAGGTCAAAGATCTACACACTTATAAGACCTTGGGTATCACCTGCATTAATGTATAAAGCAGACAAAAGCGTGTGTATGTGCGTGCGTGCGCGTGTGAGAAAGTGATTTCAAAAGATCATTTCAGCTCAAGTCCATGACTCCAATATGCACCTCCCATCAGACATTGAAGACACTGTGCGCTTGATGTTGCAGAATACAAGGTTCCTTCTGCGCGCTAGGAGGCTCCCAGGAGCCTCTGAAAGACAGTTTAATGATGAAAGACAACATGCCTGGATGCTAGTGTTCTGTTAGGTCACAGGCAGAGACAGACAGAGCCAAAACAATTTTAGGTCTTTAATTTTCTTTTTAAAATGCCATTTTGATTTATAAAGATCCAAGTAACATCCCAGTTCCTCACCTTGTTGAAGGTTTTTGAGGGAGATAATAACTCCAAGAGTAAATACTGTTGGTTGCTATGCTGTGGCAGCAAAATATTGGTATACCGAATATCAAAATATTGACATTTATCTCTGGCTGGGAATCTACCTGAGGATAGGAAAATGTGTGTTATTACAGCTGTGCTATATTCTGTTGGTGATGCTTGTAGGAATGATCTATCTTTAGGAAAAAAAAAAACAACTTTAAACATGGCACAAAGCATCAAATCTTTCTGGAGTGTACATGATGCTGAAGAGAGAAGAAGATTCCCACATATGGGACAGAGGAAATGTGGGTCTGATTTGATGACTTGTCGCATGATGCATGCTGTCATTTTTTCCTTCACTGGAAACCAGACTGTAAACTCGACTGTGCAAGTGAGAGGTGTTGCCAAATACGATGTGACTCACCACCTCTGAGGAGAACAAAAACCTGCTTAAGATCACTGTGACATTGCATGTAGGATTTGTGGTTCAGACTATTTTGACAAATTGGAACGAATACAAATGTGAAAATTGTTACAGTGAAAAGTCTGTTTTTTCCCCATGAAGCTTTGTCAGCTCACGTTAGACATCTGGAGTGGAATTCATTATTGATCCGGCTCTGTGTTATTGATAGTTTTTTCATGTAATGTGCAGGTTATAGAAATGTGGTCAGTCTAAGAAGGAACACTAGATCTGTACTCCAGTCAAGTATCTTAACGCCATTGAACAGACACAACACAAAGCATACGCAGACAAAATAATATAACCATAGATGGAGCATGTTGTTGTTGACAACATGAAATTTGAACCATGAACAAATAAAACATATAAAACAGTATATTAGTCTTATCAGAGGAAAACTTACCTAACCTAAACTAACACTAGTGGTGATAAATAAATATCTTACTCATTTTACTTCAAAGTTTCCTTAAACAAATATTACTGATACAATATTATTTTCATTTTGATTTCTCAAATAATCATTCTGTGTTTTTAAATGTTTCGAAAAATGTCCATTATAACTAGGGCTGGGCGATAAAACAATCTTGATACGGGATCGCAATAAAAGTTATGGTGATAATGATGATAAACTTCCATTTCCAACATTTTTTACTCGATATGGATAGATCTAGTGGTCTATCAGACAACAGAAATAAATGCAACAACAGCCAATCAGTCTACAGTTTTTGGCCTGCACGTCAAGGTACATGCCTGTTTCCTACTGCAAAGCATTGAATGAGCTACCGGTAAAGAAAGTGGATGTCCTCTGGAAAAGAGAAACAAATGAGTGGAATTGGGGGACACGAAAGTGATATGATGATAACACAGCACCCTCAGATTAGCCTCTATGTCGGAGTCTGTCCCTGGGTAAACAGTGAACCAAGGTTGGAGAAGAGGGACAAACTTCGCCGCATCTGCCGACAAGGCTACGCTAGTGCTAACATTAGCAGGGCTACAGCTGGAGTGCCCGTCATTTCTACAGTAACCCTGACCAAAAAAAGCTGCTCTAACTCACAGATACTTTTCTCTAGTAGAGACATCCTGTCTGCAACTGTGTAACAGTCATCACACATCATCGTTTTTAACGCCTGACTCTGGGTTCACAAAGCTAACTGCTAAGCTAGGCTAAGCACAAAGCTAGGTAAACAGAGAAGCAACAAAAGGCTAGTTACCCACTAACACTAGTGACGTTTCATAAAGAAAAATAGCAAACATTTGGCATTTTTACTTGATAAATGACAAATTATTCATTGATTGTCAAATAGTTGGCATCACTAAACTGCATCCATGTCCGGGTCAGACAAAGAAAACATATGAACTAACTGAAAGGCTGAAGAAAATATCCAGGTGTGTGTGATTTTTATTCAATTTTTGCTATGAATTACAATAACACTGTTTTTTTTGCTCCAGTGTAAAAATAAGGATATTACATTATGACAGCAGAGGTACAAATAACTGAAGTATCCTCATAACAATAGTCAATGCTCACCTAGCTACAGTAACCTCAACAAGATAAGTTTCCTGCACTTAATGTTGTACTGTGAGGTAGAAATAATGGAGGCATCACTTCAAACTCAGTCCTCTCAGTCTACCTATCTTTTCATGTTCACATCATTCTCCAGTCCTTGTTTGTGTCTGAGAACGAGACACCAGCAGCGTAAAGCCTTCAAGCAGCCACATACGCTGCTCCCAGGAATCAGCCGGCACACGAAAACAGAGGCTTGCTCTTGAAAACTGTCTGCCTTTGAAGGATCTTTATTCTCCGGTTCCCCAGCAGCCAGAGATGTGTGTAACGGCTTAGACATACAATGGGTGCATCGCGGGTATTTGTCCGCCGAGAGCCCGGCCCAGCGAATGAAAAGAGGGGCACACATACCCAGGAAGCGCCTAATTAATTGACAAGCAGATATTTCTGAATTTATAATCATCAAACAGACTCCATTTTGTTCCCCCACCACCATCCTCACCAACCCATCTTCCCAGGCGACTTACTTAAGAGACTTATCTTATAAATACAGCCCTAATCAAAATAAATGACTAAAAGCTCTCGGGGAGTTGAAGGCTATACACATTTACATCAGAGGAACTGATGCAATTTAAATAGCCGCCTGTGCACTGATTTAAGGTTCAAATCACAGAGAATCCTAACTTATGTAATACTTTCAGTGTTTTTCTTTTTTTTTCTTTTTTTTGTTGCTCAGTTTGGCAGACCTATATTCATGACAGCCAAGTAGGAGAGACACGGCCTCCTTCTATGTGTGTGTTATGCTGAATTCCCTAAGCAGCATGCTCAGTTGGTGAGTGTCATATTTTACAGAATATTTTTTAAATATTTTATGCGTCGCATGCTTTTCATCTGTTTGAATTCACTTAACATATGTGTTCTCTGCGTTTGGATACATCTGTGTGGTATAGACGACTTTCTTTCTATTTACTGCGACGCGTTCTGCCTCCTGTTTTTCTGGGTAGATATTTCTTATAAAATGGAGTAGTGACTGATTTTAACAGCCAGTGGCTTACAGGCTCTGTTGCAGCCGGTCCTGCTAAGATGAAATGGGAAGATGGATGGATCGTCAAGTTTCACCTCAGTCCAGGTTTTGATGGATATGTTACTGCCACAAAGCCCAATACAGCAGATTACACAGGCTGTGAAGCCACAACTCTCAGTGTATAAAAGTCCAAAAGCTCTCTGTTCATTTAAAGAGAAACTGCTACAGCAATTTAACACACAGGCTTCAGCTGTACTTAAATCAAATTTAAGATTATGTGGAGACTGCAGTGTTCATCTCTGCAGAGGCGCAGAGTTTAAAGGTAAAGGTGGCAGCAGCACAATGTTTGCAGAGCTCCCAGAATCTCTGCCTCGTGACACTGTTGCTAATGCAAACTGAACTTTACTGTGACATTTGTGGAAGCCTCTGCAGAGTTTAACTTTTGGACAGGAGTGCAGAGTCGAGGGTCGATGTGGACCCTGCGTAGACCTTTTGAGAAGGCCCACACTCACCACACCGACAAGTCTTGATAACTTGACCACAAAATAGGTGCTTTTTTGGACCCTTAAAAGTAACATACATGATTATTCCAAGAATAAATTGTGAACACGTAACAAGCAACTTCAGCTACTTAAAGGTTAGAGAAAGACAACCTTCATGCTTAAAAGAAACCAATATTGATTGTTAGTAGGAGACAGAATGCAAAACATGGTCTCCAGTGTCTTATGCTTTGTATTCTCGACCATCCACCCCCCTAAATGCCTGGCCACACAAAAAAGTGATGCAGATTGCGCAATTCATTTTCGCATCCTGACAAAATGTTGGTGGCTGAAGCTTTGTGCCATGGAGAATATTTCCTCCATTTTGGATTCTCTCAGTTTCCCTCAAAAGGTTTGTGCTGTCAAGATGGTTTGGAATTCTACAGCACAAATTTCAAAGTTCACCAAAGTTGAACTCTATGCATAGTTCTTCTTCTTCTTCTTTGAGTTTTAATGGCAGTTGGCAAACCAGCTTATAGGTGCACTACCGCCACCTACTGGACTGGAGTGTGGAACAGTAGATTGGCAAGAAAAAAAACCCAACAAGTTCTCTCTATTGTTCCTGCTACTCTTAATTAATTAGTAGATTGCTTACTTTTCACAATGTCTTTCCTAGCAGATTCCCCAATGTAATATTGTGTTTTTCATCATATAATACTAATATTAATCCCATTCTTTCTTCATCATATCTGTTACAATCTATCAGTACATGTTTGACAGTTTCCAGTTTATTACAGCGTGTACATAATCCAGTAGGGTGCTTGTCTATCCTATAGAGTGTGTGATTTAAATCTGTATGTCCTATTCTCAGATGGGTAACAACAATCTCTTCCCTTGGGCTCTCGCCCCACATTCCACCAACGCCTACATGTTTTTGAATACTGTAAAGATGTCCTCCTGTGTCAATCAAGTCCCAGTATTCCTGCAAGGTTTTGTGCATATAAGCCTTTATGATAGTTTTAACCTCTTCATTATTTAATAGTATTTGTATGTCAATTAACTGTAAATGATTGTTTAGCCAATATGTCTACTGTCTCATTTCCTTCCACCCCTACATGAGCAAGAACCCAAAGGAAAGAGATATCCAATCCCCTGTAATGTAGCCTGAGTAGCACATGAAAGATTTCATACACAATATCCTGCCTGCATGACGACTCTCTAGACTTAATGCCTGAAAGCACTGACAAGCTATCAGAAGCGATTACGACACTGGGTTGGTTATTTTCTTCCACCCATTGTAATGCTAACAATATTCTGAGTAATTCACCTGTGTACAATGAAAGATGGTCTGATACTCTCTTTTTCACTGCTACCTCACAATGAGGGATGAAGAATGCAGCACCTGTGTGCCAAGTCTCTGATTCTTTTGAACCATCTGTAAATATGATTACCTTGTGTTGGTGTTGGTCAATATAGTTTTGTACTATTTTTTACTTTGGTACCAGTTTAGGTTTCTCTTTTAATTTTTTGTTGCAGACTTTGTATCTATGGATGGTATAGTGAATCTCCAAGGAGGTAAATCTGATGATGGAACAGTAGGGCTTAGTTTTAGATTACACAGGCCTACATTTTGCGCCTTATCATTCCCTATCCACCCAAAACGGAAAAATCCAGACTTATTATGCTTACAACACTCCTGTAAAAGGGCCTTTGTAGGTTGTGATCTACTGTGTCCTTGCAAATTAACCCAATACGCCAACTTAACAACAAATTTGGAGAGTCTGTTCAACATCAAGCTTTTTCAGGTTGGTTCCTGTTGCAGACATATAAGCTATGCATCCATAATCTAGGACTGTTCTCATACACAGCACAGATTTACTTTGCCTCGACAAGCAATACACAGATCACAGCGAGTCCATTGAAATGAAGTGATTTCAGCCCAAAATATATTATCTTATAAATGCTGGTGTGACCACTACCTGATGGTGAAGACCCACTGGAAGCAAAGAAATCCCTCAAAATTGCCTGTCACTTCTCGCTCATCGTTGTGGGGTTGACAACGCTCATAGGCTAGCAAGTAGCTTGCTTGTTAAGTTGTATAAGTAAGCAACCTCATGTTCTTCAACAACTTACCAGACTTTATGCCAAGCAACATTTCGTTTTTGTTTGTATTTGTAATACAATAATAAATAATACGTTACAAAAGAGGTTAAAGAAACTACATGTAAAATATTTAATATTTATTTATATTTAATATTTAATAAAAATACAATATTTTCAACTTTCAACTACATACATACTTATGATATATATATGATAAACACATAATGCAGTATTTTAACATTTGAATCCCACTGCATTCCTTTACCAACAACAAAAAATTGTACTCTGTGTTTTTCCATTTAGCGATTGGCCATTTTTCTGCTGCTGGCAGCATTTAAGAGTAGATCAAGGCAGCATAGACACTGTGTGGTGGTGTAAGTGTGCATATGTGTGCCTGAGAGACGGCATGCGTGCTCTGTGAGAGGTAAAATAATGACAGGCGAGAACGGATGGCTGGTGACGCTGTGACGAAGAAAGCGCCACATATTTTGGGCCTCAGGCTGGGCAGCTGTGAGAAACTTCTTCTCTCTTATCCCCTCTTCCCCTGGTTACCCCCCACCCCTTCTCCTCCCACTCCTCTTTCCCCCCCCTCTGCGGCGCTGTTCAAACAGAGGACAAAGACGCCCTGAGTGGTTTTCCTTTTCCGATCCCATACATGGCTGCTGGCACTTTCCTCTTCTGTATCTCCAGCTCGCAGCAAGAAGAGTGACGGAGTGAGTCATGGTGGTTTTAACGAGTGAATCTTTTGATTAATTTTAATGACACTTCCTAACAAATCTTCCTCCACAAGGAGATGATTTTTCTGCCTATTATTACATGTTATCATGTTGTGTTTTCACACGAGTCGAGTAAGATTATGTGTGATACTGAAAAAATTACAATGGTAACTACAGTTGCACATTTTGTACCTTTTACCGTATGAGTCACATCTTCTGAAAAAACATGTTTAGACTATAAACGGCACTGATACAGTCAAAGGCTACCTGTGATGGATGTCCTTCCTTTTTTCAAAGAAAAGAGTTGCTTACTTAAACAGCATACTTGACTTTAAAAACAACAGTCAGCAGTACATTCATGGACATATGGTGGATTTATGTGTGGCTCAGTTTGATGAAAATACACAATTTTATGAAAACGAAGAACGCACAGCATGTTTTATACATCATTGGCACCCACTGCTGCATCCTGGGACACAAGTTCAGACAAGAGCGAGAGCCAATTAAAAGTTCTTTAATCTAGAAAAATTGCTGCATTTCTCTGTATGTATGTATGCGTATTGGATGGCTATGGCGAGAAAAATGGCAGCTTGCGTGCCGCTGTCACACTTTCAGGTCATGCCAGTTGGCTTCCCCAATGTGTGACAGCGGTGAGATCCAAACAGAGCAGGAACAAGAAAGTAAAAGAGCAGAAGGGGAGAACATGGCAGGCGAGGACTACCACTTCTACATCAAACGAATGTTGTCACAACAGAGCAACAGAGCCGCCCCTGTTAACTGTGACACCATTCAGCTGCTCGTCACACTGAGCAAGGCAAGGCGGAAACCTACTGTAAGTCAAGCAAGCACGCTGTTTATTAAATAAGAGAGCAGGAGAGAAGGGAGAGAGCGGCATGCAGCGGCGGCGGCAAAGTGAGCATACTGTAGTGTTGTCAAATCTTCGTAAGTAGCATGGAAAGGCAGCATTTTCTCATCTCTCCATGAAATTGAATGTTGGGGAGGGAAATGAAGTGTGCCTTCCAATAACAGTAAAGGCAATCATTGAAGCTTGCACTTGAGAAATATGATATTGAGAGGTTGGCGCTGGCGTTTGAGTAGCGCTGAAAGAAACAACAAAAGTGATTATTTAGTGTTATTATTTTATGGTTGATACAGCACACTTCTGTAATGTGCGGCTGAGCGAAGGGGAAGACTGAGGTCAGCTTAAAGGCCCCATGAAACGGAAGTTAGAGCATCTTTAGCTTCTGTGATGTGACGTATTTCCTAGTGAAATGGATTATTTGAGTGGCGTACAGTTACAAGAGGGATTGAAATTAAATCCTTTGCATTTGATTGGGCCGCCAGAAAATGGGCGGGGCTTACAGAGTTTAGTGTTATACAGAGCTACAGACACCTCCCTCACCTGTTGTTAGATCAGGAGGATGATGAGGGAGAGAAGAATGAATAAGACTTCAGCCAAATTGTTTTGGAAATGAAAACAAAATTTTTGCCCACTGATTAACAAACACATATCTCTTCCTATCTCTCTCCATATTGCTCTGTTAGCTACAATGATTCTTATTATTTTTTTATTTCCAGGAGCTGCCATCTTGTGTGATGTCATTTGGAGCCATAGCCTGCGTAGTAGAGTTGGACGCCGCCTGACAGAGGTTTGAGAGTTGCTATCACAGCTGTCAATCATGATGTCACACCCCCTTTTTATATCATCAAATAACTAATTAAAAACAAACTTATCAGAAAAATGAGCACTTGGACAAACATCAACATGATAAGAACTACCTAAAATGAACTACCTAAAATTTTTTAGTTTGACTCATGTCCCAGCCACTAGCATAGAGGGGGCGGGATTTATGACCTATACTGCAGCCAGCCACCAGGGGTGATTGGTGAAGGTGTATTGGCTTCACTTTTGGGGAGCTGTCATGACCTTCATATTTATAAACAGTCAGTGCAACCCACAAATAGTGAAATGTGGTTTTATATGACCAGTATGGCTAGCTAGTCACTCAAAGTTACATTTGACTGGATGAACTTTTGTAAACACCCCTGAGTGCTAGATGAGTCATCAAACATTTGAAACCGTTTTACAAGATGAGAAAAGGGATTTTGATCTAAAAATACTCTGATACTGATTTTTTGACATATACATGGCATATAACAAGAGATAAATGAACAATTAACACAGGGACACGGGATTAAAGCTGGGAAATTGTATTTCTAATTTCATGGGGCCTTTAAAAAGTAAAAGGCAGATGGAATCAATCTGTATCCCAGAAAAGCAAGGCGTTTTTTAAGAGCATTACTCTATGCATAAAAATATGACAACCCCTTTGCAAAGAGAACACTTCCTTTGTGATAATGTAATTATTCACTCATTAATGTAAACATCAAATTTGGCAAAAGAAGCACTGATAAGTTTCTGTATAATCTTAAAACAGTGTAATAATATCATTAAGAGCTATAAATGTTGCAGTCTGTACAAAAACAGATTTGTATCCATATGTTGGCATTTCAACTAACAGTATCAGATGGATCGGCAGAAGTTCTGTAGTCATACTAAAATTTAAAGAAACAGCTAAATGATCAGCAGCCAGACTCGCGGCTGAAAGATCTGTTGTCTGTGACAGAAGGAAAACGGGAGGGGAAAAAGGAGTAGGAGTGTCAGGAAGACAGACCAAAAAGAAATGCTGTCTCCTAGCGGACGCTGGCGTATGGGCCTGTCAGTCATCATCGCGTGCCACTCTCCCTGCTCGACACAGTAAAACTGAGGCAATATACCCCATGAAATATTCACCAGAGTTGTCTTTGCTTAAAAAGGAGGGGAGAGAGTTCACCAGAGTTGTCTTTGCTTAAAAAGGAGGGTAGAGAGAGGGAGGGGGGGAGGGGGTGAAAAAATCTGCTGCGATGGGTAGATGGAGAGTCCCCAAAATGCTCTTCATGTCAGGTTTGCTTAGGCCTCTTTACAAAAGGGCGGCGACAGGCAGACCAGCGGGGGGGTCCATTAAATGTTCATACAAATGTACCCCTAACAGGGCAGCAGACCCCAGTCCCAAAAAATACTCCACTAATTCTGCTATACCCTCCAAAATATTCAAAGCATGCTTTTGCTACTGGTGACATTGTTGGTTCTTGCTTTTCCAAAAGATTTTAAGTGTAAAGACAGTTCTTCATTTTCACTGTTGATGCTTGATATAAATGTAGCATATTGTAGCATATTAACACTTGCAGTTTGAGCGGTTATTGTGAGTGAATTAGAGACAGTGTATTCATTGCTTTCAACTGGGGCATACTTCAACATTTGGAACTGTATATTTACTGCCATTCTAACCAATGATATCTATTTGAAAATACGCCAGCTTTGAGTACTGAGACCAAGTGCAATCTGCTATCTTTTGAACTGATAGGAAAATGGGAACAGTTATGTATGTGTTCTTTCATTATTCAAAACCTACAAATGCGAAGAATGGAAAAAAATCAAGGCAAATGACATTTGATGTAAGGGGTTGGTGGTGGGCTGCACAAACCCTTATCTGCTCAAATGTTATTCACCGTAACTAAGGCCAGCAGAAATCTGGCAACTCTTTGTCTAGGCAAGGGAGGGCAGGTTAAAGTCATATAAATTAGAGAAAAGACTGAATAATTAGCTCCTAATTAGGCTGTATGAGAGATACGGTGATTCATTAGCAATGTTTGCTTTTGAAATAGAAAGCACCGTCATGGCCATTGTATTTGTGACGGCCTCTGTTGCCGGGATGGGCGTTATGTCGGGGACGTAATCATGGTGTGGAGGGGGGAATGAAAACACGCCATTAGCCACCGCCGCTACTGTGCGAGGCTTCAACATAACACAATTAGACCCAGTCCCTTTGTATCTGTGTGAAAAGGTCAAATCTGTCACCAGTCTTACTGTAGCACATTCTATAATACAGCTCTATCATAGCAGTCAAAAGCTGTTAGCATAAAAAAAATTACAAACCTAATACTTAAAAATGTAATGAAACTTCACTTTTTACACAGAAATGATAAAAGAGCAACAGCGAAAGAAAACACAAGACGCATTCAATAAACAATACGAAAGGTAACAACAGGAGTATTGAACGGAAGTACAGTAAAAAGCATACAAACGCCCTGTATTGAAACAAACATTTATACCCACAAGACCCCTGAGTGCACTGAACAACAACCAGTCCATCACCATCTAGGTACACAAGAAAGAGCTTTTGTGCGCCACAAATTGTCCTATTTACAGGAACAATGACAGTTTAAAGGATGTCCTCAAACACTCAAGCCTTTCAGCACCTTTCAGCACCTATTTGCACTATAGCAATGGCCATAAAAAAAATAAAAGAATGCCCAGTATGGGGCTAAAACACCATATCTTCAGAGCCCTTCAAACAATTGTCATCTCGGAACATCTTGGAGTACAAAGAAAATGAACCTCTACGTAGCTCAATGGTCATATTTGGACGACGCCCCTGTAAAAAATATTCTTGGTCAACTGAGGTCTCAGTACCTACTTGCATGAAATGTTGGCCAGAAACACATAACATGATTAATACATGAAATCAGAGAAACACAAAGTAATCACAAGTAACAAGTAATCAACCCTGCTAGCAATTAAAGATTTTAAAGATCTACCTGTAAGAGAAAGGGTTTTTACTGCCGCAATAATCCTAACATGGTAAACTGAAAAGACTGTTTTGGTGACAATTCTAATGTGGGCATGAAAATTCAGATAAATGCTGTGACTGCTAACAATACTGTAACAGTGCAAATACAAATTGAGTCCATATGTATTTCAATGGTGTTTTCATAAAAAGATGAGGGACAGGAGTTTGCCTTATAATTCACATTCTATGATGGAGCAACACCAAGATAAGCCAGGCAGATGGTGAAATCTAATCTGAACCCCAATGTTTTTGTCTATGGAAATGACTAGCTTCTTATCGGCAGAGTGGGTTATTTGAGCAGATTCTCGCGGTGGCTTAGCGAAGGGACTCAATCACTGCTGCCCAGCGATAGGCCTCACTTTCGTCCTCTCCCTCTCTCATCTTTTTATCTGGAGGAGCGGAAATGAAAGGATGGTATCTCGTACTTTCCGCAACCTCAGTTCAGGAGATGGAGAGGCACGGACATTTTCTTTTGGGCCTTAGCTGTCAAATGAAAACATGTGGTTTATAAACCTGTGCTGAGAAAGAAATATGGCAGCGGTTTAGAGACTCTAAATTAACACTGACTCAAGAAAGGAAGGTATTATGAGGTAATTTGTGTTGTGCCTGTCAAGGCATGGATAGAACCAAGATAAATGTAATCACATTCTGGTAACTAGAAGAACATCACTGCGACAAATCACCAGCATCTAAATTTACAGCTAAAGTAATCAAGCCTTTTCTCATTTCAGTTAAAGAAATACAAATCTCACTCTTTTTGTGCTTATCATCTAGGGTTTTCTCTTGACTCTACCATTGCTTTATTAAGTACATCTATCTAATCAGCCATAGTTAAAAAGTTAAACACAGCAAGAGATATCACTAAAAGCCAAAAATGTGAATCTACTGGTGGCGCCAGGAAAAGTCAGAGGATTCATCCTCTTGGGACCATGAATTGTTTTTTGGGGTTTTTTCACCTTTATTGGATAGTGGGCAGTGAAGAGGCAAACAGGAAACAAGGGGAAAGTGAGATGGGTATGACATGCAACAAGGGTCCCTGACTTGCAATCGAACCAGGGACATTGCGGTTATATGGCACGTGCAGTAACCATTCAGCTACCAGGGCTGAAGGTTTTCATGGAAATCTGTCCAGTAGTTGTTGAGATATTTTGGTCTGGAGTGTTCCAGTGTCAGAGGTGGACCAACTGACCAAATGGCAGTGCATTCGATTAAGCCATGGACATTAGTACAGTATAAAAGAATCAGTGACACAAAAGTCTACAAACGACCCATGCATGTTCTCAGAGAAGCGTGTTCCAACATGATCCCACATCTAGTCACCTTGTCACCAAGGTTCAAGCACTACCTGTTTCACACAGATGACTCAATGAATTTTGCTGGGCGAATTTCTGGCGTAACTGTGTACTAATCCAAGGAGTAAAGGAATGAAGGGTGTAAATAAAGAATGCAGTTTGACAGAAGAAATGGTAAAAAGGCAAAGGGCAAGAAAGTGGGTGGTGGCGATGAAGAAGTATGGAGCTAACCTTGACGCTGTCTCCCGTTCTCAAGATGTCCCAGAGCGTGTGCCGAAAGCTGGTGAGATCCATCTGATGGCCTCCTAGCAAAGACTGAGGATAAGAGGTAAGAAGAGTCATTTTCAAATTCATTTTAATCAAAGTGTGACAAACACTGTAACTGAGCAGCTGAAAACAGTTCATTCATTGTCATTGTCATATGGCATACATTCAATATGCAAAGATATTATATAAATCCAATGTGGGCGCAAAAGTAGTCTGCAGTCACTGCATCTTACCAGGCACTCAACATGTATGAAGGTTTTTCTTTTCTTGTAAATTCTTAATACACCCTAATACATGACCTGCACCACAAGTGTACACATCCCCTCAAAAGCATGTATACATTTTGACACAATCATCTTAGGATGCACACAAGATCGCAATTTCGTATCTACTGCAGAGTGCCTGCTGGCCCCACAGGTATGGGCTTATAAAAAGTGCATTACATAACTGATAATAAACTACACATCATCCATCTCCCATTCAGCTCGCCTCCCAATAATCCTGGCTGCCGTATCTGCTTATCTATTTAAGTCACTCTCTCATTAAATCAGCTTTTACAGCCAAACAGAGGAAGTTTACTGCTTATAGAAGTCAAATACCATTCATCATGGAGAAGGCTGTAGTTATACAGATATACGACATGTTTTAATTCACTGGAGGACAAACACATCATTCCTCCTATCTGAATAAACATAGGCTTCCGCAGAAAAAAAAGGGGGGGGGAATTGACAAGCGAATTAATCTGCTGCCTTCTGCCAGCTGAAATGGAAGTCAGTGAGGCGGTGTGTACCAGTAGATGCCCATCAGTCACAGGACCTTGTGCAAGGCCTGAAAAAGCAGAATGTGATGCTGCTTCACACTGGGAGGTAAAGGATGGAAGGTGGTGCAGCTTTCAGTGTTTATTCATCTGAAACAGTGTCCCCTGGAAGCCATTTTGGCAGCGATGTATCACAGCGGGCGCTGACCTTTAGATGCTATGCACAATTAAGCTAAGCTAATAAACACAACTGTGGATTTGGACATTTGGACTGGAAGGCAGGTGCTGTGAATCACCTTGGACGCGAGCGGCGAAAAGTTCTTTTGTGCTTAGGTAGTCTTTTCAAAGCCAAATTGAAATGTGTTTGTTTGAAATGCATACAAAATATGCTTTGTGCACTGAGAAGAAATGAGCTGAATGGGAGATTTTTTTTATGAGGCTGAAGTTCACGGTTTATTATGCAGCATTCAGTCTTCATCTCTTTTATTGGTGACACGCTCTCCATACAATATCTTAAGCTCGACCCTTGTTAAAGGAAGGAGGGAAATTGTGGATATAGTTAGACACTGTAGTAGTAACTATTAGAAGCAATTCTGTTGATTGACAGAAAATGAGTCAAATTAATTAATTTTGATTATCAATTTACTGTTTGTCATTTAATCAAGCAAAAATATTAATATATAAAATGTATATTTGCTTGTTCCAGCTTCTCATATGTGACTATTTGCTTTTTATTTCAAATTCAATATTGTTGAGGTTTTGACTGGTGGTCAGACAAAACAAGATACAAGACGTCATCCTGGGCTTTCAGAAAGTATGATTGGAATTGTACACTATTTTCTGACATTTCATAGACTAAACAATTAAATGAAAAAATAACTGTTGATGAAAGTACAGTAATTCTTAGGTGCAGTCCCTAGTTAGTGTAGCAGCTGCCACATATTCAAGCATTAGACTCAAGGTTGCAGCTATGCTCATATTTCTCCCATCTGTTTTGTACTCATAAAAAAATAATCATCTTTACTTGCTTGGCAAACAGTTAAAAATGGAAAAGCAAACTACAGAACAAATGTGAACCTTTTCCATTCCTTCTTTACATATAATGAGCTTCAACCTTGTCCATGATAATTTATTAAAATTTAAAAATAAAAGTAAATCTGGCTCACAACAAGGAAAAAAGGTGATGTTTGAAGACCAAATTGCTACAAGTGATAGTGAGAAAAATAAATGAAAGTTAAAATTCCAGCAAAATTGTTTTCTTGTAAATACACAAAGGTGATTACGTTCACTGTTAATGCATTGCATGAAGCCTAATTAACATGCTGAATGTATTCACTTCCTCTCTATTTTAAATCGTGCAATGTTTACATCAATGTTTGCTAGCTTGCAGTCTTCTTGTGCGTTGTGGATGCATTTTTTCATGTTTTATCCAAGCCCCCAGGAACAGTGCCGGGCTGTGCAGCCAATTTGACATACTGTGTAATTACAACATCACGTGATGCTATTGGGCCCAAGAAAACTTTTTCCCATAGACTTACATAGTGAAAGAGATGTCCATAAATCAGCGGCTTCATTTTTTTGAGCATTACAACCCCCGCAAAATGACTCGTCTCACTATCAGAATTTGATCCGTTCAGTCCGATCACATTTGACAAACAGTTGAACAAGGATAAAACAATTGAATTGTTTTATCCTCATTCAAGTTAGCCACAGGGCTATACCGGCAGTAGCCGGTTCGGCCAGTGAAAGGCACTAGTGCGCTTGCTCTATGGGCCCAATGATCCCAGAAGATCCAGGTAATTTTATACCTGGAAGGTGAACTTTTTTGGCTTCATGCACCACTGAGCAACTTTCATAGGAATGAATGGGGCCCCACCTCTGACGCTGTATCCAGTTCTCTTTATACATCCATGGTTTTATTGGCTATGCAAACAATACAGCGGCCCGCTTGTGGAAACATTGCACCATAGTGCCTCTAGTGGTCAAAAAATGACACTACCCACCATGTATCAGTCTGTAAACTGTGTCTGAACTGCAGTTTCTTAGATATTTGACTCCTGTTATGTGAATATTCACCAACGGTTCTGACAAATAAGCTCTACACTTGATTTAGTCAAACTAACATCAGGGCTGACACAACAGTATGCAAAGATATTGCCTTACTGAGAGAGAGAAGGGAGGAAAAGATCAAATAACATGGTTACATACTGTGCTATGTTATTTGATAGATACAGCTAGTCCCAGAAGCACAGTTCTACAAATACCACTTATATCCACCTGGCAAGAGAATATTGGGTTTCATGTCAGAGTTATGAAATGTATCATCTTGCAAATATGTGGAAACAGCACAAACAAAAAGATGAGACATCTATTACCATGAACCCACACAACTGAGAATATTACCACTCCCACACAGCATTAAAGCACATACAGTGTGTGTGCATACTGAATGAACACATATATGGGCAGAAAGTCACATATGTCATAAAGCCGCTGGCTATGTATGTCAGTTTGCCTCATCTAAACATTTCTGGCACTCAATTTGGGTTTTTATCCTTTGCTCAGTCAAGTACCCAGTGACAAATACTGTAGCACAGCATGTTGTTCAGAGAGAAAAGTACTCACTAGTGATCCCATTTCAGACCCTTTGACAGACGAGGACAACCAAAATAATACGAGTCAGAGGGAGATTTCCCAGGGTAGCAAGAACACTGGTCGTCTTAGCTGATACTGGATGGTACATATAATCTCCTGAGTCCAAAGGTCCAATTTGAAGCCCAGATGATTTCCACTGAAACCTTTCCTGGTAATTTCAGCCAGGGACTTTTCTGGAGACTCAAGTTTAATTGTAAGATTATTCAGGCAAACCTTGAGTGATTACCCTGCACTGTTCTGTAGCATTATGGTATTCTCCTACCTCTGCTAGTGGAAAAATCTACATTTCAGGCTATGGGAAAGGTAAATTATTGAATTAGTTGTGAATTGACTGTTATTTCTCGCCTCAGAAATAACAGTCATGTGAAAGATAAAGATAAACTGTGCTACATTTGCAGCAAATATTAACATTTTGTCATTAAAGGGAAGTTTCACTGTTGTAAATATGATGAATTCTTAAAACTAGGTCACCTATGTAGTAGAAATGTGCAATTATTTTTGAAATTGGTGCTTGATGACTCATAAGTTGTAATAGTAGCGCCACTTCCCTGCTCTGACATTATTCTATGAAGGTAGTTAGGTTTTTTGTATTACATTCAGCTGTTCTGTCCACCTGAGGCTCAAAATCTTCTGGGTCTTTGTCAGCGGAATCATGGAGAAACTCAGCAGTTGAAGTTTGTGTGTCATGAGCAGCCATAGCGTAGCTCTGGTGGTCACTTACTCCTCCAGATTCTGTTGTGTCTGATTCCACAGCACGATATTCGGTTGCACATCATGAAACTAGTATTCAGAACTATGATATTTTAATGTCTGCTTTTCCATTTTGCTTGCGTAACACGGTAGACAGAGTGTTTTGGGAGACCCACCTTTGACGGCACCACAACAGAAAATGAGGAAACGTAGTTTGTAGTCTACAAAGTCTGCCAGATGATGCAAAATGCCTCATCTGGTGGACTTTTGCAGATGGATGAAGAGGAATACTTTATTACAGGGAAGACAGAAGAAAGTTTAATGTCATTTAGATATATGAATTACCCACATTAAAACCACAGGAATCAACTTGAAAGTCCTTTAAAACAAGAAAAGGAGGCGCTTTTACTTTCTCCTCTGTCAAAGGAAGTCCAGGGAAGGAGAAGGGGAGTCCTGGGGAAATTATGCCATGATAATTGAGGGAGGAGATGGCAGGCTATTTGCTGACAACTTATTAAACTATAACTGGTGCAAGGGAGCTTTTTACAAACTAAATGCATGTTTACAGTAATTGTGACTTAAGCATCAATTGATACATCCCTGAAGCTGATAAGCCACATAATAATCTTGTAATGTACCAGCCTGATTAGGCCACCTGAGGCAAAGTAATTAGGTAAAGTCAAACTTAATACGCTAAAGCTTTTTGGCTAACTTCACTTAGATCTGCTGAGGCATAATATTAAAGGGAAATACTGATTCAGTTGAGTTTTCAGCTTACCCTTATCAATTATACTTTTGCTCCTGCATATCTTGGTGTTCTGTATGCTAGTGTAAATCACAGTATAATTCAGTTTTTTACTCTAAATTTCTAACAGATTTAGCTTGGACCATATCAATCAAGACATGACAAATACAAAACTAATTGTTAACATTTTTCATGAATACTTTCATGTTAACTTTTCAGATATCAGGCTTTATGTCTGGTAAATTTATCAGGTAATTACTGTATGTCCTAATGTGGAGCAGATTTATAGATAAAAAGTAGTTCTGAAAAAAAATAATTTGTAATGAATTAGTAAATTGGCAGGAAATTAATTGAAATCAGCTCTGATGATCAATTAGTCAACTTGATAATTGAACAAACATGCCAAATATTCACTGGTTCCAGTTTCTCAAATGTAAGGATTTGCTGCTTTTCTCCATTTTATATCACTGTAAATTAAATATCTCCGGGTTTTGGACTTTTGGTTGGGCAAAAAAGGATTTTTTACTAGATTCTGATGACACAATGAATCAAAAAATAGACAGATTAGTTGCAACTGTAATAAAAAGTGATGTCTAAATACTTATCCATTCACTCATACATCATATTCACACTTTCTTTTATTTAAGAAATATTAGAGAGATACCAGATATTGAATGAAGTGAGACGATGAGCGAACACAGAAAAAGAAAGCTTTATGGCACAGAAAAGTATTTTCATAAACAATTTAATTGTAGTGCTCCCTGTGGATTATGGTTATTTATTTACCTGTACTAACTGTCATTGTCAGCCCCTTCCTTCATTTAAACAGCCCACCTATAAACAGAATTAAACCATGCATATATCCAGCAAAGCTCTATCTCAGTCTTTAATGATGTAAAATCAGGCGTTGTTGTTGTTCTTTAACCATGCTAATGAACAGTGGCTCTTTTCTTAAGATAAAAGAAAGAAGACAGGCAGATGGATCGATATATACCATCGCATGAGTCTATATTTTGCTCAGTATCCGGGCCCAGGGAACATTTCATAAAGGCCATAGGGTCGGCTTATCACGGAGCTAAATGCCAATGTAATTATTAGTGTCTGGAGATAGTGGAAAGGGAAGCACATCCTGCGGCAGTACACCATATTTAATTAATAAATGTCACTCTGTAGAGGGAGTGAGGGGAGTGTGTGAGAAAAGAGAAAGAGGCAGAGAGGGAGGGTGTCAGAGTGACAACAATACTGATTCTGACCTGAGAGCACAAGCACACAACCACAGCCTGGTACATGTAGAAATGCACTCCATAACAAACACAGGAGACTGAGATTATATGCATGGAAACGTGAGTATAATGTTGTTTTAAAACATGCGACAAGAGGCATACAGGAAATGAGAGTAATGAGAGTAATTTCACAACCCTGCCAACAACAAATTATGTTCATAGCAACTAATCTGCAACAGCAATTTATGTATTTGTGAAGATTTTCAGTCATCCAGGTCATGGTTATCCAAGGAGGTTTGAATCTAGGGACTGGACTTAGCTGTAGATATTTGATCCAAGGGGCTTCTTCAGTTCTAATTGAATGGTTGGGAGTCCCAGGTATTTAACCTTTGTGGGGTCATTATCAAGGTCATTGATTCAACTTGGTTCGTTAGTGCTCCTGGTTGTTGTAACGACAGTTGTTAGGGTCGTTGGAGTCACCTGAGGCCAAGTGTAAACGACAGTCGTTGGAGTTGTCACATTAGGCCAAATGTGAATGGTTGCAATGGTTGTTGCACCACATCACTTATCCACCACCTACAGTGCTGTCCTTTCATCCCTTCCCAGGAGACTTAACAACCATTCACATTTGTCCTCATGTGACAACACTAACGAACCAAGTGGTATCAATGACCTTGATAACAACCCCACAGAGGTTAAGTACTTGGGACTCCCCACCAGTCAGTTAGAATTGAAGAAGCTCCTTGAATGAGAGGCGCAAGGTCTTCAGGTTTCTACAACCAAGTCCAGTTGCCCTTGATTTAAGTCTCCTTGGATAGCAATTTATGTTGTTAGAGGCAAGAAGTAACATGATGTTCTTAAAGTATGGGGAAAATTAAGGGTGTGAAGGGTGGGTTGTCAGATGGGCGGATGTGTTTGACTTTGACACTGCAGGATTCATGTCCCATCTTACACTGAAACTCAGCATTAACATCTGTTACATCTAACCATGACCACAATCATTTCGTAACCTCGTCAAAGTGATTGCAGTTGGCTGATCTTTGTCAGAATTGGATATTGTGGGAAAAGAAAACTGAAAACATGACAATGAACATTTTGCTGATATCTTGAGCATCCACCTGTCTACATATTATGGCTGTTAAAGTTATCTTATGGTCTGCATTTTTTATCTGCGATAGTCATTCAATGTATTTACATTCTGTAATTACCTTTATATAGTAGCTGTCATTGTTACTGGCAGAGTGCACCATTCCTGCAGGGATTTTATCTACGCATGAGGGATTCACAGGAAACCATGCATGCGTGTAACACAGCATTACTGTTCGTAATTTTATTTCACTGATATCAGCCTTACTGATCACTATCCACACTGTATCAGAGATATATTAATTAGATATTAGATATAATAAATTATTGTAATGGTGTGTCGTTCTTAGGTGAAAATTATGGAATTCTGCTCTTCCCTGGGTGTCGTCTTTGATGTGTGATTGACATCCTCATTAATTAGCTAGTTAGACTTCAAAAAATGGTGACTTGTCGAACTCTGTGTGACGCTGAGCTGTGTGACAAATATTACAGGAGAAGCCTGGCATTTGGCCGGTTTTTCATCATAAAAAGCAACTGAGTCCAAAAGACAACAACAAATGATATTTGTATGCATAGCACATTTCAGCCAGGCATCAAAACCAACTGGTCAGCAAGATCTGATACAGGACTGTGTTAATTTATATAACCATAGCAAAGATTGCCCCAAATCTCTATCATGCACTCACATACAGAGCTGACATTATGTTATATTGCAATCAATGTGATAAATCTACAAGATGAAACTGTAGCATATCTGATTAATGGAGCAGGAATTCTGCTTATAAATATGCTTTTTTTGTGTTTGGTCCATGCACATCTAAAAGGACTGAGTAAGTTTTTAAAACTTGCCATACAAAAATGTCTTCCCACAGCATTTGGGGCTTTCCAGTCAGCAAAAATCTCACCAAAAAACTCCAGTGACGTCTTACCATTCGACCCAACTTCACTGAAATAAATGCGGAGACAAGAGAGGTGCACACTCATGCCACTGTTATTCAGTAACAGAAGTCTGAGTCCCGTCGTACTTTGGTGAAGGTCAAAAGGGTCAGGTGTCCTGTCTCTTTGCTTTTCCTGCTGTCAGGGAGTATGCACACAACAGGCAGCTTGTCACACAGGATGCAAGCTCCCATGATGCCCCCATGCTTCTCTTCGCTCCTTGCCCCCCTCAATCACAACCCCCTATCTTGGAGTGCTACTTGAGTCATGACTACACCTGGGACCCTCTCGCCTCGGTGCCATTTCTGTCACTGGATCAGCTGCTGACTCCAGCCTTATATCCCCTGTCTTTTGTTCTCTGCCCACGTATTAACTCTGAACTGCCTGGAGAACAGAAAAGGAGTTGAGGCAGGCTATGAAAAAAGAAAATAGATCAAGGTCCTGGAGAGTTGCAAAAAAGAAGATGTCTCTAAATGTTTCTTATGCAACAATTTCTTTCCCTCTCACACATTTCTTCTGAAGGCGACACTCCTCGGCACACAGAAGTGGGTATTCTTGTTTGGAAACAATAGCAGGCGTGCTTCTGAGGCAACTGTTAAGCTATTGCAAAGCAGATGCTTTTTCCTCTCGCCAATCAATTTAACACCTACACCTCCCTTCTCTTCCTTCATGCTGGCTTTGGCTCATCAGTTTTAAATGGCACAAGGCATTCTTGCATTGTTCTCTTGACTTACTCATAGGACAAGAAATGTGTCTGCTGCACAAACCCCCGATCGAGCCTTAATCACCAATACGTTGGGTCAGCACAGACAAAAAGAATAAAGCACTGGAAGACACCATTTTACAAAAAAATAAAAAATAACACATTGCTGCAGTATGTAAAGAGTCACTGATTTCTTATACTTCTGTAGAAGCAATTATATTTCAGAGTCTGTAAAAACAGGATGAAGATTTGGAAACATTTTTTTTCCCCCCTTCTGAATCTTGTGCTAGACAGAATTGCAAGGGAAAAAGCCATCTGTGTCTGACTCTTATCCCTGGCTTCTCCAGAGCCTGGATGAGCCTGAGCCAGCAAATGTCAGTCGGATAAAGACCAAGCCTGACAGACAGACACAGGAGTTTTGTCATTCCATGTGTCATCCCTTTGCTAGCAAGCCCAATCTTTGCCGGTCACAAAAGCACCGAGATGATGGGGAAGGAAATATTCTCAGGGTGAACGTCAGGTTGTGTAACTCCTCCAAGTGCCACAATAGCTGAAACGTTGAAGACGTGCACTATTCTGGTGCCCCTGCGGCCTTTGAGAGATTTCATTATTGTCTTATGTGCTGTGCAGCGGGGTCACCATGGAAACACAAAACACATCAACCGTTTCCCCACAAAGGATATGAGGTTCTTCGACAAGATGTTCTTCCAGGAGCCAGTGGTCTGTCTGGGGTCAGAGGATATTTGATGTGACTTGATATTTAGAGAAAAAAAAAACTGAACTCTGCAGTTCATCTGTGATCAAATGCAGCTCAGGCAGACAGAAATCTAACATTAAGGAGGTAACTATACAGTAGAGCTGGGCACTAATTCAATATTATTGTTTATTGTTTATTATGTTATTGTTTTACAAAATTCTGTTATCAAAATTAATGATTTCAAGCTAAATCTAATTAAAAATGAGTTTCAGTATTCATTTTACATGTTTGAAGAGATTGTTGTATGATGTAATGCACAAGAGTGGAGTACAGTTCATTGTATTGATCAGTTTGATTATTTTATGTGATTTTGCATCCATTTGTAATATTGCAATATATATCCAAATTGGAAAACTGGTACCTTTAAACCTGCATCTTCTCATAATTGAGACTATGGGTCATAATAGCCTGGGGGGTGGCACTGTAAGTAGATCCCTATGCAGTTAGCTATACTAGCTATTCCAGGGGGTTACTATCTGTTTTCATTTTTGTTTGGACAAGCATTTAAAATGATTAATGTAATGTGTATCTGGAAAGCTTTAGGAGGTTACCGCTGCTTGCACTGATATACGCTGTTTTACTAGAGTTGCATTTCTTTAATCGAAACAGGGGTGGTGCATGCAAAGTTAGCATGAACCGCCACAATTATTAGAATAAGACCTGGGGTGAAAATAGCAGAATTTTCTTTTAATATCTTGATACTGACTTAGCCCTTCTATATTGTAAAAAGAATTGCACGTACGTAAAATAAGCTGATTATCTGCTTTCTGTCTGTCATTAGCATAACTTAAAAATAATCCCTCTAAAATGTTCCAGAAATGTTACGAGGATGTTTTGAGACTGTACCCCGTGCTAAACCATCCCCTCTGTTGTTGTGACACATTATAGGATCACTGATCAATGCATTCACCTGGGAAGCACCGGCATAGATTTTCCCAGAGGAAACCGATGTCTATTCTCCTTGGACGTTGCTCATTGCACCGTATGTTCCCTGTTCTCGGGAGCTGCAGTTACACGGGTGCAACTTGAATAGTATTTGTCAAGTGGTTAGGGCTGATAAGAATACAAATGATTGCCTTGAGCTTGCTTTAAGGCTGGTTTGTCAGTACAGCTTGTAAGACAGAATTTTCAGCAACAGAGTCAAAGCGGTACAAACACAGCTGTGTGATTCAACTTTCTTAAATCTGACACTGTGTGTGTGCGTGTGTTTTTATGCATAGAACAATATTTTTTCTTTTCATTACTTTTCATATTTTGGGAATGACATTTTGTCAAGAAGCAGAAACCATCTGTAAAGTCAAAGTAAGTAAAGAAAACTGAAAGATAAAGATACTATGGCTAAACAGACAGATTGGATAGGTAGCTCGAAAGATAGACAGACAGATAGATATAGAAGACACCTCTTGATATAAGATATAGAAGACACCTCTTGATATAAGACACCTCTGTCAGGACTTGTTGGAGCAGCACAAAATGATGCCTCTTCACTTTGCTTCTTCCCTCTCTTGCCTTTGACCTCCCACTGGTTCCATTACCTGTGCCACCCGCGCAACCTCGAGCGCATCCAATCTTGGCAGTTACATAACAAAAGACGAGTGCGGAGAAGATTAGAGGTGCAGAGGAAGAGGGCAAAGCAAGAGATTGAGGAGTGTCAGGTGTGCAGCCTGAAACAAATTTTTTAAAAAAGTCTTTCACAGTTACCACCCAAATCATTTGTCGTACCCTTCCTGCCTCCGCCTCCCTTCACTGTCCTCCTATCTCAAAAGAACATGACACATTACAGCGTTTTTTGAGCAGGTCAGTTTTCTCTAACTCAGCTCTACAAACCACATATCACTCCACCTCTGGTTTCAGCCTGTCATTTCGCATTATATAACTTGAAAGCATTCCAGCTGGGGAGCAAAAACATGACACGTGTGATGGGAGGTGATGAATGGTACAGAGGGGGGAAAGCGCAGACAACCCCCTTTTTCCATCAGCCTGGCTAGCCTCACATACCCCGCAGGCTTTTAATACAAGGCAGTAATCTTTTCGGAGTACAGAAAAGGATATGTAAAATCCTTACATGGCTGCCAGTGTTTACTACCATGATCCTCATTGCATGTAAATACCTAATTCCACCATCAATCAATCAATCAATTTGATTTAAAATGCAGAAACTCCATGCAGCATGATCCCAATACACTTTAAAATTAAAGAGAATACATAGGACAAAACATACAGCAAGCAAATAAAGTGATAAAAATTAAACTAAAACAACTACATTAAAAACATCAATGTTAAAGGGATGTTAAAAAGGTAACGGACTCAACTACGTTCTAGGGCAAGCTGTAATGAAGTGAGTAAGGGTAGGTTCTCAGTCTTGATTTAAAGAACGTTCTTCTTTGATATGTAATAGAAGGCCATTCCAGAAATAAGCGGCATGGTAGGCAAATGCTCTGAGGCCAACTGATTTTCAGCTGGACTGCTACAATGAGGTCAGCCCTATAAACACAAATGTCTGTCTCTGAGTCACTGAGTCACTGACTGACTGAGTGATGAAGTTACACCATTGGTTGGCTGAAGGCGGCTGAAGCTAAGTATCCCAGAATGCATTTTGCACCAACCAGCAGTGATGGTGGAGATTAAGCTGTTGCAATTTTCGCTGTAGGACTGTTAATATGTATGTAATATTTTTTTCAGGTGAGAAAGTAACCATTTAGATTCCCAATATGTGGTCAGTTTATTCTAATAATGCCTGTTTTAGAAGTTCTGACGTTTTCAGAGATGATTTGGAGCTGCTGGCTGGGCGAGACCAGCTGGTCATCTCGGCCGGTCAACATCCGTTGTCATCCCAGAGAGAACGTGGTCTGATGAACTGATCTGTCCAGCTCTTTGGTGATTTACCACTGGCTCTAATGTCTCCGTAGCATTTTGATATATGATATAAATCCTTTTGGAAGATAAATGTTGGTCTCACAAATGAAATCTAACATTTGTAGCTGCCACATTAGTTTGTCTACATGTAAAGTGAAGCTTCATGTTTTTACTGGACAGAAAAGCAGCAGTGCCTCTGGGGCTCTATATGTACAGATATCACCACATTTCAATGAATATAAATGTATTAAAATGAACATATCAGTCTATATTACATTTCATTTTTATTTTATTAAGCTACATAACAGTTTGATTTTTTATTGTAGCTACATTACAGACTGAATAACATAATTTAGTGCATATCTCTGTCAATGAAGTTATTTTTTGTGAGGAAAAAAGTGTTAGTGGAGCTTTGAGGTAAGATTATTTTGTCACAGTACAGTCAGGTAGGTGTGTTGAAGCTGAAATGCTGCTGTCAGCAAGTACGCTGCTGTTCCAACTGCAGAATGATCTTACTGCATCCTCCCGTCCTCGGAAGTTTGTACTCCTGAGTCGAACTTGCCAAGTCCGAACTAGCAAATATGCACCGTCATACGCACAGTCATACACACTAATACACGGTCCAGCCATATCTACTAGGTTTTGCACAAGTCTTGTTTATTAACTGAAGGAATAACCAGGGGACCAGCATCAAGAGAGCAAAGGGGGAGGCTGGTATATATGGTATAATTAGCTCAGATAGGTAAGGTGGTGAAAGTCCATGCAAGACCTTATAAGTTAAAAGAAGAACCTTAAAATCAGCTCCAGCTTGTACTGGTAACCAGTGAAGAGAGGCCAGAATGGGTGTTAAATGGTCAAATCTTCTGTTTTTTTGTCAAGATTCTAGCTGCAGAATCCTGAACACGCTGAAGACTTTTAGCAGCACAACTGGGAAAACCAGAGAAAAGGATATTACAATAATCAAGTCTGGAATATACCAAATGCATGGATTACAGTTCCAGCATCACACATCAACGTTACTGTGATCATACCTTAACTACTGTATAATCCACACGCAAACACAGTGTGGAATGGCAAGTCTGTGCATGCTATGAGGATAGCACGACGACTGTAAAGTACCACCATGGCCTACATCCGTATAGTCAGTTAAGTAAGACTAGAATCCTAAGTACAGCTTAGGTCTGCAGATATTAAACTCCTAGGTTACCCACAGTGACGCAACAGCATACATTACTCCCCCCAAAAAAGGAATTTCATAAAGTTAAATACAGGCAGTAAAAAAGAGAATGTCCTCTTAGAGGACCATCCAGAGCCAAAAAATCTCCTCACAGCAAACACATTAAATCCTAGAAACAGCACAAGCTTACAAAACCTCCCGACAATAAAAATGCATGAAAAGGAAATTCTTGGAGGCAGATGAGAATTGTTCATTTTTGAACAGGAGGGATTGCTCTCTTTTTGAGAGAGTGAAGCAGGAAAACAGCACCAGAGGCCCAGCCCATGACAAAACAAAGAGATTAAATGACCTGTGAATGTGACTTTCCATTTCTCCAATAGCTTGCACACAACTTAGAGACCTGCTGCCCCCTTCTGGAGGCTGATGAGACATCATACAGCAAGATGTGGCTGTGATTTGAATAATAACCATACAGTCTTTTAGGTTGGTTAAATGTGCAACAATTACAGTCAGGGTTATATTTCCTCTCTCTAGGTGTGATGGGCAATTTGTATGCAGTATTGTATGAAAAGTCAAAAGCTGTTCAACATTACACTGAATATAATACACACTGATTCAATTGGTATCATTAAATCTCTCTCTTCTCTAATATCTTCTACATTCAGTCCAGATCTTAATTCTTGCCTTTGAGGTAATAAATATTGCTGAAATCTGCCCTCTTGACATACAATACAACAACAGAATGCAAATATGCCGGAACCCCTCTGAAGTGAGATTTCAGCGTTGGCTAGGGCCAAATGTCAACCAGCTCAAACAGATGGTGTGAAGAGCTGGGCTGAGTGGCTAACCTTGGTTGGTAGAGACAAGGGTGGGAGGGCAATGTGAGGCACCGGGTGTTTGTTTTTTGTGTATCAGTGGATGTTGTGAACATCAAGAGAGCTCAGTGTTGTCGCCAAGACGGAAAGGTGAAGTCACGTCAAGCCTGCTTGCTTTGCAGGCGCATTCTGCCTCCGCCGGATGCTGTCAGTCTGCCACAATGACTGAAGAATGTCAAGATATGGATCAACGGCAGAGGAAAGGTTTTTATTGTTGAGATATGTTTGATAAACGCAACTGTATGATTAGTGCAATGATTAGATCTGATTTTCTTTATTAATTGTTATATCTATTACATGTCAAATTTTTTATGGAGTGCCTTTAATCTTCCTTAAAAGAAAGTGTGAATGTGATGGATGGGAAATTAGTATTTACCTTTTTTTTCTAGAGCCTTAGCTCAGGATTATCTTCATCATTTAAACTTATTAATTATTAATAGTTTGGTTTCTAGTGAAAAATGCCCATCCTAATTTCCCACAGCCTGAGGTGACATCGACCAAACAGACCAAAATCCAAAGATATTCATGTGACAATGATATAAAACAGAGAAACACTGCAAAACCTCACATTTGGGGAGCTGAAACTACTGAATGTTTTGCATTTTTGCTTCATAAATGACATATATGAAAAAAAATAATTTGCAAATTTTATCATTATTTCGGTTTTTGTTTAAATACTGACTATCACTGAGTTTCAAAGTTCAGTCTGGACCTAACAGATTATAACTCCATCACAACTGCATCTGCTGATGAAAATCATGTGCTCTGATAGAAAGTCTTAAAACAGCTTCTAAATGGAACTTGAGGTGAGATTATTTTAACAATGAAACTCATTTTGCAAGTTATTTGTCGTATGTAGTTCAACCACTACAAAAATACATATTTGTCTACTGGTGTTGTTCTATAACAACATTTCTTTAAGGTAGTTATAGATTGCAAAGAGTTCATTATAATGAGATCTGTAAGCTTCTGTTTTTCCCTTTGTCCATGCACCACTACCTCTACACTACACTACAGTAGCTACACTGTCTTATTTCTGCCTTGTTACCAACTAATGTCAGCTCCAATACTGCATATAGGAACCCGTAGGGTATAGCCATTATTATTACTGTGAAACTGTGAAACAAGTAAGATTTCCATACCCACTAGCAAGCTGTTATGGGGGAATTCCCAACCTTTCGTGCACCTAAAGAAATGTTTTTCATCTACACGCTTCAGAGAAAGTGAGATGTCCCCAACTTCGCTCTCTTCTTATGACCACCGAAAAGTTGAACAGCAAAGGTCAACTTATTTCTTTTTTTTTTAAATCAGGGGATTTCTTCCGTTCTCCTGCTCAAAAAGGAAGAGGCAGACATATTCTATATTCAGCCTCTCTCCGTTTCTGGTAGACTGAGTAAGGGGCTTTGAAGGGAGGTGGGTGGGTAGTAGATGGATAAGTGAAATTCACCTCTGCACAAATGCCTATTGCTTGAGAGAAGGCAATTTCCTCCAGCTCTGTTCACCAGCACATAGCTGCAGTCCGAGCTTGGTCACACGTCAGTGCTTCGGAGAATGTATTGTCCTTTGGTTAATGCCAAAAGAGAGGACAGTCTTCTAAGCAAGTGATGTATTAATAATATATTGCTACGAGCTGATTTAGTGCAAACGTTTGAGTATTGAAATGATATCTGTTCAGCACATTTATCTACAGTCTGCTGTGTTCAACATATTTTAAAGGAGACAACTCAACATGAATGGTGCCATTTTTTTTTTTTTTTTTTTTTGACAATGATAAGACATTCTTCCTGGATACCTATGATTACCCGGTAAATGTGAGTGAACTTGAATCTACATTAACAGTGGTTTCTACAGGAATGGAGGGCTATAACATAATGATAGAATACTGCGGGAGCGCCACTTCAGAATATCCCTTTCCCTCCCGAGTGGAGTGCCTCCTTTGATCATCAAATTGTTCTCCTGAAAATCCGCTCTGTTCTTGAATTATCTGGGCCGCTGAAGTGGAAACTGAATTTTCTGTGGAGGCCAAAGCTTCTTAAGAGAAAGGAAAAAGAAGGGGGGAAACTAATAAAAAGGTGTGAAAATGACACAAATTGAATAAATGTGCAAAAAAATAAAAAAAAATAAAAAATAAAAAAACGGATTGGCCCGGTCCCTGAGTGCGACAGAAGAAAAGTAATCAAGGTTTTCAGACATTACAACTGAGCACCGATGAGGAAATAATCTTTCTTTTGCTCTCCCTCCACAAAGCGTACAACAGAGAACAGCACCCAGTGTTGTGTTATCTCAACAATTGTGTATTTATCCATCAACCTGAAAGGACCGAGACATATTCAGGGTACGCGGCGGTTGTACAGCAACAAAATTGTAACGTCAAGTCAGAGGAAATACACTTGTACCATAGAAATGACGAGGAGGCAATAACAGGGAATTAATAGACAGCTAGAAAACAAAATCAGTCATCTGAATCCCACCCAATACACAGACTACACTTCTTGTATGAACTGTTGCTGCCCTTGGACCTTGATTAAGGTGCCAACACGGAACTGCTTGTCAATTCTAATGTAAATTGCCCGTTAACTACTGTCAATTGCACCCTGTTTTAATTTGCCCAGCTTGATCACCGTTTGTTGTGGTTGCAGTTAAGTAGACTACACATTTTCATATTCATGCATATTCATATTGATTCATCCTCTTCAAATGCAGTTGAATTCATTAAGAATGCCTCTCCGTTAGCCAGCAGAACTAACAAATGAGCACTGATTTTTTTTTTTTTTTTTTTCCCCTCATCCGTGAGTCTTTCATGTTGGCTACAGCTTTGGTGCTGCTTGGGTGTTTTCTGTTATATACTGACACCACAGCATCCAAACAATTTCTTCATTTCACTGTGGCTAAAATTAGTAAGCCAATGCTTACAGAGCGGAGGACATTTCTATTATAACCATAAATACAGACAAACTTAATTTATGAAAAATTTAAACACATTTTCAGGGATGTGACAATCGACTCACGAGCTGAACTTTCCCTGCCCTGCAGTGGGAGAAGCAAGCAGATGTCTTTTTTTTATATGTGCGTGTATGATTGTGCATATCAATCGCCATTTATAGTAGAAAAAGAAACAGGGAGAGCAAGTGGAAAAATTGAGCCCTAGCCATTTTGTTTACAGCTAGGGATTTTTGATATCTGCTGCCTGGTAAGAGGGAGGCTCAACAAGTTTAAAATGAAACAGACAGCCGCATTCTCACACGTTGCAGCTTGAGGGGAAATCACTGTTGGGAAACTGTGCTCGTCCTGTTCAGAATTCAAATGAATGTGGAAGGGACTCTGTTGTACGCAGCGGGGAAAAAAAAAACAAAAAAAAACAGTGAACTCAGGCAGACAGACAGTCAACCAAATCACACAGAAGGCAAGGTGGGAGTAGATCAGAAAAAAAAAGAAAAACTGCAAGATTTGACAATATGGCTAATATTAGATTAGCTGCAGATCTAGTATATGGTGTTTGTGATTTTTCAAACATCACCAGTGCCATAAATACAACTGCACCAAATATGTACTAATCCCTGTGTTTCCCCTATATTCACTCTAATTTCACACGATCATTAACATCAATGGGCTACTAATGATTTTCACTCACACACTGTGCTAGCATGATAACACCCTACGTTACCGTGGAATTGTTTTGAGTCATCCTCCCTCTCCTCATTCTTCAAAGGACATTTACGTGAAAGGTACAGTTATAAGGGTAGCGTAGCTGCTTTAATGAATAGGGCAGTGCGTAACGTGTGTGTGTGTAGAGAGTGTGCGGTGAGAGCGAGTGGCAGAAAAGTGACGGTGAATGTTAGCAGTAAGTTGTCAATCTGGCAGTAAATGTACGGTAAAGGCTACGGTGCGTCAGTTAATAAATGCTGCAGCTTCTCAAGATCAAGAAAAGTCTCATCTATTGTTTCCCACAGCTGTTGGAAAAGTGAAGCAGGTTAGATCAGAAGTTAGTGACAATGAGTTAGCCTAACCTGACCACTTAAGCTCACTTAAGTTGGGCTGACCTTTAAGGTGGAGCAACTGTTCTCATTTTAGTGTCAATCTCAGCCGCTGCTGAGTCTCTTCTGAGTTTCTCGTGTTGAGCTCACTAGAATCAAGTCAGCTACTGCCTTTAATTAAACACTAAATATTCCGTCACAACATTAATCATATCATTAATCATATCATTCAATATATAAATGTGCACTGGGCAAAATATTTACATTTACACTGATCTGCTGCTGAAGACATAATTTAGGACGTAAGTGTTTCTATACTTTCTTGAAAACAAATAAAAAATGATCGGTAAGCAGAGTCTAGAGCTCCCGAAACCAAAGATTTCCTGTTCATCTGTCCACACGGGGCAGAAGAAACCCCCCCCCCCCCAAACAGAAATCTCTTTTCCCATGGAGCTGATTTAGTCAAGGTGTCTGTGCCTATAGTCTAAACTCTTATGCCTGCTCACTGATATCACACCTACAATAGCAACCAGCTGTTTTCAGAAGCGTGCCATCATCACACAATACACACAAACACACGTGCATGCTTCACCGTGTGATTTCACAAATTAGCTCTCTGTTTGGGTCATGGTGTGTTAATATGTGACGGTTGAGACAAAAATCTTGTTAATATTTGTTAACTTTGGTTAACAGTGATAAACAGTATCAGAAGAGCCCTTCAGTACATGCAAATTTTCATTTCAGTGAAATAAAAATATAACAGTGTTACAAGGAGCGGAGCAGATGGACCCAAAGCAAAACAGAAACTGATGATCCAACAAAGACTGAACTGAACAACAGGACTTAAATGCAAACTGAACTAACGAGGGAATAGGGAACAGGTGACTAGACAGGAGAAGAGGCGAGGAGCTGATTGGCTGGGGGAAACACTGGGATGGAGAGGAGTACAGGAGGCTAAGTACTAGAAGAAAATAACACAATAAAGACAGGAATGACAGGACAGTAATAGGATCAAGTCAAACAGTACTAAACTTACTCATCTTTCCTCTCAAGGACCCTTGGTGGCCCCCAGACCTCATTTTACGAACCACTGGTTAATACGCACAGTAGAGGAAGTGACAGTATTGTGGTATGAATGAATAAAGGACAGCTTACCACTGCTTCATCCACGGAAAGAACCCGCTCTTCATCCTGTATGAGTGCCACTTTATCCTGGACTTCATCCACTGTTATACTGCCATGTTACAAAATAAACAGACACAGATGACAACAGTGTGGGTTAGTTTTAGTAATTAAGACAATGACTACGTTGACTAGGGATTAAGTTAATGTAATTAGATGAGTTTTGTCAGTTTCAACTTCAAATTTCTCATTTTCACTCACAATTATTTCAGGACATATAAATTAAAGTCGTGACTGTTAAAATGACAACAAATCAAATTAGGTTTGTTAAGAAACTTACATTAATAGCATGCATGTAAACCGTTTTTTTGGGTTTTTTTTTAAAATATGATCTCGTCTTGTATAGATCCCGTCATGTTGCAGTGAACGTGTCAAGGTCATCACCACTGCAACTCACACCAGCAACCTCTTTACAAGTTATATGCACCACTGTTTGACCAAAAGCACAATCTTTTGGCTTTAAATCACATGGAATATGCTGAACAAGCTGAATAAGCTGTCTTCTTAAGGTCATTTTCTGCCTTTTTTGGAACTCCAATGAACCGGTCTGTGCTTCTGTTCGTCTCTGGAGGAGACAGAAAAGAAGCAGCACCTGCTAACTCACTGTATGTTAAACACACACACTTCTCTGGTGTTTCAACAAACTGGAGGGTAAGTAGATGGTAAAAATGTGTCGTTTGTGGGTGAGTGATTCCTTTAGGTAGTTTGGGCGTTAACAACTTTGCATTGACTCTCTGTCTTCTCTGTCCTTTTAGCCTATCTCACTCTGAGTGGCACATAGCATAATGCAACACACTCCACAATCAAAATCACATACACCACCTCTTATCATAAAACACTTAGATCTTTTCTTCTGCCATTCTTCCCTGCTGGTGTCTTTCTTCCTGAGGTTCCACCTAAACTAACACTACTGAGCTGAGATAATGACTGCATAGACAGGATCAATCCCGGGAGTCCATCAAAAGCGGAAGTGCAGGCAAACATACAAAGCGAATAGCTTGTTCCACTACAGAGGATCAATGCTCGGGGTAAGTGCTGGAGAAAAACAATGGCTCTCTCCATTGTGAGGCTGCACAGAGGCTGCAGAGCAGCGGCTCTGAAAATCTCGTCTGAAGAAAACCGGCTTTGCCCCCAATCACAGAGGGCATACACATATAGACCATGGCATCATAAAAGCATGTGCTTAGCAGAGCACACCTACAGTAGGTTTCACTGAAAGACACAGTGATAAACATAAGGGAACTCACTCTCGCAGATAAATCCTGACAGAGAGGAGGGGATAAAAAGCACAACCTGTTCGTGGGCCTTTGGGAGGCTCCATCATGGTTCATTTCCTGAAGCAGTTGGTAGACTCTATTTATAGGCCAGCATACTGGTACCAGTTAATCCTGCACTGGGCTGCCAACTGCCTGCCAGCTGGCACAGTGGGCTGCACTTGTGCGTAGTGCTTGGAAAGGTTCAGGATGAAATAATGGCGGAGAAGACCACAGTCTACCTAATGACCAATGTGTGTAGAGAGGATTTTTTCTTGAAACCTCCATGTGCCATAGCACAAACTGATAACTGCTACTACTTTCTGAATCCACTAACCCACAAATTCCAGAAAAAGTGTATATTTATTTAAAAAATGCAGTTATTCTGATGATCAGCAACATGTCAGCTTCTGACACTCTGTTTTTGTCTTTAAATATGTATTTAAGAATGAAATTAAAACTAAAATGAAAAAAAAGTTTTGCAATCTTTATCATGATACAATTATTAGTGGCTAAATGTACACAAAAATGAGATTAGTTCACAGTATAAATGACAGAACAATTATCTGTGAATCTGCATTAAAGATAATTAGCAATTCCAATCGAGTGGATTAAGAACTGGGTAGTGTTTTGCTAAGTGTCATTAGGGACAAAGCCAAGAGCTTTTTTGTACAAGATAAAGAGTCTGCAACATGCATGCTAATCCGGTTCAAAGTCAGCAAACTGCCTGGCAATGTGCAAGCATCAGGTATACCAGTGACTTTGGCCTTTGCATTTATCACAATGGCAACTAAATCAAGCTCGACACTTGGGCGTGTGAGCTGCAGAGCTTTACAGTAAAAAATGGTGATGTAGCACACATATACAAAGCCTCCACCTCCCTGCTTTATTCAAATGGCCATCAATACACGTCCTGCCTCAAGATAGCCAGCTCACCAAATCCCATTGACTGACAGATTAAAAACAAAGGCTGTATAGAAATAAGCGGCACTTGCAGATATTTCAGCTTAGTAATGTGTTTGTTTAAGCGCAGCCTGTGGAGAGAACTGCTTGGGAAGGAGGGGATCGAGTCAATGGATGGAGGCAGAGCTGGGGAGGGAAGGGGAAGGGATTGGGAGGTGGGGAGGGGTTGGGGGGCACAGGGGCTGAATAATGGTACACATCCAGGCGCAGGAATGCATAAGTGGGCACATAGCGCTCCCTGGAAAAAAATTGCTGCACAAGCACTTCGATGCAGCCATATGTTTTATTGCGCTTTCAGTTTACTATGCCCAGCCCCGCTCCCTTTCCGGGAGAATATGCCCAGTTAGCTTAAGCGGTATTGATTTTTTTTTTTCCCAGGCGTGGTGTGGGAAGGTGAGGAACGTGAGGGTGGGGATAGCGGTGGAGAAAAAAGCATGAAGGGGACAGGCTCATTGGAGATCCCACGCTCTGTTTTTCTGCAAGCCACCAGCAGAATTTACGTATCTTGCTGGAAAGCAAAATGGATGTCATTCTCTTTAGAGCTGGCAGAGGTTAAACACTGCTCACGACAGCAACTTAGTCAGCTTAGGTGGCTGAGGGGGAGATGGGAGATTGGGTGGGGAGGAGGGGGCTACAAGTGGGTCTGTTGGGGAATTGAATATTAAAACAATACAAATAAGGCGATGGATTACTTTTTTGAAGTTTTCTTAAGAACAAAATAGGTGTAGGAGTTTCAGGGAGACGTGTGCACTCAACTTCGACTGATGAGACTTCGCTGCATCAAAAGTAAGGTGGAACTAATGAGTGTACATATACATATTGATGTGAATTAGGTGCTCGTGAAACGCCCATTCATCTTATAGAACAAGCAATATGAGTGGTATGAATGTGTGAGCAAAAATGCAGGTCATTATTATAATCCAATCTTATGGATTTTGTTTATCTTACTCATCTTTTATGTTGTTTTTGTTCCACTCTGCTGTATGAGCATTATTTATTTTGAGTAAAAAGAGAATTACAAGTGAGTGAACATAAGTTCTGTGAATTTGTAGTCCCATCTGACATGGTAGTATTTCTTTAAAATCCCCTTATCCAGACTGACAGAAATAAAGCCCTTACTATTTTGCACATAGGGCTACTTTCATGCACAGCGTTGTCTATAAAACTAAATACGTGCTATAAAGCAGGACTTTCACTTAATATGGAGATGCCCTGTGATTGCATGTTCCTGGAAGAAATATTAAAACAGAGCTTTGCACAATCTTGCACATAGAAATTAAATTGGAACCTGCATTGTTTTTGTTGGGATTCTTGCCAGAAGGTTTTGATCTTAACCCATCGCAGTATACTCTTGTAATGACACTGTTGTTGCTAGCAAGATGATGTATTTTGTTCCAGTGGATTAGAGACAAACCCCCCAACAGTAACACAGTGGTACAGAGAATTATACAAGCTTTTACCAGTGGAAAGCCTCTCTGCTACTTTGAAGGAGAACAACACGTATTTCTTAAAAATCTGGCAACCAGTTTTAGTTCATTTACCAAATGAAATTTCAGACTTACTACAGAGGGGTGGATTAACTTTCAGAGTGAATCTCATCTCATAAAAATTGGACTGAATGGAATTAAAATTCCCCTTTTCTTCTCTTTTTATGACTTTATCTTCTTTTCTGTCCTCGGGCCTAATACTGGAATGCATTAGATCTCTTTCTTGTGTTATACTAGTCTTGTAATGTATGTTGTTACTGTTCTTACATGGCTGTGATTCTTGATTTAGGTGCTGTCATGATTTTTTGGTTGTTTGTGGGGTTTTTTATTGTAGTTTTTTTATGTTTAAGTGTGTGTGCATTTTGAAAATCAATAATATATATTTTAAAAAAACAGGAGGGCGATTTTCACCTTTTGCGCAGTTTTATATCATTAGCTGGTGTTAAATAAATTGGTGACACTTGCCAGTAAAAATCTACTGTAGTTTCAGGGATACATCTAAAGCTGCTGTTGCTTTACATCTCAAAGAGACATGTTTACTAGAGAGAAACTGCAACAACAACGGATAGTCTTTCTTTTTGATTTCCTGGTTTACTCTTACAATAAGATTTGAAATGACAATGTCAGCCGTATTGTCAAAATATGAGCACAACAGTGCCACAGCTATGTTTATCTCTACACACCTTGCAAATTTTGACGTCCACTGGTTAAACTAGGCAGAGAAGCACAATGTTCAAGGACAATATGTCATTTGGTAGAAAAAAAAAGGTGCTATTCAAAAATAAAAGATTTGAAACTTTCAACCTTGTTGCTTTTTTTTTTTTTCACATTCCCCGGGCTTCATGCCCTCTGTGGTACTTTTTTTTCCCTCAAGAATACTTTTATTGAATTTTAAACAAGTAAACAAAATACACAAGAGGAAATTTGTAGAGCACACAACAAATATGTGAAGTTTACAGAGCACATCCATGATAGAGGAACACATCCTGCAATCTTGTGGCAATTACCCCTCACCTCCACTGTACAGGCTGGAATTTCATATATATATAAAAGAGTACTTCATCCCTGGAGTAATACAGGAAGGTGCTGAAAGTCAGGTTTCATATTTAGAAAAGAAAGAAAGAAATATATATAAATAAATAAATAAACAAAAGAGGGGGGGCTTAGATGTGGTACATTTTTTTTTAAACTGCCCAAACTTGGAGCAAATACACTTTAAGTATTTGTTTAGTGTTGCATTTCATAGCAATCTAAATGGTACTACATTTATATAGTATGCATGGATTTTGGAGGGGTGTCATTGTTTCTATAAAATGGCTTAGCATACGTAGGGCCTTGACAACAATGTCATAGCAAAAACATGAACATAAAAACTGGAGTCACGAGATTTTCAGTCATCAACAAGGAAATAATCAGCATTTCAGTTATTTACCTGCCATCTTTATTGCTGTCCAGTAACTGGAAAACGCTGGTTATTGTGCTGTACTGATGCTGGAGACCTAAAAAAAGAATAAAAATGATATCTGGGTTACTGGATTTTTTAAAAGATAACCCATTCCAGCTGTTCATGTTATAAGCATGATGAGTCATGATAACAAAGAGATAATATTTTTTTATTACACACACACACACACATTACTTGGATTGGCTCTTTAATTGCCAATCATTGCTATAAACACTAATCCATTTGAATGCAAACTGAGAGGCAGGGATAGAGAAAAGGACAGAGCTGAGTTGGATTTAAAAAATATGGGGAGCGGGAGGGAGAGGATAGAGGTTCTTGGGCAATCAAGCAATGAGTCAGTCACGCTGTGCAAGAACATTTGGTTTCCCTGTAGGAAAAAAAAAGCATGTCAGAGTCCAGAATGCAATCAGGAGGCTTTGTGCTGTAACGGGCTGGTATGACAGTGATTTCCCTCTTCTCCATTCATATTCACGGGCAGATGAAAAGGAGACGCAAAAACTTCCAGCGAGCATGTGACCCCAACTGATTCATTTTGAGAATCACATTCATTGGAGTGGGAGGGAGAGGAAGTTCTCTTATGTTCAGTACTAAGCATCTCCCACATCATCAGCAGAACGAAGAATGTAAAGGGGCAAACTGATTGGCCCCTAAGCCTGGGGAAAAGCACTTTACATAATGCTAATTGCACATCCGCCGCAATTACCTTTCCGCACTAATTACAGAAAAGCTAATTGTGAAATTAGCATTTTTTTTTTCCCAGCGTACAGTAGAGCGCCTGTGTTGAGTGTGTGCTGTAGGGGTGTAAAAAAAAAAAGCAAAATCCCAGTTCATGAATTCAGCCTTGAAAAAATGAACTTTAAATCCATATTTATAAAGCCGTGCTGGTTTATTTTTTTTTTTTTTGGATTTAAGTTTAAAAAGATGCAAGATTGTGCACCACATCGTGTCACCCACAATATGAGTGGAAGTAGCAAAGGTCTATGGAGGAAGCCAGATTCCTCACCCCCGTTGTTGACTCTACTCAGCCAAGTGGAAAAAACAAGATTTGCTAATATTCTTCTGCAATACACACAGCATCTGTCATATTAGCGGCCTATTCTTTGTTTGAACAGCCTTCTATTCCCAACCTAATGCTTGACATTCTCAACCCATCCTCTAGTCGCTCTGTCTCGCAAAATGAGTGCACAAAGGAGGAAGAGAAATGGTCTCATCCCTCCCTCTACTGCGGCGCTGGAGCTATGAAAAACAACCATAAGGAGGATAGATGGAGAAGGGAGGAGAGGAAGAGGCAGAGGAAGAAAAAGATAGAGTGGGGGCGGGCGCGTTGTGGTAAAAGGTAAGAGGAAGAGTGGGGAAGAATGTGGAAAATAAGTGAGGAGAGAGTAGGAGGGCAAAAAAATATATAACAGGAGAGAGAAAGGAGGTTCAAGACACTGGCTCTTTAGGCCGATGGCACATATAGGGGGCTATGTTTACTAATGGACACCATCACTCATCCACCCATGTTGCCCTGGCAATAGCACAGCACACTCGTAAAATAAGAGAGGCACAAAGAGAACAGAGAAAATGGAACATATCAGCAGGAGACTGCAAATCTATGCCTGGGCTACAGACCACGTTATCCACACAGAGCTTTCTTTGTTATTCTAGGCTCTGCACTCCAAGGCTAACAAAACACGCATTTTGCTTTCTTTTATACACGATAAGCAATATTTCCAGGCAAGAAAATTACCTCTTTCTGTGGGAGAAAAAAATGCTTTGAGATGGAAATAGATCAAAAGGCTGCAGGCGTCACATTGAACTTTTACTTCATGGAAAATAGAAGACACTAAATAGAAAGCTAGGATCTGCAAATAAGTGTTTTAACCTAAATGGTGCATCCTGATAGCGAGGGTTTACAGCTTCAGAATGATTCAGATAGTGCATCAACTCAGCTCAACTTTATTTATATAGCACCTTTCATACAAACATGCAGCCAACAGTTCTTCACATAGCAAGATTAAAACAACACAGATGACACACAAACAAAAATAAATAAAAGCAAAATAGGCAACAATAAATACAATTTTGCAAGACTTAAAGTAGAATAAAAGTCAATAAAATAAACACCAGGGATAAAATGATATAAAAACCAGTGATTAAAACTTAACAACTAAAGCTATAACATTACTCCAAATAACAATGGAAAGCCAGATTAAAAAGAAAGGTCTTTCATTTCCTTTTAAGAACACAGAGAGAGCTTCTAATAACCAGAGACAGTGTGTTCCATAGTTCAGAGGCATAAAAACAGGAGGCAGCCTCACCGCTACTTTTATGGGACACATAAGGAACATTTAAAAGAGAAGCAGTGGTGGACCTTAGTGATCTGGCTGGAACATAAAATGAAAGAAAATCTCTGATGTAGGGAGGAGCAAGGTTATTTAAAGCTTCGTTAACACCTGAAAGAACTTTAAAATCTATTCTAAAAGATAAAGGTAGACAGTGTTAGTGTCTTACCGTTTCTCTCAGTTGCTTTGGTACATTTCTCAGATCGGAATTGAAATTCTCAAAACTAGATGTTTCGCATCATCTAGTCACTTGTGCACATCATAAAAACAATTTCTCATTCTGTTGAATGAGAAAGTGCAGTATGACACTTGCATTTTATAGTATACATATAATTTATACAGATGCATCCTGTACATATACTGTAACACACAAGCACACACACACACATATACAGACTATATACAGTGTATGTATGTATATACGCATAGACACATTTGACATATTTATATTTTGAAATCTTACTCAATCTTTAGCTTTAGCTTTATTTATTTATTTATCTTGTGTTTTGCATTACTTTATTCCACATAAGACTGCAAGACTACCTCACAGCGGTGGCAGAGGGCCCCTTTTCACACTTCAACAGGAGGAGGCTATTTTCACCATTGTCATAGCAAATAATGCCATTAGACTAAGGGAGATACAGAGTGCCATTATAGAAGACAACAACATCTTTGAAAACATCCAATACGTTAGCGTCTCAACTATCAACAGGGTGCTGAAAAGACACCAGATGCAACAGCTGTACCCATGTACAATTTGAAAGGAATGGTGGCAGAGTGAAGGAGCTACAGTACCAGTATGTACAGGTAAAACATCTAAGTGCACACAGTAATTGTACTTTACAGTCAGAAGTACAACATTGTATAGTGATATACGGTAAAGTACGTGTGACCTGTACACATTTGCTATGGCTGTAGAAAAGAACATGCAATATGTATACATTTGATGTAACTGTATCTTGTTCAAAATGGAAATACATGTAATTCATAAAACTAATTTTGTATCTTCTGGATATAGCATATAGTCGAACTGGAATCAAGTGAACCACCAACCCACCAAGTGAACCACAACCAACGTCATATACTTGGATGAGGCTGGTTTCAACTTGGCCAAAGACAGGTGTGTTCGAAATGTCATCCAAGAGGCAGGGAACATCACTATGTGTGCTGCTATTTCAGAGCATGGTGTGCTAACTCGTATTCCCATTATAGGGAACAGCACACAGCATCTCCTCACCTTCTTTGACACCCACTACAGGGGTCTCATCCCTGATGATGAGAGGGGTCTGATTCAAGATGTTTTACCAAAGTATGTGGTAATTTGGGATAATGTGAGTTTCCATCACTCAAACACTCTCAGGCAATGGTTTGCGACCCAATACAGAATACCGATGGAATTCCTCCCACCCTATTCCCCATTCCTTAACCCAATTTTACTCAGCATGGAGGTGGAAGGTTTACAATCGCCAGCCACATACTCAGATGACCCTGCTGGCTGCCATGGATGCAGCATGTGAGGACATCACAGGAGACGCCTGGAGAGGCTGGATAAGACATTCCGAAAAAATTCTTTCCGCGCTGCATTGCAAGGGAAGATATCCATTGTGATGTGGATGAGACTCTGTGGCCCGACAGGAATGTCAGGAGGTGTAGAAAGACTGTAATTCATACAGCACTGCATGTACAGTTCTGCCTAAGGGGTGTTTCCTATGTTTACATTCCTAATTTTCTTTTCTGTATCACAATGACATGGTCTGTCAACAAATTACAATACAAACAGTAAAAGCATAAATGTGAATCCTGTCTAATTTCTTGCAATCAATTTCCCACATACAGTAATGTGTAACTGTACTGCTGAAATTGATATATGCCATACAGAAAAAGTGCAGCCTTGTGCATTTTCAACCATTGTCATCAAAACCTTAGTCATAGGACCAACAGACCAACTACAAAATGTGCTACAGCAGGGATATGAAATTACCTATATCAGGATATGAGATTTTGGTCATATCACCCAGCCCTAACTAATATGTTCATTGAAATATTTACTTTTGAGAAATAAACTAAGGATTTTGAGCAAGATACGGGCTTTTGCAGGTAATCCATTGTGTGCTGCTGTTTGTATTAATTGTTTTGAGAAATGCACTTTCTGTTTTGCAAATATTAAAGATGATTCAAGAAATGTACCAAAGTGACTGAGAAACACTGTTAACAGTGGGGTGATGTGATCCATTTTCTTTGTTTTAGTTAAGACTCTGGCTGCAGCATTCTGAAATAGCTTTAGTTTTCTTATAGACCTTTTAGGTATGACAGAAAAAGGGAATTATTAATAGTATCAACTGCTAGTAATAAAAGCCAATGAATGAGCATTTCAGTGTCTCTCTAGTTAAAAAAGGTCTGACTGGCAATATTTCTGAGATGAAAAAGGTTGTTTTAATTACCTTGTTAAAATGAGAATTAAAGTCTAAAATCACTCCCAAGTTTGTGACTTGTCTTTTAATCTGTTTGCTAAGACCACCAAGCATTGATTGCAGTTTTTCTCTTGCTGCTTTGGGTCCTATTAAAAGAAATTCAGTTTTCTCCTCATTAAATGTAAAAAGTTTTTACCCATCCATACATTATCTTACATTATACATTGTCTTTTAATCTGTTTGCTAAGACCACCAAGCATTGATTGCAGTTTTTCTCTTGCTGCTTTGGATCCTATTAAAAGAAATTCAGTTTTCTCCTCATTTAATTTTAAAAAGTTTTTACCCATCCATATATTAATGTCAGTGAGACAGTCAATGAGAGCATGCAGTGCATAGGGGTCATTTGGCGATACAGAGACGTACAATTGTGTGTCGTCAGCATAAAAATGGTAATTGACGTGGTGATGGTTAATAATGTTTCCAAATGGGAGCATATATAATGAAAACTAAATTGGACTGAGAATATTTCTTTGAGGAATACCATGAGTCTCTGATACGTAAGCACCCAGTTAAATAAGACTGAAACCAAGTTAAAATACAGTCAGAGAGACCCAGCCATTTCTCAAGTCTGTCAATTAAAATTTTGTGGTCAATTGTATCAAATGCTGCACTGAGGTCTAAGAGAAGAAGGACAGCCACGCTGTTTGAATTCACAATAATTCTCAGGTCATTTACAACTTTCAGCAGGGCTGTCTCAGTGCTGTGGTTTACTAGATAACCAGATTGGAGTTTCTCTAAAATGCTGTTGTTGGTTAGATGAACAAGTAGTTGATTAAAAACTATTTTTTCTAAAAGTTTACCAAGGAAAGGTAGACTAGAAATGGGTATGTAATTGTTTAGCTCTGAGTATTCTAGATTGGATTTCTTGAGGAGAAGTTTTACCATTGAAGTCTTGAACATTGTGGGGAAGATGCCTAAATTAAGAGAGGAGTTTATTATATTGTTGTTACTTGGGAGAGGCTATGGTAGCAGGATTTGAACAGCTTGGTTGGGATGGGGTCTAGAACACAAGTGGAAGACTTCATCCTGCTAATTACTTCATCAAATCAAACAATGACATAATAGATGGAGGCCCATGGGCAGGGATATCCCAGAAAGTCTGAGTTTCTGTATTTAGAATTCTGGCTCTAATAGAAACTATTTTGTCTTTTAAAAAAATGAAGCCAATTCTTTGCATTTAAGAGTTGAGTTGTGGAAAAAAGCACTTTAGGGTTATTTTAGTTTTATGACATAATGCTTGAGAAATGGGCTTGTCTCTCTTTCCTGACTGCATTACTGTAGATTATAAATTGATCTTTAAAAATGTCAAAGTGAACATGTAGTTTGCAGTTTCTTTTCAGCTGACAAACTGCAGCAGTTTTCCATGGTGATTTGCAAATTAAACGCCTTATTTTGATTTGTGCAGGAGCAACTGTCTCTAATGAGAATCTTAATTTATTATTAAAATCATCAGCAAGGTCATCAACTAACAGTGGTGGATTCACCAGATCTGAAAAGACACAAAAATGATCAGAAACAGGGACTTTGGCAATGGATGAAATGTCAACATCAACACCTCTAGTAATAACTAAGTCCAGTATATTTCCATGAATGTGGGTGGCACTCTGTACACGCTGAACAAGATAGAGACAAGCAACAAGATCCAAGAAATCCAAAGCCTTTGAATCGGTGTAATCATTGACATGAAAATTAAAATCACCAAGTAAAATGATTTTATCATGATAAGAACAATTAGCATAAATTCATAAAACTGTCATGTTTGGGAGGCCAACAGTCAGTCGCAGGGATTACAGCCTGGTATCATATCAGTATCGGTATCGAGATATTTAGGCAGGTATCGTACCGAAGTCATAATTTTGGTATTGTGACAACCCTATGGCTTAGTAATTTAAATTTGTTCATTAATTCATTGGGTTGTGAGTATAGCGACTGAGCCAAATGCCTTTTTCTCAGCAATCACATCAAGGACATTCACAACGTAGAGCTGATATGACTGACAGCCTTCACAAATTAGACAATTAAAAGTGCTGGCAGGAAGCTGTGAATACTTTAGGTGTTAAGTACATATGAATTATGAAGTCTTTTTTGAGTCCCATATTGTAATGAACTTGACCTCTTTGGTTAGACTCCTCTATCAGAAAGCTTTGACATCCAAGACTTCAGTCAGCTGCCAAACAAGCCTTCCATACCACACCAGCAGACTTTTCAGAACAATCTACACGTTTTTACTACAGTACCATGTACAAGTACAACAGCAATGTAACATACAAAAAAAAAGTTAAAAGCTGCATAATTCCCACTGAGACGGATTTCCTATCTCACACATATTTCAAGTCTCTGCAAGTTGATTTTCATAACACTGAAAGAAAGAGAAAGCAATGTCTGCCTGGAAGGTAAAAAAAAACAAATTTGAAAAGCATTGTGGTTTATTTGAATAGAAAATTATTCAAACATACATTTTGGAGCAGTTGAGGAGTCCCTAATTTATGTATTTTTTCTTTCTCATCATAGGGATAAATATGAGTATATCAAAGCAGTGGGAACATGAAATGTTTGGCACTGGAATCGGTTCTATCTAGGTTACCTCAGGGGAACTTCTACTGAAATCCTCAGAGGCAATCTGGAAAACAAGCCAAATACTGTGTGTCTTCACTGCATATTACAGATTTCTTAATAGACATGTAGCCCTGTGTAAAATAATCCATGTACAGATCTATACGCAAATATACAAATCCATTCTTTATGATGAGATATAATCCACATAGATGTTCAAAGTATCTGTAATGATATAAATTTCAGTTTTACCACATAATTGGCCCTGAACTATTCTGTTAATTTTTTAATTATTTCTTTTAGGAACAAGTGTACCTGCCTTAAGAAGTCAACTTAATAACTACTCCAAGATCAGTAATACATTTGGTAATTGGGATTATCTTCATATATTTTTGACAACCCATCACAAAATGAACACAGATCCCTCATTAAAGGAATTGGTTATGTTTTACTAGAAAATTTTAAATGTGTTTTGACTATAACTTCAGCCCACTACATAGCAGCTTTTTATTAAAACATATTGGTGTGAGTCCTGTCTTTAAGCATGCCAGTGAGTGCCAATAGTATATGCAAGTTGAACAGATAGGCAGATCTGTGTTTTAAGAGAGGGGGTAGTAACATACTGTAAAACCTATTTGACGCTCACTAGCAGGGTTAGTGTGACCTCAAGGACAGAGACGTTGCCAGGATTTGTTATAGAATTTTCTCAATTTATGAAGATGTCAACAAACAGATGGTAAAATAGGGGTGGAAAACAAATTGGTTTCATTGACAACATTAACTAAAACACTGAGATCCAATCACAATGCAGGAAAAATCGAGATAACAAGAATGGTCTTAATATGAGGCTAAATGTGGAGGGCTGTGATTAGATGTCATTATCCAGATAGCATATCCAAATCGCATGTTAGTAGGTGTAAATTTGGTCTATGCCTTATTGTGTCTTATTTTCTGCAATTTGTGCTTTCTTTTGAAATATTTCTATGCATCTCGGCCCTCTCTGATAATTAACCAAATGACTTTAATAAGGTAAAAACAATAATCATCTCCCTCACAAACAATAATGGTCTCTCATCTAAGGTACAGCAGGGGAACAAAGAAGCTTTTGTTATTCTATGAGGACTTACTTGAAGTGCCACACCTTCTTATATCAAATGAACCCACATCTGTTTTCCTTATTTGTGAATCAAGATTTTCAGGTCAGTCTTATAATACAGTCTGATAAGAACAAGGTGTTTTTCTTGTGCTTCACTGGGGTTTTATGAATAGTTCAAGACAGAAATTATTCAAAATGAGGTGGGCAACCTGCACAAATGAAAACAACATATCTGAATACCTGACGCTTCAAATTTGTGATGAAGAAAACACTCCAGCAAGGGTCTACCCCTGCTGCAGAAACATATGCTTGAATATGACTCTGAATATGACATTGTTTAATCATTCTGTTGAAAAAACCAACCAATCTTTAGACTTTAAGATACATTAAGAGTTAATTGTGAATATTGTAGAATCATCATAATAATTCTAATAAAATCATGTCAATTATGGATGTAATTAGAATTGAAATTGTATGATTCGCAAATTTAAATTGATAGAATTATGGCCATACAGTATTTGGCATAATTGTGTAATGGTTGATTCAACATTACCCACATTATGTTCATAAAAATTATATTTAAGAAAGCTAAATAACTATTTAAACTGAAAAGGTCTTCAATGATAAAGCTGCAGGATTCAATGGAAATGTGCATATGGCATGATATATTTACAGCAAAACAAGATGTTTTGATTGTTGAGGCATCCTGCCATCTCATTTATGGTGTAAGGTGTCTAACTGCATTCATGTACATTTGGAAAACATGAGTAGCAGGGAGGTGGTCTGCATGAATGCATGATGATCTGCTATTGAAATCAGGTCAACCACTGGATTACCAATGAACTTGAGGAAATCCCCTCAAACTGTGGGTGAACTCCAAGACAGCGTAGCTTTGCATATTGGGACGTGCCATTAACGTTCAAAGAGAGTAACTTACATAAAATACAGAATATCTCTATATGAGGCCATCATATCAAATAAACATCATTAGAGAAGGAGGAGACCTCAATATGAACCCAAAGCTTATCCTGGATGGCATTAAGGAGGCATTTTTCAAAAATAAGCACACATGATCAGTGTCCTCACTGACAAGCAGTGAGGATTTACCTCATGTTTGTTTCGCAAATGTTCAAAAATTGTAAATACTGCTCAATAATGGGCCCTATCAATTTGTGAAAACAATATGTAATACTCATGTATTCTAACAAAGTAATATCACAGTCTATGTGCATGATTTATGGGATTGTGTGAAGGTATCACATTAGCATTGGAGTTTTGAAAGAACTACAGTTCTCCAACACTTCATCTGAACAGTAAAAGGTCTGAGATTAGCAAGAAATTACACCGTCTCAGAATCTCACAGCATATACAGTACTTATACTAAAAAAGAAAAAAAAAACTCTTGAAATGTTATTCTCTTATGTTTAATAAAACTGAGTAACTCAAACTTAAAATATCTAATATCACCCATTCCCAAAAAGTGCTGCAATTATTTTTTCATTGTACCACACACAATGTGCCATGAGAAACCCATTTTCTTTGAGGGTACAAATAACCAGGCCCTTTAAAACTTCTCAATAACTGTGTGTGAAGCCCTGGAGACATGTTTGAGCGACAGCAGCAGTAAAGGGAACGACTGTTAAGTTCTACTTTGCAGGCTCAGCTGCTTGTTCTTCTGGCTTTTCATTCCTATTTTGACACAGGCTATTGACAGGTCATAAAGGGAAAGAGGAGACGTTCGTGAAAATAATGTCTTCCTCTGTTGAGATGTTCCTATTTTTAATTGAAAAAACACAATGTTTGTCCTCATGGGTACCCTGTGTAGTTTAGGGCACTTGTTTTAAAGTTTCAACAAATAAAGTGTTTTGTACCCAAGTTAGGACACGTGTATACAACGTGCACATGTATTAGTCAGTGCATAAGTGGTGAAAAGAGGTCTAAAGGAAGTTATAACCTCTTAATTGTTGGTCCTCTTGTCTGACATTTAGTTGACAGGACATGATAGCAAAATTATATGATGCTGAGGAGTTATGATGACAGGGGGGCAATTGTGGCCATGCACTTCATAATATTTTGAGAGTTTTGAGCAGCTTTATTACGATCCAGGCTGCTTTCGAAGGATGGAAATTAAAGCTGGTTGTCAACCAACTGTAAATTTGAAATGTAGCACCAACAATTATAAAATATGACTGGTAAGAAACGATTTTAAACTGTAGTGTAACTGCTGCTCAGCACTTTATCAGGAGAAATGGCTATTTAAAAAGGGCAGTAAATTCACAACAGCTTAGGTTACTCTTCTGAAAAAGTATTTAAAAAACAAGCTCAGAGCCAAGTCACACTGAAAATCCCATCAAATATAAAAGTTACAGATTTGGAACATTACCTCCTTGATCATTAGTACACTTGTTCAATCTCAGCTTTACTGTGTGCGTGTTTTAACACTGGGAAAGAAATCAAAATGAAAGCCTTATCAGCTCACCACCCCCAACAAAAACAGTAAGGCCCATCGGGGAGCCATAAAGTGTTTGCTGAGTTATACTGTTGGCAGATTGATTGTGCTTATTCGCTAAAATTCAAGTATTAATCAACATGTAATGTCATAGGTTGCAAGCAGGCAAAAGCCTTGATAAGTACACTATCCTTTAAGTCACTGAAACTTCCCCTCAACTTCTACACCAGAAGCTACCCCACACACACACCCACACACACAAATTGTCATTAGAAGTGCATAATAAAAGCCTAGATGGATAGCCAACATGGACGAGACATGCCAACGCTACCACCGAAATGAAAATTGATGGTTGTTACGCCCTGAAGATGAACAGTAATGGAACTAAAGGATGACAGGCTCAGGAGCATGGGGGGCCAGTGACGCCTGGCAAAGGTCAGCTCACACTGTGAGAAGCATGATGGATGCATGCTCAGCGGAACGACCAAAGTCAAGTGACCTTTATTGCAATCAAGACTTTTACTTGAGGGGCAGTTTGACACAAGACAGATAATCAATTGCCGAGGCTTCGCAACATAACAGAAGATCGTGAAGAAGATGTCGGTAAAGTATTGAAAAGTAGACAAATGACATTATTCTGAATAAATGTGTTGTTTGATGCATTTTGTTTCATGTATTGACAAGAAAACAACATGATGTTACACTTTTAAAATGACAAAACACATGGATTGTGTGTAAGTTTCCCCATTTATGTGAGAGATGTGTATTTTTCCAGGTTTTCTATGATTATTTAGGACTCAGCAGCAATTAAAAAATCTGAAACTTTAACTAAATTAACCCCACCAATCTCTATCCCTTGCCGTTATGATTCTAAATCCTTATGGATTTCAGTGCAAAAATGACTGAGCCCATTTCCCATCCAGCCCCACAACTTCTTGTACATTCACCTACGCAAGTCTGAACGTCACTTAAATGCCGAGGCAGCTTGTGCTTGGAGCGATAAGGGAATTTTCCTGTGAGTCATAAGCAACATCTCTCTGAAGGTTTGAGGAACGTAAAAAGGAGAGCTGTGGGACTGCAATATGCTGTTGCTCAGCACTCCTCTCCTAGTTCATTTATTTCAATGGCACAGGCATCTGTATTTAACCCTTCCAGCTGTTTCGGATGTTCTACCATTTGTCATCCTGACCATCTGGCCTGAGGTGCTAAGGTCAATTCACTTTTGTTCAATGTAAGGCCAAGCTGAAATGAAATGGAAGATGCCCTGTGGTAGCTGTAACAATGACCTAACTATATCTGCAAACTGTAGCAATCCTGTCGATTGATCAAATTGCTCTGAAAGGACTCTAACCAAATCATGGCAGGTTAAAGGTGGCATTACACTTACCACTGTCCCCTGCTTCCAGTGCCTTTAATGTTTCTTCTTTGAGTCTGTCAGCCTCGTGTTTCTTCCTTCTGTGTTCCTCTAATTTGATCTGAAGGTCCTCAGCCGCCTGCTGAAGCTCTCTAAGCTGGGCCTGGAGAGAGACAAACACAAGGCTTAAAATCAGCATGACGTGGCAAACATTACAGCTGCCAGCTGATGGAAACTTTCATACCAATAAATTAGTTAGTTAGTGTCTGAAGTAACTGGCCAAATCCATGTTTTCCTTATATTTGATCCTCATATTCCTTATTTGTGGCACAGATCTGACACAAAAACACAATTTAAAATATGATCTTAAATCTGGAAAATGTCTGATTTGTCGTCATTAAAACACACATTCACATAAAAATTAACATCTGCCAGCCACCACTCATCACTGCATTCTCATCCTTTAAAGAGTATACTGACAAGCAGTGTTTCACTGCCCTCGCTGGTTGAAATTTCCAAGTGTGCTTTGTTGCATCTGTAACCACACCCAACAGTGATGTCACAGGGTCTTGAGCACACCTGTACATCACTGCGGCAAGGTGAGAGGTTAAACCACTGGAGCTCAGCAAAAATGAGATTTTTCAAGGGGTGCTCATCTACAAAATAAACATATACTTAAACAATATATAATGACTTTTGTATATCTCTACATGAATATACTGTGTGTGTTATTTTTTCTTTCATGCTTGAAGGTCAGCTCAGGAGTTTTCAGAGTAGAGCATTTTCATGTGCTACAGGTACAACTTGTATGTTATGCAATCTCATTCAAAAGAGATTATCCAAACCAATGTATTATTTTTATACATAGACATGATTATATATTTCTTATTTGAGAAATACAACATAAAAAGATAGTGAAACACTCAAATTGTTAACAAGAGGATCATTTTAAAACTATATTGAGAAAATTGTGAATCAATGCATTTTTAGGAACAAATCTCCATTTTGCTGTCCTCGTCTTTCCCCATCTTTCTTAATGCATCAATATATCTACCTCCAGACCACAACCAGCTCATATATTTACAAAAACTTGTACGACAGCAGTCGGGCCTGCACAATGGACTATTTAAGTCACTTGCGTCAGGAGGTGTTGCTGTCTCACCAAAAACGACAGCTTTTGACAACCAAGCATAACCTATCATCACTCTCTGTAATGGACCAATTAATATGAGAGAGCAGCAGTTCTTATTTTGTGTTTGCGTGCGTGTGTTTGTGTGTGTGTGTGTGTGTGTGTGTGTGTGTGTGTGTGTGTGTGTGTCAATACTGCCTTCCAATCTCTCCTCAGAGACTCCCATAATGCAGTGATGGATTCTGCTTGGTTCGGATAGGGATGACTACCTTTCTAGGCCATGCTGCTTGCTTAGTTTGCTGCAGTGATTTATGGGCTCCATTTTGAGTGTACAGGAACATATTTACTTGTGAATAACACCAAACATGTAAAAAAGTTTCTCCACCATGTCAATATGGAGTGTTAAATGTTAAAAAAATAAGACATTATAATTTAAATAATCATATGAATGAATAGAGTAAAAAAAAAAAAAAAGAACCATTAATTTGTGAAATTATTAAAGAAATTAAATTCAGTTCATTGTTATGCAATCTAAAGTCATTACTGTGAAATGTCATTCATTTTCATTTCATTACAGAAATTTTAATTTCAAAGTGTCCTTTTTCAAATGTCTGGTTTCATTTTCATAATAGTTAGCAGTACAGTACAATAACTTATTTCCCCTTTTCTTTAGCTTAACAAGGCTACACATGCTACTCAACTAGCCAGGTAACTAGCTTGGATATATTGCTCAGCATTTAAGTAAAGTACAGCTGCTAGCTGGTTGATTCAGTGTTTCTAAAGGTGCATTATATGGTAAATGGAGTGATTTTGGACTCAGAGTCTTTCTTGGGTAGTTATAGCCAACTTGTTCTAGCTAGCTTTGCTGGCAGTTGGTTAGCCCACTGGGAGGGTGAGGGCACTGATGACCACTCTCATTAAAAGTGACATTATGAAATAAAAAGTGTAATTTGGAACGATGGCATTATGAAGTAAGTACATTTTTGTAATTTGCTTTGGGGTTTTTGTTTGTTTATGGAGTGTTTGGCACTTTTCAAACTCTTACAAAGTTGTATAGTTTGGGGTAACACTTCAGATTAGCTCAGACTATTAAGACTCAGACTACTAAAATTAGAATAGGTAGTTAAAAATTACCTACAGTATGAATTCTTAAATTCACAGATGGTTATTCTCTCACTTAACATTTTGTTCACTTGTACCTACATGTATATATTTCGACATATTGTACTGGTACACCATCAGTACATAAATTACACTGTCAATTGGAAATAATTAGGCTGTACATCGTCAGTTTGGACAGGAAGTCACTCTAATATCCTCTGTCATTCTGACACAGTTCAGACTAAGCTATGTTAAGTAGGGAAAAAAACATTTTTAAAAGGACTGAAGACTAACAAATACTGCACACTATTTCCTCCTATAAAATGTACTCTTAGAGCAGGGCAATCAACAGAAAAATAATCACAAACCTCTGAAAAGAGGATTTTATTGAATACCAATTTGTATTCAATTAACAGCAGCATTCCTACTTCTGCTGGTTCTAGGGCACATAGTGCTGACATGCTACACTCAGCTTTCATTGTGTAAATTCTTCTAATGTGATTAAAAAGTTTTCTAGGGTAGCGTTTCTTTAACAGCAGATTCTTCTTTAACCCTTGAACCACAGGAAGAGTTCACTCTCGAGTCATTGTTTAAGGTTTCCGAGACGAGGCCCCTGAGGTAACCCTGCCATATCAACAGAGACGCACTGAGAGAAGAGGATCACAATGTGCGGCGGGGCTCCGAGCGCTGGGTGACACTTCAGCCTCGATCTGTCAATCAGCCGCCACAGAAAAGAACATGGAAAAAAAAAGAGAACAGAACAGAAAAGAAGAGTGCAGAGTACACACTCAGAGACCATCAGCTGGCAAATCAGGCATGTGTAAATGTGTGTGTATGACAAAAGTGGCCTTCAGTCAAAATTCCTGTTGTCAAATCAGTGGTATCTCTTTAACTGTATCTTCCAATACAAGCCATACATGTTTGAGCCAAGCTTAACATTCTTGAAATGCATTTTCTACACATACACACATTGCAACAAAGTGCTTAGAAATAACTTGAAATAAAATTATTTCCCACAAAGTCAATGTACAAAATAACACAAGGAATGGAGGGCAACCAGAAGTGTAAAATGTGCAGTTGCAACATTTTTTGGTTGCCGATGAGTCCATCAGAATCCCAACTAAATATTTTCAATAACCATAACTACATGAACAATACTCTGGTCTTGCAATGTTCAGTTTTCTATTACTAATGCACTAATAAAAAGGAAAGTTATCTTGCAACATGTGGTATATGAGCCACACTTGACCATCAAACAATGGAGGAAGGGCTACTTGTAGTTCCTAAAGCACAATGATGCATTAAGTAATGAGTCCACTGAACTGGAAAATATACCTTACAAACATCTAAAGAGACCATCAGCTGCAAAACTTACCAATTTAATTTGCACCAAACTCCAGGGCTCCAGTTTCTAATTTGGCCTAGTGCTTGTTGAACTAAATGTGCAAGTGGAGAGCCGAGGAAGAACTGTGAAGTAGTGTCTGCTTATCTTGAAGCTTTGTAAAGGACCATGTTGATTCAAAATGGGTTTCATCACTCAGGTACTTGTTTACTTGTGCTGACATACCCCCAACTATTTACTGCTTACTGCTTTCGAGTGATTGTAAATGAAGCACAATTACAGCTGAAATCCTTAAGAGATACAATAAAATGCAAAGTTCATAGCAGGAGAAGAGTATGATGATGTTTACAGGTTACAGATGACGGCACAAACTGGAATTGAGACACGATACATTTTGAATATAACTATAATCTACATGTATGTTTGCTACGCTGAAATGGGAGGACAAAAAACTATTCTCAATCTTAATGGCTAAGGGGAGAAATTATAAAATAGCACACACTAATAAACAGTGATACAAGTAGAGTAAATGGCTGAAATGCTTTATGACAGTTCTCAGACCTAGAAAACAGTCAACATTTTATGTTGACAAGGTAAAAACTAACTGCAGAGCCAGCTAAGGTCGGTGTTGGAAACCGCACAGCAGACACCTGTAGCAGCAGGTGCCGTGAACGTGTATGGTCAAAGCAGTATCATAGAGCACAAGCTGCTCATTTAGACCAACATTTCTCTATTCTCTTTCTTTGATATTTTCTTTTTCCCCCAGCTGGTCGGATCATACAGAGGGCCGCAAAACTAATACGCGAGGAATGAATCCAGGCTTTTTCAACACTTTCTTGGGATCATCAGTATGGTTCAATATTTGCAGGCGGAATGGATTCTTGGTTTTCTATGTGGAGAGACATGTTACTATTTGCATTAGTGACTCTATTCTTAAATGGATAAAACCAGCTATATCTGTGCTGTGGGACAATTATTCCCAGATAGGGAACTTTTCTTATGTTTGAATGAACTGATATTTTTTTCCCTTCTGCCTGGGTTAAATATAAAATGGTTTAATTTAAAAACTCTTGCACAGTTATGATAGGTAATGTGTTTTGCAGAAGACTGTGGACTTAATTTAAGTATAATACGCCAGAATGGATCGATGTATGAATTTTGTTTGGATTTAAAAAGACTAAGGAGTGCCAATAGAAATATTTGTTACAGCTCATATACTTTTTGTCCTTCTTTTTTCTTTCTTTCTCTTTTGTTGATTTTCCTGAGGTTTTTTTTTATATATACCATATGAGGTTTAAGAGACATCCCAGTTAAAGGTTAATTGGGATAACTTTTTCTAGCCAGTCAGAGTTACAAGACTAATTCCTTCCAGTACCTGCTGTAGCCAGAAGTTGTGTAATCAGAGGGGGGTTATATTGTCTGAGGGGAACAGACATATTAAGGGACTTAATGGGTTTTGTTAAGGGTTATGTGTGTATTATATTTTGGATTTATTTTTGTAATGTGCTTCTCTCAAAATTAGAAAATGTCTCTCTCAAGGGAAAGGTCCTTAAAGGGTAATTCTGGTATTTTTCAACTTATTTTCCCATCAGTTGGGGTCTAAGTGACTAATGGGGACAAACATTTTTGGAATTAGTCCAGAGTATTTAAAGCATTTATTATGAATTTATACCCTACGGACCCAAATATAAAAGAGGGCCAATATGTGCTAATCAACATGTGTATTTTGCAAGCAAAGACGCTGATAGCCCTTAACTGGAAAAGTTGAAATAAACCATCTAGTGGATCAAGGAGATGGCGTCTTGTATGGCATTAGAAAATATAACATATATACTGAAAAACAAACAGGAAGCATTTAAGGAGATCCCTTAGTACAGTTTCTTAAAAGGGAAGAGACAGGAGTTTCATTGGCAGATATGGATCATTCTGAACCCTAAGAGGGACAATTCATGTATAGAGATGTAAAAGATGTAACAAAATAGCATTAACATAACATTAAAACTGACATGCATTTATTAGATATAGTATATCTATGTATCTATATATATATATATATATATATATATATATATATACATAAATTCTATGTTACCAGTAGTCTGTATTGTTTTGCCTGGAGGAGTGTGAGGGGAGGGTTGGTGTGGGTGCAATTAACGGGATAATATGATATGGTTCACGCTGTATTTATTTGTTTTACTTTTATAATTCCTTTTTTTCTTTGTCCCATGTCTATTTATGTTTAAAACAGCAATTTAAAAATATTCTCAAAAAAAAAAAAAATTTTTCAAAGCACAGCACATATAGAAGTAAATTAACCTCAACATCCATATCAATCAAGTACGTTAGTGAGAAAGCAACATAATAACACTAGTGCACAAGTAGCCGAGGTGAAAAGTTAATTAAATCTATTGAGAATAATTGAAACTATATTTTCACACAACAGCTAGAAAAGAAGCATACTGGTACATTTTCATGATAATTTTAGGGGTATTCTGACTGGTTGCTGTCAACAACACAAGACAGAGAAGAGAGAGAAAAATGAGAAGTAGCAAAGTCTGCTGGTCAAATTCAAACCCAGGTAATTGCAATGAAACTGCACCCAAATAATCTTATAGAGTCTGCATAATTATTACATTTCAGAACAAACTATTGTACATCTCCCACTAGTCCACTGTGCATACTGCATGACACTATCACTGTCACTGTCAGCACATAGGTTACAGATACATCATTTTTGTAACATAATTTGAATAATCAATTAGTCAATCAACAGAAAATAAATCGGCAACTATTTTGATATTCAAATACTCATTTTTAATGAAAAATGCCAAACATTTGCTGTTTGCTTCTCAAATGTGGGGTTTTTAAGCTTTTTTGTGTCATACATGATAGTGAACTGATTATCTTTGGATTGTTGGTCAGACAAAGCAAGACATTAGAAAACATCACCTTGGGATATTATAAATTATAGACAAAACAATGAATCAATTAATCAAGGAATTAATTTTTAGTTGCAGCCTTGTATTTTTGGGCCATTAACTATACCAAACCAAAAGGTCTGACATTTACACCAGACTAGGCCCAGCTGATACTGGATTTTTGGGGCCAATGCCGATAACAATATTAGGGAGTAAAAACATTCCATTATTGATATATCATCTGATGATCTTATATATACAGAATATACATAGACGCACATTTTTGGCAATGATCCCTCAAATGTGGTTATCAAAAACGTGTGACAAAGATATGTGAGGGAGGCATGATATTTTACAGTTTAACAATAAACTTTATTGTATAAAATGACATCAGTGCACTGAAATAGTAAAATCCACTGGGAATTTAATAATTATAAATAACTATAAATAAAAAAACACACCAAAAAAACATACTATGTAAGTATATATTAAACTTGAATTAAGAAAAAGGATCAAATATACATGAAATGCTGCCTATATAACTTAAATATATATACATACATACATACATACATATGTGTGTGTGTGTGTATATACACACATATATATCGGCACATATTGGACAACATATTCACCGATACTGAAATATCTGTGATAGGCCAATATCGGCTGATAATATCAGCTGACTGATATAGCGGTCGGGCTCTACTCTAGCTCTAATACCCAAGGAAAGTTGTGAAAATACAGTCATAAAGAGATGAGAGAGGTTGAAAGAAGTCATAAGTTGCGAAAGAGGCTGTCTCTCAAGATCTCAGCAGAGGTGTTTTCCCTAATACATTATTGACATAGTTAACATAGGATCAATTATCAAACTACTCCGAAATCGGTTCCATATCATTTCAATTAAATTATTGGACATTATCGTGCATTTAGAGGTTTTTTAGAATGACTGATTTTATGTTGTATAAAAGGGTTCAATTATTATACAGTATAAATGGAATCACAAGGTGCATGTCCTGAGTTGGGGTTTTGTTTTTAGTGTGGAAAAGTGCTAAATATTCATTTAACCATTTGCATCGTGGCAGGTTTACGCTACTTACGCATCAAACTTGTGATGTCTCCATTTGGCAACAATGTAAGGTCACTTGTTTTCTCCTGATCCAGGGATTAAGTTGAAATATATAGGCCGTCATACACTATATATAGACCGCTTAATGATTCCTGTGTATATGTTGTGGAGGTCAAACTAAGCACAGTTTGAACAGCAGTCAAAAACCTATGGGTGAACGTCATTGGTTGTCAAACAACAGGAACAGGAAAAAAACTTCTGAGGGAAAAGCCCTGATGACTGTCCTCTGTTACTACTACATGCCATAAGGTAGTAGTTACTTTAGCAGAATACAGTGTACCTGTTTCTCCCTCCAGAGCAGCACTCCCTCCTCAATCAGTTGCTGCTTGAGTCGCAAACCCTCGTCCAAGGTCCTCATCTGGCCCTCCACATACTCTCTTTCTCTCTGTCCCAGATTCCTGGAGGAGAGAGCGAGTGGGAGAGGGAGAGAGAGGATGCACAGTCCCATCATTACTGAGAAAACATGGGCCACCCCTGCTATGGTCACCGACTTGGCGGAATCCAATTTTTTAAGGGCCCACAATGCAGCAGGAATCCAAATGGGAAAATAGAAGAGTAAATAAGATGGGGGCTGATGCTCTGTGGCTGAACTAAATTGTTTTTGAAGTCGGGCAAACACAATATGAGTGTGGACCTTGTGAAAACATAATGAGATATACTCTGCTTGTATGCGGTTTTGAGGCGAATGGCAGTGAATGAAATAATAGAGGACTGTCAACAAAAGAAGTGGGTTACTGTCTTAGAAGTTACATTTACACAGCATCAAAGTATGGTCAAGTCTTTGCAGTGTAGCTCAGAGAAGGTGGTAAATATGACCCAGCAAGGTCTGAGTTGGTATCAATATTTTTTTCACAGACCTCACATCTATGCAGTATGTAATTCATATCCAGTAGGAACTACATTATCTGCGTGAAAATCGCCTCTGTACAATTTACAATTGGGGGGGAGGGAGGGGGGTTGTAATGCGATGGTGAGTCAGATCTGTCTTTATCATGGATGAACTCTTCAAAGCAATTTTGTGATGCATATACATTGCAAGAGAAAGTCTGAACTATCAAGTGTTCAATCATAGTGACACCATGCCCCCTGGTGGCACAATGAATGAGTCACTATCACATGGTTGCAGCTAAATTGAACAGTCTATCACACTGTTGCTATGATATATGGCATCATTTTAACACATGGATAAAAGAAAATCTGCATTTTTTTTTTTATCAAATTGCCCCCCAAAATGCACTGTTTGATATATTTCCCATATAGAACAGACTGGCTAAAAGTCTTTTTTGCATTCAAGATTCTTATAGCAATAAATAGGCCTTATACCCTCAGTTGATTAAAAATCTGCATGTGTTATTTTTATAAATATTGAATCTCAGTTTTCATTCAACTGACCAGCAAGAGTTCTGGCAGTGAGCGTGGCTGTTGTATTCATCTGAGGCGTCGCAGCAATCTGGCAAGAAACACAGGAGAAAAACCAATCCAATGCACATAGAGGAGAACAGAGGAGCATACAACATATCAACAAGGAGAGGTGAACAATATGTCTTTATTCTAAACACGTATGCTGTGGTCGATACATGATTTGGACCGTACAAATAAAGACAGAGTAAAGTTAAAAAGAAATAAAAACACATAATCATCAATTATGAATAATTCATTTTGAGGTACTTTTTTGACTACTAGAGCCTTTGATTTCTGACAAACAGCACATTATTTTATTTTGTCACATAAACTGAATTATTCAAAGAGAAGAACATTAATCTGCAACTGTTAGATGTTCGTTTTGGTTGGAAAAAACAAGACATTTGAAGACATTTTCTTGTATTTTATGACATTTTATAGGCAAAACATAATGAATATGAAATAATCGTTAATGCAGCCTAAATTAAAATATCTTTAAAATGATCCAGTGATTGCACAAAACAAACACAAATGTTTATTCTCTTTAGTACGGATACTGTTGAACTAGCCTGTCACTTTTCATCCTTGAAAGATGAAGATTAGATCTTGTGTCTACATGATATCTCTCTCTGGTTCAGATGAGGCCTCGTGAGATCAGCCACTTATAAGATAAACTGCATGGTGTTTTGTAAGTGCTCAGATCTGGTTTTTACTCAGATGTATCACCCAAGAGAGTAGGCACAGTGTGAAATTTCTCAATTATCCAAGAACCCCATTGGTGACCGCTAGAACAAGAGCATTACAGCCCAGAAAAAGGAAGCCAATGGAAATCTCTCGACAACCAGTCGAAGAGGAAAAGAGAAGATGTATTAGCGATTAAGTGGCTCCGTTCAAGGCAGGGGAGGTATTAGAAGACAAGTGGGAGTAGAAAAAAAAAGGAGGGAGGAGAGACTTTGAGAAATATTCCCCGACTGCTCTTTCATTCTTCAGTCTTTTAGTTTTTTTTTTTAAACCCAAGATGGTTGCATGCTGTCTAATGCTCCTGAAAGCGCTGGTGACAGAGGAGATGTCGACAGCGGGATGTATTGATTTTATCCAAACCGGAGAGCTACCGGAGAACAAACGTGGACGAGAAAAGGGGGGGCCGAAAAACTATCTGATTATGCATTGGGTGTGGCAGACTTTATCAGAAAGAATGGAGAAAAGCCTTGAGGGAAAAAAGCCAGGTTGTTGTGGAGTGACCGTGTGTAGCTATACCAACAGGTCACTTTTCTGACATCATGTAAAACACGTCTGCAAAAACACACAAACTGGGAAAAGCAAACAGGACAACTTCTTACCCAATGAAATGAGAACTTATTTTGATAAAAACCCTCAAAACTACCTACGTATGAAGTGCATAAGCTGTTAGAGCACATTCAGCATCAAACCATTCCACCAACAATCCTGAACAAACAACTATTCATTTTCTGCAAGAATAAACTTGTTCATCATTATGGCGCTTTGAGTGTCGCCCTTGTTGTCCTTGAAAAACGCTAAGGCAGAAAAACATTGTTAATCCATTGCCTCACTTCAAAAAGGTTTTGTAAAGTAAGGTTATTAAAGCCTCCTCTCAAGAAAAGTCAAATCTCCTTTATAAGGTAATATAAAAAGCCTTACCACAGATGCCATCATTGACTCGCGATGACGGGATGTAGTGTGGGCGGAAACCCAGATTGGTGCAGTAGAATCGGCCACGAGGACAGGCTGAGGTGCCTACATGGGCCCAGGAGCAGAAATCAGTACTGCATAATAAACTGACATTCAGACACAAATGAAACTAATCAAAACTATTTATAACAGGGGTCACTACAGCCAGTTAGTGACGAGTGCAACACGTCTGTTTTCAATCTCTTAACAGGCACTGGTGCAAATAATGTTGTCCTTTTGTTTTTGGTTTTTTTCAATCAACCAGTCTGCATTTTCACTAGTTTAAGAGTCAAAAATTGGTGTGTTTTAAAGCCTTGTATGTTACTGGTGGCTATTTAAAGCTGCTTACACCAGCCCATAGAAGAAGTGTGTTGTTCACTACCTTGTGATCCAATGGTACACTATCAACTAATCATAACCCTCTTTTTGAATAGTAATGACTGAAAAAATTGCAGAAGGAAGTATTCTTTTGCATTTTTTTTCTTTCGGGTGTGGTATAATTCAGTTTGTTACTTTTCTTCTGTAAATGCACTCATACTCAAAAGATATCACTACGTGAAAATGGGACACATCAAATCACATCAATGAGGTTCAGGGAAATTTCACCTCTATCTTTTCCTGTTTCCACTGCACTGGACTGGCTGCATCTGCTGTCGATTTTTGGGGTCAATCACTCCGAAATCTTTGTTGTGGGTAGCTAAATTTGATTTGTTAACCCTTTGCTTTCTCTGCCCCCCTTTTGTCTAGAACAAGTACAGAAGTTATTTTGGATGCTACTTATTTTACAAGCCCTATGCACTCTGGTTGCCAAGAAGATTGTTCGCTGGCTTAGAAAGTATATCTATCTGTTTGAAGGCTTTACAAAGCACAGAAGTATTTGCAGAAAGAGACCACACCACTGCCACGTTTTTAAGAAACCGAATATGTTAAGTTTTGATCATTTTTTGATTCATTTTTTTTGTTTAAATTTGCAAATTTATCTATAAATGCCTTAATATCCAGGCTCCTAAGGGATCCTAAGGGATGAGGTGCTGGTGCTCCTCATTTTACTTATGTTTCATTGGTGTTAAACTGTGTATTGTGCTGTTTTGTATGTATTTTATTGTTACTATGAATGCTGTGATACGTGGCATTGGTTCATGCTAAATACTTGCTCCTATACAAATAAACATTATATAAATAAATAAACTATTAGCAGTGCCAGTATAACATCAAGCCCTTTAGTGGACCACTGCACTGAATAATAGTTTTGCCTTTAATTTCAAACATTCTTTGTCAAGTCTTGCAAATCGTCCTTGCTCATCCTCAGCAGCATCTCAGATTTGCTCGGATTCCCTGATAAACAACAGATTACAGGGTGACAGCACTACATCATCACTGATTATTTGAGAACAGCAGATCTGGGGCGCAGAGTTGATTTTGCCAGCATTAAGTTTAATCAAAACATTTCAAATTTTGGTGCAGGAACTAGCATCATCACCTGTCATTACATATATGACTGTTTTGTATTGTTTTGATAAGCATAATCTGGGTATTTCTATTAAAAACTTGGTGCTTAATGATTCTTAATCCTTAGAATGACAGTTCTTATGGTTGAGTCAAATTTTTATTTTGAACCTGATTCTTTACTTCAAAAGATGTGTGGTTCTTCTGCAAAAATATGAAAATTAACCAAACTTCAAAAACCTCACACATACAATATATGTTCAAAAACACTGCAGTAACACTATGGCTATCCAAACTGAAAATGATAGCCAAGTTTCATTAGTCTGGACCAAAAAACTCAGGCTTTAATAGTTTTTTAGAGAGTCAGTCTGACCGGCAAAGCATCACCTGTTTTAAAATATGCCATTGTCAGATTATTGAACAGACAGTTCAGCTCATAATTCATTTTGAAAGAAGGCAAATCTACAAAATCAGCTGGGGAACTCTTTGTAATCGTATTTTATAAATGAACTGTACCACAAAAAGCAAACAGATCAAATGTGTAAACACACTTAGTGATACTGTGTCAAGCCAAGTAAGTTAATGATTAGTGTCCAGCAAACAGAAATTCTGGGTGTAGTAATTATTACCAGTGCACATTACATATGCTGAATTGATATTCCTGAAAAGCAAAGAAGTGACACAGTTAACTAACATTGATAAACAGACACCCACCCGCCCACAGACTAGCTTCTTTACCTGGTTCATCAGAGCCATCCTCACAGTCACAGTAGTCATCGTTCACCTGCTCAAAGGGGATGATTTTAGACCCATCGATGCACAGGAAGGATTTCCTCTCCCTGTAGAACCGCTTGTCTGTTACAGGATTTAAAAAAAAAAACATTGCACATTGAGGTTTGTTGACCCTGTGCTGCAGCTAGTGGTAACATGTAAACAAAAGAGGGAGTGAACTCAGTTCTTATCTACTTAAAACATTTACTTTGGATAAAAGCTCAGTGCTGTCTGTGATAAAATGCTACTGGAAGTGGAAACATATGAAATTAGTGGGTCTGATATTACTGCTGCTACCTTAAGAGAGCTTTAAATGCTGTGTACAGTTGTGACAAAGTGTCTGCAGTGACAACACCTTCATGAGTCCTTATGACATGTTGTCTGTGTTGAAGCTGCAGAGCTGTAAAAGTTAAGAGTATTATTTACAAATAGGCTATCTAGCCTTAAGCTAGCTGGTAGGGGACAGTGCACTTACAGGACGAAGATATTCCCCTTATTTTCCGCGAGTCTACGTAACCACACCAAAAGACAGCGGCGATAATAATGTGGAAACGCATGTCCGAAGGCAGTAGTGTAAAGTTTGTTCTCACATGCCGCACAAAAACCCGCTCAAACGCGTTTCAAACTCATGATATTCTCCCAACATCTAGGTTTACACAATGTCCCGGCTTCCTGAAACATGCGGTCCCGTGACGCCTCTGAGGCTTTCTATTGGTTATCATAGGAACTCAACTGACCAATCAGGAGTGAGAATGACTTCTGAGGCGGAGAAAGAAAAACACTTGTTCACATTTTTATTTTGACTTTATTTACATTTTTCAAAATGGAAAGACAACTAGTTTACAAGCTTTTTCGGCTTGTTAAAATTCTTTACATTTTATTATTTACATCTTTCCAGTTTCTTCTAGTTAATGGATGTGTGGCTACGTGCAACGGATATTAGGCTAATAATAATCAAATAATAATAATAATGCATTTACTGCACTTTTCATTCGCAGTGAATCTCAAAGTACAACACCGTTAAAAGCATGTAACACGTAACATAAAGAAGTATATTATATTGCCACAAAAGCTTGAATATGCTGCTTTCACCAGCACAGTAGATAGCAAGAACATTTTCTCAAATAAAACCAAGATGTCTTCAGAAAAGTACTAGGCAGGCGACAGGGCAGTTATTTCCATGGTAACCAAATGCGCACTGTTTGAATGCTGAACTCACCTGTGACAGGTCACATTTACGTGACTCATTCATTACACTGTAGGCTACATTATCTAGAGTTCTAGAGTTCTATTCATTCACAACACCGAAACATTTAAAGTTTGTGACGTCCCAACTATACTCACGATGGCTCCGTTCTATCAACCAATGAAAGTGTTGTAAACATAATCAATGTTATTATACTACTGTGAAGTGTCAAAATGTTCCTTTCAAAACGTTTCTATTATTTCTCTTCATTGTAACATTTCAACACTATGGCGTTTTTGCATGTCACAGATTTTATATTTTATGTATCATTAATGTTTTATAAATTCTAGAAAGGTATCAGTGTCTATCCTTATTATGACATGGAGAAGTTCTCACTAAATATGTGTTTGAAGGAGAAATCCTTGATGTCTGAAAATCCTTGATGATTTGTTTCTTATTTCCCTATGTGACTAAGGATAGATAGATAGATAGATAGATAGATAGATAGATAGATAGATAGATAGATAGATAGATAGATAGATAGATAGATAGATAGATAGATAGACATTCTTACAAAATCATGAACACAGATAAAACCAGACATCTTGCGACAGCTTTATTAATGATAAACAATCTTTACAAAATGTACACTATAAAAAACAAACACATTTGAAAAAGAAGTTGTCAAAATACAGTGATTTTAATCGGCACCTTAACTGGCACCATTCAGGCACTTAAAAAGCGAAGGCAAATCTGGAATTAGATTAACTGAAGAAATAAACCAATGAATGTGTCAATCGTTCAATTGGCACCTTTTAAATGTCATTTTTCATTGTTAAATCGCGCGTAAAGACCTGTATGGCACAGTGAGTCTTTGCTCTGAAGGTAAGAGAGGTCTCGGATCATGCCCGGGAAAGAATAGGAGTCCAAGGGCGGACGCAGTGGAAACACTGGCATCAGTCCGGATGTCATGTATGGTGACATAAAACTTGCCATTCCGCCGTTTCCAGAGGAATAGGCCAGTCGTAAGGGGCTGACACTGAGACGAGGGTTTAGCCCGTACAGGCTGTCTCCCCCGGCGGCTGTCGGTGGCATGTGGAGCGGGGAGAAGGCAGACTTGTTCCCCAGAGCACCCAGCGCTCCAGGCAATCCCACCGGAGGCCTGAGCGCGTTTGTGTGATTCGACAGTGACAAGCTATCAGAGTCAATTTTGTTCTCTTTGGAGCTCAACACCAGCTCAATTGATTTGACAATGTCACCTTTGCACGTTCTCACCATAGACTCCAGGGTGTCCCGTTTTTGATGGGGGAAGATCTTGGCCATGATATCGGTGGGGTCACGATCCAGGCTCGGGTAGTCCTTGGGTTTCTCCGACTCGCTCCCTGACTCCGGATCCGAGGAGGAAAGAGACCTCTGTGGACTCTCTGTGTGGTCTGAGCGCTGATCAAACACCGGGGATGGACTTGCTCTGTCTTCGTTGAATAAAGTGGTGTTGTCCTTGCTTGGAGACAGATCCTTCTGGTCGGATGGAGAGGGCAGTCTTGCGGTGTGGGGCGCAAAGAGGGGTCGGCCCATGAATCCGTTATAAAAGTTGTACTTGTTCAGTTTATCATCTGTAATATAGATAAAAGAAAAACAGGTGGTTCATATGTGTACGGTTCTGTCAGCATCCAAACTGTGCGTAAAATGCTTGAAACAATCCAATGTCTACGTTTAAGAAAGCATATATTTTGTTGTAACTTGAATAGCAAAACCTTAATGTGAATATCAATTAATAATTCAACAATAATGATAATAAGCCACGTGATGATGGATGAACTGTTAAAAATCCCCGGATTGACATTTTTCATTTCAACTTACCTTCTTTTGGGGTGTCTGTTCTGAAAACATCAAAACTGGGAGCTGTGGTGGCGTTACTAGTGGCTGCTGGTACCCCGGGGCCTACGGGTGACCCCTGAGGAATCCCTGCTTCCCCTCCGATAGCCGTGCCCGGGTACAAGAGCCGGAGCTCACGGGCCTCGCTCTCCTCCTGCGCCTGCTGCCTCCTCAGCGCCACCTGCGCGGCCATCACCCGCTGCCTCTCCGCAATCAGAGTGCACTTTGCGCACACGCAGTCTCTCCAGCGGCAGAAGCGCTTGTGGCCTTTCAGCGCAGACACCACACCGTGGTTCCTGCATCTGGCGCACTTGGGAGTGCGCGGGTATCCCCTCTCCAGCGCGGGGTTACAAGCCCGGAGGAAGAGAGGCGGAGGGCGCATGAGGGACGGGGGCACCTGCAAACCACCGAGCGGGTTGGCAGTGTGCCCGGCCAGGCCAAGCGGTCTGATCCTGCTGTCCATTGCCTGAGGAGAGTATAAAGTATTCTGACTGTCGAGTGCAGCTGTTCAAATTAAGTCATTCAGGTTGTTGGCCTTGTCTGAGTGACTGACGGTTTTCTACTGCCTCTGGCACCCTGAGCCAGCGCGCCTTAAGTGTCTCCTCTCCAGGTGGTTTGGCATGAAATACAACACCCTCGCCACACCCCTTTCCGCTCCAGCCTCTTATTGTAAAACCCTATCATGTTTATTTGCATCCCGGATGAATAGTGGTCTAATCTGATGCAACTGAGCCTATAGTAGTTTTAAACCATGAGGCCTGCCAAGACCAGAAACTTCTTATTTAATTGCATTTTTAATAAATGTGCTCTGCAGGAAATCACATTCAATCTAAAAATAAAGCTTTGGTTGCTTTAGGATTTATTATATTTAATATGCACCATCAGTCATAGTAGTAGATTTTTTGAATGAGGTGACAAGACAGCAGTCTTTTTTCAAAAACGGGAAGAAAGACATGTTGCCCCAGGTCAGCTAGATACAACGACCCCCTCGGTCACCCTACTGAGCAATTAATATTCACTATTAGGATGTTTTCAACACAACAATGGCCCTAATAGCCACAAAGGCAACAGGTAATTATCTACCTGGTTATTCTGTTGAACAAATTACCTTGACAAAAGACCCATCTGTCAACAAACACCCAGCTAGATTGGTGGATAAGTAATCACACCTTGTCACATGTTTCATTCATTTCACTCCATTCAGACTGGATCCAGTTACACACAACAGATTGCCTTACTGTTATTACACAGAAAACACCTTAATGTGACAAACACACACACAGGCAGTCACCAAGGGAAACACACAACTTAACCCAATGTTAGCTTGCTGTATGACAGCCACACACTGTCTCAATAATGTTCTCAACAAATTTTGCAATATGCACAGCCTGCAGTATAACCTATGTACAGTAGTACAGTATATGTGTATCCCTGTGCGAGCTGTCATGCACAAACAGACACTGGAAATGTTGACAAAAATGTTAATAATGATAGTATCCTCAACTATTAGGCATCTCCTAATCGTCTGCAGATGTAAGAGCAAGACATTAGTGGCTTCTCATTGTCTCCCTGTAGTTCTGACTCCACTAGACACCCTCTGAATAATGGATGTGGGTTAAAGAGGCAGTGGATGGAATCACTCAACCCCCTTGTGGCGTTTTACCGAGATAATGACTCCCTGAAGGGCATCTCTGAGGAAGGTCTGCTACAGCAGAGGCAAGAAAAAATTGCTTATGATATAATACACAATAATTTGATGCAGACGTTACTATTACTGGTCATTAATATTACAACTTACCACACCGGCAGACTGGTGGATGTTCAAACTTGCTAATAAAGGAAGATTTTAGAAACCAAGACTCATGAGTGACTGATGGCACTTTTACTGTTCCCTGTTTCCATTTTTACCTCTTCTCTGCACGGATGCCTGCTCCATCAGTCCCTAAGTGATGGATCTTATCAGAAGCAAGGAGCTGAAATATGCACACCTGCACACACACGATCATGCATGTACATATGCAAAGACAGTTTTTGTGTGTACTGGTGTTTGTTGTAACAAAGGCATCCCAGATAATGAGCTGCACAAAAGAGGCTTTGACAACAAATGAGCATTTGCAGAAAGATGTTCCAGACGTTATAGTCCTTTGCAGATAGGGGTTGGTACAGACTCACTCCAGCTGCGCAGGATACCACGGACATGAATATAATCTGAAATGCATCCATGAACACAGTGCGTGTGCTAAAAACACAAATAAATGCCAGTGATGCAGATGCAATGTTGACGCACACGCAGCTTTTATCATGTCATCCACTGTGAAGTGGAATTTGACGTTTGGATTTGCGGCTGGCAAGTTTATCCAGGTACATTTAGCTGCTGTCACCTGGCTTTCCTTATAATAGTAGGTGGTTTACTGTATTGAATGGAGGGGGGATAGGAGTAGTATGGTGTCAAAAACCCTGAGTAAATGTGTGTTACTTTATACTGAGCTCTTGGAAAGGCTCAATTTCAGTCTTCATTTTCTATTTACCCTGAGGAGGCGAAAAGGGGGACAAAAAACAGCTGTTTTGGGAAAGCTTCTATAAATTGGATTAATGGGTGTTATATTTACTCATTTACTGCCTCTTCGGTTTGTCTCTGGATCACAGGATTACTTAAAGGTACAGTGTGTAGTATTAAGTGGCATCTAGCGGAACAGACTTGGCAGAAATGGAATATAATGTTCATAAGTATGTTTTAATCATGTATAATCACCTAATAATAAGAATTGTTGTGTTTTCGTTAGCTTAGAATGAGCCCTTTATATCTGCATAGGGAGCGGGTCCTCTTCCACGGAGTCGACCATGTTGCGCCTCCATGTTTCTACAGTAGCCCAGAACAGACAAACCAAACTTTGGCTCCAGAAAGGGCTTTTTGCATTTTTCGTGAGTTTCACGGCTAGTGTAGGTTCTCCTACACACTTGGAAGGGGAGGGGGAGGGGTATTCAGTTGGCTGCAATCCGCAAACCTCACCACTAGATGCCACTAAATCCTACACACTGGTCCTTTAAGGCCAAAGCTGGTTGTTAAAATGCCTTCAAACCATAACAGTTTCACCTTGAGACAAAGTAATTTCTCAACTACCATTTGATTAGAATGTAATGCACAGAACAACTAGTATACACAACTTTGCATTTTAACCTTTAGTCCAGTTCTGTGGTTTGCGAGAAAAAAAGAACACAATCTGCTTTTAGAATTTTTCAACCCTCGCTCCCAATACTGAGCAGAACGAAGGGATTAGCAGGGATAAGTGCAGTTAGAGTAGATAAGGCTAGACAGTGTCTTAATTGTGTTCTTAACAGATCTGCCCATGTCAGATATGGTGTTTCATCACAGCCATGTGCCTCCTAGGACAGGGCTTTATCAGTCCAGCTTCTTATCTGAAGCAAGGTGGCTGCTAATCTACTCACAAATCTCACAAAACCTGATTATGTCTCCCACTGTCAGAGAGATGGAGCGAGAGAGGGAGGGCGGGGTGAGGTAAGAAGGGAGGGCAGAAAGGAACTCATCATTAAACAGTAAATCATGGCATCTGGGCTAATGTGTTTTTTCTTGTAAAGTATATATTGTACATTCTGTTTTCATATGAGAATACACTCTTACACTATCTCTATATCCTCCCATGGTTATTTGGATCTTGTGCCACAGCTGCATGTTCTCTGATGCACAATGGATGAAATCATGTCACGTCAGGTCATGTTATTGTTGCTAACTGAAATACAGAAGCTGACGAAACCATCACATGACATGACTTTGACATGGAAACATTTCAGCGCCTTAAGTTTCAAGACTGCAAGCATTGTTTCTGACAAATACAGCACTCAAATTACAACAAATTCCCCCCTCTTTCAGTGTGCAGAAGGGTCTTGACCTTTGTGTGTTTACTCTCTCATCTGTCACTTCGCACCCTTGTCATTTAAGTGCCACACAGTAGCCTCCACTTTACTATTGACGGGTGAGTGGCCACCAATGATGGTCAGGTTTTTTTAGTGTGATCAGTTGTTTCACACATTCAAAAAAGATCCTTTTCTTTTTTAATGAAGATTAGTTTCTCCCGACTGTTGCACTTTTATGTCACTGACATTTTTTTTTCGTATTAAAGCACGGTGCAAAAAAAAAAAAAAAAACTGAGTAAACTGATTTGTGTTCCATGTGACGTGTGTGGCCTCAGTGGAGTTCAGCAAGCAACTTTGCTTTTAGTAGAGCTTTCAAGATCATTTCCTCTGTTTTTATTTTTGTGCCAGGGGATGTTGACTGTTGCTGTGCTGTTGGACTTGGTGTCTCTGTTTACAACGCCTGGAGCATACGCTATGCCTTTGCCAGCATCCTACAGAAAAAAACATCCTCACACAACTTTCTCTGGAGATCAGACTACTAGGTTGCTTTGAGGTGTAAAAATTCATGTTGAAATATGTCGGTCTAGAGATTTGTTCCAAAATAAATTCTTCATGACCTTTGACAAACAGGTGACATCTTCAAAATCATTGAACTACAGTTTTGAAGTACTTGTATTTGGATTTTGGGGGGTGAAATACTGTTATTTTTTATCTGACAGCTATAGTTACTACTTACAATATTGATTGTCTTTTTATATGCAAAACATGTGATGAATTCAGACAATATAATATGATGCTACACATGAAACTACCTAAAAATATATGGCAGCAGTATAGTAGTGTGTGCTAATATAGTAGCACTACCTTTGTGTGCTATATCCGAAGCTGGAGTTAGCAGGCTATTAGCCTAGCTGAACATAAAGACTGGAAGCAGGGCTTAACAGCTGGAACAGCTCTTTTCAAAGCTTAATTTTCGCCCACTAACACCTCTAAAGCTTACTAAGTACATGTTACATCTTGTGTGTTGAATATGGACAAAAGCAGAAATGTAAAAGCAACAATAACAAGCAAAATAGTGGTGTTGAACTATTAATTTGACAAATATTTAGCATAATACAGTATGTAGCATAAAAGTTTGCATATATACATGTGAGTGGTATCAACCTTCTCATCTAAAAAGTGTTTTCACATTGTGGAAATGTTACTTTTACTTAAGTACAGGATCATCCACCACCACTGGTTGGTAAAAAGCTGTGATAATATTATTTTGCTCCTCTTTTAGCAATGAGGGTGAATGAAAATTCTGCTAGTAAATGTGTTACACCTAAAATTTATATGGGCCCATGCAGAGAGGAAGGGAATCATCCATATTACTCTTGTACACACCTGTGCATTTGAATACAACAGACAATAGATGTTCCTCTGATTCCTTGCTTCTCCCCTTGGACTCTATATTCTGCTATCTTTTGCCATCTTCTTGTCCTCTATTCAATATTCCTGCGTTTACTCTCTTTTTCCTCTCCTCACACCTTTATTGGTGGTCTGAGTCTGGTAGGTATCCATCAGGGCCCCTCACTTAGCCCGGCAATGCCTCAGTGCCAGTGAACAATGGTGAGCCAAAGACAGCCAGGTTTGCTCATGAGCTCTGGGTTTGTATGTGTGTGTGTATATGTGTGGGTGTGGGTGTGAGTGTGGGTGGGTTTTGTGTGCACCCATGTGTACTAGTTTTAATCATGCATATTACATCTGCATCAACATGGTGCATCTATAAGGAAATGCAGGTTCACTTGTATATACCGGTTCACTGTGTTTTGTGTGTGTTTTGTATGCATTTAAGTGCTTCAAGTGCTAATGATAAGTGTGTGTGTCTGTGGGTAGGGAACATTAGTACCTTGAAAGGTTCTGGTCAGGTGCCAGTGAATGCAACCTTCAGTGTCTAAACAGGTTAGGATTGAACCCGAGAGTTTCCTCGTTCTGCACTTACTCTGACTACACTCCTTATTTGTTTCCTGTCAAAAACGCTTCTTCATTTAACGATACACTTACAAGGAGAGCTTTGCAGCTCAACAATGCATAACTTAGTGGCAGATGAATACAACCCTCTGTGAAGGATTTGAAGAATCAGGTTTCTAAATGTGGAGACGTTTTTTCATAAAAATGTGACACTAGACAGAGAGCCAAAGAAAACATAAACGAGTTAATAAATGCGCTATGATAGACGCAGCTTGGGAAAGAATCCTCTGTTTGTACTTTGCAAATATGAACACACACCTTAGAATCTGTCTGTGCTTTCTAAAACTGTAAAGTTACATAGGTTTAAAAAGAGCTATAAGTAGTATTGCATTGATAATTTCAGATTAATTACAAAACATTAGCTTGTCACTGAGATAAAAAGCACTCTGGTCGATGCACATGCATACAAAAAACTGCTAGTGAAACAGAGTCTTCCTTCTCTTTCTCATATATAAACAGGCAAACAATCAGACCTCCAAAGCGTTGTTTGCTGGGTCTCGAGTGAAAGGATCTGTCGTCATCCTAATGGCAGAGGATTCTAGTTCATTTCTATTTGCTGAAGAGATTTCCTCCAGCTGTGATGGGCTTCAAATGTCTTTAGGATCAGATTAGGAGGCAGTAAAAATCCTCCCACTACGCTAAATCTGATGTCAGTTGTTGAAAAAGTTAGAACATGGGAGAACATTTTGCATTGAAGAACAAATTCAAAGATGACTTAAGGAATGCTTATTTTGGAAGCAAAATATGTATATGTGCTAAATGTGTGTTGCTGTTGCAGTACTTGACTTCTCATACAGTAGATCTATGATCATTTACAGTTTCAGCATTGCAATGCCAGCAGACCACACTAAAACAACCTTTAACATGTCCAGATTGCAGTAACTACATTAAAAACGCAGGAGACCGTTGAGAACAGACAAAGAAAGCGGTAGGTGAAGCATTAAGAACTAGGAGAGTTTGCTATCAGATGAACAAGGAGCACAGGGAGAGACATCAGTGCTGTACATCTCTGCCAGGGTGTTATGGGAAAATATTCTAGGCTTTCAGTAACAGACAATAACAGCTTAGAAATTGTTAAACATTGTCTCTGATAGCAACTGGCATCTGGTAAAACAAATCTGGCATGAGTTGCTACTGAGATTAGAGGAAACATGAAACCCTCAGAGAAGATAAAGCATTTAGGAGGGGGGTTAGTATGCATAAGAACATATATATGTAGTCTGAATGTATTTTTTATTAAATATGTACTTTTGTGGGTTTAAATTTGTGCTTTGAGTGTATTTTCAAGCATCTATTATTTGTGTGTATGCAATAGAATATTCTTTTCACTTAATCAATAATGTGTGAAATGCATTTTCTCAGTACTGGTTTTCCAAGAGGCAACAGGACCTGAATAGAGATAAACTTTGTTGCTAACTGATGTTGAAATACCGACCCAGCCAGGCCTGTCTTTACCCCTAGCACACAGAGAACTGCATGTTTCACATGAACTCTGTCCATTTCTCATAAAGGATGCCACTGAGTCATGATAAATCTGTTACAGTTGAACAGAAAGATCACAATACTATCTTTATTTTTATCTCATGTTGTTTATTTTTTTTTACTCTTCTTGATAGTTATTATCTTATTCATGCAGTTCATGACCTGACCTGGCCTGCAGTTTCATGGAAGTGCCACAAAGCATGAACAGTATGTTGATACATACAAAGCCGCTCTTTGTTTTATTTGATTACACAAATTAGTCACTAGCAATTTCTATGTGATACACATTTGGACATCAGGAACTGCAAAGACATCCCTATTTATTATAAAAAGCACCTTAAAATCTTGTAATACTGATATATTTGGGCAGTTTTATGATTGAATACGAAAGTGACATTTCTCTAAGAGTAGAATATAAACCAAAACTTCTCAGATAATGTCATTAGAATGGCATTTAATAATAACCAGTCCTCCACAACTTTGAGGACTCAGTGATAGTAGAGGTTTTGGGTTTATATTCATTAACTCCAAGATGAAATGATGTTCATTTAAATAATAGACTAAAATAAATCATCACAGTCCCCAGTTCATTCTTCACTTTACTATCAATGGAGCAACTCAAGGTTAGATTTTTCAAAAATGTGCCCAACAACAAACAGAACATGGTGCAGAGGTGAATAAAGAGCCACTTAAAATGATTCAACAATGCCTCATTTTCATACTTTACACAATAAATTAAACATCATAATTGGATATTGTGTAGCTTACATCCTCAAACATCCAGGGAGGCATGCTGTACTCCTGCACTAGATGCCCTGATGAACAGTAGGCTGCAAACAAGTACATCCTGCCTCTTTTTCAAGTTATTATATTTGTTTGCTGCCTAATTTTAATTGGATGTTTAATCATACTGAATATGATTATGAAAAAACACATTTCTTCATGTTATAGAGTGTATCTATTGTGTGCTTTCTCTACAATCCTACTGTCCTTTTATACTTCTTCACAGTTCTTGACTGACAATCAAAGGAAAGTGGCAGCCATTTTTGTTTTTGTTGCACTCTGTCAGCTTTACTGAATCATGTTGATCATGTAGAGGATTAGTAGAAGATTAACACTTTCATACACACTGTGTGGATAAATTATAATGACAATGTGTATCTGACAACTGAATCTAATAAAAAAAAACTCTGCATGATATTCAAACTGAATTCAAAACTATAAAAAAAAATCTAACGTTGTAGTGTAAAGACATTGCTTTGTGATGTTTTGCATTGCAGTACATGGCCAGGTGAACATGTGGATTTGAAGTAAGATTTGTTTCCTTCACATTTTGTGCACTTGGCACCAAACCATAGCAACATGCATCTACATGGACTGACACCTGGATATGGTTCAAAGCCACTGGGGAACCACAGGCAGTCAGGTACAGAGACAGTAGAACAGATAACAATACACACAGCAGTCTATTCAGAACTATGGACTGCAAAATGCTGGCTGCATGCAGATTAAACTCAGATAAAGGAAAAATACAAAATAAAGTGCTGACCACAGGTGTGAACAAAGCATGATTTTCAAAAACATTTTCCAAATGGGGGAGCCCATGGATCTTTGGGGAACTTTTTGAAGATCTTACTCCTTCCATCCACAAAACCCAAGATAAATGGGATCTTTTATCAGTTTAGATGTTGTATAATTGTACAACTGGTGTCCCAGCATCAATGCGGGCTTTAGATTCTAAGAACTGCAACCTTAAGTGCACAGGCTTTAGTAAATTTATCTGATCATGACGCCCTGAATCGCAGCTTATCATTTCCATCGTTCACATTTTGGTTAACATCCTCTTCGTGAAGCTTTAGAGAGTGTGAGAAAGTACTCCATCCTATTTGAAGTTATAAAAACTGTTTACAAGCTTTATGTAGCTTTGATAAAATTGGATTATAATGTCTGTGTAGTCAGTCCTGGACTGTTTATCCTAACATAGACCAAACTACTTAAAAAAACACATGACTAAACCTGTGTTAATTTTTGTGATAACAATCTGAACCATTAGTCATGTACACCACTGACACAAATTAGTAAGGTTTAGGATGAAGATGTGAGGATTAACCCATGAATCACCAATGTGTCCTTTTAAACAAGTCTGGTATGTATCAGGGCTTTGTGTTCAAACAACAAAACAGGTTACATCTTTATTCAACCTGGAACACAATTCTCCTTTTGTAACAGTGGTATGATGTTGGGGGCCAAAGAGTAGGATCTCTGTCTTGTCTTCATTTGACTGAAGGAAATTATGAGCTAACCAGTGTTTAATGTCTTGGAGACAGTTTTGTACTTGAGCTACATCAGCCTGATTTTGGGAATTAAAGGGGAGGTATATCTGAGTATCATCTGCACAGCAGTGAAAAGAGATGTTATAAGTTTGGATGATTCTTCCCTATAGAAATATGGAAAGACAGAAAAGGAGTGGACCTAAAACTGAACCCTGTAGAACCTCAAATGAAATATTTGCAGGTGTGGAGGATGAGCTACCAATGGAAAGATTGAATCATCTGTTTAAAATGTAAGAATGGAACCAATCAAGGGTGGATCCAGAAATGCCAACCCAGCATATCAAGATATATCTAGAGACCTAGAAGAATTAAGACAGTGCATTTACTGGGATCCGCAGCACTTGGTTTAAGGTTAGGGAGAGATTGTACTCTGGGTTAAATATTTAAAAAGTCAATGCTGACTTGAAGCACAAGACAGTATGTATATTTTTTCAATATTTAACTTAAGATTACTAAAGATATCTTTCTATAACCTTAAGTAGGATTGATGTAGGCACAAATCTTGGTCTCCATTATTGACGTTCTGCCCTTTGTACATCAACCATCTACAAAACCACCTCCTTTAAACTTCTGTTTTAGGACAGGAATGTAACAGTTCCTGGACTGGAAAAAAATGTTGCCAGTGACCATAATCCAGGCAGCTATTATGTTTCCTCCTAAATATATTTGACAAAACACTTTTGTCAGAACATAAAGGTCATATTTAGGAGACAGGGTTGCATCTGTAACTACCACATCCTTATGTCTTTTCCTTGACACAGGGTCACAGCACGGTCAGACGTGGTGTTTGGAGGAACTTCTAATTTTGGGATCAGGGTTTAATGAGAGGACGAGAAAGGAACCTGCTGGTGAGAACGAGGAGGACGGCCCTAGAGACGAGGCGGACGAGGAAAGGACACAAAGGACAGCTTAGAGGACCTCTGATGTCACCCCAGCACCAGTAGAATGGCTCATTGAAACCAAAGTGCCTCTGCTGTGCTGCTTTTGTCTGATTCTTGTCAGGCCTGCCCCTCTCCTATAATAATGAGCCCTTTGACAATTGATTAACCTCATAGTGGCCTTTATTTTATTTATTTTTTAACAAGTGTTTGTTTTAATGGTAGGCTTTGTTGCCAATGATGTGGAGCTCAACATCTTTTGAGTAGATTTTTCTATGAATGCCTGAGGGGGTACACAGATGATTTTTTTTTTTCGAGCTCCAAAAACAAATAACATGACTATTTTATTCTAGTTTGGCATTAAAGTTCATTCTTGCCCTTGGAAAAAAATTTTTTAACTCAAGGTCCACTTACTAGCTTTTTTCCCCAAACCATTTACCCACAGCTCACAGCAACAATTTGAGTTTGCTCAGATTTGATGTGAGAAAGATCATCTCAAAGAACAAATAAAATCTGAGTATCCATAGAAAACAATGGCTGAGGAAGACAATGACATGTGGCTTAAAGCTCTGGGAATAAAAAAGTTAAGAAGTTGGCCTTGAATTAGTGTTTCAAACGGCATAATCTCTGTGCTCATCTATTTTATAGTTAAATTATCAAATACCAACCTATCTGACACCACTGGGAAGCTTTATTTGTAATTAGCCTTTAGCCTATTAAGCTAATATTGTTTCCTCTTTTCTCTCAGAGTAAGAGGATTTAGTTTTCATCCTGAAATTTGATAAATTTCTCTCCCTTTCCCTCAAGACACGGCTTTGATCCTCTCAGGTAGGCAGGGGGTACTGGAGTCCCAAAAAGGATGACCACCCCCTGACGAGAGAATTGTTTTTACCCCAGCTGTGATTTGCTTGTGCTGCAACATCTAATTCCAAATGCTATTTTGTCAAATCAATGCCTGGACTTTGTCTTATTAAGGCCAGCCTGGTTTCCTATAGCAAGCAGGGTGCTTTAACCCCCTGATGAGGGAGGCAAGCTAAGGCTGCCCCTTACAACAAAACAACACACCACTCCACAGCAGCATGACACTTCCTCAACCAGCAAATGAGATGAAAGCCTTAAACCATGAAAATAGTGGTTCGAAAGGCTTCTGAAGCCCTGCTACCCTGCTAACCCAGAAGAAAGATGGGCTGTTCACCTGCAACAAAAGCTGAATGCAACAGGGAAGGACATCAAAGTGTGATTTTGTCAGGGGAGAAAACACCTATTTGTCAGAGGGTGCCCACTGAGAAAAATGCAGGTGAATTTTCAGGTAATAACACATTGCTGTTAAATGCTACAGTTTATTTGTGTTTCTAACTTTTGGATCTATTCTCTGATACCTTCATTAGAGAGTGTTAAACAAACTTTAACCTCTCATGATGTTCATGCTGCTGCTGTATTGGTGTTTTCAGCAATTGCATCAAAATAGTTCAATTACATCCCCAAACAGCTGGTTGTGTTTCCTGGTCATTTTAAATAAAACTTTGTTAAGAACTAAGATATGAACAAATCAGATGAGATTTGTACTTTAAACTTTGTATATTTTTTGATGACTGGCCCTTATTTAACATATAATATATATCTAGTTGACTAGAGATTTCTGCATTCCACAATATAAAAAAAGTCCATATCTTGTCTTACAATTACTAATTGCTCAGCAACAAGGACTAAAAAGAGGTAAAATGAGAATATTAAAAAAAAAAAATACTGTACTTTTTACAGAGAAGGTTGAATTGGTTCTACAATATGTATACAATACATCAAGCATTACATATTTACTGTAATGACCATATATCAGGTTACATATTAGGTAAGATTCAGTTTTAGTTTTGACGTTGGCAAAGAGAGTTAATGTATTGCAGCCTCAAATGTTTAACTGCAAATGAACTGACAATGACAACAGAGGAAGTTTTGTTCTTTATCCACAGGTGGATTTACCTGACTATGTGACATATGATCGCTTTTTGGCTCCAGTAAAACTCCAAGGAACAAGCAGGTTAATAAGGTGTGAAATTCTTTAAACAAGGAACTCTTTGAGTAAACAGTACTCCTACAAGGAAACTGTCATTGTGTCTTTGAACCATTCAGTCACAGACAAAAAGGACAAAAAGGACAAAACTTGAGGTCAGCAAAATGACAATATAAATGCGTCAACATAAGCATTTAAAATTAAACAGGTTTTTTACAGAACAAAACAAGAACAAAACATTTAATAGCTTTTGACGTATCTCTGTGTTGTAATGTCATGTTAACTCCTTCATCCACTTCCTTTTACATTTTTGAAATTTTGAAACAGCAAAACAATACATGTCAGGGAAGCAACATGTCCATAAAAAATTAAACAAATGAAACAAATACCTAAGCATTTACTGCTGGCACAGCTTATTCCAAGAGAAAGCCTATAAAAATTCCCTCAAACAGAAAAAAATTAAGAAAGACACAAGGGAAGAAATACTAGAACACCACCACAGTTAAACAAAGAATAATAGGCTTCATAATCTCAATCAATAGTATTGCTGGCTATTCACAACCAAAATACATGATAAGGATAGATTGTTCATTCTTAATCTCTTCTTAAGTTGTAATACATCAGTGAGGAAATTTAGATTGTAGTTTACAGCTAAAAATGCAGAATTGAAAACATGATTCTATTAGAGAAGGAGCTATAGCAGCAAAAATGCATTACATTGGATTCATTCATATTTTAATGCCAAGACATTACTAGACTAACACGTTGTGATCTTTAAATGTGAGAAAACAGATATTTGTTGTTGATATTAAACTGAGGAATTCCAGCATGCCATGTTCCTGATCTTACTGTGAAATTCAAGCGTTTTGGGATTAAACTGCCTCAGGTAATCAGATTTTGCCATGCACATGAATGTTTATTAAATGGACTGCAGTGAAGTGTGAGAGTCAGAATGCAGTACATTCCCCAGTTTAAGTAGTGTATAGGCATGTCAATAGAGGCATGCTATAACAACAATAAAACAATGCTAATCTCAATCAGAAATCCACTTTTACCTAAACATGACATGGTATTTGATGAGCAGTTACTGCTCAGGTTTTAGCCCCGCATTTAAGATTCCATGTAGTTCAATATAACATTTAAGCACTGAGCTCTAAACATTCATGTCCTCAGTGTCCTCAATCATCTTCTGAATAAATTCTGCTGAACACTGATGAACAGTAATTGCCATCCATCTCAATATGTGCGATGTCATGACTTGGCGGTAAGTGTGCAAATGCGATTTTGAGTTTGCAGGAGACACACGCTCAAGAGATTCCAACCTAATGAATAATTCACAACTGCGAGGATAATGATGGCAGATAAAACTTTGTGTGAGTAATTGTGCAAATAGACTCATCAGTGTGTGGTAAATCTCATCATTTTCTACATCAAAATGTGGCAAAATTATGCTGCCGCACAATGAGAATAATAACAAGCGGATGCAAATCACTCGTTACCACTTTTGCTCCAGCATATCCGAGCAACAATTGACTCATGCCGGTTTGACAGCTATTGTGAGCGGTGCTGGAAACGTGAGAAAGGTTGCTCCACATTTTTTATCTGCGGGCGAGTTTTAATTCACACTCTCAACTCTCAGCATGCCTATATTCCTTCCACCTGACTGTGCTCTTTGCTCAGCCCTCTGTGCTTAAGTGACCGTATATTGGTCAGGGCATCCATTCAGGGGGCTCTATTTTCTAGGTGATTGACTCTGAAAAACTAACGTCGTAATCCCCAAATGTTTCCCCTTGTGTTTGAGGAAGGGTCGGCATTGTTGAGACCCGGGGGGAGTCCTGCCTGGTTGTATGTGTGTCATGCTGGGCATTAAGAGCGGTGGGAGGAGCAGGATTTTAACAGGTGGAGAGATACCTCAGCAGCTGGAAGGACCAGATCTGCAAGAGCTGAGTCAAATTTATGTCAATCTGTCAAACCAAGGATACTCTGATGGTTCCCAGTTTTGTCTGATAATCAAAATATGCATGATCGCAGTTTTAAAGGTATTTTTTACCTTAAAACAAGGAGGAAAACAATCAAAGGTTGCAAACTATCTCTGAATATTTGCCTCTTAAGAGAGAAAGAGAAATATACAGACCATTACTCAACACTACTTCTGCTTTATCAACAAGTCTATAGTGACTGATGAATGCTACACCTTTCCCAGCAAATTAAGCCAATTTGTTTCTGTCAATCAGTATCTTACTTAATCTTTGAGATGTGCTCAACTTGTCAAGTCAGACATATGCAGTTGCATAGCATTTTTTATTTTTTTTGTTGTTAAATACATTATTTGTCACACAATTAAATACAGCAGCAAGTAAAGAACATTCAGCATAGCTTCTGAATAAGCATTTTTGAATTTTAGCAGCCTCCAAATAAATTCATCTCCTTAATGAGCTTCCTTCCCCCTTCTTCATCCTGGAAGAAATGAGCGATGCCATGAGCAATGGCAGCGATTCCATCATGCTTCATCGCGATTGGCTGCAGATAAGGACCACCACCCACATTAGCACGCAGGTAATTATTTGGATTTCTGCGAGCAGGTGGTGATGGAGGCAGAAGAGTCCGTGATCAGACTCCAGAGTATCTCCAGATAAACATCAGGGGCTCTGAGACACACCGACACCAGCCCCTGCAACGCTCACCGGGAGCCCCCATATCTCTCCACGACCATGCAGACATTACACACTGCATGTCGTACAAAATATGGGATCACTATATATGCCAAAGGGCTGGTGAAAATACAGTACTCTGCTCGGGGTTATAGCTTGTACCAGCATTGCAATAAAGTGGTTTCTGTCAAAATGGGACCAACAGCATTGATGGGAGGAAAGGGCAATGTTTAAACTGTAATAGGTGGACTGATTTCTGTAGACAACAATAATGGAACAAGGTGGGTTCAAAACTGTAAGCACAGATGTGAAAACAACATACTGTATAAAAGGAAAAAGTGTGACAACACAGTTTTTATCTTTGTAAAGTAATGATTTGCATTTTTAAAATAACTGCACATTTGCCATGAGTCCTCAGTTGTTAAGTTTGGTCTGCTTTTATTGGTTTAGTTTAATTTAAGTTATACTAAATTATGGTTACATTCAAATATTTTTTCTAAAGCAGCAATAATCTTTATTTTATTGGCCACTCGGGGGCAGTGGAACAAGTTGTTAATGCAACATTTACACCTCATAAAGTTGTTCTGGGGAACGTGTTAGCTAATAGTTGTTTATTTACACATCAATCAGACACAGAAAAAGATTTACATTAATTCAAAGTTGTGTTTCTGGTTATCAGTAGATCAAATAGTCACTAGTCTAATATTCGCTTTCTTTTTAGCTCAAGTTTGGTCTCAACCAGCTCCTCCTCTGTCTGTTGTTTGGTGCTAGACACAATGTACACTGGTTTTATCAGAGCTTTTTTTTTTTGCTGAAAAGAGCCTCCTGCTGTGGCTCGATTATTAATTAAGATGATGACAGTGTTGAACCAAAACAGTAAAGTTGCATGCCGTGAAACCAAAACAATGAGCTGAAAGATACTAAAACGCTCTGTAGAGCTGAAGGGAAGTGCAGAGTTGTGTGATTCTCAGTGGGTTTGTCACTACAAAATGCATCTACACAGAGTCATGACTGACTTTTCATATAAAAATATTAATTAATGTAGCTTTAAGGTTAGTGTAGTTAAGATTTGGTATTCTTAGTTTCATGTCAAAACAGTGCAAGTCAACTTGGGTCTGCAATTTACTCATGACATTTAGATTTTAGATTAGATTAAGCTCCTGCAGGAATTCTGTTGAAATGTATTGTTCTTTTGTTAAAATATGCATGTTTTTTGCACATATTTCAGTTGTTTTATTAATGCACAATTGTACTGCAAGCAAATTGTAATTTGCTCGCAGATATCATTTCAAGCTAAAAAAACAAAAAAAGGTACTGACAACAACTCTTTTTAGTACACAAAATAATCTTGACAACATTTTGTGATAAGTCCGGCCATCAAAATGAGAAGCTGAAAAATTGTTGCTCTCGCTTGTTGGCAGATGTTGTACATACTGTACGTGACGAATCCATCTCCACCTTAATCATCCCATCTCCTCTCTCTCTCTCTCTCTGGCTGTTGCTGCCTTTGTATGGAGGTTTCAAGTCATCACAGATAAGGAGCGTTTTCACACTGTTAATCAGATCGTCCAGACGATCTGCTCCCCTGCAACATGCATAGTTTGGCATGGTGTTTTCCTGTGAGACATTCACCTCAGATCTAATCCGCTTGAGCTCTCCACTCCACGGGAGTGATGGGACCTGGCAGGCAGCTGTGCATGAGTTACTACAGAAAGATTATGATTAGATGATGCAATGTTGGAGGAAAGGACTGGGGTCAAGGGAGCTTACTGGTAAAAACAAACTTCTCATTTCATAATATTATAACCTTACAGTCCACTTCCATTTTCTATTTCCATTTAAACTTGATTAATTCAGAAAATGTCTGCTTGTGTTGCCTTTTTTCCAGTGCAGCCTGCTTCATATTCATGCATTTTAGTGAAGTTGAGGGATCAGCGCTTTGCTCAAAGGCGCAACTCGATTGCAGGGACACGGCACCCAATAAAATCAATAGACATCCACTGGCATCACACAGTGCAGAACAAAATGCTTTAAAACCAATAAAACTGTAGATTATTGACAGAATATTGATTAACAAACAACAATAAGCCATAAAACTGAAATAGGAGGAATAGATTTATCTTTCTGGCAAAAAAAAGAACAGCTTCAACTACCCAGGGATGTATGAAAATGGCTCCTTCAGGGCACCAGTCCTCCATCTTGCCTGCAGTCATTAATTAGATCTAATCAACACTGCAGGGAAAAGTTACTGTCAAGACTAATTAGCCAAAATGAAGCTTCTGTAATGGGAAACAAATGAACAACAACAGTTAACTGTGGCAGCCTGCTCCGTGCTTTATGACTCATTCAGTCTCAGCGGGAGAGATTTTTTGGAGCAGCACCGTTCAGAATTATATTAGCACTTGATTACTGTTTTCAGGGAATGTCTGAACGCACTAATGGGTTTACAAACGATAAAATGATATAGAGTGGGTTTGTATGGGAAGTATTTTAAGAAGTTTAGATTTGTAGCTATGTATTTTGCCATTGTGCTGTAGTAGAATACTTTTTTTTTGTTTGAATTTTCAGCCACTTTTTGGCAGGTGATACACAAACACCTCTGCCAGGTTACCTATTGTAAGCACAGCGCAGGCCTCCCTCCAACCCCAGGCCTCAAAGGTCATGAGAAATGTTGACTTAATCCTTTCTTCGTCCCCACTCTACTTCTGAGAGTCAAGGCAGGGAGTAGAAAAGGGAACCTTTGTTTCTCTCACAGTGCTGCGAACAAAAGGGGTTGGGATTGGGAGAAGCATACACACACACCACCTGCAATTAAGAGCTTACAGGTCGTCCCCTCGGCACAAAACCCTCAGCGACCGTAGAGAGGAGAGGAAACGTCAAGATTAGGTGGGAATTACTACGAGGGTATTAGAAAAACTTGTGAGAATGAGGACGTTTGTCACAGAATATTACTTACAGGATGCAGGAGGACAGTCACCTTATACCCTGAGTTCTGTAATTGTGGAGGATGTGATAACAAGTGGCTATTGATGACAATTAAGCACTTTAAAGACTTGGGTTGGAGGTTTGCACCACGGTCACACAGTCATGAACAAGCCTTTGTTTGTTTGCCCATATGCCGGATTGAGTTATTAATACACGGACATCTGCTGAGGAAAAGAAGGTGTTAAGCTGTCATGAGAAACACGAACTGGAAAACAGAAACAGTGACGGCATTTGGAAGAACATTCAGCTGCACTGACATCTATTAGATATACAAGGAAATGTCTGACAGGGAGCTGGAAGTGCTGGCCTTGCAGTACAAACCTGAAAGTTGCCTCTGCCTGAACTTTACTGAAAATGCCAACTTCATTAAAACAAAATTGGGTCAAATGCACTGAGTGCAAATTAAAATCAACCAAAGAGGATGAGATGATTGTAATTAACATCTCTTCAATCAAGCAGGAGTGTGGGAATTATAGCTTCATGTTTTATATTTATTGCTGAATTCCAACGAGTTCTGAAATGGCCCAAAATGACGTAAAGGATCATTCTTATACAGAGGAAACAACCTTTTGGACTTGTGCAACTTTTTTTTTTTCCCAGCAAGCAAAAAGAAAGAGTTTGCACACCCAAATCTATCAGGATGCTCAGTAAAATCAGCTTCAAGATTGAGTTTTGTTTTTCTGTTTTTAGGTTTTTTATTTTGACACATATACAACAGCATAAAAAACAGATAGTAGGAATAAAGCGGGTGTGACAGGAGAGGTCAAGAAGCAAGGCTTAAACAACAGAGCTCCCCTCAACTTAAAAGAAGAAAAAAAATACTTCTTTTTCTACATATTTTCATTACATTTTTCCTAAAGGAGGCAGAACTGAAAAAATATTGAGGAGAAAAAAATATACAAAACAAAGCCCCCTTGACTCCCCATGCACCCATGAGGGTCTAACCTAATTTCTGAGGACTTGGTTGTGAGCCAATGGGAGCCTTTAACAGTCTATTTTTAAAAGGTTTTATTTTACTAGATTTCATCATAATGTTTTTGCCACAATAACTAAATATTTGTTCTTGTTGTGTGTTAGGTGTGAAAAAATTACTATGGTAAATTACTTGAAAAAATACAACCAGGTCGATGTTAAATAAAGTTCAAAGATACTGTCATCTTCTCATTCTGAAGTAAAAGGAGTTAAATTGACCATAAAAGAAGGAGCGTATTTGCTCATATACTTTATGGCAGAAAAGGAGGTGACGTAATAACATTATTATATGGAAAACATATATTAATACTGTTAAGAAACATATAAAAAGTGTCAATAAATTTAATATATTACATTTAAAAACTCACCACTGTTGTTAAGCTGCTACCAAGGCTTTTTGTACAGAAAGAGAAGCAGCCTCCTCTGAGTCACAGGAAGATGATTGTTGAAGCAGTTTTCTTTCAGTTCTGCACCATGAGGATGTCATTTATAGACACACTGCTGCCTCCATACTTACACTCATAGACTCTCTGCTTCATTACTGAAGATAATTACAAAATTCACCACTGCATCTTATATGATAAGGTCAGTTGGTCCTCTGCGACTGAGGGATGTAATAACCACTGGTCTTCATTGTATTTATCTACAAAGCCCATGTGTGAAAATTACCTTCTTATTGTATCTCATCTTTGCTGCTCTGAAACTCTGGTCCAGAGTGAACTCACTCCAGTAATTAGCTGATGCTTCAGGAACCCCGGACTAAAGTAGAACTGATTTAGAAACAATTGCTTCTACTGTTGTTGTGCCACATAAACATTAATACACTTACAATAATATAACACTTATATCTGTTCCTGTTTGTTTGTTATTTCACATCATTTTATTTATTTGTCAGTGCAAAGGGTAGTTGCAGAAAAACACTGTACGCTCAGTCAGCCTACCCTGAACCAAGTATTTCAAATTTAAAAAGTCAAGATATTTGAAAAATATAGCAGCTGGACTTGCACAAACTTCCTGTAAATATTTGTGTCCCCCAGGGGGTAAATCTTACTTTTTTTGGTGACCCACTAACCTTTTCTCTAGCACCACCATCAGGCCAAAATGTCCACTTGTAGGTGATTAAACATAATAAAATTTCTTGAGAACATACACATTCCCCAAAGGAAGAACCCGCTGACCTGTCTGTTGCATATTGTGCCTGTTAATGTTGTTTCCAGTCACTTTAACAGGGACAAGCAAAGCATGTGTTTTAACAAGTTGTGGTGTAACTCTGTGACTACATGCATATAGCCCTATCAGTGGTGTTTCAGGGGTCTACTCCGGGGGTGGCACTGTATGGCGCCTGGTCCCGGATCATTTGTAACCCACACTGGAGCCATGCTGGTAGCCCCGGAGCAGCCGGGGTCCTGTGGTGGGTGGCAGCACCAGTCCCAGCAGAGGCTGTAGGATGTAGGCCAAGCCAGGCGTGTAATCCTTCTCTCAGAGTTGGAACGCACCGTCGACGCAAGAAAATAAATATGGAAGGGTGAACTGCTGAATAGGGGAGATAGGGGAGAAGCTATTACCAAGAAGAGAGCTACAATTAAGACGAGGATTTGTTTTTATATTATTTCATGATTTTGAGGACTAGAATTTTTAATATGAAGTGGGAAGGTTTTTTAAAATGCTGTAAAACATTCAACCTAACAAACTACACAGAGAAGACTAACAGAGACTCCTGCTGAATTTAAATCATTTCACTCTTGCTTCTGTGGTGTTCTTCCAAAAGCTATCTACCAAATGGACCTGCACAAATTCCTTCATTTGACTGCATAAATCATTGCTTTTACACATGCAGGATTGTAAGTTCCTATTTCATTTGAAAAGATGTATTAACACTACTCACACACCGCCTTAAGTTAGCAACTCACAAAGTGCGTTAGGTCACTCTTTCCTAATTTGGATCAATTATCTCATTTCCACTGAAACAGTGTTTCTCATTCAGCATAATGTACCCGCTATTTGTCAGCACTGTGTCATGCGCTCACCTCTTCACTATTCGTGTACACTCTTGTCAGGATGACTGAATGCGAGCTTTCTGTACTGTCTGAGGCTCATTTGAAATTCAAATATTGCCTCATTGCTGGGCCTCAATAATATTGACTTTCACTTACTCTCCAGAGGCTCTGGGAATATATTTAGGACAGGATTGTGTTTTTTCTTATGTATGTATGCATCTTGGGCTTTTCTAGAGTGCAAGCAGATGCTGCAGGCAGTGGTGAGTTTTGTCTGGCCGGAAGGCAGTGGAAAACACCTGACTTAGTTGTTCTAATTAGAAAATGAACTATTTCTAATGAGGCTGATAAAATATGCAAACCTGTGACATTTAAAAGTAAATAATCCAAATGGCTGTCAAACTTTGCTCAAGATAACTGAGCCAAAGGCCAAAGATTAGTCTTGAAAGTGAAACTCTTGTAAGGTTCTACCCAAATCTCAATATTTGTTAAGTTGTACTTTTTGCAGTATTATTACAGTACAGACTGTGCAAGTAAAGTGCAGACAGCAGCTGCATCAGGGCTCCACTAGATGGCATAATACATCAGTGAGGAGGGTTTCTGGTCATAGCACCATGCAGAAACATCCTTGCCTTATCAAAGATTATTCATGACAAAAGCAACACAAAGTACTATAGTATCCAAAGCACTATAACTCAAAGTTTTACCTTTTTTCTGTCTAAATGCAACCTATATTCATAAAAATCCTGTGTATTCTGAGCATCATATAATAATATTGTTAATGTGTTAAAGGTACAGTGTGTAAGATTTATTGGCATCAGCAATGAGATGGCAGATTGCTCCCCCTTCCCCACTGCTTCCAAGTGTGTATGAGAACCTACAGTGGCCCCTCTGGGTATATCTCAAGTCTCTTAATTGCATCCACGTTTCCCTCACTTGCGTCTTTTCCTTGAGTCTTAGTCCCTCCCACTGAGAATGTTTGGAGAGACGCAAGGAAACCATACGAGGAGAGAAGAAACAAGGAAATATGTCTTTAGAGAAATGAGACGTCCTTTCCTCTGACGCATCATGTGAAGCAACGTCCATTTCTGATGATGGCAGCAGCTGATCACAGCTGGAACAGCTGTCAGTCGGATTTCACTGCTGTAGCAACTTCTGATGGAGTTTGTGCCTGCACGCATGTGCACTGTGCTGACACTAATAAAGGCTCACAGTTATCACTGCCAGAGCAGCTGTTTTCTCTCTGCAGCCTGTTACCTTGTTTGACAAACACCTGCACATGAATAAAAACCTGCATTCTGTATTTATACTGTGCACTGTGTCCTGTTCAGAGGCACATGAACTATTTCTACTGGCAGAATCCGTTTATATTATTTAGTAATTATTTATTGATATCCTGATACTGAATTCATTATTTAATAACCCAGAATATGGTCAGGGTGTCTTTTGAACACTGGAAATTATTTATTGGGCAAAATGTTTTAGGGAAAATGGAAATTATATAACTCATATCTAACCTGATGCTCAGAAATTTTCAGCCTCACATGTGACTAAATGGAAATGACAATAAATTATATAAAATATAAATGTGTTTAAAATGTGTTTCTTGCTGACAGACAGACTCTCCCTTACTTTACTTTTATCCATAATAAAGGTTAATGGGGAAATAACAGATCATGAGGAGAATAATCTTTTAACTAGATGGTGAATCAGAAAACAAATAAAATAGAAACCTTGGGAGTGATACACTTAATTTCTTTTTTCTTAAATGACACTGGTGTTAGCGGGTAGCCTTTTGTTGCTACACTGTTTACTAGCTTTGAACTTAGCCTAGCTTAACTTTGCGCATTCACAGTCAAAGCAGCTTTGTTAAAACGATGGTGTGTGATGTCTGTTCTGCAGTTGCAGCTAGGATGTCTCTACCAGAGAGACGTGTCCATGAGTTAGAGCAGCTTTTTTCGGCTAGAGCTACTTTAGACATGACAGGCACTCCAGATAACCATTGCCCTGGGCCTGACAGCAGGCCTGCTAAAGTTAGGACTAGCATAGCCTCGTCAGCAGATGCAGTGGAGTTTGTCCCTGTTCGCCGGTTGTATGGTCTTGTCTGCAGTCACCTCTCCTGACTGCAAACCAGTTTTCGACCCCCGCCAGTCCTGTAGGACAGGCCAGTGTACCTCTCCCACTCGGGCCAACAGGGTGAAACAACACACACTAGTGATAGTGACTCCATTACTCACAATATCAGATTAGTTTTGCCAGCCTGAGTGTGCTTTTTAGCTGGGGTCAGATTCTCCAACATAGAGGCTAATCTGAGGGTGCTGGCATCACAGAGGGAGAATCAGGGAACCCAGACACACAGCACCTTCAGCAACATAGTAATTCATGTCTGCACAATAATGCTAGGATGACGCAGTCTGAGATCACAAAAGTTAGCCTAGTCAGGATGCTTGGGTTGGCCAGAAAGATGTATCAGTATTGATTAATTGTCTATAGTCCCTTACCCGTGAGGGGCAATGATGAGATGTACATTAGTCTCACCTCAATGACCTGCTGGCTGGCTCACTACTGTGAGGAGCAGGGATTTGGATTTATTAATAACTGGCCATCTTTCTGGAGCCACCCTGACCTGCTGAAAGCAGACAGCCTTCACCCTACTGGGAACGGTGCTGCTCTTTTACCTAGAAATATAGACAGGTGTCTACGTTTAGTTTGACACCAGAGAGTTGTCATTCAGCAGGTCACAGGTGATTAGAGAGCCTGCTAGGCTTCAAGCTAGTGCGGCTAGCCTGTCCTGTTAATGTCAGCACAGATGTATTTACCACTCACCACATTGGTCCGTCTACTATAGTTGCATTTGGCCAGCAGTTGCCTGAAGTCTTGGCTCCTTTCACTGCAGAGACAGGCTCTGTTTAAAATTTCACTAGTGACTTAAATGTAGCCCTCTCTAGTCTCCTGGATTCAGTTGCACTTCTTAGGGCTAGGTGACTAAAGTGGTCTACCACCCTGGTTTAATGAGGAGACACATACTCTTAAGTAGGCCTGCAGGAGACTGGAATCTCGGAAAATTTTTACCTATCTTGGCACAAGTGTTTATTGAAATACAAGCATGCTTTATCTGTTGCAAAAGCAGCATATTTCTCTCGCTTAATCAATGTTAATAAACATAATCCTAGATTTCTCTTTGACACTGTAGCTAAACTTACTAAAAAGCTTATGATGAGATTAGAAACAAAATTAGTTCTTCAACTACGGCTACTCCTGCAGTTTCATGTTATCAAATTCATATTTAAACAAAGAGTCACAGATAGTCCCTGTTATTACAGTTTTTGAGACTAACTCTCTTGAAACTTTGACTGAGCACATGTCAGCTTCTAAACCAACTACTTGCCTACTTGACGCTTTACCAGCAAAACCTTTTAGAGACCTCTGGCCTTTTCTAGGACCTACAATGCTAGATATTGTTAATTTATCACTTACTACTGCCATTGAAGACGGCTGTGGTTAAACTTCTACTTAAGAAACCACACCTCGATCCAGGGTCTCTTAATGACTATTGACCTGTCTCTAATCTTCCATTCTTTTCTAAAGTACTAGAGAGAGTTGTGTCCCAACAACTTTCAACCCATATAAAAAAAAAAGATCTATATGTACCTTTTCAATCGGCTTTCAGGACGTCACTCCACTGAAACTGCTCTAACCAGAGTGGTAAATGATCTTCTACTTGCTATGGATTCAGATTCCACCGCTGTGCTTCTATCACTGGATCTCAGTGCAGTCATTGTTACCATTGATCACTGTATACTATTAGACAGACTAAATTGTAACTTTGGTGTCTCTGGCCTTGGCTTAAGTCCCACTTATCTGGAAGGACACAGTGTGTTTGCTATAATAATATTTTATCTAAATTCTCTGATGTTCAATATGGAGTACCTCAGGACTCGGTTCTTGGCCCTCTGCTTTTCTCGCCTCTTGGCCAAATTATACGTAGTCATGGAATAAATTTCTATTGCTACATGGATAATACTCAGCTGTATGTGCCTATAAGGGTTGATGATCATACTCAAGTTATTAAATAAGAGGCCTGCTTGGCTGCTGTGAAATATCGGATGTCACTAAATTTCCTGCTTCTAAATTCAGATAAAACTGTGATGCTGGCTGTTGGCCCTGCTAGACACAGATACCAGTTTGATCAAGTAACAGTGACGCTCAACAACTGCGATTTCACAAAGTGTGGCAGCCAAGAATCTTGGTGTTACACTTAATCCCAGCTTCTCCTTTGATAAGCACATTAAAGAAATCCCCAAGTCTTTTTACACTTACGTAACATAGCTAAAATTCGGTCTTCCCTGTCCACTGCTGACACAGAGACTTGATTACTGTAATGTTCTGTTTTCAGGCCTGTCATGTGTTAGTACTAAAAGTCTTCAGATGGTTTAACATGCTGCAGCTAGAATCTTAACTAAAACAAGAAAATTTGACCATATTACACCAATTCTAGCCTCCCTTCATTGGCTTCCTATCCATGTTAGATCAGACTTTAAGGTGTTTCTGCCAACCCCATCATACCTGTCTGATCTCCTAAAACCTTATATTCCATCTCAAGCTCTCCACTCTCAAAATGCAGGGCTCCTGTGTGTACCCAAAGTTAAAAAGAAGTCAGCAGGTGGCAGAGCTTTTTCCTATCGGACCTTATCAAACTTAAAACTCATCCTTTTGCCTTAACCTACAATTAGATGCTTTTAACTGAGTACCTCATGATCTTGTACTTCATGGTGGGTAAGTTTCTGTCTCAATTAATTTATTAAACACTGATTATTGGTTATTGCGAGTCTTCTGATAAACATTGCATCTCTCTAACCTTCTGCTTGTTCCAAAAGAACATGAGCATCCAAGCTGTGTGCCCCTCTCTCTTCTCTCCATCTCTCTCTCCCCGGTTTCTCCTCCTCTCTTGTCTCTCAGGCATCTCTTGCTGGACCAGTACCCATCCTGGAACCGCTGTGCTTCCCTGGCTGTCAGTGCCAGCTGTGTGAATAATGTCTTTTCTTGTCTCTTCTCCCATGTATGTCAATGGCGTGTCATGAGTCTCCCCTGTGTGCATGTGTAGTCTGTCCTCCTGCCAGGTCTCCATGGTGATGGAGGTTGCATGGCTCAGGTTCTATTCTGTTCTGGTGGCACCTGGAAGCTGCTTGGCGTCCTCTTCTTCACATTCTTTATAAATATTATAAATCCATTATAATTTTGTATCCTGTTCAATGCTGTACTCTATAATTTGTGTTCTATTCTATACACACAATATCTATCGTACGTCTGTCCATCCTGGGAGAGCGATCCCTCTCCTGTTGCTCTTCCTGAGGTTTCTTCCATTTATTTCCCCATAAGATTTTTTTTTTAGGGAGTGTTTCCTTATTTGTATCAAGGGTCTAAGGACAGAGGATGTTGTATTGCTGTACAGACTGTAAAGCCCCCTGAGGCACATTTTTGATATTGGGCTATACAAATAAAATTGACTTGAGTTGACTTAACTATTGTTTTCATTCTTGATCTGCCAGTAATAAAAATTGTCCATCACAGTCTCCCAAAGCCTAAGGGGATGTCTATAAATGACCTGTTTTCTCCAACAAACTACAAAAACCCAAAGATATTCAATTTACAATGATATAAAACTGACAAAAGCAGCTAATTCTCACATTTGTGAAGCTGGAGCGATGAAATGTTTTTGCTTGATGAATGGTTTAAAGGCACTGAAAACCTATTTTCTCATTCAGCTTCTTCTTCTTGCTTACAAGAGTGATGAGATCCTACATGAACACAAAGTCTTCTGCCAAAGTGAGTACAGTTTTGAGTATTTCTGAAGAAAGATTTCTGTGTTTGTGTTTTTGTCCTTGCTTATCTCACTGGTTTGAAGTGGGCTGGCAGACCAATCAGAATGTAGCAGCAATGAAATCAAAACGTGATGAGAGCTGTTGGGTAGTTCGCTCATTTGATTGGCAGTGTCAGTCGAATCTGATTATGTGACACCCACACAGTCCCAATGAGGCAGAGTGTTAAACACTTGAAAAACAAAATTTAAGATGTTTTTTTTTTTTTTGCAACCTTTAAATTTGATTAGTGCTTAGTATTCATAAATATTCAATGTTATAGAGAAATAAGTAAGGTTTCTAACCAAGATTTCAGAAGCTATGATTAATCCATTATCAGATCAGTTGCTAAAGAATTTTCTGTTGCTCAACTGAAACTAGTCGTTTCAGCTCTATGTCAGTTGGCTGAATCATAAAAAAATCAGTATGAACATGTTGCATTCCACCACCAGCAGCTCAGGTTTTATTTTCGTTCTCAAAAGAAGTTACTGAGGATTGCAACAGTATCTTTTAGTGCCCGTATATGATACGGGTTGCTGGTATGATCAATGAAATTGCAATTTGCATCAAGATGATGAGAGAAAATCATCAGATAATTATCTATTAATGCCATGATTAGACTAAATACCCTGCATGATGTGACTTCAGAATGAAATACAGTATTAGTCTACACTGGAGAGGTTCCAGGTGTAGTGTTAACATTAATAAGAGTAATTGAGACCACTGGGGCACAGCAGTATGGAAAAATGATCACTGAATTAATTATATGTGTGAAAACGGAGTCATTAGTGAGATTATAGAGAGTTCTATCACCGTTTGACTTCGAAGTGCAACATCAACCCAGGAGACACAGAGAGAAATCTCTACAGGCTGCATACTGATCATCATAAACAACATGGTGAAAGTGGTACAGGATAAAACAGGGTGTGGATTTTCCATCAATAAAAGCAAGTATATTAAACTGTAGTAATATCGGTTTTAATCTCATTATGATACCAATTCAAACATAACATAAAGCATAATACTCACAGTTTATAGTACACAATGTATCAGGTGATCCAGAATCAAAGTACAAAGTATTTTTATTGTCAGCAGTAAAAGGGGATTATGGGAAAGGCAACAGCTATATTCAGATAAAAACTCACATTACGATCATAACTTTTAATGACATTTACAATGAGACAAATTGTAAAATACCCCATTGCTATTGCTTTTACGTAACTGTATGGCTGCTGCCAGATTATGAGAAAAGAGTCGCTAGAAATACGCAAAAATGTTTACAATGTAAAATATTTTCAAGATATAGAGTATGTAACTTTGTGCAAATTTGATTATTTTAAATATTTAGTGAACATTAGTTGTTTGGAAAATCAACCTTATTTATAAGACATAATATAATCAGTTAAAATCCAGATATACACCTGGAAAAGTGGAGCTGGGGTCATGCACTAATTTTGGGTGAGAATAAGTGTCATAAATCATCTATGAAAAGCACTCACATCTTCTTTGAAATACATTTATACAGTCAAAATTATACAATAAATGTTATTTTACCATTTGAAACGGTTGAGGTGAATCACCTCTATTCCCAGCCCTGTAGTCCTATTTAAAGACGATTCTTGAAGACACCCAAAGTAGATTATTTTAGCATGTACCCATCTACAGTACACTGCAATGAAAATATTCTTTTTCCATGGATATACTTTAGTACAGTATGTTACCGAACACCGAAAGCCCATTAATCATATAAATTGAACCCAGGAATGAGGTTTCCCCCATAGATTTATCCTCCATCTTTTATAAACAACAGCATCCGTCATGCTATGTTAGACAAACTGTAGTCATTCATCTGTGAATTATCGCTTTGATCCCAAATGTATTTTTAACCAAGCAGCATGCAATGAATATGAATACAGCCGCACTGGTGAACTGTGATAACTATGTGAAATATGATCCTTGCTATCATCACCTATATATACAGTATGCCTTTCTGTTGCTCTGGCAGACAACATTGATCTGCTAATACTGTTTTGTTGAATAGAGGTGGCATCTTGCGGTGACTGAAGAGGCTTCTTGAGGTATAAACAATGCATTCAGTATTCTCTCAGTGTCCATAACACCACAGTCCGGGTCAGAGTTCACAGCTTTCCTCTCAAGAATGCAGTTATAGTGCACCATTGTCCCAGGACACTAACTGAATGGCAACTACTTTGATACTTTCAAGAATGCAGTGTTGTTTGTTACATGTTTGATATTTTGCAGTCCATGTTACTGTGTTTCATAAATTTGGATGTATTTTGCCAACCATTCCAGGAATCTGTTGATTTCTGTATATTAAAATCCAAACAATAAATACAGTTAAACATGAAAGTTCACTCTTGGCGCTCGAAATGTGACCAAAAAAAATCCCAACTCAATGTTAGGAACTTACCAGCTTTCAACCCTATCACCCAGTCTTCATCATTGAATGGAGTATGCCCAGTTGTCATGGAGACTGTTGACATATGAGTTCAGTAGCTGTTAGAATCTCATCAACACTTTCCAGACGTCTCGTCTGTGTTCGCTGGAAGTTAAGTATGAAAATGTATCTTTGACCTGTGAAATAGTGGTTTGACAAAACAATCCCGACTCAAGGTTCACTTACTCGCTTTTTTTTTCCCCAGCTATTTTTCAACTGTATTGAATGATGAAGTTTGCACAGGTCACGAATAAACTTTTGCGTACCGACAAGAAGTCTTTAAAGTGCTGTGGATGAAATCGCAACGGCTCCTGACAACTGAGTAAACTTAATCCAGCGATGATGATCTTGTGATACGGATGAAAGCTCTGGAAAAAAAACTGATAAGTGGGCCTTGATTTGGGAGCGATTTGTCAAAAATAAGTGCAGTCTTTTAAAATCAATGTGTGTTTGAAATGCATTACCATGCAACAATATGGTAACATTGATGGTAACATTGACAATATTGATATACAGTATAAAATCTTAATATTTATGAATTAATATGTATGGATTGCTCAACGTAAGAAAGGTTACTCATTGATTTTCATAGCATACCAAACTTAAAAACATAAAATAATCTCAAACAGCCTGCAATCAAAAATGTTACATACATGTTACAAGGTTTGATTTGTAGTCAAGTTGCTAAAACTTGCAAACATACTAGCGTGTACCTTTAACTCTGGACAAATAGAATGAGTATTTTTTCTTCTGGGTCACTACTTGTTGTAAGCATGCCAGCTCAAGTTGTTATGGTCAGATAGAAACTCAGTTTCATGCCAGGCACAAACAGTGCAACAGAGAAAAGATTGAGAAACAGAGAGGGGCTCAGTTGAGTGACATACAAACAGCCCACTCTTCTTTTTTTTTCTCTCCTGCAGAACAGTGCCACAGTGTTTAACTGTGCCAGACTCACTGAGGGGAGTTGACCTCCGCTCATTTATCCGTGTGTGCTCGAGGTCGTGCAGCAGTCGCCCTACATTTGACACAGTCTTTAAATGGCCACATCAGCAGACAGATAATCAGTGAGATAAAGAAGAGCATCTTCCATGCCAGGTCAGGGAGGTGTGTGTGTGTGTGTAGGGGGAGGTGGGGGGGGTGGGGGGGGTGATAGGACGATTGGAGGGGTGTATATAAATGGAGGCCAATGGTCATTCACAATCCCACGCTCTGCTACTGCCTTCAACCCAACGAGCCTGCAGCCATGGCATTCAACGGATCCTGGAAGGTCGATCGCAGCGAGAATTATGACAAGTTCATGGAGCAAATGGGTGAGTGTGTGAGAGCCTGTCACTCATATCATATTTCATTACACATGTCATATTTACCTGCTTTTTCTGGCCTTATGATCTACTTTATGAGTGCAATATATGTAACTGTGTCATGTGTTTCCACATCGTTTGACATTGCTGTGTGGGTTTAACAGAGTGCAGTGAGGTGTTGATAAGTTTGAAGATTTATGGCAGCACCTATTATAATAGCTGCTGCTAAATTAAGAGCTTGTCAATGAACAAAGGCTTTTTCCGGACTTGGACACAGTGTGCTGCTTTAAAGGAGACTGGTGACAATTTCTACTACAAGCAGAGTCCTTTGGTTTTTCTTTGAATGACGATAAATTGTTACTTCCAAATTTACTCTCATTAAATTACCTTCATTGTGTCCCATAATGGCAACAATCCAGCTTCATATTTCTATTATTCTCTGTTCTACAAGGTATTAACATCATGAAGCGCAAGCTGGCAGAGCACGACAACCTGAAGGTCATCATCGAGCAGACAGGGGACAAGTTTCACATCAAAGAGTCCAGCACCTTCCGCACCAAAGAAATTGACTTCACCCTGGGCGTCTTGTTCGACTACAGCTTGGCCGATGGCACTGAAGTCTCAGTGAGTGTCTCATAAAGACGTTCAGACACTATGAAATGAACAGGTGCTGTTTCATAATTTCAGTGCAGCCAGAAATGGTTTTGCATTTCTGGTTGCAAACCATGCCAGCTAAAGCTAAAGCTGGAAGTGATGGAAAAGTGCCAGTGAATAATTACTGCTAGAGTTAAGATGTAGAAGCTGCAATGGGTTTTTATTCCTCAAAGAACCAACAAGCATTCCCTGTGAAACTTAATGTAACACAGCAATAAGAAGAGTATTAAAAAGCTTTTATCACCAACTGTATATGTTCTTCATCAGGGTGCGTGGGAGATGGAGGGTGACATGCTGAAAGGCAAATTTACCAGGAAAGACAACAACAAGGTCCTGACCACCACCAGAACTCTGGTGGGAGGAGAACTCGTGCAGGTCAGTAGGTCCAGATGCGTCTCATCGATCATGATCCAATTCCTATGAAATATGTTAATCACTTTGGCTGCAATATATGTCTCCATACAGTAACACCTCTTTCTCTCTCTCTCTCTATGTCTTGTTTCCCTGCAGAGTTACAACTACGAGGGAGTGGATGCTAAGAGAATTTTCAAGAAGCAGTGACCTTGAGTCCGAAGTTCATATTTTATTTTTATATAGATGACACAATAAAGATTTATGTGTTTGTTTTCTAACTGAAAGACACGGCCAAGTTTCCTGATATTCTACTTCATATTTGACAGCAGGGACAAGCAACTTCCATGAGCTTAAGAGACAATATGGCAAACAAAAAAAATGCCAACTAACCCCTTTAAATACTTAACAACTAATTACATGCAGCAGGGAAAACAGGTGAAAATGTCATCACCATCTTTAAAAAGGGCATCTTTTAAATGGCCAATGACTGATTAAAGGGTTGGTTCACCTAAATTACACAAAATATATTTTCTCACTGACCTCTAGTGGTGTCTAGCAATGCAGATAGGTTTGGTTTAGTTGCTCAGATTTTGAGATATTGAGATCTTGCTGTGAGCAACGCCAATGTATTTCAGCAGAGGCAGAAATCTCAAAATCTGGAAAAAATCAATATCTAAATGGGTAGACAGCACAAGAGATAAGCTAGACACTGTGTTTTCTTGTGAACTTTAGGTGAACTTACCCTTTAAATGACTCCAACAGTGGAGATGAACAGCTTTCTTACACTTGACTTGACCATCCTGTTCACACTAGTCTTCATCATTGTAAGGGATGCAGCTTACAGCATCACATAGTGGAGGATCAAACCATTACATTCAGTTCATTAGGTGTCGTGATGTGTCTTTATGCAGCTGGGAAATCATTCATTTTGCACTAAAAGGTTCTGATTTAGTTTGTGATAATAAATAAAATGTCATGTGTCATTTGATTCTGTGGTTCTTCTAACACATTTTGAGTACAAGAGGGATGAAATTGTGGATTTAATTGAATGTGGGTGTAAATTCATGACAGGAAAAAAAGTCTAATTGGTGCATCAAATGTCTACAAAGCTGCAAGTCATGGCCGGCTTTGTTCATGTCCTGGTGATTACATTTTACGAGCATCATAAGTTCATAATCGCTGTCGGGTTTCTGAGGAAATGTCACATTAGCAAAGCATTTCAGACTCTGCCTTTAAGACTGTCTTGCATAGCATGACTCCAGTCTGATCACGTGGTGGCAGCAGGGTCTTGTGCAGTCATGTGCTACCCTCAGCAGCAACTATCCTGAACAGACAAACACAGTGATGATAAGGGTTTCTCACATGACAGGCTTGTAAAAATATGGTGGATAATGATGTTCATTCATTGGCAGAAATGTTTGCTTTTCAGTTGCAGATAGAAATGGTAGGAGTGTGTGTGTAATGAGCTTCTCTGACCACAAGAGGGTGACCTTTGTGTATTTTTGATTTACAGCTGTACTAGCCCTGCCTGACACTTCATTTAGTGGTAGACTCGTCTGGCCAATGAAAATATGATTTAAATGGCTTTAAAATCTTATTTGATTCCTACAAAGAAGTTTGACTGAGCAACTTTGCTGCATGTTTGAATCCTGGGATATCACTGTTTGCAGTGATAACAAACTGAGTGCTTATTCCTCACTTGTTTGTAGTTTGAACCAGCATCATCTGCTCCTCTAACATATACAATAAAACAGCTTTAGAGTGCATATTTTAATTCTATAAATAACAGATGACCGGCACAAAGCTGATTATCATTTAGATATGGAGAGTTCACCCGGGATGAGGACAAATATCTTTCATAGTGTGAATTAGAGCTGTGCAATATGGTTGAAATCAGGTTTATATATGGATATTAATAGAAATATTTCTCTCATATCCTATTTTTAGATATAGGCTATCGATATGAAGGAAATGTATTCAAAAGTCACAGACAGATAAACCTCTTCAAACATGTAAAAACAAACTAATTTTTTTTGTTTCTGACTAAATTTTACTTAAAATTAATCTGAGCAACTTAATTTTATAAAGCAATAACATCAAGATATGATTCCAGTGAAAATGATAAATGAATCATTTTAATGTACTGTTTGCTGGATTCACAAAAGCCACACAAAAGTGGTGCATTAAATGATATTTGCACCATAAGTCATGGTGTGCTTCGGAATATAAAACAGACAAGAAGAACATTTCATCCAAGTATGATTAATAACTAATAAAAGTAAGGGTGCTATCCTCCCTCGACATCTCACATCAAAACCTGGACTGCCTGAGTCTACCATCAATTGATCGCAGCCCCCCTCTGAGCCCTGAGTGGCACCCTCTTTCATGGGGGTATAAACCCACCGCGCACTAGGCTAATCTGGCAGAGCCAGGGCTGCTTTGAACACCAGTTTGCCCCTGAACCCACCATGGGGAGCAAAGTCCTCAGAGAACCCTCAGATACAGTGAGGCTAGAGGACTGCCAGCCTACTGATTCTGGTGTAAGGAAAATGGGCTGATTGTGGTATTTTTTTTATTTTAAAGTAACTAAAATCCCTAATAGGATGGGAGTTGTTTCCAATCTTGCGTTTTTCTTAATGTGCTTTGACATGCAGGTTTTGCACCATCAACATCCTCTACCTGCATTCACCTTATTATTGTACCTTATGAAAAAAAGTCCCTAATTTTGTGTATGTTTGGCTGAAACTACTGCTACTTGAGCATAATAAATATATTGTACAACAAATGGATATTGCTTAAAAAGGTAATTGTACAATATGCCAGAATTTGCCAAACATCCTGTCAAAAAAAACTTCTTATTTCTCTTAATGAGGTTTAAAAAAATATTTTGCAGAAGAACATTTCATTACTATGAGTAATTGTGAAAAGTAAATACGTGCAGTAGATTTACTTAAGTACTACATTTAAATACCATGCTTGAAGTACAAATTTGAGATACTTGTACATGGGTATTTTTATTTATGCTACATTATAATTCTACTCTACAACACTCATGCACACAAAATGTAAAATATAATGTATTCATCTAGATTGAACTACCCAACAGAACATAAATGAGTCAACACCACCTCACCTCATTACATTAAAATGCAATAAAATCATTAAAATGCGTCATTAATTCATTAATATTATATGTTAATGCAGCAGTAATAATATCTATATGATAATATAGCATTCATAGGTCAATTTAGTTAATTAAACTGTTTTTACTTAAGCGCACTTGTGAACACTTGTACTGGAGTATTTTTACAGTGTGGTATTGTCACTTTTACTTAATAAGTGAAGGATCTGAATAATTCTTCCACCAATGATTATGGGAACTGTTCATTGTACTGTGCGTGAATGCTGTAATATAGTTTTATAGCCATCGGGTAGTGCTGTGGAGCTCTTGATCTTTTAAGAGAAATAGCCTGGACTATCATATGATGTCATCTCTCTGTCAAGTTATCATATGACACACACCCTGTTTGCACAGACAGACACACACGCCTACACAATTATTGGATTTCAACTCAAATTATTAAGCAAATAAATCTCCCTGAATCTTTTTGGAATCAAAGAGTAGACTGCAGCAGCGTGAAAACAGTGAGAAACAGGAAAGTAGTGGGAGACCTCAGTGTTTTCATTGCTGTGAGACCGAAGGCGCAGGGGCCCACCCGAGGGAGGTGCAGGCTATGGATGAGAGAGGAGCGGAGGAAAATAGTGAGAGGTGGACAGAGGAAAGACTGAGAGTGAGGACAAGGGGGGGGGGGGGGGGGGGGGGGGGGGCCAGAGAGGACAGCGCAGGAAGAAACCTCCCCCTTCCTCCCCCTCCTCCTCCCACACACACACACACACACCTGCTGTGAAATCAAATTCACTGACTCACTCTGTAGTCGTCAGCTTATCTAAAAGAGTAACGATCACAAAAGAGACCAACAGCGCGTCGGGGAGTGTCAGGGCTTTGGGGTTGGGTAATCTTTCCAAGAAGACACAACCCACTTTTGTCCAATCACTGTTTAGACAATGACTGTTCAGGCCTTTGCAGAGACATATGACAGAGGCTGCTGAATGATGAGTCACAATCACTAGTCAGTGCTGAATAGGCTACTGTATCTGAACCATTTTAAAATGCCTTGAGAGATTGGAGCTATTTTAAATTCACGCTGTGTACAGTACATGCTCTAACATAACCTCTGCCAGCCTTGCGAAATTGTAAGTGTTAGTATGATGAAAGTTATGATGATGATGATGGTATACAGTATGTCAGGTTTTAGAAAAAAAAAAAAGAGGATTGTTTACTAAAGTTTGTCCTTTTGCAAGATCAAAAATGCTAGTATATACAGCAATATTAGATAATATGTAGATGTATGGGTGTGCAAATCAGCCAGAGCCTGCAAGTAAAATGCCATTTAACAAGATAAAGTCTTTATAAATACACTGGGAAGTCCCAACCGGATGGTTTGAAACACCAGCCAGAAAGATCTGGCCACAATTCAATTCATGGGATAGGAGGTCATCATTTTTTCTAACATTTTGGGGAAATATGCTCATTTGCTTTCTCTTGCTGAGCGTTAGATGAGAAGATTGATACCACTCCTATTTCCATGTTTTTATGCAAAGCTTTTCTGCTGGATCTGGCTTCATATTAACCATAGAGACATCTATCTTCCCATTTACGTAACTACCAGGAAGAAAGCGAATAAGTGCATTTTCAAAAATGTCAAAGTATTTCGGGGGGGTTTTTATAAGCTTAACTAAAATAGGAGACAGTGTAGAGTGACAGGAAATGTGGGGAGAGACACAAAGTCTCTGGTTAATTCCCAGCCAGACCCAAATGTTGCAATCACATGTATTTCCTCTATACAGAATTATTTTTTTCTATTTTAGTTAGGAGAGTTTCACCACACTCGGGCCTCTTAAATGATCAAATGAAATGATTTAAAGAGGGAAATCAGTCATAAACATATTAAATCTGGTGGCTCACAAACAGGCATGGCTTCATTTTAAGGGGGCTTAAGTGCACTATGAACACACTGAGTCCACAGTCTCTTCAGGAATTGTCTGTAACAGCAGTGTATGATACCATGGTTGCCTATTATAGAAAGCAGTGGTTAATGTTTTACTGCGAGTGAGCTGAGCGACATAGTTAATGGCAAAATGAAAATACAAGGAAATACAAGCTCTGATGTCCGAGAGACAGATAAATCCAAAGGGTAGAGGTACAAGATTTTTTAAGGACGTGTATGGCAGCTGGAAGAGGATGAGTGAGAGGAGACAGAGAAACACCTCTTTAATGGATTTGTCAAACGGAGTAACACCATTAGTAAGTGTTGCCAGTTGGGCGTATGCATGCATGCACCTGGATGAATTTGTCCCCCCTGCCCGAACTCCCGCATGCATACACAAACATTTTTATCCCCCCACTTTGCTCCACTCTGACACCCGGTGTGAACCCCCCCCCCCCCCCTCCAGGCATGCAGGCATGGAGGCATGGAGGCATGGACCAGTGTGTGTCATGTGAGAAGCTGGTGTGTGCCACCTGGTGTGACTGAGCAGACAGGAGAGAGTGGAAACAGCGAAGAGAGAAACTAAATTGGATGTGGCCTCTGTCTCAGGAGTAGCCAGCCCCTGGGTTAGGTGGGCTATTCTTAAAGAGGGCAAAAAGAGGTCTCCAGCTCCCTTGGCACACAAACCACTTTATAGGATCCCACATCATGTTTTTCATGGCCTCCTGGGATTGTGGGGGAGGTGTTATCCAATGACAAGTGTGAGAGGGGAAGAGGAAATTGTGTTTTACGTAGGTGGATGTCTTTGCGGGTCTTAATTCTCTTCAGTGTGGGACACCCCAACATGACGAAAGCTAGTAAAACATCACACTCGATTGGTGCTTGATTTGAAAAAAAAAAAAAAAAAAAGCATGCATCATGAAACGCAACCACAATAACATTCAGAAAGAAGCTAAAAATATAATAATGACAGCAGGGATGACGTCACAGTCTTTAATGGCAGACGGCCTGAAATGTCTTCATTTAACATTTTCATAAAAACTCCTCATTTTGATCACCTTTTTTTTTTTTGTTTCAAACAAACAAACCTCTGCAATTCACTGAAATACAGTTTCTCCTTACAGCGGCTAAAATACATAAATATCAACAGTACTGTATGCATTAAGAAAAAAGAAAAGAAGAACACACACACATGCCGTGAACATGCACAGAACACACGGGTACGCACACGGTATACAGAAACAAGAAAGGAATATTTTTCATTGACAAAAGGAGGGATCATCATATGAATTTCCAGGAACTTCTGTACCGTACTGCTGGCGAAATACAAAAAGATCCATTCGTTCAAAGGGCATGTTTTTTTTTTTTTTTTCTGGATTTCACAGTGAATTATGTAGGTAAAACAGTATTCATATATTACATACAGTATGTTCCGATCAGTCAGATACAAACACAAAAAGAATCTCTAGAAAATTACCAAATGAATATACAATTAAACTTACAATAATACTTACATTGAATTATATGATGGGCATCTTCTATGAACTTTAAAAACATAATACCCATAAAAACACACGCACACACACACACCTTATAAATACTTGTTCTAATAAATTTGGTGCCACACTTGGCTTTAAAAAATGTCTGTAAAAGCAAAAAAAAAAAAAAAAAAAAAAAAGATCTCAGAAAATCAGTCGATATGATGTGCATATTATTATTATTCATTACAAACACTGACTATATGATTCAACCAGTCCAATATGATTGTACACACCTGGGCTAAATACAATAGGGAAGATTGTTGTTTTCATATTTCACTTTTTGATTGTCACATCACTGTGAAATGTGACTTAGCCTTATCAGAAAAGTACAAGAATCACTGTTTGTTTGAGTAAGAACGCGACATGAATGAGAATTTTGGCGTCAAAATGTCACAGAATGACGATCACAGGATGATATGTCATACAGCAAAGACGTTATTGCAGGCCCAGAAAACATAAGATTACAAAAAGATTTATTTTTCTCCACTCCGATCACTACTATGTAAATTCAAAATTTACAAAAGCATTTTGAATCATGTTGGCTCCCTAAAAATAGACAAAAGAGACAAATTGCTTAAAGTGAATATCCTTTCAGATGTAGAGTGGCTCTTTGGAGTGACACCAAATGAGACATGCAGCAAAAATAATGTCATACTTCATAAGAAATCAGATTGAGGACTACAAAGCAGTCAAAAATGAAATAATTCCACTAGCCTAGATAGCTCTCCAGTGTAATAAAAAAAATGCCTTTGGTCTTTTGTTTCTCTATACTGTGCTGCTGTCCTCCTGCTACACAATGAAGGAGCAAATTCCTAATTATAGCAGGGCTCAGTTTGCCATGTATTGCAGTCTCTGGGGTCACTCTACCTTCAGCAGCGATGGCTTACTCCTGTCAATGCCTCAGTGAGCTCGTTTTTTTTTTTTTTTTTTTTTTTTTAACACATCTGATTTACCTCAAACTTGTTTTTGTCTCTCCGTGTTAACATCGACTGCTCAGTTGAACCAAAGCACGTCAGACAAAAAAAAGGACTAATATCTTCATCAGGTAAAGACGCCACAAGACGCACATGAGCGGAACAAAATCCACATAATATGTAGACAAGATAAGAGCAAACCAACAGGACTGCTTTGGTGTAGCGAGGTGGCTTACCATTTAGTAATGGCACGAAACAGGAAGGGCAAAAACAAAAAAAAAAAAAAGTAGGAAAGTTCCTCACACACTTTAGCACAACATGAACCAATCAAACAAAACCATTTCAAACATTGTCTTGATTACAAAAATACCTTTTTGTATTTCTTTAAAATATCTAAAAATGTACAGCATCGTTTTTTTTTCCTTTTTTTTGCAAAGTCATGCTTCAACATGTATTTAATCATCATAATAACATTAATATGAATGATATACAGAATAGTAATAATTATAGTCATATAATAACATTATCCGGTAGCGCTTTAGCCACACTTCTGTATGTCTGGCCTTGCAAAAGTGGGCTGCATAAATGTGTTTGCACTCCTTTGGTGGGCTGTCTTTATACTCGCTTATACAGAATGCAAAAGCGAGAGACCGGCTAACGTTAGAGAGGCGATGCAGTCGACTGGTAAACAAAGGGTGTGCGTGCGCCTTTGTCATGCGGTACCTTTCATGTAGGTGTCAGAGGAGGTGTCGCTAAAGCGCTGCCGGTAAATCTTGAGTATGTAACAGTATAAAAAAGAGATGGAGGGATTTCGGGGAAGGGGTTGGGGGGTGGCTCGATGTGTGATGGAGGCTGGGGTCTAGTATGTCCTGAGGCCCATGAGGCTGCTGCTGCCTGAGAGAAAGACAAGAGAGAGAGAGATAGAGGGAGACAAGAAAAAAAGGGGTGAGGTTGCCATGGTTGCAGCACACGAACCTCGTACACTAGAAAACACAGGGGAGCATGTGGAATTGTTGCACGACGCAAAACACATTTGCACACCCGTAAATTCACACACACACACACACAGGTAGATACTTTAGTGTAGACACACACACACCACAAACCCTAAATGCACACAAAACATGTTTCTTGTTTTCGCCTCGATTTCTCGCACTTGCCTACGAGATGCCAAGACCAAACACACTTTTATAGCACAAATATCTTAATACTGCGATTCTGGGTTTTGTTTTCAAAACACTTTCTGTTGAGTAGAAAGTTGAAACATACACAGATGAAAGCTGACATGCTGTCAATATGGCTTGGTGCAGTTATGTTCATTCCAGCAGATGTCTTTGGCAGTGTGATACTGACCCCCCCCCCCCCCCCCCCCCAATCCAGAAAAAGAAACACACAACAAAAACACTTTCAAATCAGACACTAAGCCAGAAGGGAGAAAGGCGGGCTGCTTTGGTGGAGGTGTGAGATTTACACCTTTTGTCCTCGCCTGTTGGGATCAATGGTCCTGAAGTCGGCTACCTGAGAGCCAGAAACTCACCGACGGTACGCTGCTAGGTGAGCTGGAGTCAGGTCAGTCCTCCTGGTTTCTAATTGGACAAGAGAGGCAATCAGCAACGCCCGTCACAGCCGGCCACGGCCACCATCACACATCAGGAACCTGAAGGCACAAAGGAGACAGAGTTTTACTGAAGTGAACAAGCTGCAACAGCATCCAAAGTGATGGTGGATTGTTTTTATTGAGATGTTGTTTCAACTTTATGGTAAATTTAAAGCTCCACTAATTTAGTATTGCACTTCCTTGTGGTTGGGGGACTCAAAAGAGAAAAAACTAATGGTATATCTGGATTTTTAGCCCCTGGTGTGGCTCAATATTTCGTTAGATCCGCTCTGTCTGGTAAACACCAATGTCTTTCAAGCTCAATGCCCCCAGTTTGTAACAGATTTAAAGCTCCCACCAGAGCCACAAAACATTATATGTTTTCTCTGTAAGTGTAGTCCTGCCTGTTAAGTGACATATATAAACTCAACGGATTGCCCCTTTAAAAAGACAGTTTTGCCAGTATTTCCCAAATCCTTCAAGCTTAAAGCACAGCTGCGACAAACAGGATGTCACATGACAATAGTCTTAAATACTTATGTTGAACTTCTGCTCAATAACCATATCTCCCATGATCCCTCTCCACTACACTGCACCCCCCACATCCCTCCACCACCAGCAGACCGAAGCTAAAGGTCAACCCTCCGACCCCATCACCCACCCCCAGATGTATCACCAAAAATAGACGTCTCTTGGAAACCGTGGTAACTCTTGTGCGGGGGATATGGGGTGGGAGGGGGACTCTTTGGAACAATAAACAATTAGTAAACCAAACATGACCTTAAGAGAAAGAAAGAGAGACAGACTGGGAACTGTTCCCTGTTCAGAGAACGGTGCGTTTCGAAGGGGCACGGCTGGCCTAGCTAATGCCCTGTTGCGCGTTCAATCAAGGATGAGGGAATCGATGCGTTGTACAGCCGCTTGGCTAAGCTGATGCGATGCATACTTCCAGACCACCCTATTTGTTCTGGCTGAGACACCAAGGTTAAAGATTGGGTTGATCATTGAACATGTCTGTGCGAATTAGAGAAAGGTTTAGTGATTTGCGGGCTTAATGTGTTACATCCAATAACTCGGCCCAAGCGCATAATGTGAGATAGGTAAACAAGCAGTGTTTGAGAATGTGGGAGGTGACTTGCTTTCTCATGAATGTGTGCACTGTTTTTGTTTTTTTGGGTTTTTTTTCACAAGGCTTCATGTGGAAAATGTTCCTGCCTGTGTTATCAGTGAGCATTGATCTTGTGCTCACAAATTTAAGCTCAGCATTTGACAGCATATCATGTTTCAGCCCATTTACTATAAATGACCTATAGTGTACTTAACTTACATTAATCACTACTAGACATTCTCTAAATTACGCTCCTATGTATTGGAAAGTTTATTGTTTCTATGTCTCTAGGCATCATTGGACTCCATTCATTCCTGTACGGTATGAAAATCTTTTAACACTCTTGAATCCTGCATGAGTTGAATAATCCACCACAGTGAACATCAAGTCTACATGAATTCTTGTCAAAATTGGAGCCCAACTGAAGCATCAGTATGGTTGATAATATCAGCCAGTTTTAGCTTATTAAAGATATATTGACATTGGCAACTACAGTATGTTGCAAAGAAGAAAAGTAAGGAAATAAGAAATTAAAGTAGAATGTCAAACACATGTTTGAGGTACATACTGTATGTTGGTCACAATTCTTTAGTAGCTAAATTTTTGCAATTTACAATTTACAAAATTTACAGGTTCCTGCTTCTCGAATGTGAATATTTGCCTGTTTTTAAGTCTTTTATGATGGTAAACTCCATGTATTTGCAATTTGACGATATCTCCCTGGTCTCTGGGAAATTTCGATGTGCATTCATGGACTCACCAAATAACCAATCAATCAAGAAAGTAATCAGCAGAGGAATAAACAATTAAGATAATTGTTTCAGCTCGTTAATTGCCGGACGTTTCAATTCATTTTACCTTTAAACTGCATTACCACACAATAGTGTAACACTGACAAAGCTGAACTTGATGTTCAGTGTCAGCAATTACACAACATAAGCAAGTTTCAAGAATCTTCTACCTTTTGTAGCATATGTAAATAAATGAAAACCAATAGTTCCCTCAAGCTGTAGAAAAAAATACATCAAAAATCTAAAGCTATATATATCGTGCTCTCAAAAATTGTCAGCAAAAATGTAAAGTATAATTGATTTGAAGTTCAGGAGCTAAAACTTATAAGCACACCTGCATGGTCCTTTAAGATCCTTCTACCTGTGCAGCGTGAAAAAGGGCCCCGTCCAAAGCCCCTTTAATCCGGAGAAAAGCCTTTAGGCCCTGGCTGTGTTTCTCACATACCAGCAATATCTGGTGGAGCTGGGTGGTGATGAATGCAGCTGCTGACATGTATCTAGCTCCTGAGACCCCGGCGCAGGGACGAGGCCACAGTGTCTAGCTACACTGTATGCTTGTCTGTGTATGTGTGTGTGTGTGTGTGTGTGTGTGTATGTGTGTGTGTGTTTGTTATGTGTCAGTAGGGGGTGAAGGAATAAAGTCCCACTTCCTTATTAGAAGGGGCCCCAGCTGGCCCTCAGCTCTCTAGTGGGAGTTATTCCAACATTGCACAGGAACCATTGGTTTTGTCGGGCTATTGGCCAAAAAGCTCCTCAGGGCAGGCAGCCAGACTACACACACACACACACACACACACACACACACACACACATATTCATCTCTCTCAGGCTCACACACAAGCATGCATGATAGGGGTACACACACACTACACTCCCCCACCATGTCTTGTCAGATGGAAAATCCGGATTACCTTTCCCTCCAGTTCACTAGGCATTAATGTTCACTATTAGGTTGTCTTTGGGACCGGCCCTGTGCCGGAGAATGAATGTCAAATACAATTCAGCTTCACCAACACTCAGATGAATGTCTAGCCTAAACCTCCAAGGATGGTAGAGTACAAACCTTACGGTACACAGTAGTATGTTTAAAGAAGTCAACTCTGGATAGCTACCTGTTTGAACTTGTATGAAGTGGCACTGCTGTAAATAAAGTTTTCAAAATGGCACTTGACAGGCAGGATGCCAGGTGATTAGGAAAGCTTATTACCAGCCATGACTAAAGACCCTGAACACTACCTCACTTTCAGCTGTTCACACACATACACACACACACACACACACACATTCTAGTCTCCCAAGGTTACACTTCCTAAGGCGAACCGCATACTCCAACCGTGAGTGGTCCGCATCCGTGAGATGCCGAGACAACCGTTGACTGACCGCAAGCCTCTCAGGACTGTGGCACTTTACGCTTCTTTGAATTCCCATTGTGAAGGTTCACTGTCACCAGACGCCTTCAGCATGAATAACAATTCATAAACGCTGCATTTAAAAAAAAAAAAAAAAAATTGTACATGAGCCATCAATAGCAGACAGATTGTACAATAGTGGTGCAACAGCTTTTTCCCTGTAACCTCAGTTCATATTTATTTTTGTTGTCTTACAGCTAAAATTGTTTCAATGTTTCACAAGCGCTTTGCTTAGCGGATTGCATCGCATAAATAAGTAACACCCCGTCACAGCCCACATCAGGACATCAATTAACTGACCTGACTGTATTCATTTTATGGACAAGAAGGGCCAAAAAACACAAGGTCTGGTACAGCCGAAATGTTTGTTTGAAAAGCTGCAACATGTCAGGGACAAAGAGAGCAGCAAGGTTAGCTCAACACTGACAGTATGTACTGTAGCAAACGAGCAGGATTTCCTTTTTTATTACAGTTACAGGACAGATACAGTTGAACATGACTATTATTATATTTTACTATGTTAACATGCTTACTGAGGAGATATGTTTTAGTGTATAGAGTAATTTGCATTAAGTGAACGTTGGCCACTGGAGCTAAAACCTCCTACTGCGAAATTGCAATTGCAAAACTGTTATACCAAATAAAATTGTTGTCCTCTCAATGTGAACTATGCTCCAATTGTTGTATTGAGACATATTATCTCATGGTTCAGTGATTCCAAGAAGTCTTTGTTTTGGGTAGGGGAAAGCGTGGGTAGATCTAATATCACAGGTAAGAATATTCCTTGTTTCCCAACTTCAAAATGATGACTCACTGTGTAATTTATCATAGTTACAACAGAGTGTATCTACTGTAACATCTGACAGCAGCAAAAAAAAAAAAAATGCTTGCTGTACTAACATGTTACCTTAATGGCATTGGTTGCTTTCATGGTTGCATATTATGTATTCAGAAAGCCAGAAAACATGGAGCTAAGGCAGAAAATAATGAAAATTGGTCTGAAGTCAATTCCAAACCTTTTATGAAATGTACTGATATATCTGTGTCTTGTATGTCTGTCTTTCTTCTGTATTCTTTGTTTTTATGATTTGTGTTATTAGTGATAAGTCAACATGTAGATCATTTTGGATGAAGTTGTTTAGAGATGTTTGTCTCTGAGATTTGAAAAAAAAAAAAAAAGTAATAAAACAGCTACATCTCTTTCCTAAGATCATTTTCTGCAGTAACAAGTAGTTTCTCAGAAATGTGTTCACAGTTAAGTTCGTGGTTTTCCAGTTTCTGGAAAGACATGAAGCTGTTGACTTATTTACGTGTAATTTTCCAACGCTGTGAGCAACACAAACAAAATTCCTTTCACCATTATTGTAATGGGGGTGGTGGCAGAAACCTCAGAAACAGATACCTACAAATAAAGACAAATTCGATGAACTTTTGTTTGTGTGCATGTGTTTGTGTGCTTATAAAATTTCCTCTGTTTGGGCATGCACGCAGCATCGTTTGAGTGTGTTGCTGCAGCAGTTGCCTGTAATTATAACAATATTCTGACCAGTGGCGTAGGACGAAATTGTATTTTGGGTGGGCCAATATAGAAGTGGGTGGGCCAACTTTTCCCAGAAAAACTGATTTATGATGTTAGAAGAAGAAAAAAGACATCATCAGAGCATCAGTCTATAAAAGCTGTACACAGGCCTGTAGTTAACATTGAGGACACTGAGGTCATGTCCTCAGTATTTTTTCTGAGTCTTTTTTTAACTTTTTAATATATATATTTCTTAAAATGTTAAATTAAAGTGACAAATTGCTAAATGTACTTAGTTGTATGGTGTATTGTGAACAAAGGTTGGCATCATCTCACCAGCAGAGCTTTTGCAACTCATTACATTATGTTACATACATTTAACGAGTTGCACATGTACAGTACAGTCCTGTCATTCTATTCACTCTGTGATCTACATACATGCAACTCTCTGTGTTTGAGGTTGCACTTTCAAAGCACATGACTGGCCTTAACAACATGGTATTGGTAATATGGATGATACAAAACCTCTAAGATCATTTAAGAACAATATAGAGTGGCAATAATAAGGAGAGGCGCTCTGGTTTTATAGCCTACCTCTTGAAGCAAGATTGGTTAATGGCATGAGTGATAAACCTGGTTAGAGACTGTATTCCACCTGACCTACAAACTCAAAACAAGTAACTACGAGTTACACAACACAAACAGAAGCAGCAACAGCAGTGTTCAAGATCTGAACTCACAAATTATTAACCTTTCAAAACATGACAGGTCCAAACTTTTGCACGCAGACTCAATTTGGAGTTTCTGCTCTGACATTCAAAAATATTCACTGTGGGAAATAGGCTAATACATTATAATAAAGTTATACTGCACAGCAGCAGCTTTGAATAAACAATTATCCTAGTTTGCTGAAGCCACGCTGTCTGTTATCGCCTACTCCAAAACTGGCCCTTGTCAAGCCTTGTGTGAGGTTTGTGGTGATGAAGGATCACATCAGGGCATATAGCCTATGTCCAAAATAAATATGTTCACATGTATGAGAGAGAAGTCAGTCTCCTCTGGGTCATTGTGCTGCTAAAGATTTTGGGATGACAAGATTTCCCAATTTCCTTTTGCTCTGTAATGCTTCAAGTATCAGAATCTTTGCAGACAGGAAATGAGGGACAGATAGATATTTGTGTGTCCAGTGATTATTACCAAAATGTTTCAGTGATACCTCATTTATCACTATAATTCATTGATCAATAATGAGACATATTTATTTTTATTTTATTGCAAATAATAAGTACATTTACAGTATTTTATTTCTTATTTTAAAGGGCATATTATGTATTGGTATATATTTAATTTAAAGACATATTAGGCCTATGTATCTTTTCAGCAATTGCATATAAGTTTGAATTAAACTGTAATTTTTCAAGTCAAAAAATCCCCAGCACTTCTTTCTTCCATTGTATTGAACACATCATTTTTGGTGGGTGTAGTAACCACCAAATTTAGGATTAATTATTTCCATCCCTGCCTGGCCACCACACACCCAAGAGTAAAAATAAAATTAAAAAAAATTACAAACTGGGCAGCAGTCTACAGCACATTACGTAATCAGTGTTCCTGGTTCCAAAAAGCACAGCTAAGTGATTAATCAATGCTAATTCATTGCTTGTGTCCCCATTGTGACATCATCAAGGGCAATAATTCTGAACAGCTTGTTAATCTGAGGACTTCAATGCCTGGCCAAATGCCAAGGAGTACCATATTTATGTCATTTTCCCCCAGTGCCTAAATAACATTTCATTTGTAGGAGGAGGCTTCTTTCACCTGTGGTCAGCTGCTGCTATTAGCATTATTCTTTTCTTTCTGGTTTGGCAGTTAAGACGTTTCCACTGTGGATTTTTCCCATGACTTTTTACTGCTTTTTTTTACCTTTAGTAAACGCACTCATTCACACGAGCACACACACACACACATACACACACACATTCCCACATACATACACTGCACTTACACTCATTTTATTATTTGCATAAATTCTACTTTTTTTCAAATGCATCTTTTTTATCTTTTATCATTTTTTTCATGTTGGGTTCAGGGGCCCTCAGCCATAACAGTCATATATAGTTTATTTGTTCTACTATATTTTATACACTAATTTTTTCACTGTCATGCCCTGTGTAATTTTTAGATTACGGCTTATTGTGTTGATGAACTTGAGTAATGAGTGTTAAAACACTTGACAGGTAATTTAGTGCAAAACCTGAAAGATACTGCAGTTGTGCTCCTTTATTCAATGTGTTTGACAGTGAAAGTGATTTCAATGCAATAAGAGACTGAACAGAGGAAGAGTAATTTCAAAATTGGCCATATTTGTGACTTGTGTTGGATTCATCTATGTGTTGGTACTTATTATTATTTCCTAAGTGATTAGATACATAGATTTATACTATAGTCTTCAAAATTTTCTCAGAGAGGAGGGGGGTGCCTCCGAACCTGGCTGCGTCTGGTGGACTCGATCGATGGAGGCAGTGTCTTCTTCCTCATCTTTTTTTCAAATAACACATTAAAAACTTTGTTAAGCCATTGTTGTAGTGTTAACGTTACATCACCTGAAAAGCAGCTAGTTGGCTGAAAGCAGCCCAGGAAAGTCTGTGTGTCAGATGCAGACTTCCTACAGCTTATTTCAACAGTTTTTGATCAAACTTGGCTGGGGTGGGACAGTGAGTAATGTGGGTGGGCCAGTGCCCAGTGCCCATTTACTGGCTACGCCCCTGATTCTGACTGGAGGTCTCAATCACACTTCACCCTCCACTGCGAGCCGGATGTGGGGATGTTGTTGTTTCACTAAGGGGCTAATATCCACTGGGGCAGCCTGACTGGCCAAATGACTCCCCCTGGTTTGATAGAGGAGTAATTATTTCCTTTAAGCCCCTCCCTCCTCCACTCCCTTCCTCCTTTACCCCCCTGACAGAGAAGAAATCCCCAAAACATCAAATTACAGACATTTTTTTTTTATCATGCTGTGTGTTTAAGTCTCTGAAAATAGACAAATCAGCCATGATGCAGGGTTGGAAGGGTCCAGCGCAGGACTAGCACCAATCAACAGCTTGATGAATGTTAGCCTCAATGCTACCAACCACCCACCCACCCACTCCCTACTGACTCCCCGAGGGGTCGGGAGAACATGTTTCTTCCTGTCCCGAGACGTTAGAGGGAGGGTAGTGGTGACAGTGTGACTGGCGCCGAGTGCAAACACACACACACACACACACAGGCATGCATGCACACAGGCACGCACATGCACACACACAGACACAGCCAGCCAACACAGATACACAGACTAGCAGGGGATTTGTTGTGCTTTGTGGTTTTGTTTTTCTGCAAGCACAACAGCGTTCAGTTTGTCTGAACCAGAGAGCGAAGCACATGTGCTGTGTGGCTCATGCATGGTTACGGTTGACTCATGTACTTATCAAAGCACTTATTAGAGGCCAGCTGCTCTGTTTACTGTCTGCAGCTCCTCTAAAATTAATTCATCTGTGACTTATTTTAAATAAAGCCCCATACTAATCATTTTTAATAAACTTTCATAAAAAGGTCCCTTCCGGCAGAACCCAGGTATTCCAGGAGTTCATGGTGCATATTCCACATTTACGACCTTTTGAAGCATCATATCCTCTGTCTCTCCCTGTCCTATCCTTTTATAATTCTCCACTGTGTACTTTGTCGTAAAGCCAAAAAACATTTTTTTAAATTAAAAAATGTATTTCATCCTGCCAGGGTTTGACAAAATGACAAACATTTCCTAATATCTGCTGCTTGGCACCACCACTATTGTATCACACTATTCAGTGTTTATTATGACAATGTTAGAGCGACTGCACAATAATAAGCTTTCCTATTTCATACAAGCACAATAAATATCAGGCGACCGTCTTTGGAGCCAATCATTTTCTCTGACCTAGGACAGAAACTTCTCAGCATTTCTAATCCTAAAGCTTGATTTAGTTCCCTTAATGAATAATCATTTCAGTGTAATGAGACAATTTTGTTCCAAAATCAATGAGAATTATAATCAGTTAATCATCAGTAGTGTGTTGTCTGTAAAACCTTAAAATACAGCTGCCAAATAAATGCAGTGGAGTAAAAAGTACGGTGAGCCTCTTTGATTTTTACACTTAAAGTGTAAAGTACCATTAAATGGAAGGTAAAGTACATGTTCTGTACCACAAAACAGTACTAGAGTAAATGTACTGAGAGATTTCCACCACTGCTTATAATAATATTAACGATCAAAGCAGTTGATATTAGCATTTTAGTCATTTTTGCTGAGCTCTACCTCATCTGTTTTATTAAAGCATCGGCGTCGGAGCTCGTTGTCTATTCTGTTTGACTTACCGCCTTTGATGCCGGAGATCAAGCATCGCATCAATGGGGGAAAGTCGACCCTCTGTACCCTGTGACCTGAGCGGGGGAAAATAATGGAGTTCCCCTTTAAATCGCACCTTTCATCTCTTAGGATGATGTGCGAGGAGTGACCGTGGTTTCGTTGACCACAGGGGCTTAACGCACCTACGTTTGCCTCTACCAGGCTAATTTGTTTTTGTGTTAGTGAGTTGTATGTGTATATGTTTGAAGTCAACTAGCAGAAACGTGACTGATTAGTAGGTTAGTTTGTCAGTTGGTAGGAAGGGGGCCTTTTTCATGTGAGGTCTGAGGGTAAAAAGAGGGTGCTCAGTTGACGCACACACCACGTGCATGGTGATATCCCCCACATATGTTTAGGAATATCTCTGCGCCTGTTTAAACAAAGTGTCATAACATTTACTGTAGTAGTTTTATGGCACGTTGCAATGTACACTTTTTTGTCATAGCAGAGCAGGGGGCTCTGTGTGTGCATGGGTGTGTCAGTGTGTGTGTGTGTGTGTGTGTGTTACTCACACATACTTCAGCAGAACTGCCTGGACTTCCATCCCTGAGGAGTTCCATCTGCAGGTGGGAGCCAACGAATCTAAACACACATGATCACACACGCATTAACATTCACGCACACATACAAATTGACTATATATAACATATATTGTAAGTTCTAATGTGATATTTTGATACATTTTGAAAAATATGTGTATTGGCTTTCTTGCCGCAAGTTAGATGATAAGATCAATACCGCTCTCATATCATTAAGTAAATACATAATGTCCCTTCAGTATGAAACTGGAGCCAGCAGCCACTTAGCTTAGCTTATCCCAAGACTGGAAATGGGGACATAGCTAGCCTGGCTCTGGCTGGAGGTAACAAAAGCAACTTACAAGCACATCTAAAGCTCACTAATTAACATGTAACATCTCGTTTGTTTAATCCACACAAAAACCACAGTGTAAAAACAACAAGTTGTGGCTTTACGTGGGGTTACTATTTCTTGGCCAGGAGCAGTAACTTCCTGGAATCTCCACTGGTTGCCTAGCAACTTAACAGGGACAACAGCACTCTGGGCCAGCTGTTTCCCCCTGCTTAGCTAAGCTCATCTGCTACTGGCGGTAGCTTCATATTTTTCAAACAGACATTAAAAAGGTAACAATCTAACGTGAATAAGTGTATTCCTACAATTGTATACTTTCCTATATATACCTAATACTATCTATTAATTGTCACATATCTATAAATTTCCACATAACTCACACAATCATTGTCTAGTATTCAAATGAAATCCACATGATATCACATGATGAGTGGATATACTGTATTTCTGAGAGGTATACTTTACAAACAGCTCAGTTGCTAGCATTTACTAGCAATCCAATAACATTGCTGTTCTCTCACTAGAGAGGATGAGAGCAGAAGATCAACCCGGGAGCAAGAGAGCTGAGACCATGTTATGAATTTGGATTTGATCATTTGGTTGTAATGAGCTCTAGGACCTGTTTACATTTTAATATATTTATATTGTACATCAGCATCTCTGTAGGTCAGAAGAGACTTTGAGATGCTAGCATTAACCGCAGGCCCCTCCTGAAATCACAAAACCAGACTCTCATTGTGTGTGTCAGTGTTTGTTCACATATCTGACGTGTGGAGAAATGCCAGCTAGGCAGATTCAGCTTGCACTCATTTCAAATTCTGACATCACCCGAGCCTCAGCTTTGGAGTCTTTGCTAGAGGCCTTTGTAGTTAAATTACCTTACTGAAGATAGGCATTGCATATATGGAAATATACTGGGAAAGATAAAAGGCCAGTAGAACATGCCCAGGTACTGTATTCCTTTGAGCTTAAAATATGCTTGAGTTTAAAATAAATAAATAAGTAGTGAGTGAAGATCAATGCAAGCTTGCAAACCAATCAGCAAACAAAAATTCAGAAACGGTACATCTAGTACTGAGATCTTATCAGGGCCAGTCGGCACCAAACAGGATTCATGAGAAGAATTTCAAGAGATCAATAATGAACTCTTATGTGAACTCACAGTGGAGCTGTGCAGATTAGAAGACCTCGATAAACTGGATCATGGTTGGTGGAAGAAAGGGATTTAATTAATGAAGAAGGTGATGGTCAAATGATGATGCAAACCTTTCACAGCTGGAGCATTCAGTTGAACAGATGATGCTACTAATTGGGATCCGTAACAACACGATATGAGTTGTTATTGATTCATTTTAAATTAATAAATACAATTAAATAATTTTTTGGTCTTGATTTTATCAAGATATGCTCAGGGTCTCAGTCAACATGATGATTTCAATTTGTTCTCAAATAATCTTGCTAAGACCTAGAAAAGTTCTGATTATTAATATTGATTATTTATTTGTAGCTTTTTAGATTCAAAAACCTCAGCAGGAGTCCTATACACTTAGAGGTATATTTCAACTTTACAGAGTTTTATTATTGTTTGTATCAGCATTAGTGCGCAATTCAAGTTCTGTAGTTTATACACGTACCATTTTCAATGAAGGGAATTTGTGGAATTTTGCCATTTTTCGTACTTTTTACGTTAGGTATGATTTAGGTACGATTGCTTCGTACCGTACCTGAGTCAGACTGCCCCCCCTCTTCACTCCCCCACTGTTCAGCTTTCACATAAGTAATGTTGTTCTGTACTCAAGTACACTTGCGTATCTACACACTCCAATACAGTAGGTGGCAGTATGCGCCTAGTTGGTTTGCAATCCGGCAATAAACACAAAGAAGAAGAAGAAGAAGACGAGTACACTTGTGTCATCAACTATGCGACATTTGTTTTGTTGTCGCTCCAGTGTAGAAAAGCGCACCAATCGCAAGATCCCAATCCTATACAATGGAGCCAGTCTCCACACTGTGCCTACTATTATTGATATTTGGAGACAATGTCAAGAACAACCCTCTCAGAGAGATCCTTTTGCGGCCATGTTTGAACAGGACAGTCGAATAGTTATGACGTCACAAATTAGTTTATTTTAGCTGAATTCCTGGAAGTTAATGAGATCAGGTAGCAGTTCCTCCAAAGAGAAGGGTAATACAGCATTAAATGTCTTCAAAAATGGACTACACCAAGTAAATTTAATATTTATAAGAACTAATTTTATACTGTCAATAAACAAATTTGATTATATCAAAGTCCCAATCCACCTCCTGCTTTCATGGTACACAGTGAGCAGATGAATATGACTATGATCAGGTTTTTAGAAAAGGTAGTTTCAAGCTATACTTGTTAACATTTTGTATGTTCTTGTCAAAAAGTTTAAAAAAAACAAGTATAACATATAAAAACCTTTAACACAGGAAAATATGTATTAAGCTACCTTTGTAAGAGTTGCTGTTACCATAGACCTCACTGAACTTGAGTTATGATCACATTCAACATAAAGTCAAAATGCATGCAGAGACATTTAAAAAATGCCTGCATGAGTTTGCCTGATTGTAAGATAAATGGCAAAATGCCCCCAAAACAAATTGCCCTTTTAAATAAAACAAATAAAAAATACTAGAAATAATTCAAACTTGACTGCTTATAATTTGCAGCCTTTCAGTAGTTTTGTAAATCTACAAATGGAGGTGACTGGGTGGTGTGTGCTCTGAGGTGCATCTGTGGGATGGAGCAAAGAGTGATTTCAGGGCTGACAACAGCAGCTTTTGTGCAGTGGGCTCAGGAGGAGGTGAAGGAGGCGGTGGTGGTGGTGGTGGTGGGGAGAAAGGGGTGGCTTTGCAGGTTACCTGAGCGTGGAGCGAGGAGGGGTAGGTGAAAGCGGGTGGGAGGGCCGGCGACAGCTCCGCCGGGTACAGTGGGTATGACGCCCACACGTCTGGGCTGCTGGGATATAGAGCAGGCACTGTGAGCTCATCTGTGGAAAGAAGAAGAGGAGGAGTGGAGTGAGGAGAGTGGCCAGTGGATGGGTGGGTGGCTAGAGAGACAGGGTGGAGGTGACGGCAGTGGTGGTGGTCGTGGAGGTGTGCTACAGGTGAGTATCAGTTATCTGAAGTAGCTTCCTCTCCTTTCATTTCTTCAAATCAATTGACCGTTTGCTTTGGACAATGGAGCAACCATATCTTAGCAACCATAACTATTTATGGCTGGTCATGGCTAGCCTGTCAACCAGTAGATTTTTTTGTGTTAAGGCAGTGTGCATGGAGCTGTAGGAAGGGATATACTGAGCATCTAAAGATTTTAGAAGAGCGTGCGTTTACATAGCAGTAGTAACTAAGTCTTTCTATAAAGGCCAAAGAACACATCATGAACTAACTATATTAGTTCGTGAGATTACATATTACGTTAATAAAAAGCCTTGTTCATAATAGCATATCCACTGTGTATTTTTTCCCACTGTGGGGGAGACAGTCCTGAATGCTACTATATCAAAATGTAGGCTAACGTTAGCAGCTTGGTCTTGCTCATTCACATATGTAAACTAAGCAGCTAAACAGGGTTATTTTAGAATGAATTAACAATCTGATTTTACATTTTTCCTTATCATACTTATAAAACAAGGACTGGCAAATGGCAATAGAAGAACAACAATGTTACTATATTTACATTTCTTCTACATGGATAGCCAGCCAATAAGTTGACTTTTTGCCTGGACCATGTAGCTTTTGTCTCAGACCTTTAGCATAATATCATGTATGTAGCCATCAATGTATATTTAAGACCCCTTTACAGTTTTCTCATTCTAAAACAAGTCAGCTGGAAACATTAAAAGTCAGCCGAAGGCAGCTTTTTCAACCTCTGATACAATGTGTTAGTGGCAGCTGTCATTTGAGCTGGCAAAATCAACAGTTGCCAAATAGTGATAAGGAGCCTGCTTTTGTCTACCTGCCTGAAATCAAGGGCCTGTTTCTCTAGAAACTAACTACATTAAGATTACGCTACACTACAATTAAGTGGTTACTGTTATTATTGTAAACTGTAGCTTTACAGGAGTTGCAACAGTAACTAAAGGGGGAGCCCTTAGTGAACAGTTATTTATAATCCATCAACATCACTTAAACTGACTTAATTCAGGAGAAAATGAGAGGAAACCATCTCAGATATGATGATTTATTCAGTGAGTCGAGTGTAGAGTGACTGTGAAAAAAGAGCATGAGTGAAAAGAAAGGTGACAGTGCAGAGTGGTATAGAGTGAGTGTACATTTAAAAATGAAGAATCTGAGAAAAAATAGCAACTCATCTGAGAACCATCAGATAGTCGTACAATTTTAAGGAGCATTTTCCCTCTCTGTGTCTCCTGGTAACAGTTTATCAAACCACAATCAGAAAAATGGCTGATTTAAACATCTCTTATCAGGAAATGACAGCAATTTCTCTCCTGGTGATTACGTCATGGTTTCATTAATCGTTTCCTTCCATTTTCCACTGGGGCCTCAAGTACACACCCTTTGTCTGGCAAAAAAAAAAAGATCCAAGATAGAGCAGTTTGGTCATTCAGGAAGAATGTACAACCACAGCTGGCCTATGTTCAACTATCAATGGCTGATTCTTGCAGAATCCTTAACCCATTGGAGAAATATCTAACTAAAGGGGGGAAAAAGGTACAGAGCTGCATTAGCAAATTCCATACACGCCATGAACTCAAAGGCTTTGAGTCCAAATAATTAAAGCAACTGCTTACAGTGAACATGTACTGTTTCTGAATCATTAATCTAACAGGGGGCATGTGTCAATTTGGGGGAGAGCTCTAATCAAGGTAACTCTTTATGGCAAAAGTACACAGCATACGATTGAGTAACAAACACACTCAAAGAGAAAAAAACAACTCCGGTAATTAGACAAACGAATCTCTGTTTTTCATTTAGAGTAACATCTAAAACACAAACACCCCTCTATTAATGACAAAAATCCTAAAAGGAAACAGCTGTCCAGTCATTTCAAACAAGAGAAACTCATGGCCAAAGGAAGCAGCAACACAGACAAAAAGTAAGACGAGCTCAGGCACAGAAAGACGAATTGAAGAAGTACTCACATGGGTCTCTGCTAATGAACTGTGGCCCGGGGCTCTGCTGGGAGGGAGGTGGGTTGGGAGTGCCAACCAGCTTGTTCTTGGCCATCTTGGTGTTGGCCTTGGCGAACTCCAGCCGCAGGGTCTGGGGGATCTCTGGATCAAACCGGACCCCCTGAGATCAAAGGAGAAGATGTGTCAGCAAAAATATTGTTTCCTTGAAAGCATTTCTCCATACTCATAGAATGGAATAGTTATAATAGTTGGATTCACTTATTGAAAATTACATTCATTTAGATTATGTATTATGGCAAAGTTTGAAATGATAAATAGCATTATTTACATAATAGCAATATTTTTTGAGATGCAGCCAAACTCTTAGACGTATATGTGTGTCATCAATCAACAAATGAGGTCTGTATTCTCATTGTATAGTAGTGATGTCCTGCAAAATTTCCAGTAGTTTTTAACTCTTCAAAATTCCATTAAGAAATTTTGGCCATCAATTTAATTTTTTAATTCGATTTTAATTTACTTCAACTTTGTTTCGGGAGAAATGATGTTTTTTGTCAGATGTCAATTTATCAACCCTGGCTAGGTCACCTGGGTGAAAGTGTATGATTGTTGAAAGACCCAAAACAACCAATCAACCCAGGTTACATCACTGATGATGTGTCCAAGTGCATCATAAGATGTATACAATAACTAGCTCAGTCTGGCTTAGCCAGTGACATCCAGGAACAGGCTGGATGACTACCACAAATACCACAGACAGCTTGAAAAGACAGCAGCCGGGGCAAGAAGGGTTAGCATGCCAAACTGCAGCTTCTGTGAGGGAACACCCACAAAGAAGCTATGGAAACCTCTAAAGAGAAATACCCCCAGGGGTGCCCAGAGGCCAGCAAGGAGAGAGAGCAGCTCCAGTTCTATGAGGATGTGGATGGGATCCTTGAAGCCAAAGCCAAAGGTGATGTTGACCAATGGCTCCAGCTCATGTCTTCAATCCTCATCAACACTGCACCCAAAAGGTTTGGCACTAAGGAGCAGCATTGGGCTAGAAACTTAAGTGGTCCAAATCGACGAGAGACGAGGCTCAGTAAACTCAGGCAGGAGCTAAAATCACAGAGGCATCAGTGCAAGATGGCAAGGGAGAAAGAAAGGGCTGCATTAGCATAGCTATGGCAAATCCTCAAGAAGAACCTAATTACTCTCAGCAGAACAGAATGGCACAGGCAAGGTCTTTGATAGTACCCTGAAATACACTGCATCACTCCAGTCAACCAGTCAACCAGTCATGGCTGGCAGTGGACAAATCGGGGCTGCCAGGGAAATTCCTGGATTTGCCAGCACAGCATCCTTCTTCATATCCTGTGGCCCCTACTGGTCTATGAGGTCCCACTGACAACGGTCAAGGGCTATGAAAGAAAAGTCAGTTGTTTTCTCCGCAAATGGCTGGGCCTGCCATGAAGCCTGAGCAGCATCTTCTTGTAGGCCAACATTGGAGTGAGGACTGGGAGGAAGTGGAGGGCAGAGGAGGCAGTGGACCAGGCAGAATCATGACTACAGCACAATGTTCTGGCTAGATCAGTGGTGGATAGACATGCAGGGCTCAGCAGCATTCCAAGAACTTGCTATGACAAAACCAGAGGCAAAGATACACTTGGTCCAACAGGAGGTACAAGCAGGAGTGGAGGAAGTTTGTTCCACAATGGTGCAGGATGGTGGGGATCCAGCGGCAGGGTGCATGGACGAGATGGGAGCAAGCTTTGGAAAGCAAGATCTCTTGGCCCGAGCTCTGGAAGGCAGAGCCACTCATGATCAAGTTTTTGGTCTGATCAGTGTACAATGTTCGTGCCAGCCCAACCAACCTGTATTCCTGGGGGTTGGCTGAGACTCCAGCATGCCCCTGGGTTAGAGAAGAGGATCACTTGAACAAATCCTCAGCTGTTGCCCAATGTTCTGGGAGAGGGACACTATTGCTGGTGTGACGACCAGGTCCTGAATGCAGTAACCAATTCCATCTGCACAGGGATCAGTCAAGCCAAACAACAGCACCCAGCAAGGCAGGCTATTGCATTTATCAAGGCAGGGGAGAAACCACAGGCTCAGGCAAGGATGTCAAGCGGGCTCCTCATCACTGCACAGGACTGGCAGCTGAACGTCGACCTGGGGAAGCAGCTCAAGTTCCCAGAAACTATTGCAGTGACCACACTAAGGCCAGACATGGTCCCGATGTCTGAAACATTAAGCCACCCTAAAACCCTGGATACCCAAAACTCATCCCACGTCATGGACAAAAGAGTGTTGTTCTATGTGAGGATTTTTAAATATTCTATCAGATTTCTTAGAATCTCACCTTAGGTTTTCATCATCTGTGTAACCTCCATGGTGGAGGATTTTTGGTGTCAATTAATCAGTTTGACCCCAGAAAAAAATCTATTTTGCTGCATATATCAATGATTTTCATACATTCCTTATAATTAAGTATTCTAATCCATGTATTTGAAGATTTTGGCAAGTGTCAGTTGTTTTGCATGCTGATGAAAGTATTCTTACTCAATTCTTGCAAAGAGTAACAACATATTTATTCATATCTGTCCCAATCAAAATATGATAAATGCTTACACATTGTTTATAGAGGTTTTAGTGTTCTTATATTTCTCTTGTTTTCCTGAAAGGTTGCTCAAAGTCAACACCATGGGGCACCATGTGTCTTTGTTAAGCAAGATTCAAGTTCACCACATGATGACTCTTAATAATGTTACACATTAGGTCTGTAATACTTTGCTTAAGCAACTGTAGACCCTGACAAAATATCTGATTTTTTTCACCACTGAGGTGGTGATGTTATAAATAATAGAGAGCAATTGATAGACTTGCTGTCTTGTGCCTTGAAGTAGTGATGAAGCAGACTAGTTATCATGCATGTCTTCCACTTTTGCATTTTCTGCCTTGTTGTGTGTTGTTTATATTTCCAGTGGGAGCTGGGCGATATCTGGAGTTGTCACTTTGTATACTTTTCATCTTTCAACATTTCATAACAGAATTTATTGCAGAACTCTTGGCGGTGAGAGGACATTTTCAGTTGCTTAGACTTTGAAGCCTGCTGTAAATGGCTCAGTGTGGATTAGAGTGTTATTCTGGTTCGGCGCACATGATGACGGGTGACACTCGCAATTGAAAATCAGAAGGCGATGACACAAACCTGGCTAGTGCATGATGTCATTTACACCATGGGTTAGACAAGGCCTTCACTACTCTCCCTACTGAACTCTGTAACTGTAATTGAATCTCATGACATCAAATCCCCCATTCGCCATGACATACTGCAAGCATCACCGCATAAAGTGAGCCAAACATTCTGGCAAATTCTTGAGATGCCATGGCTGAGAGCTTTTTGACATACCGGTGCTCATGACAAGCTGAGTAAAGGTTGTTTTTCACTTCTACAGTTTGATCTGCATCAAAAACCTCCACATGTGCAGTAGTCCAAACCATTTTCCCTCTCAATTACTTCCGCCTGAGGAAAAATACAGAATGTGACATAAACAAAGGTCTTCTTCATCCAAAAACAAAGTTGCTATTTGTTGGCCTGCTTTAGAAGCAACAAGGCCAGAAAATATATAAACTATAAGCACCCTTTAATTAACTTCATTGGATTCTCTGTAAAAGATACAGAAAAACATGAAGGTCAGATCAATGGAGAGGAAAAGCAGTCAAGAGTAAAGTTCTCTGCAGCAAAAGAGCGAGAAGCTGTGAGGATGGGGTTCTAGGCTCGTCCCTGCAGGCTCAGGCAAAGCTGAGCTGAAACAAGTGAGGGATGACTCTTCTCATGAAGGGGGGGGAATTAACTAGGATTGCCTTGGCTCAGTGCACTCGCAGCCTCTGCCAGTCGAGGCTGCAGAGGTATAATAAGGTACATGGATATAATGAGGCCTGAGCACATCTCAGTTTGAACTGTGGGGCTTTCAGAAGAATTGAATCTCCATCTTGAACTTTGTGCTTATTTTTTTTATCTTCTTTGCACTTCCTTTGCTCTTTTTGTACATATTATTTTGGTGATGATTGTAATTGTAGTGAGAATCAAGTCTTATTTTAGAGGCTACATGTGTGTTCATAGTTCAGAGGAATAAAACAAAATTACTATGACTGGAAACAAATCCCCTCCTTTCCTCAGTTCTTCTGTATTTCCTGTATTTTCAGTATGCAGATAGATGTTTGCAAAATCTGGCTTATCTCCATATGACCCCCGGGACGTCGCTTTCCCCGAAAACAAGAGCACTGTTCAATTCTCAGCCCAACTGAGTGATTCTATGGAAACAGTCTAACTATTGTTGGCTCATAATAAGATGATAATTTTTATCCTTCCTTCAACTCTCTGCTCTGCCTTTGATGCGCACCAATATCTCGACATCTGAAAGTTGACGGATTTGGCTCGTGTTGTCATGGTCCCACTTTAGGAGGATGATAAAAAAGATCTTTTTCTGTGACAAAGAGATCAACAAACACTTAAGAAGCCACAGAAATGTCGTAAATATCCAGACATGTTTAAAAAAAAACAATGGGAAAATAAAGCTGTGTGAGAGCTGGTGTTCATTACTCTTTATCTATACTTTGTTTCAAGAGAGCTGAATAAAACCCTGTGAGGACGGGCTCTGTTTTATATTTGAGTTGGCCTCATCAAGGCTTTCTACGAGGCTACATTCTGAAATAAGCGAGATTAAAATTAAACCCCAGATCAATATCGTTCTATTTATATGTGGAAGAAGAGCTAATTTTCCTGCGCTGAAAGTTATTGGCTTTGCAGGATCCACGTCAAAGCTTAAAGAAAAAGGCTTTATTTACTCAAACAGAAACATCCAAACATACAAGGTTTAGAGGAGCCATGATGTGTTTGTCTTAACTACTTTTACTGGTTTTTTCGCACGTGATAGAAAATGTAGGAATGTCTGGATTTCCCTGAATTACATTTGCCCATGAGGTAGAGAGATGCGATTCCGAGTCATCACAAGATATACTGGCGCTGAGCTGGTGCTTGAGAGGAGCAGAGAGAGGGCATGACACTTACGTTCAAGGCATTCTTAGCAGCCTCCGCTTCTGATCGACTGTCAAAGCTGACAAACCCCACCGGCTGGGGAGACAAGAAGACAGAACAAAAGGAAGAAACATGGTTTAAGGCAGAAAACTGAGTCTGCATTTCTGTCTGAGTGACATAGACATGTTGTTCTTTTTTTATTTTTTATTTTTTTTTTATCATACCCACCCCCCCTCTTTCTCCATCTCTCTCTTTCTCTCTTTCTCTCTTTCTTGCCCTGTTTATAAAACCGTGGCGACAGAGAGAAAGAGGGGGAGAGAAACAGAGGCTGGACGCTTACATTGTACAAGCAGAGTTCATCATTCAGCTCCCCTATGCCCAAATACGGGCAATGTGAGAGCGAGAGAGTGCATGTAAGAGTGAATGTGAGAAAGGCAGAGAGGGGGCTGAAAAGGCTGAAAAAGGAGAAGAGATAGAGAAAGAAGACAAACACGGGAGTCTTGAGAATGAGAGGCGAGAAAAAGAGATGGAGGGGGGGAAAAAACAGTTTTTTTGGGTTGAAGGTGAGAATGAAAATGAAACAAAGTAGAAATAGTTTTGAAGACCTCTGTGAACAGGCCTGTCAGTGGAAGTGCATGCAATATATTCTCGTTCATATCTGTTTCACCGGAGCTTGTTTTATATTCTGGTGACATCACTACAGAGCCAGTACCTGCAATAGTAAAGGTGTGTGAGCAAGCGTGAAAAGCAAAAAAAAAAACCCACAAAGCTGCAGGTTTGGTTCTCTGTTTTCTAAAACACTGTTGCAGATATGAACAAAGAATACACATCATTTTTGCAAGTGAAAGTGTGTGTGTGTGTGTGGATGTGGATGTGGGGAAGTTATGGATGTGGGGGTGAGGAGAAATCTCTAAACATGTTGCTCCCGTGGGGTTGCGCTGCTGCGTGTGATCTGGAAAAGCAGTCTAGGGTTATGGGAATTTTGAACAAGTAGAGAAAGAGGAGGAGGAGGAGGAGGAGAAGGAGGGGAGAAAAAAAAAAGACAGACTAAGTGAAGACGTCAGGAGGAAGAAGCGTAACGGGAATATAAATAGAAAGGGTCTGAGATCTGGCTCTTGCTATATATGGATATGGCTGTGTTCTCGGACTGGAATGGAGAGGGAGATCGATTGATTCAAGTCGCCATTGTCATTCCTATTAGTCAGGCGGAGAGTCACTCAAAACAAACACGACTCTGAGGAATGTTGAACAACACTTTGCAGGACCTGGTCATAAGCATCAGTTGACATTTCTCATTGTAGAGGACGGCAATTATGAAACTATGGGGTGGCGCAAAGAGAGAACAAAGTGCACATAGAATTGCTGAGTGTCTTGCTTACTCATTAAACAGGTAAAACAAAGACAGCCAAACCTGCACACACCACATTTTGTAGATTAAGAGATTTGGAATACTGCAGGTTAAGTGAAGGCCAGTAAAGGCTTTGGACTGTAATTGTGAAGCTGCGGTCACAACTAGGGCTGCGACGATTAGTAGATTATTGGATGAGTTGACCAGCAGTGACTATTTTGATAATGTATTAACTGTTGAAGTAATATTTTTAAGATGAAATAACAAATTTTCTCAGTTTCCAGCTTCACCAATGTGAGGTTAACTGAATATTTTCAGATTTTGGACTGTTGTTAAAAAAAACAGACACTGGGATTTCATGATTGATATTTTTCACTATTTCCTGACGTTCCACAGACTAAATGACGAAGTGATAAATTGAGAAAATAATCAGCGGACAATCACTAATTAAGATACTCGTTAGTTGGAGTCCTAGTCGCAAAGAAATAAGGTACAGCATACAAAAATTTAATAATAATATTGGTATCAAAACAACTTAGTATAATTAGTGTAATAAAGTATATTAGAACAGTTGCTCATTACTGTTTGAATGCTTTTGACAGCAATCAACCATACTGAAATTTTAAAAAATGGCGAATCCCAAAGCAAGCAATGGGATTTTGCTTGTTCTTAAGATATTCCACTACCAGAAAGAAATCTCTCCTTTGTTCTTAGTTTTAAAGGTATTATACTCAGCACATTCGATCTAAATCGCCCTAAACCCTTCTAATGAGCATGTCATGTCTTAACGGGAAACAGTGTAACGTGGTAATAAGTACACTGACATGAAGCTAAATTGCTTAACTCTGAATGTGGACACCTGCCAGCTGAGCTCATTTTCAGTCCTCCGCCCCTTGAGGCAAAACTCCACCGTCAGTACTGCTCTTGTCAAATCGCTCGTTTTGACACCTCAAAATTCTTCCCCGTCTCCCTTCCCATCCCCGCGCATCCCACCGGAGTTGACTGTCTGTGACTACAAGCATAGTATGTGACTGCCAAAGGCAAGTTGGTGCAACACTTTTTCCCTTCCTCCAAGCCAATAAACTTTTTTTTTTCTTCTGTTCCTGACAAAGGGTGCTAATCCTTCATGGTCAACAAGCTGATAACCCAGAAAGGGGGGGAAATAGGAAAAAGAGGGACAAAAAAAATAAAGGTGTTGATGAGCAAGAAGTTGCAGACATGTAACAGAATGACGACAGACTGATTGATGGCTTCATTCATCAGTTTCTTTGTATAGAAACATAGCGCTCAATGTGTCTTGACGCATACCTGTTTTGAAGTGAGTTTTATCAAGGAGCCTTCATAGCCCTGAAACGAAGGAGAAAAAAAAGAGCAATGAAAAAGACTGTTAACAAAGACAAAAGTATTATTTCTATGCATAGAATATAAATATTTTAGTAAGCAGATTAACAGGTCATGCCAAAATATTGCATAACAACACTTAATATAGTAGTAAAGGTTTCACATTTTTGGCATTGCAGGGTCACAAGTGACTCACAACTGGCTGTGTTGTTTCATGACTCATTCTCATGAAGACCATATGGAATTAATTGTTGTGTCTTACCTGTTTAATCGAGATTTACTGCTTTCAACACTCATGATATAAAGTATTTACTCAGAGCACTTGGTGCACATACCAAGAGCATTATCTAAGTGAGGGATTAGATGCATAGCAATTGTCTCATTATTCACTTAAACTGTGCTGCTCCTGCACCATTAAAGTACATTATACTAGATCGACAATCCAAAAAGCCTGCAACATCTGCATACGTTCACCTGAACTAAACTCTAGGACTGTTTGTGCTGTGACAAAGTGAAGTTTCTGAGGTGAAGCAAATAGCTTTGTTTTTGTGTCGCAGGCAGCGAGCCATTTTTCCATGAGACACGCACACACATAAGCTTCTCGTGGATCAAGATGTGATTGAACCTAGGCTTTAGGAACACAGACACTTGAACCTCGGGAGAGTTTCCATTGCCGTTTATTTCATCACCATTAATGGAGGTCCCATTGACTGTTGGAAAGAAAAGCTGCTAAGAATAGCTGCAGCCCATCCATTTAAAACATACAAACATACCTTAAATGGTCTGAACAGGAGATAGAGCTCCCGCGGCTTAATATCCAGTGGTAGCCCACTGACAAATAGCGTTCGGACCTGTGGAAGACAAGAAAGAGATCATGTATTTTTCATTAACCTCTACTAGTTATAAATAGCTACCTTGCGTACCTGACAGTAACGGATGAGGTTATGAGGGAGGACATTGCAGAAAGGGACATGAGTTTAACAGTTCTCTAGGGTTGGCTTTAAACCAAAAGATAGACTTTTCAAATACTGATAGTGATGTCTTTCAGCTCAGCAAACACACTCACACATGCTATCACACATATACACACACCTCTCTACAGTAAGAGTATTGTGTTCTTCTGTGTAATCTACGGCCTGCTGTGTTTTATGGCAATCCTCCCTCAGAGTCCTACCCTCTGTTTTACATTTGAACTCTTCAACTTGAAACTCGAGTTTGCATTGCAGGGAGATTACAATGTATACATTAGCAAAGAGAGACTAATGGAACATTTAATTGTTTAGGTCCTTACTGAGTCAGAGAGGGTGTAAAACCACAGGGGAGTAACATGAGAGAGACTCCAAAAGTGCTTTCAGAAGAGGAAGTTGTTACTGTGTTCATAGAAAAGAAAATTAATGCAGTGTGATGGCTCCAGGTGTGCTGCAGGTATAGTCAAGGTTTTTAAAAAGTTAGGAGCAATCAAATCTCAATTTGATAGAACACTCTTAACGTGGATATAGTACAAACTCCTTCAATACTGACCGTGAGAAACAGAAAAATGTGGAGTTGAAAAAAAGGCAGATATCACTGGTGAGTAAGAGATACAGCTGATAGTAGTTGAGTGGGAGTATACTCATTTGAGGTACAGTATGTTCTGAGAAAAGGGACCAACTAGAAATATTACTTTGGAAACTATGGGGAGACTGTACTAATGAACAAAGTAAAAATTTACACTAACCTGTAAAAAGTGCAGTTGAGCAACAAGTTTTTAAGACCTGCCACTCAAATAAGGTTAAAAAGAACTGGGGGATGCTGTGGAGCAAGCTATGGAGTAGAAAGTGTATCATTTAGCTTTGCAGAACAAACAATTAAATAAATGGTAAATGAACTGCATTTATATAACACCTTTCTAGTCTTCTGACCACTCAGAGCGCTTTACAATACATGTCAACATTTACCCATTCACACACATTCATACGCTGATGGGAGAGGCTGCCATGCAAGGTGCCAACCTGCTCATCAGGATCTAATCTAATGCACATTCACACACACACTCACACATCGCTGGTGCAGCCATCGGGAGCAATTTGGGGTTCAGTATTTTGCCCGAGGACACTTCGATATGCGGACCTCCTGAGCCAGGGATCGAACCGCTGATCTTCCGATTAATGGACAACCTGCTCTACCTCCTGAGCCACAGCTGCCCCATAATAAATAACTCATTTAAAGGCATTTTGCTCAAAGTTGATCCAGTGACACAGTATTATTAAGGTATTAGATTAACATCCACACTGTATCATGGTGCACAAGACCAGTAAAGGACATCAGACCGTCGCATACACACCAAGACCTAGTTCACTTGCTGCATCCTTGACCTCGAGAAGGGTGAGAAAGGTGCTGTAGCCCCCGCTGGGGCTCCCAATATGGAAGACTTAAAACATGAGCTGCTTTCCTCTTTGCATGCGGACTTTGTTGCCATGATGAAAACAGAGGTCAGAGCGGCCTTAGAGAGCAAAATGGCAATAATTAGAACAGATGTTTATGGGGTTAGAACGGGCTTTGAGGACTTTAAAACAGCCATCAACACAGAATTAACAACATTGCACAATACCATGGGAGACACACAGAATGGAGCCTGACTGTCTGCTCTGATGACAGTGAAGCTCTGAAAAGGGAGGTAAAACAGCTGGGAGTTCTGACTGACTCATTTCAAAATAAATGTGAAGATCTAGAGTCTAGATCCAAGAGGAATAACATTAGGACCATGGGGTTACCAGAGGGTCCCAGTAGTTGCTCCTCAACTTAAGTTGCAGACCTGTAGCAAGAAACATTCAACTTAGATGATGCTCCGTTCATAGACAGCTCCCACAGATGATTACAGCCGGTGCCAAAGCCAGGACAGCACCCCAGGACCATTGTAGCACACCTTCATTATTACAGTGACTGTGCCAATATACTGCATCTCCCCAGGGAAAAGCAGAGGATTAACGTGAACACATGACCATCTCAGTCTACCCTGACTACACTGCACAGGTGGCCAAGGCACAGGCAGCCTTCAATGGTCCATCACTCGATGGTGTGTGACATCGAGAGCAGCTCAAACGGAAAGACAGACACTACCCTAGTCTGTTGATGATGCCTACACAAATAAAAATATATATAAACTAATAATGACATCTTGAAACAAGATTCTCCACCTTTTGATACATGAAAATATAGCTCTCAGATGCCAAAGGTGGGTACAACAGTTATTTAAGTATCCACTCTGGACTGTTCCATTTCAAAATTTTATAGGTTTGGTGCTCTTTTAAGGGCTATATTTTGATACTAATGTTTCTACCTCAGGCTTGGGCTATTTTTACCTGATGCTTTTATTGTTGTTATTGCCGTTGTTATGACTGTTATTGATGATACTGTTTCTGTTTGCTACTTTACACTATTCTGACTATTATTACATTTTGTGCCTTAAAAATCTGTTCTGCAGGCCTTAGTTTAGTGGTTTCCTGGACAACAAGCACCTTTTATGTACTTTTACTTCCTTATTTTAGTTCAGAGATTAGTGAGATCTTCCATTTGGGGGAAGATCTGCATAGGGATTTAAGACTCCCTTTTTACTTATTTTTATTTTTTTCTTTTTCTTTTCTTTGTTTGTTTTTATACAATTTTTCATTTTGATATAAATGCACATGGGGACTATAAATTATCCAGACCCAAATCACTTGATCCAATTGCGCAGCTTTTAATATATTATGGCATCACCTTGTTCCAGTACTTTAGGCTCTATTTGGCTCACCAGCTGGAACATTAAAGGAGTCCACCATCCAATTAAACACAGACGTGTGTTTGCACACGTAACATTTCTGGGCTCAGAAATTATTTTTCAACATGAAACCTACCTCCGCACTAACGAACACACCACTCTTGAGAGAGGCTCCATTGGACAGATATTTTGTTACAAATATGAGGATAGGTCCAGAGACACGGCCATACTGATAAAAAAGGGAATTCCTTTTGTTCCAACTTCAGTAATTGCCGATAATAATGGCAGATACATAATTCTTGCTGGTAAACTTTTTGGTTCACAAATTGTTTTAGCTAATGTCTATGGGCCAAACTGGGACAACTCATAGTTTTTCTCCCGCTTTATAGCTAAACTACTAGATCTCTACACACAACATCTGGTTTTGGGAGGTGACTTCAACTGCGTGCTACACCCAAGCCCGGGTCCAGACCTAGACCCGGGTGCAATTAAGGTTCTTCTGTCATTTATTGATTTATACAAACTTATAGACCCATGGACACCCTACAGCTAAACAATACTTGTTCTTCTCGCTGGTTCACCTCTCGTTTTCACGAGTCCAATGACTGACCCAGAAGCCCAAACTAGCTTCAAAGCTACTATAACATGTCAAGAAATTACTCAAGCTATTAACTCAATGCAAAGTGGCAAAAACTACCTTAAACAATGACACAGGTAATCATTTCAGTTCTGTCAAAAAAAGGCAGAGATCCCTTAGACTGTGGTGCCTATCAGCCTATAAGCATTCAGCGCTCTGACAATAAAATTCTCACCAAGATCCTCTCTCAACACATTGAGACAGTGATTCCTAACATCATTGCACCTGACCAAACGGGTTTTATTCCAGGCAGGCAATCTTTTTACAACATGTGTAGACTGTTTGATGTGCTCTACTTTTCTCATTCTGCCCAGCAAGCAGAAGTTGTGCTCTCCCTAGATGCAGAGAAAGCCTTTGATTGGATTAAATGGAAGCACCTTCAGCCAGTTCTGGAAAGATTTGGATTCAGCCCATCATTCATTACGTGGATCAGACTACTTTGTACAACCTCAAAGGCGTCAGTGTGAACCAGTTCCATATGTTCAGACTACTTTCTCCTCCATCGCAGCATTAGACAAGGCTGCTGCCTATCTCCATATTTATTTAATATTGCTATTGAACCTTTGGCTATAGCCCATAGAGCAGAAGAAAAGATAGCTGGCATCATGAGAGGGGGCTCTACCCATAAAGTTTCTCTCTATGCGGACAACCTCCTTCTCTACATGTCTAACCCAGTAGAATCCTTACCTTGGCTAATAGATTTGTTTCACCATTTCGAAAAACCCTTGGGATATAAATTTATAAATTTTCCAAAATTATGCTTTTATTTTTCCTATTAATCAAATAGCATCAGATCTGAACTACAATAGTTTTCCATTTAAGCTGGAACATCATTCATTTAACTATCTGGAAATTACTGTTATGTAATCTTATAATGATTTATCTGGCCATAATTTCAAAAACTTGTGAGACAAAACTGGATCTGGAAGACCCCTTTAAGAGATGCCTAGGTCAATGGGAGGACTGGGACTGGCTATGTTTTATTACTGGCCAATATAGCTAAATTAACTTACTGTATCACAGTGTTTGAAAATAAAAGTGGCCCCACCTGGGCCCTTATGGAGACCCTTTCTAATCCCAGAGTCTCTCCAATATCCATACTCCACTTCTATCAAACATGTCAATAATCCTGTGACCCTGTATCTTCAATCAGAAAACACTTTAATTTCAACAGTACATGCAGCCATATGCCCTTGACACATACTGTAACCATTTTTCCTCCTGCCCAGACTGATGCAGCATTTCAAATGTGGCATAACAACGGTTTGATCTTTTTTTTAGCGACCTATTTATAGATGGCACGTTTGCTTCATTTGAAATTCTCCATCAGGACCATATTAAAACAAAGGCACACTTCTTTAGCTACCTCCAGGCCCACAAAATAGCAAATGTTAACCTGGTTTCCTTGCTGGAGCCATCCAGCAAGGGTTTATTAGAGAAAAAATCTACAGTGAATGCTGTGGTCTTCCAACTTAGGGTTACAATAAGGTACACAGACACTGTGCCACTCAGTCAAATTGGTAACTTTGAGCACACAGACAGTGCCATTCCTTCAATAACACATTCAAGAGGTCCTTCAAACCTCCTGCCAAGTGGCAACCTGGCTAACATTCTCCAAAAGGGCTTGTGTGAACAGCAGAGGTTCTTTCAGCATATGCAGACACATTAGCACCAACTGCAACATTTAGTAAACACAGACATAGCAGCACTACAAGACAGAGATGCTGAGACATCCTGTCACATCTCATGAATGCAGATCTGGTTACATTTAGGAGGTGATGAAACAGGAAGTTCGATTTGTTGCATGTAGTTTTATCCAGGATCTGTCCTTAATTTAGGCAGCAGGCAGTTGTTAAGAAAGGCATTTCTAACTCTTAACTAGAATTACATGAACTACATGTGCCCCCTAATAACACAACAGCTTTATTTTTTCATAAAACCTCTCATATTGACTAGTTTTTGAAAAAAATCACCTTTTCTCCAGTGTAGTGATGCTAAGATAACTGTGGCGCACAAGAAATAACAGACAAATTATACATTTCATAGACAAGTTTGTTATCTAAATAGGCAGTAATCATGCTACATACCTCGAATTATCACCTAATTGAAACTAGCCTGGTTCAGAGAAATAATTGCTTTAGTGCACAAGAGACATCATAATCAAACAATAGACTGTGTGCATCAAACCAGCTTCCACAAGCTCCACCCTACACACCAACATCATTACTGTGATAGTGGATTTGGATGCATAATTTAATTATTTTTTCAATAATCTGATTCTATTTAAGGCCAAATTTAGAATAAAACTGTAGGTATGCAATTACAGAGAGTACATCCAAAGCACCCAGATTCATTAAATAGTGGATTCACAACTCAGGGGACAAAGGAACTGCTGAAGTAACACTACACCTCATTCCCACATGTAACCTGATACGCACCGCTGGTGCCAAAGGCAGAGCAACACACAAACAATGGAGCTTAGCAACTGGGGGAGCAATAGCTGGCGAATGCTAACCCGGCCATCCAGCCAAAAATCACCTCGGCCACTTTCTCACCTCCATTCTTATCTTATCTTATCAGAACTGAGCTGGACCCTGCAGGGCCATCACTGGGATCTGTCTCCGGCAGATCTGTTTAAATAAACTCCATTGAGGGTCTCCTTATATGGTAACAAAGAGTCAGAACAGGATGGCATCAATCAGACACAAGCAAGGCCAGTCAGGGACAGCTGTTGTGGCTGATAAAACTAATAGTGCAATGGTTAAATGTTCTCTAAAAATACTAGTGTTAAAACTAAAAATCTAAAGAGGTGTTTGAGGAGTGGACAGCTAAGTCACGAAAAAGCTTTTTGGTTTTGAAATCTCTGTCATGAACTGGTTTTGTTTTCATTATCATTTTCCCTATTTCAGAGAACATGGACTTAAATCTTGTTACAGCTGCTCATGACCACAAAACGATGCCAGGAAGACATCAGAGACAAAAGATCTGATGCTGGATGCTGCACTCTCATGCTGCTGTTCAGATGACAGATTTTTTTTTCACTCTCCAGTTTTTTTGTTTCTCTTCATGTGGAGAAAAGTCAACAATGAACATCAGAATAAGCAGATAAATTGGGTTTGACATTTAGAATAAGATTACAGTAATGGTATGGATGTATTCGTAAATGAAAATCATGTCTACTGAAGCTTTATCCTTCTCATTTTCTGCAACACTACCTTAAACAGAATGTTGGCACACATAAAGAAAATCTTACTCATCTATCCTCCCTTGCCAAGCTATCTAAGATCCCATCTTTGATTTAGCTCCCATCCTCAGTCATGAGGCTAATAGACACTTAAGACCTGGATATGCCGCACAAGTTAAGACAAACAAGCACCACAATGTGTCCTTTACATGCTCAGAACAATGGGACATTCTTGTCTGTGTCGGACCTCATTCCTGAGACTTCCTGACGTCAGCTGTTGTGATACATGATCGTTTTGCGGTGTGTCCGGTGTGGAGCAGGCTGCACACGCTGGATACGGGATGATTCACAGGCAAATGTGTCAACACTTCTCTCCTGCAGACATCTGCTGTTGATTACAGTATCAGTCTTTATTTATGTTGCTCGCAGAGAGTTCAAGAAGGCCCACATTGCAACCAAGTAAAGACATCAAGGTGTAGTAAACTAAACTTAAGGTCGAACCAGGGGTTAAGCAGAATCCTCACATTTCGTAAAAAGCAAAGATAAACCTTTTGCCACTGTTTTATTGGGTTTTAGAGACATTGTTTTATTGGTTCCTCGTGAGTCACATACTTACATTTCCATAGTGCTGAGTGGCCTGGTATGGGCCTTTGAATCATTGACCATTTATGGCGTGCTCACACACCAACATGCAGGCAGGCTTCGATCAAAAACAGCAGTCCCTACCTACCGCAAGCCAGCTGAGTACTTCACAGCCGGCGTACCACCACAGTTCCCTGGCAACGCTGAGGCGGAGAACAGCAGAGTGTGGAGCCCCGGGCCAAAAACATCAGATCCTATTAATGCCACTACTGCAGCAAGTCCCAAGGGATCAATGTACCTCTAATCAGAGATCCTTGACTCCACAAGCCCCGGATGAGGTCATCACCTTATTGATACTCTATCATTGCACCTTGCAGGGTTTCCAGTGCCTCTCTAAGGTTCTAGAAGAGGGGGTGAGGGGCCTCTACTCACAGCGACACTCTTAACCCTATCTTGAAGGATAATTCCAGTTTATGGAGAGCTGAAGTGAGACGAAACTTGTATGTTCTGCTCTATTAGTAAGAAAACCTAATTTGCTCTAATGCCAATGGCTTAAATATACATCTATAAGGATGGTACATTTTTTTACAAACACAATTTCCCATGAGCCCAAGACCATCACAGGTTAAATATCACCACCCTGTTAGAAAAGGTGAGTCCATGGGTGAGTCAAGTGGCAGCAGCGAGTTTAGATGTGGCTAAAGGAATAGCAGGACAGAGAGAAGTGAATGGTGTAGGCCTTTTTAGACAACAGAGATTAGAGGTAAAAAACTGAAGAAATTGAATTAGAAGAGAGAGCTGGTGGATATCATAGATATGGAAGATACATTACGATAATGTAAATACACATGCTGATGCGCTTTTAAATGTTCATCAGAGCTGTGGGGTTTTTTTTATGTTAACAGAGTAATTGTTGTTAAACTTTGTTAAAATCACAAAGGTTTCAACCTGTAATTGCAACTGTTGTCTTGGATATTTAGCTATCTTGGAATATGGAAAGTAAACTCAAGGAACACATTTCATTTTTTCAGGAAGACCATCGAAAGAAATGCTGAATGAGAGATTGAATTGCAGAAGCTAGTGGAACAGTAGCTAGCATGGTAATGACTGGTGCTACTAGAACTATAAGTACTTGGGTTTTACTTTTTGTAGGTTTGGTAATTGTTTCTATTGTTTGTTATAACACTGTATTCACCAAAGTAATTGTTGGGATCTGGGAACAATGCAACATATCTTGCTCTGTTGAACTTCTTTAGCAATATTGCAATCATTAGCAATTACCCTGATGACAATTTTATCATGACCAATAGAATCCTACAAAATCTACAAAAAAAGGATCCAAATTGTAATAAAATGAAATATCCTTGATATGAGGCGAATACAGGAGCAAAAGAAAAAATAACTCCGCTTTCACTACACAAAGGCTAATGAATTTAGCTTTGAGCGAACACGTTTGATGCAAAAAAGAAGAAAAAAAAACAGGTTCAGATTGATGTTTTTCTTGCTTTACTACTGAAATGTCATGAACAGGAAAAGGTTCAGGCCCTGAAACCAAGAGACCAACCTTGCACAAAACAGTCACGTCCCCAATAAAATGTCAGGCCTTAATTTTACAAAGCCAAAATTTACACCACAACTGATTCATTCAAAACTTACAATACAGTATACAAGATGTTCTTCAACAAGGATTGGAATTTGTCAGCCATAAAGTGGCTTGATTTGTCTAATTAAACGACCCAGCAAGTTATTCATGTGTCATTTCTATTCAGCTTGCGTTGTAGACTGAGATAAAAATTTGTTACACCTATTGCCTGAAATGCCTCATTATAATCTGACGCACTGTGTGACTTTCTCAGATATTTGCTCTGACTTTAATTGAGTGCTTTTTTGACCGTTCATTCCGGCTGAAATGAGGGACACGACCTTGGTGCGATGTGAGATGATTACTGTGTTTCTTTCTCCCTCCCTGTGTGTGTGTGTGTGTGTTCGACAGCCAAGTTAATAGATAGAGGTCCTTCAAGCCAACATGTGGCCGGACACAGCTCTAACCTTGAAGCAATGAAAGAGAGGGTACAGTAGCCCATTGTGGTGTGTGTGTGTGTGTGCATGCAACAATGCTGCGATTACCTGCATATGAAATCAAAAAAGCACAAAAGAAATCTTTCATTGCACACCCACATGAGTTGTTTTCAAATCCACACACACACACAAGTCTTCGCTGTGACCGAGCTAAAATCAAAGTCTACCCATAAGCCCGTGTGAGCTCGGGGCAAGTTGAGTTTTCTTGCATCAGTTGAGCGCCGCGTTATTAAAAACAGTCTTACTGACAGACTCCCACACTCCTTTGCTGTCTGAGTTGTCACTGCTCTGTGTTGGCATCGCTCTCCATCATCCTCACAAGTTTTTTTTTTTTTTTTTTTCTTTCTTCATCTTCTGTGTCAGAGAATGTGAAGAGTGAGAGACTGCAGGCCTGTGAGGTGTCAAACGACCATAAATGGATGACTCCGTTTGTCTGTTAATCGCAAGGGTTCAACGGGTCAAGTTTCACATTCGGGGTCGGGGGGTCACAGGTGAAGCCGTTATCAGGTTATTACGTAGGTCTGGGGGTTAACTGTGAGGTTGAGCACACTCTTAACATCACGACTTATCTTTGAAAGGAGAATTTCTTTGTTTTTCTCTTTCCTCTCTCTTATTCCCACAAGTGCTTTCAACCAACAATTACGGCCCAGTAAGAGTCTGTAAATGTTCCAACAGGTTAACCTTTAAAAGACATTTAAACAAATGATCTAGGAAAAGCAAGTAAGCGCCCATTTCACCATGTTTTTCCTTCTCTTGCTCCGAGACTCTTTTCTTCCTTTCTCTATTATAGTTTCCCTTGTTTTAAATCCAACCTGGAAAAGAATACTTGTCTTAATCCCACATATGTGTTCTTTTTTTCTCATGAACCAGTTTTGGCCTCCTTCAGATGTCATTTGGATGACATGTGTGGAAGAGTGACCCATTCACAGATTGTCAGTTACACATCAGTTTGACTCCTTGGCTGTCAGCTTAAGGTTCATCAAAATCCTTCATACTAGTTTGCTCTCTTCTTCCTTTCCCTTTATCTGATGAGTCTCAATGAATGGACTTAACATTCCAAAGCGCTCATTAACGTGAACTAATCGGCAAAGTCTGTGTCGGCCTTTCTTGGGCTCCCTTTGTTGCCGCTTGCCCAAGTGGACACCTTAGACTGTTTGGTTTTGAGGTTGGGTGGGCAGAAGGTTAAAGTATCCGGCACAAGCGAGGAAAAACCAACATTAGATACTCAGTCATCCTCTGCGTCACCATAAAGACGTCTAAGTCTGCTGCTAACTTGTTGTTCCTGTTCTGTGATGCTACAGCTGTTCTTGTTGGTTGGTGAGGGCACTTTAAAATCCCTCATTTAGGGCTGCAACTAATGATGATTTTCACTTAACCCATCAATTATTTTTGGATTTTAGTGAAATGTCTCAACAACTACTGGACATATTTCCATGAATTTTGGTTCAGATATTCACTGTTTCTGTGAGGATGAATTAGCTGAGCTAAGATGGCAATCATGGTAAACATACTTGCTAGCCATCAGCATGTTAGCATTGTGAGTATCTTAGTATTTAGTCTCACAGAGCTGCTATGAGCATGTAATAATAATATTAATGATAAGGCACTCAAAGACACTTTACATAGATAAACAAATTTTCAAAAAAGAAGAAACACAACTTACGACGATTAATAGTCTCCTCTGTTGAGAATTAAACGATTCTCAAAATTGCTGCTGATTTTTTTTGTTGTTGTTGTTGTTGGTCAACTATTCAATTTTTAGCAATACCTATCATGTTTTTAGTTTAAAGGTAATTACTGAATGTATTTGAGCACAAATAGCTCCTGTATTCAAAATGCTTAGCCAATGATATCCAAGAGCAGTTGTGATTGATTGAGTGGACATCTGATCCTGCCTATAAAAAGAATTTAACAAAATCTAATTTCATTAATGCCTTTACTGTAAATGCATTTTTATGTGCTTAGAAATAAAGTCTGAATTCTTACAAAAGGGGATCTTTCATTTTCTGTTGAGTAGCTAATCTACATTTCCTGGAAAAGTATAACATTACATGTAATTACATTACAGCTTACAATGGACAACATAATAAGAAATTAGCCCTGCTTGAGCATTTTAGGGGTATTCCATCAATGCCTATCCACAGACTTTTCTTTTACAAGCCAAGCTTGAGAGGTGTGACCTTGGATATCTAACGTTCGCTGGCCGGCCAAAAGGCTGTTGGCACACAGTTGAATAGTCGGACAGACAAGTTTCTCCTTGTTACCGTTCTGCCTGGCTCGCTCCTGTCTTTAGGGCTCTTCCCATGACCATAAACGGTCCTTCTGTTCAGATCTCAGGGTCATGCTTTCAACTTATGGGCCGATAAGGGATAAGGAGTTTGTCAGCTGGGATTAAATGGGTGCGAGAGCGAGCAGGACGAGAGGAGGAGGGAGTAGGTAAGAGGAGAAGAAGAGTGGCAAATTATAAACAGTACCAGGGTGGAGGGAGGGAGGGAAAAGAGGGAGGAAACGGCGAGAGAACAAGATAAAGAGAGAGAAAGAAGAAACAGGGTGGGACAGACGAAAGGAAGGAGGGAAGGAAATGGAGGGGAAGGGAGATAAAAGTGGCGAGAGGGAGCACCAGAGGAGGAGGCAGATGGATGGAGGGGAGGGAAGGGGGGGTCAAAAAAGAAATTAGAGAATTACTGAGTGAAAAAAAAAAGTGTGCATAACATGAAAGAAGTGTGAGGGAGTGTGTGCAAAGAGAGACAGAGAAGAGTTAATGTAAGGTGGATAATTATAGCTTGTGAGTAAGCAATATTAAGTGGAGGTGACAGAATAAGCACATAAATACAGTATGACAAAGCAAGACAAGATGGCTGACACTGTCTAGGCAAAAGCTCCACTTCCTTCACTCATGTAGCCTATCATTTATTACAAAGCAAACTCAAAGTTGACAACGCAGGCCTTTTAAGGAAAGTAGCACCATTCAGGAGTCTTCTCTCCCCACTCGTCAGTTTTAATAGCTTATATATCGCTATAAATAGATATATATATATCTAAATATTATTTATCGTTCACTTTTTTCTTTTCTTCTTCACATCCGTTTAGCAGACTCCTTTGCCAGCCGTTTCTGACACTAAGCCTTGTTGTTGTCTTTTCAAATACCTCTTGTCGCACAGCTGACAAATGGCTAAGATAAGATGACAATTCCCCCGGCGTTTTTATAAATAAACTCCAACCTATCAGACGGGTAGATGGAACGAGGTTTTACTGCCTATGTGAGCCTGTATAGGAGCCTTTTATTGTGTATATTAATGTATATTTCATAGTATATCTTGTTTTTTTTTACTGAGAGTCTTAATCTACAGTAAATCTCTGCATATACTGTCTTCAACAAACCGTGAGATCCTTTTTATGTTTTCTCCTTTTTTGCCCATCATGGCCACTTTACCCTCTAAGCTCCCCTCTGATAACGTTTCATGTCACAGAGAGTTAATATATCTGCGTGCCCTTTTCATAGACACATGCACACGTAAGGACCACACACATGCCAACGCCACCGCGCTACAGACCGTCGTGGCCTCCCTCCGCTTCACCGTGCTTCTCCAGCAGCGTAGCTCCCCACCTACATCTCCTCATGGAAAAGGTCACGCTGGCCACATGACCTGCTATTTGAAGAAGACCTGGTAGATACCCAAAGCAGGCCGAGCACAATCCAATTACACCCCAGGGAGATGCGCCGCATTTGCTGAACTCTGCTTGAGTGATATTCTGTTTCTCTTTGGGCGCTTGTAAAGATCCACTTACGCATTTATGGTCAACTAGGAACCAGAATCAACAGATGTCTTACGAGTGCTGAGACGCCTGCTGTGGTACACTGTTACTTCCAGGAAAGACAGTTTGACTATGATTGGGCCAAATACGAGTTCAAGTAAAACATAGTTTCATCCTGTAGAGGAAATTATAAAAGAATAGATGCTCTGTGTTCACTCATTTGTCAAAAATCAAGCGCTGTTTGCCAGTGGACCTTCAAGGCTGAGGAGGCCGAGCAGGTCTTGACTAGTAAACAGGATTTAGAAAGAGAGGGAAATTGGCAGCAAGAAGGTTAAAGGTCAAGCTTAGTCAGGTGACTTGACCGGCTGTGATGCATTCCATATACCTACAACCTGTACTGCGGCTTCACCTTTTCACTATTTCTCATCATTCCCCTTCCAAAAATGTATTAAAGCTACTGCTGCAACAAATGATTATTTCCATTACTCATTTGTTTTGCTGGATGTATTAATAGAACAAAAATACTTTTATTAATCAGTTGTTTAGTTTGTGAAATGTCAGAAAATAGATAAAATGGCCTTCACAATTTCCTAGAACAGATAAGTGAACATCTTCAAATGGCTTGTTTTGAAATTGAAAACCCAAAAATATTCAATTCACAGTGAAAAAAGCAAATAGCAGCAACTTCTTACATCTGAGAAGCTGGAATCAGCAAATGCTTTGCTCTTTTGCTTGACAAATTACTTAAATCATTAATCAATTATCAAAATTAGGGCTGAAAATAACAAGTATTTTCATTAGCAATTAATCTGCTCACTATTTTCCCTGATTAGTTGATTAAATTAGTCAGACCACAAGTATCTAAGCCTAAGATTTTCAATTTACTATCATATAAAACAGAGAAAAGTAGCAAATCCTCACGTTTGAGAAGCTGGAAGCAGCAAATGTTTGGCATTTCTGCTTCATAAATAACTCATAGGATTAATCAGAATTGTCAACACTATTCATTTCAGCACTAAAAGGAGATGAACAACCTTTAGTAAACACGGTTTCCTTCCTCCCTTCACCGCATGCACTCTGTCATGATATGTTACCATCATGATAACACTAACATGCCTGGAATCTGTCACCTCACCTCAGTCTTAATGAATATACTTAACTCTCTCCATAGTTCAGAGTGTAAAAAACATGTAAAAACATATGCAATTCTTCTATTAAACCCATCTGTAAATGAGTTTTACGAAAAATAAATCCACTCTCAAGATTCTTCAGGTCTCTTGTCCTTACAAGGTCTGGAAACCGCAGCTTGTTGAAACATATCTTTGACATTCGCCATGTAAGAGACGGTGGCATGTCAGCCAGACTACATCAGTGGCCGTTGAGTGCCACAGTATGTGAGAGCATCCAGAACACCTGATAATAAAGCTTATCAATCCAGCTCACAAGATTAGATGCTGCCGGGGCTGAAACCTACATACCTCGTCTGCAACAAGACCATGTTTGGTGAGCACTGGTCCACACAAGATAAACATTAAGCATCGTCAAGTTTTGGTGTACACTGATGATGGCGTGTGAGGTTGAGCAATGAAGCGGGCATGAGAAGCCAAGCTTGCTACGGAGCTTTACTGGTGCGAATCAGTGATCCATTGAGTCACATACTACACTGTGCAGGGGGGGGGAGGGGGGGATGCCGCTGTTGATCAGCATGTGAGAGTCATACCAGTAAGGTTGTTAAACTTTGGCTCCCATAAGGTCATAGTTTATGGTTACTTTAGTTCTGTTAAGCACAAAGCTGTTTGGCATTTTATAGTTAGTGGCTTCGACTATAGGGGAGGTTTTCTATGCAAGGGATGGATGGGAACAAGAGGAAAACAGAAAATATGGAAATAAGACGTCTAATAAGTCTACTGAACATCAGTAAACCTTGAAATGTATGAAAATAAAACACTACATCTTTGTGTGGAGAGTCTGTTCATGACTTGTGTGCAAAAAAAAAGTGCAAGTCATGGCATCTCAACCAGAAATAAGTCACATTATTCTTGTAGTTTTGCGTTTTTTTGTGTGAATATGCACACCTGCCTGCTCTTATATGCGAGTGTGAATGTGTGTCTGTGTGGTACAGTCTCCCTAAAACCTGCTGCTGCTGCCCTGCGTCTAACACACACCCTTACATAAAGAGATAAAGCTGTGCTGTCTAACCTTACGTTAATTCACAAGTAAATTGAAGTCCCTGCCAGTCTGGATGGCTTCCAAACATTTCTACAACCATTAGATTGCTCTGGCCATTACTCTCTCAGTCTCTGTGTGTCTGCTTTTTACACAATGCTCGTCTAGCCCTCCTGCTTGTGCACATGACAGAATTTCAGATGTCTTTAAAGGGAATGCTAGTTTAAAGATGTATTCATCAAAATAAATGACTAACGATTGTATTCACTGTAAGCTAATCTGTCACATATTTTCTTTTTTTTTCTGTTTATTGAACAGCAGAAAATAGCAAAACACACCTATCACAAGTTCCCCAGAGCCCAAGGTGACATCTTTAAATTGCTTTCTTTGTCCAACCACCAATCCATGAGCCAAAGATTTCATATAAAACAGAAAATGTTTTCCATTTCTACTTGAAAAATCACTTGAAGGATTAATCGGTTATTAATATAGTCGCAATTCATTTCCTGTCTTTAAACAAAGCGTTTAAAACAATTTTCTTGTAATGTTTTGTCTTCACTGAGGAAAAGAAAAAGGAGCCAGTAGCAACAAAGGAACAAAAATGTTAAGAGTAGTGCTGAAACAATTTGTTGATTATTTGATTAGCTGATCGACAGAAAGATATCCACAACTACTTTAATAATCATTCAATTGTTTATGTCATTTATTGAGCAAAAAGTTGAATATCTGTAAGTTTTGGACTGTTAGTCGGAATTGAAAACACAATTTTTTCATTATTTCCCCATATTTTTACATTAAAGTTAATCAATAATGACAATAATCATTAGTTGCATCTTCAGAATCATGTGCTGGTACATATACCATGAAATAATACTACTGCAGTACTGTAGCATGCGTACACAAGGTCACAAAGTGAGTGGAGCTGGTCAATGTGAAACTCTCTATTAGACTTCCAAGAAGTCAGTTCCTCTCACTTTACTTCATCTGTGTAGAAATACACTAACTCCCTGCATCCATAGTAACCTCAGCGGTGGACCAAATATGGTATTACATCAGGCTGGGTACGTTTGGCTATTCGGTTACAAAGTGACGAACAGTACACCGAGCCTTAATCAAATTGCTCCAAGAGAAATATCAGATATAATTTGATATACCTTTCTTACATCACTTGGCTGCAGACATGTGGAGCTCTGAAATAACAAGTCTGTCGTTTGCATAGAGATACTTCCGTGCCAAAGAAAATCACCCCATGCAAAGAGCACCACTACAAACTTATTTACCAAGGAGGAGATATTATGGAAGCGGGTCAAGATTGTGAAATGTTTACAGAGGAGGAGGAAGAGGAAGAAACCGGGCAATTATCCAGCATATTGGAGAGGACATACATATTGAAATGGATTACTTCACAATTTCTTTTTTGGATAAACAATATCATTCTGCAGTGTAAAGATGTAATAAGTCATATCTTGCTTGGCTGTAAAGCAGCGGGCCACAAAGAGATATTGCCTACATGTTGCAGCAGCAGTTGTTTGAACTTCAATTGCTCCCTCAGCTTCAGTGAAAACTAATTCACCCTGGCTGTGAATTCCCTTTACTACTGCTTTCCAGTGTCGTATGAAGTCTGCCTTTATGGTACAGTAAGCCTCCTATTATTATAGACTGTAGGCTATAGCCATTGCCTCAGACTTATTCAGGATTTGCTTGTTAGAAATTCATAGATAGATAGATAGATAGATAGATAGATACTTTATTTATCCCACTGGTAGGTCTTGCTTTGTTCTTTACTTTTGGTAACTACTCAGGAAGTAAGTGTCTAATAAAGAAAATTATGAGGCTGATGTTAAGTTGGCTTCAGCATCAGGTAAATTACAAGAATTATTTGGAGAAGAGAGAATATGTCTAAAGAAAATACATGACAGGTGCCAAATTTAGTTAGAGGATGATTTATAGTGCTTCGGAAAACCCCCACAGGCTATTAAATGCTACACGTGCATATAACATGTCAGGTCTAGCAACTTTTACATGGCAAAAACTGGGTTATAAACACAGAAAATGCAACAGAGTTACTACAAGAGACACCTCAATTCGGATATCACAGGAATATTTTTGACACCAGGGGTGTTATGTCGGCTTTGGGCGTTAACTCGCTATTAGCGCCGCCGGTTCCGTGTGAATCGCTTTATTAAGATGTCGTTATGGGTCACGGACCGACCAATTACAATCACACGCGCTACAACAGCAGTGAGCCCAGGTGCTCGCGTCGCGTGCGGATACATACCTCCTCTTCGTGGTTGGTGAATTCACTCTGCTCGTTTTCTTTCTCGATTTTGTTGTTATTCATTCTGAGCCGGACTCTTTTATCACTTTCACTTTGACTGTCTTCTTCTTCTTGTTCTTCCTTCTTTGTGTCTTTTGTTTCTGCTTCGCTCTGTTCTTCTTCTCCGGGACCCAATTTTTTTTTTTTTTTTTAAAGAAAAAGAAAAGCACCGTCCGACAGACAACAGTCCGCGTGCGGCCGCTGTCCTACTGACCCGAGCTTCCCCGCTAGTTTGGTGACATCAATCTCAGCAAGGGTATATTAAAAAAAAAACCCAGAAAAGTCAGCTGTGAGTGGTGTTTCTGTGCAGTCCGATATTCCTCAGCATTCCCTGGAAAGCTTCTCCGGAGGCTCTTGTTGCTGTTCCCCAAAATGAAATACAGTAAATGTTCAGTGGACTGCGCCGCAGGCAAACTTCTCTCCCCATCCCCTTGTGAGGGAGGAAGGGAGGGATGGAGGGAGCAGCAGGGGGGAGGGTGGAGGGGGGGGAGTTTAGGGTGGGGTAGAGGGTGGGATGCACCGTGTGCTGGGCTTTATCAAGTTTTATCAAGTGCTGGAGAGCGGCAGTGGAAAATCTGCGCCAATCACTCCTACCTTTTAGACCAGCTGAGTGTTATTTTAGTCACTGCAACACTCCTGAAGCATTCTGTGAATGTAGTGGCTTATATGGGTATGTTTTTGCCACCTGTGTTATTATGTGGCTGCTTTAATATTCATACATGTACTTAAAAATATGCAGTCAAGACTTCCCCATTTCTAAAGATTTATTTGGATATTTAATATGTTTTATAAAACCGTTTTATTATCAATTATGTTTTTCAGGGTGTGTTTCAAAATGCTGTTTCAAAGCCATCACTGCACTGCCAGGAATAAAATTCTGGTGGAGAATTTTCTATTTTTGGTAAAACTTTTATTTATTTTGTTGATTTAAAAGTTATCAAAACAAAAAGCTGCAAACACAACCCTGACATGCCGGTGTTATCAACTTATAACGTTGATATAGTGACTGTGTTAGCAGCAACATTGGTATTCCTTTGGAGTTTGTGTCCACCTGAAAAATCATCATGTATCATTATAAATCATGTATTCACTCTCCTTTTAGCTCTGTTTTCCTCTCCACCGACTCTCAAGACAAATGCTAACTAAAAGCTTCATATGGCTATTCACTGACTTTATCTGTCAGCTGTTTGAGTTTATCAGAGCTTTTTTTTTTTTTTTTTGCTGAAAAAGCAGACTTTGTCTGGAAATTATGTTGATGAGAGCAGTGAGAGTGAACCAAAACAGTAAAGTTATGGGGCGTAAAACCAAAACAATAAGCTGAAAGACACTAAAATGCTCCATAGAGCTGAAAGGAACTGCAGAGTTGGATGATAATTTTATGTGGCTTTGTCACTAGCGACCCTTTTCTCATTAAATGTAGTTATTTGATTGATTGCTAATATACAAATCTTGGTTAGAGCAGCTTTAGATATAGAAATATAGCATATACCGATTATAAACATATTCTTTAACTCTCCAACTTCCTCCAGATTGCTAAAACTAATCAAATTCCCTGAAAAAATACAGAAGACTTTATCATGTCCTCAGTGGTATCTATCGCCTGGAGTCAGCTGTTAGTTCATATTGATCTGTCTTAAATACCTATTTAATAATTTTTTACCCTTTGTTGCTGCATTGATCTTTTACACTTTTGCTGTTTACACTAAGACAGACTAGCATCTACATTTTTTTAAATTTATTTATTTTTAATTTTGTAGTGTTTTGTATTTTTTGGACTGACAACGGAAAGTAGCTAGTAACTAACGCTGGCACAAAGTGTCTTTTCTCTTTGGGATTCATATTTTTCTACATGGTATGCCTGCAAAATACATGTATATAAAATCAATTGTTAGATTATTACACTGTCTCTTATAAATTATTAGTCTGAGCTAAGCCTGGTATGATGTGGCTGATAAATGACTCAAATTATAGAAAGTATAAAATTATTGATACCCTGATTAACATGACATGCAGGACCGATAACATATTAGAGAAGGTTTTGAAATTTAATGGTGAACCTCCTTCCCATACAAATGAATGTTCTTGTCTTTAATCATTGTATTGTTTGTAATATACTGGTTGGTTTCATAGGAATAATCCAGACATAGCTATGTTATGGAAAGTAATATGTCACTTACATGCACATATATGACGAGTCACTCATTTTTTCTGTATTGTAACCTGACAACTGTTTAATCTTTAACCAAGCTGCATTATAGTAAATCAGTTTCCATCATAAATCTGGCATCACAAGATGTCTTGTTACCCAGCAAGGCATGCGCACTCAGGAGTATTTTCTCTTTCTTACTGTCTTGAAATGTAGCACTCAGCATAATTCATCATCTGTAAAGATGCACAGAGCAGTAGACACGGACACTTATCAACCTGACTGTTTAATACATTTCACGTGACTCTTGGTTTACTATTTCAAGACCCTGGAGTAGTTTTGTAGTTTCAGGCAAATAGTTCTCCTCAGACATCACAGCCTACATGTCTCCAGATTTGCAGTGGTATGTTGTGCATGTAAAGAGGTACTAGAGACAACACCTGCGCATTGCTCAAGATAGGAATATGATAACAAGTTGCACAAATCCACATTGAGCTCAGTCAAGACTATTTGATTTATGACCTTTGAGTGGGGAAAGAGCCTGGAGCTAAGGAAGTGATGTTTCAATAACAGGGGAGATGTGCAAACACTAAAAAGTTTACTGGCACGCCTATTATTGTCTGCAGCGCAGGGTGCAAAACAGCTTAAAAGCAGCGATCAGGTGACAAGGCAGCCTTGAACGCTCCCTCGTTTCAAAACATTTATTTTGAGCAACTGCCTCACTTTGTATTTCACGATGAAAAGTTCAAGAGCTGACAGTAGCTTGGTAGTGGGGACTTTGACTATATGTTGCATGACATTTATTGCACAGGACAGAAGCTCGCATTTTGTGACAGCCAGTGCAGAAAACAGAGCGAGTCGTTTTTGCTGAACTTGCACCTCAAAAGCAACAAAAGAAGGAAAAACAGTCATTGTGGATCGGTCTTAGAGATTTCTGCTCTTTCCCCTCCCCGATCATGTCTATATCAATTACACTGCATCTGAAGCATACACAATGAAGAAGGGACATGGCAGATTCTTTTATGTTGATGAGGAGCAGTTGGGGATGAGGAGAGAGGGAGGAGGGTCTCAGAGTCTTCGAAGCAGATAAAAATGGAAATGCTCCCCTTGCTGCTCAACACCCCTGTATCAAAGCTTCCTGCCGGAGTCTGGGGAGCATGGAGGGGGAGGAGAGGTAGGAAGGAGGAGGAGAGGATAGGAGTTGCGGGTAGAGGGGGAGATGTCCCAGCTGTGTTTGACAGGTCTCAGGGCAGAGCTGTGTGGTCTGATGCTCGGAGAGGGAGGGTGGTCCCCCACAAAACACACACACACACACATACACGCACAGAGGGTGGGGAGGGGGGAGCAGCTAGGAGACAGTCTGGTCACGGTGTCCTGGGTAACATGTCAGCAAGCTTTGACATGGTCCAGCCTTACATGAAGATATCTCTGTGTTATCAAAGAGAGCGCTAGTTTAAGGAAATGCAACACTATCAGCAACACTGGTAGAAGCCTTGTAGCTAGCTTTAGCTCGAGTTGACAGGGAGACAAAAGAGAGCATGCATGTTAATCACACGTAATAGAAAAGAATAGTTTGATATTTTCATTCTTGTTAAGAGTCAGGTGAGAAGTCAAAGCTCTCATGTCTCTATGCTAAACATGAAGCTACCACCAGCAGCCAGTTAGCTTAGCTTACAGTAGCACAAAGACTGGAAACAGGGAGAAACAGCTAGCCTGGCTTTGTCCAAAGGTTTAAAAAAAAAAAGTCTATGATCACCTCACACACTAATTAACACATCTTAAATCTTGTTTGCTTAATCCATACAAAGTGTAAAAAAAAGTCAGAGTGAGGTTGCAAAGAAATAGTCAAGCACAAAACTCACTGTAAAACCTCAACGTGTCATTTTTAGAGGTGTAAATTACAAATCACCTTGCCAATTCAATTTTTTTGTTAAGTTCAGTTCAAAGATTCGTAGCCACTGACTATGTAGTTCATCATTCACTCTTTTTCTAAGCAATAACTTCATCATTGTAAGTGAAGGCATCACCTTTCATGCCACCATAACACTGATACTAAATGTCCTCATTTCAGTAGTAAGTTCAGTCTGTTACGTTTAGTATAGTACAAAACTAGGTCTATGCAAACACTGTTTATCAGGTCAATAGTTCAGAAATCAACCATTTGCAGCAGAGATATGACATCACGTTTTTTTCTGTGGCTTTTGCAGTATTTTAATAAGCTTTTAATGACAAAGTGATGTACTGTGTATGAAGGGGAGCACAGCTGCTAAAAGTTACTGATTCAGTCAGTGACAGTGGTGATTCATTATGACGGTTCAGTTTGAAGATTTGGAATTAAAGGTTTGATCGTACATGTACTGAACACCATGCAGACATTTTGACACTTCGGTTTTTGTACAGATTTAATAAATTAATTAATTTAGAGGTGCTGGAGGGCTGGTTTTTGTTGCCTTTGGACAGAGCCAGCTCCCTGTTTCCAGACTTTATGCTAAGCTAAGATAACCAACTGCTGGCTTTATAGCCTCATACTTACCATACAGACATGAGAGTGGTAATGATCTCATCTAACTCTCAGCAAGAAAGCGTATTACCAAAATTACTAACTATTGCTTTGAGAACAAGACATCTTTTTTCACAGATAACTATCTCAATTATATTCCAAGAACCTCTGCAGAAACAAAGGCAGGATTGAAGATTGAGACATAAATCAGATTATCCAATATTGTCTTCTGGATCACTGACTCATAGCTAAAAGGCCAGCTTGATATGAGCACCAAAACAAGAATCTATCATGACACAATGCCGATGTATTGACCAGTAGTGGGGTCCCTGAGGGGGGACCCCTGTGGATCTAGCAGTCCACTCAGTCGGCAGTCAGGTGTCTCAAAGATTTGTTGCGTCATTTCTTTTTCCATTTACACTCTTTCTTTGCATTCCTGCAACTCAGAAGCAAAGCAAACTCCTCATCACTGTGCTTTACGGTTATTAACTTCCTCCAAAACAGCCCCCGCAAAAAAGAGAGGGGAGAACAATGTTGCAATGTATCTAGAGGTCATCTGTAAAAAAAAACAAGCAGGCCGGACAGCAGCTCTGGGTTTGGCAGAGCAACAGACTTCACCCTTTTGAATGATGTCGGGTAAGTGGCTCTCATTGGGCTGAAAGCCAGGCCATTCCATTCCTTTGACTTACTGATACGTAGCTTTCCTCCCCTATGCTTAGTGCCCTTTGATCTTTCTGTAAGATCACTAATGAGCAATTTGTGGTCAGATTGACCCAATCTAATTGGCCATGAGAGGCCTGGTGCTTTGTTTTAGTTTGCTCAGTCTTTTTCAGTGGCTTCCTCGCAACTAACGCTCTGTTTATTCAACCCCTGTGTGACATAACGATCACGTTAAATGGATTACTTTTTGAAGTTTGTTTTTAATAGTTGCTGTTTTTCTTCCTTCCCATGATTTCAAGTGGTGTCTGTGCAGTTGGCAGAGTTTCCTGCCTTTAGGTGCCAATAAATTCTTCAACATTATAAAACAAGAAGAGATTGAAGTCACTCTTGTAACTGTGAGGTTGTACTCACAGTTCTTGAACTAAATGCTAATGTCAGCATGCTGACATGCTCACAACAGTGCTAATGAGTGGATATTTAGCAGGTATGTTATGTTTATTACGTTCACCATCTTAGTTGAGCATGTTAGCTTGATAACATTCGCTAAATAGTACTAAACACAAACATCTTGCCTTACAACCCTACTGTAAGTCTTCTTGTTTGGGACATCTTTGTTAGCTGGAACTGCAGTTGATATCAGGTCAGGTTTAAAGGACACTCAAAAAAAAAAGAAGGTCAAAATCAAAGCAACAGACTAAAAGTCAGGAGATCTCTGCTCCTGACTTTTAGTCCCTGTATAGGCCAATAACATTAAATCTTATATTTCCCATAATGCAATAATCTCTTTTGTTATACCTTCCCTGCCTGGTAAATGCCCACTTCTTTCAAACTCAACATCCTAAATTTGTTGCTATGAGCCTCAAACCTAATCTGCAATAACCCCGATGACATCATCATGGTAACTTTCTCAGATGATAGTAAGACCCCTTCAGAGTCACAGCACAGGTTAAGAAGTACTCCTCACGACTAGTAAACTGAACTTCATGTGTAAAATATTTTAAATGCCTCTTTAATATTTCACAAAGTCCAAAAAGTTAGCAAGTCTTTCAGCACACATTGCAGAATGATGAGTAACATGCAAACTAGACCTAGACAAGTTTGTAATTCTTAATGACAGATGTTGGCAGATGTCTGTAGAAAAATATGGAGAAAAATATGAAATATGGGTTTGAGTAAAATCTGCATTATCATGAGTTGTTGTTGTTCGTCATCACACTTCCTGCGCTGGACTGGCTCTGACAAAGAGAATGTGAGAGCTCTTGTGATTAAGTGTGTTACATTACTGAGTAGTGAGGTAGAACTTGAGTTTTTCCTCAAGGGCACGGTAGGGGTTGTTGAGCACCACTGTGTGTTAAACTTGACAAGCCATGAGACTGAAACCTGCTCTGAACAAAAACAAGCTTTTCTCATCAAACCATCTTCCTGTCTTCTAATATATGGGAATGTCCAGAAACACGAGAAAGAGGAACAGGTCTGTGTCATTATACTGTACTATAAGCTTTCATGGTTCAGTGGGCAGAGGAAGGGTTGAGTAGAGCGCAGAGACCACGCTAAGTATGTCTCCTAGGCTTGAATTCCCAAATGTTGACACAAGTAGACGTAATGGACTACACTGTTACCTTTGAATGCTGTTGAGTGGTTCTAAAATGTCTTTAAATAGGTCAAAGGGAAGTACATAAACTCATATCTTTTCTTTGTTGTGCAGTGGAACCAATAAAAGGTTAAACTAAAACTAGGTCCTGAGGTCCTTTTTCTTTCCTGCTGTCTTTAATCTTAACTGAACAATGTGTGTGTGTGTAAAACAAATGTTCATTTACTGTGTCTGCAGATAGCTTTGTGTGCTGCTGAAACAATGTGATGAAATTTCACTACAATTAAGAGTCAAAATACATTGTTATTTTTAATATGACTTTTCTCCTTTTGTCACATATTGTAATCGTCTTATAATTTTTTTGTGTTTGTGAAGTTGTCATTTTATGTTGGGTAATGCTGTACATGCACATATTATGCCATCTATTTATATATATTTTAATGGCATTTATCGCTAAAATGCCTATGACTTTATTACAATTACCACATACACTCATACAATAGAAAGGTAGAATGCTCTGCAAAAAAACTGTCAGCAATAGTAGTGGCTCTGCACAGTGAAAGCTAACGTCAGCATGTTAACATTCCCACAATAACAATGCTAACATGCTAACATGCTGATGTTTAGAAACCACAAAGCCACAGCTATCGACCTCATGGTGGCGCTAGAGTAAACATTCATCAGGACAAATCATCTGGGGGGTCATAATTTTCTGAACAAAACTGGCAATCCATCTAGTAGCTGCTGAGACATTTCAATCTGGACCAAAGTCGTGGACAGTCTGAACGATCGACACCGCCATCTGTACTGCCACGCCACTAGCATGGCTAAAAAGGCATGACAGCCAGCGGGTTTGGTTCCCGGTTGCGATGAAACTAATTATTTCTGTGGGAATGCAATGGAAATCACTGTGGCCTATAGGTCACATTTCACTTTTCAAAGGTGGAGTGGAGCTGGATGCAAAGGTCAGCTGTCAGAAAGCCTTTATCCTACCAAACCAACTGGTGGCCTGTTTGAACATGACTGACTGGACTCGACTTCACCAAGACTTGAACTGCATGTGCTGCTGTAAACACAAGACCATTACAGTGCATCAAAGAACAAGAAGTGATGTATTTTTTTTAGTTTTTCTAGTGAAATGTCATAGTTATATAAAAGAAATGTGAGTACAGCAACCTCCTCAGCAGCCAGTGCTGCATTACAAAGTAAAATCTCATGCATTTGTCTTTGTTTATGATAAGATATTATTGACTTTTCAAAGAATGCTGCATATTGTAGTGAAGGTGGAGTATTGACTTGAGATAATCATATGAAAAGAAAAGCAAATACCACCGTATTCTCACAAAAGTCTGCTTTAACAATCTAGTGGAAGCTGGATAATTCAGTTTCACAACAGTACAGTAAGGGAGAGGTATAAATAACCGCTTCCAAATATAGAACAACATTTGAACTTCCTCTCAAATTCCTGCCATGCGTTGCTATCATCATAGCCATTTTGCCTCTATAAAAACCCTCCACAGATTAAAAGGCCACACTTGCCCCCCATGAGGTCCTTGTCACTCTGTGCCCAGCATCTGTCTTCCTTGTCATATTAAAGTAAACTGACGCTTTGGCAACACCCCAAAATAAAATAGATGGTAGCGGAAAAAAAAAAAAAGAAAGAAGTGAGAACGGAAAGGAGCCTAGACGTGGCCCCGGCTGCACTCCACTGCTGAAATAATTAGCCCCTGGTTGATGTGGACTCCTCGTGGGACTCCACCGTGACATGTTCAAATGAGTATTGGCAGTGTGTGACACCAGCTGTGGGCCTCCAACAGGGAGCTGCTGCACTGTGCAGCGAGCGCCATGCCCACCGAGCACGACACAAACCCTTAAACTCTTGACGAGCAGGAGCAGCGGCCTTGAGCTTGTTTTACAGCAAGGAGACAACTGTGAAATGTGTCATTTGAACTTTTTTTTTTATGTCAGGTGTGTCAGGCGGTGATACGTTATCGATCCTCCACCACACACACACACACACACACACACACACACACACTTACATCCACACCCAGATCTGTAAGGCTGTGGCGCAGATGGGAGCACCACCCAAGGGGCTCAGTGAAACAGACACGAGGAGAAGAGGGGAGGGGGGAGGTGAGGGGGCACTGGGCATTATTCAGACCCATCCTGCAGTAGAAATGCAAGTTGCAACCACACCCATGTCAATTACAATACACCACACTCTGTGTGGAATTCCCACTGAACCCATGGCACCAATTTGGCAACCCCTGGTGGGAGGGCGCAGGACTGGCAACCCACCGAATCCAAGATGGGGACTACCACGCCCATAGCTTTTGTTTAGGCATGACTTTTGCTCAATAATTGCACTTTTTGAATGTTAAATCAGCTTATAGTCACAGTCATACAGCACTATAGTGCATGTACGGACTATTTTAAAACATGACCTTGATTTTCTGCATATTTCAAGTACAAAAACATGATAATATAGATATTTATAGCTGTATTATTAATAAATACTATTTTAATTGGATATTTTTTAAATCACCTGATGACAAAGCCTTCAGAGCAGCCAGGCTGTTCAAACAGTTGCTCAATAGTTCCTCCTTGTGGTCAGAAAATTACAAGACAACAAGCTTAAAAGCATTTTTTATTGGAATCTTTATCTTCTGTCTTTATATTATCTCTTTATAGTGCAGTCTATTATAAATCTAGATATATCATAAATAGTGTTGAAATGAAAGCAAAAGTGCAAATAGTACCAGGAATAGTCACATATGTTGAAGAATGATGTCATGCCTCATATGCAGGAAGAAATGTAGTGTGTCTGATGGTCATTTTCAGTGATAGAGGTAATCTATTAGGCATTAGGGAACTACACTAGAGTGGCCACAAGTGCAAGTTGAGGGAAATGTACGAGCTTCAGATGTGTGTGCAGATGCTTTCGGCTGCAGGAGGTTTTACTCCTCTGGATCCAGATCTGTGTTAGTTTCTCACAGGCGTGCCGCTTCCCTTCGCCGTCTTCTTCATGTGGTGGTAGTTGGGCAGAATCTTCATAAGGAAGTCGAGCTGCAGAGTCTGAGGCTATAAGACAAAACCCATCATCGGTTAGACACATATCTGCAAACAAGTCGGCAAAACCTGTGTGTCTGGCGGGCATCGACAAGCATCGGTGGAGACTGACCTGTGGCTTTTCGCTCTGCACACGGCGGATGCAGTTTGAACCGTACACAACTGTGTTCTCGGGCACGACCTCGCACGTGTTGACCTGGCAGCACGCGCCGATGATGCATCCGCTGCTCAGGATCACGTTTCTCCCAAGATCAGCTTGGAATCAATATGAGCAAAGAGATATATTTTTGTAAAAAGTACACTATAGGAGTATAAGAATCAGGGTTGGGTGACATGATGATATATACACTGTGAGATAATAAAAATGTATCTACCTTGCTTTATCATGTATACTGTAATATCTAATCATTGAATATCTCTGGGTGTATTTACATGATTTTTGCATTAATATAATCGCATACCTTGATTTGTGAGGTTTTAGATTTGCTGTATTAGCTAAAAACAAACATTCCTGACTGCTTGCTTTATCGATAAACAGTTTCTTAATGCCCTACCCCCGCAAAAAAGAGTGCTATGTTTTGATATATATCAATATGAAGATATAAAATGACATAAGACATGTGATGTGATAGAAGATTTTATCAGTTTCGTACACTCCTCATAGGAGTGCATGAAATAATTACACTGCTTACCTTTGGACTCAATCACATTGTTGTCTCCAATTTTCAAAGCCTGAGAGACTGTGGTAGAATGATTAAGGATTTCAACCAATTAATTAGCATTTACAAACAACTAATAGTCACCACAGACTTCCATGTATCTATAAAGGATACCACATCCAACTTCAAACACATTGTTGGTCCCAATAGTCATTGTTTTTGGCTCAACTCCTTCTGTGTCTGGCATGATGTTCTCTGGATAACTAGAAAACATATCAATAAGCAGTGGAAAGTAACAAAGTACATTTACTCAAGCATTGTGGTTAAGTACAGTTTCGAGGTATTAACTTGAGTGTTTCCATTTTATGTTACTCTATACTTCCACTCCACTACACATTGTTAAAGATGAAACCAGTGGTTTCCAACCTTTTTGGCTTTTGACGTCTTACAAAAGTAGTGTGTAGTCGGGGTCACATTTCAGATGTCCATCAGTTGTTAACAGCTCCACCAAATAGTGATTTTTACCTCTAAACCTCTCACATAGTGTCATTTCAGTAAATGTTCAAATGATCCAATATTTCACAAAAAATCAAAGATTAGAGAAAAAGTCCAAAAACTGAGACAGATATGTGTATCAGAACTTTGCTTTTTTCTTCTTTCCTCCCTATTAATCATCTCACGACCTCTCAGATTTATCTGGTGACCCTTTGGAGGGGCCTGACCCCTAGGTTGGGAATCACTGGACTAAACTAACTAACTGTATATAAAGTAGTTGAAACTAACTCCACCTCCAGCAGCTACAACATGCTGCTCTAACACTGATGCTTCAGTAATCTAATGATGTCATATATAATATATCAGTAAGAGGGACCAAACCAATACTTTTACTGCATTCCTTTAAATACATCAAGCCTATAATACTTATGTACTTTTACTTAAGTAGGATTTTTCATGCAGGACTGTTACTTGTAATGGAGTATTTTTACATAGTGATATCAGTACTTTTACTTAAGTAAAGGATCTGAATACTTCTTTCACCACTGTCGATGAGATGAGATGAAACTGTAATGATCAAATAGGGACATTATGTTGTAAAACACACTCTACCTGTTAATGATAAGCGCCTGCTCCTCTATCAGATTGCCTTCTCCTATGATAATAGGCCCTGCCTCTGCTATGATCCGTGCTTTGGGGTGGACAACTGTTCTAGCCCCTGTAAAAATAAAATAAAATAAAATAAATAAAAATAAAAGGTTAACATTTTGTACAGTGTCTCATTTTGTTGGCGCATACAGCAGCTGGATAAAATGCCTCATTTCTCACCAATGGTCACATCTCCTCTTATTTCACTCTCAACGCACACAACAGCTCCAGCTGCAATTTTAGCACTGCAAGAACACAGAAAATACATCAAACATTCAACTTAATGATGGGCTGTAACCACGCAGAATATAACAGATAATGCACATAATTAAGTTATTACACTGTCAGTGTCTCAATAATGACTGACAAACACAATAGCCTATTAGGGTGTCGCCATCAGTGATTTGGCAAGATTATTAAAAGAGGAAACGACGTTTTTCTTTCCTGACAGCTAAAATTGTTATAAAATCATCCGTAATTTAAAGGTGGTAACGCTGATTAAATGTTATCTACCTTTTCTGTGCCGTGATCTGCTTGTTAGCGTCTGACATCCTTGCAACGATAAATTATTGTATCCACAATCGATTATTAATCCTGGACCAGAGCTGGAGCTCAGGGTTGATTGCGTTTGTCTGAAAATATCAGCCTTGAAACTTTGCTGCCCTCTACTTTATTTTTAATGATACTGCAACATGTTTTATATTTTTTTCATGATGCATATCTTTAAAATTCATAAGCTTATATACTATATATCACTTTAATAGTTTTTGCAAACCACAAAAAGTAGACTTTTCCTGTTTGTTTGGTTTTTTTGTTTTCAATCTATTGTTCTGTCATTATCATTATTCTGTTTATGTTATTTTCTACAAAAATGATTCTATTAGTAGCCTTCACATAATCATGAAAAAACGATTACATCAGTTTATGTTGTAGTCTGTAGAAAAGAATCTATTTCCTGTGACTTCTTTCATTGTGTCGACTCCTTCATGTTTTAAAATACATAAGAATTCAGTGTTTCCACAATTTACATGATGATGATGTACTTTTACTCTTGTTATTGCAGTATCACAGTGTCTCCTGCAGGGTGCAACAACTACCTATGAATGCCAACAGTTCAATTTTATGTATGTGCTTATTGGAGGAATATCATAAGGATTTAATATTCCTCTAGAAACTTCCAATATATATATATATATATATATTTATATATATATATATATAGTTCACTATAGTATTTTTATATATTAATATATAATTATATTATTTTAATTATATTAATTAATTATAAGTATTAAAAAAATCGATTATTTTCTTTTTATGATTTTCAAATGAACCTGTATAGTGTCATGTAATGAAATAGAAGTCAGTGAGAGTGAGAGATGTGTTAATGGTGGTAACTTGTGTCTCCTGCAGCAGCTGAATGTATGAACCCCACTGCCCGTTAAGTGGGATTTGACTTCTATCAAGTCAACTGTAGTTTACCATAATATAACCGGAAATTGATACATATCCTGTTTTCTGAATAAAATGTAGGCTATACTTTCCAATATATGGAAATCAACTCAAAAAGTCCCATTCGCATGCTCCCCTTCCTATTCACTGCAGATACGGGTTTGAATATGTTTTATTTTTTACGTTGTTTATATGTTTGTATTATTCATTTATTGTGTTTGATTCAATAAATCTGAATGAAAAGTCTCATAATACTTGACCTGTGGCCATTAAATCAGACCACTCAGAGACTGTAGATACTTTCTGTTTCTCAAAGACTTGCAATGCCTCTTAAAAATATTCTTCTTCATTACATTCAGAAAGAGCACAACATTTCAAGCCCAGATTGGCTCTTTGTCAGATACAGAGGCAAAGTGGGCAATTTGTTTGTGCTAATTTGATGGAAAATTTGATTGGGAACATGCACTAAAGCACTGAATTGACATGATAGGTCATGGATTGACATGGGTCTTGCTTTATTACCTTATCATGAGGCCATGACTTAAAGAAGTGCCCTTTTTCCAAATCTATTGTAGTTTGGTGCTTATATGCTGCATACTTCTAAGTTAATTTATGTTTAATCAAATTAGCACATAGCAAACATACGGCCTGTAGAGTTCCAGTACAGAAGAACTGAACAATCTGTGCAGAGAAGGGAAGGAATGAGTCCCAGCAGTGGATTCTGCCCCAGGCCACAGTCCCCTGAAATTGCGAAGCTTATTTGGCCACTAAGCTCCAAAATCATTCAAGCTTAGAGGTGAAATAAATTCATGCCTATGACCATTTCTATGTAGCCCTTACTTTTAGATTGTCCTCTTTAAGCTGGGTCATTGAGACATCTGAACATTTAAGGGAAATATTCCAAAAAGTATAGTCTTTATAGTGTGTCTCTTAGTGTCAAAACATGTACATGTAATGAAATGTTGTGTTTTTCTTAAATGTTTCTAGTGCTCAGAGATTGTGATGAACTCAAGTAACTTGTTGATGATGTCACTGATTGTTGATTAGCACCAGGTGTGAAATATGTACACATATGGCTGTATCTGACACTTTATTGTATTAAATTTTCCTTGAGAATCAGTGAAGGTTAGTGTGGGGTCATCTCCCTTTCAATATCAATTCACTGAGCTTTATTAGGAACACCTGTGCAATCTAATATCAAGTCAAGTCAATTTTATTTATATAACATTCTTCCATGAACAAACACTTGGCGACAGCAGCAATGAAAAACTCCCCTTTAACAGGAAGAAACCTCAAGCAGAACTGGGCTCTAGGTGGGTGGCCATCTGCCTTGATTGGTTGGGTTTAGAGAGAAAGAAAGAGGGCGAGGGAGAGGGGAGAGAGACACACAGAGATGCACAGCAACAACAATAATAACAATAACAACAATAATAATAATAGAAATATGACTAATAATAATAGTAGTAGCAGTGAACATCAAGCTGGACCAAGGGGACAGCAGGCAGTCCACAACCGAAGGTCAACACCTGCGAGACAAGAAAGCACAAAACTCCAGGAAAGATGCCAACCCAATACAACAGCTCTGCCATAATTTCTACTATCATGAAGTTTATAACTTGTCAATGATGTCACTGATTATGTATTAGTACCAGGTGTGGGTGGTGGTGATACCCTGGAGTGAACTATATTTAAAAGTGTTCCTAATATTTTGCCCCACCTGGGCAAAATGAAGGATCTCAAAAATTAACAAAAAGTAGAATCTTCACCTTTCTGACAATGTCAACAAATCAACAAAAACTGAAAATGTATAAGCTTCATAAAATCAGAATTGATGGCAGAGATGATGTATTGGTGTGCACAGGTTGCACAAGTGTTCCTAAAAAAGTGCCATTGCCATGACAACAACAGTATAAACAAAAATATAAAATACACTGTATAAAAAATAAGAGAGAAAAAAAACAAGGAAGTACAACATTCTCATTATTTTCTCCTTTGCATTTGTCCTCAAGAATCTACAATGCTTCAACAAATGTACAAATGAACTTCATTTTTTAAAAATCTCTACACCGGAAGCGTCGCACCTCAATCCGTGTGGCTTGACGGTGGTTGAGTTTTGAAGGAGAGCGAATCGTCTGGGCTCCTTGAACCAAAAGTGATCCCGCGATTCTTAATTAGACTGTAGCCTGTCTGAACAGCAGCTCCAGAATGCGTCTTAAAATATACTGAATATATAGTTAGAGTATATTTTAAAATAATAATAATAACTGGACGGAAACATTGGACGTGATTGTTTGCAGCTGTCTCGCGCAGCGGGGCTGAATTTCGTGCGTTTACCTTTTTTTCTTTTTTTTAATGAACTTTGTGGAAATATGTAACTGTGACAAATGAGATTGTAACATGGAGCAGTCGGCTACTCTCGACATAGAGACGCTAAAGGTAAGCATATAATCACGCAAAAATGTTTAAAATGCCTTTAATTAAAACAAATAATTAACAGGTGAAATGGGAACTAGTTTGAATGCTAATAATGCTACACGCACGCGAGGTTTAACCTTGATTTACTGTGCATACATAGATGATTATGATTATATATTAACTATGTGTGAATCATGCAATGGTGTTGTTTTATTCAGCAGTCCTAACTGGGGTTTCCCATGAGTCCTCTCTGCAACAGGTGCAATCACTGCCTCAATTGTTTCAGTGAAAATCCCAGCTGATTAAATATAAATGTAAACTGTCTGCTTACTCTTTGAATCTTGCAGTGGTTGCATCTCTCTCTCCAGGCAGGAGTGTGATGATTAATAACCACTGACCAGCGCTCAAACACCTCAGAAAAGCCTGCCTGGAGTTCTTTACATATCTCCCTCTTGCACTATACTTCATATTCTATGCATTCTTCCTCTTGAAGTATCACAGTAATGTGACAGCCTATGAATATTCTGCCTGCATTGGTTTCTCATTATCATTCCAGTCTAGCAGGGGGAGGCAGTAACCTCTTGGTACAGTATGTGCATCTCGTCTCCGTGCTGCAGTGCAAAAAAAAGCAGCTTGGTGTCAGAAAAACCCACACAGCAGAGCTACTGTTTGGCTGTGCACTCATGTCCATCCATTGGCCTGCTGCACACACACACACACACACACACACAAACACACAGAGAGAGCTCTGGGCTTAGTGGTTGGGTCACGCTTATCAGTGAAGAAATCACCCCTGCTCACACTGGCTCTGAACTGATCCAGCGCTTCCCACTCAGGAGGGACAAGCCTGCGAGTTTGTCTTTCAGCTCATTTGTCACCTTTAATTGGAGTTTTTTTTGAATTCTAGGAAGTGTAGGAATCCACTGTCTGCTCTAATTGAAACAGAGGCTTTGTCTAAGATGCTTTGAGACATTATTTTTGTTGATAATGCTGTGTGCAGTCTGGCAATTCCTCTGCGCGCTCCATCGGCTGATGAATGCAAATGACGCCTATGGGGTGCTGTCCAAAATGGCCCTGTTGGCTCTCCAAGGATTTACTAGGGATTAGCAAAGGAAAGCTAGTGTACTGTGGAGAAGTGTCTGTCTGTTTACATCAGCAGTTTGTCGTCTTCTTTCCTTCGTCAGAGCCCCTCAGGCAGGGACTGAAAGAGATGCAAACATTTTCGAGACTTTTCCAAACCAAGCTCTCCACATTACTAAATGATGCAAAGGTCAGAGTTGCAGCATGCCAATAAGGTCGGTTTTGTTGCACACTTTTGGGTAGCCATGTACAAATATTTTTCATCAAAGCGTCATCAAAAGCAGAGCCGCAGAAGGAAATTCTCTCTGAAAAACCTCTTCAAACAGCCTGTGATGTTCAGTCTTGTTGGCTGTGTGCTCTGATTGAACAGCTGCGACCCTCCGTTGTGTCGGACTTATTTGAGATCTTTGATCCCCGCTGTTGCCGTGCTTACAGTAGGGTTAGCTTGTTGCACCGCCATCCATCTGTAAAGAAAGGGCAACCACGCTGCAAAATATGAACCCATTGAACAAGCTCTAGAGCTATTGTGACTCCACCAGAGATGATGGAGCCACAGAAATTGGATTTCGCATCTTAGGTAGAGAAACTATTGGCAGCAGCACCTTCACTCACATGCTTGATTGTCAAATCAACGAAATGTGAAATGGTTACATCAATGCATTGAGTTGCACATTTGAAAAGTGGCTCATGTATAATTGGCTTTCCCAGTTACAGTCTTGTATTCAGGCCTCTCTGTCTCTTTGATTGGGTTTCCTGTCAAACTGAAAAGCCCACAGAACCTAAATAAATAGGTGCTTTAACACACTGTGTCAGACTTGTGCCAGGATTGTGTCCATTCGTTTTCCTCGTTGCTGCCTCAGCGATTGTGCGGGTGTTCATACGCAGGACTGATGAGTACAGGCTTTTCAGTCATTAGTGTATCTCAAATGTTTTCTTACCACCTGCTGAGACGGCCCTGTGGGACTCCTGTGGCACCGCTGAGCGAGAGAGCGCTAGCCGATTTGCTGATTAACATTATCAGGCATTAATAACGTCTCATTTTCTTTCATTAGGGGCTTCTCAGCTGCATTTTGCTGCCTCTGCAGCATGTCACCGTTTGATCAAAACAGCATGTAGAATATCACCCTCCACGCTAATTGGTGAAGATGAGGCATGCTGGCAGTGGGTAGGGACTGCTGGGTAATTGCTGGTTTTGGCTGGATCCAGCTGTAATGTCTGTAGTTAAAGCTCTGAGGACCCCTTTCCTTTGCCCAACCACCCCGGAGCAGAAAGGAAAGTGACACACTCAGATCTCAGCAGAAACTTAAAAGGGGGTTGATAAAGTAGCGTTGTGAACACATAAATATGGTCGTGCAACAAATCCACAAGGACTTTCCCAGCGCAGTGCGTGATCTACAGAGATCAATGTTTTTATTGTACTTTTAGAGAAGCAAGTTACTGTGTAGGTGTTTAGTTTCTATGAATAGAAACTGTATGTAATCACGACTTGGGTTGTAGGTGGTAAACTATCCGTAGCTTTGTACTAGATCCATCCGCACGGTCATCTGTTGACATTTGTCTTTAGTGCACTAGAACGTATTTGGATCATTTCATCATAGATAAATCTGAATAATTGTGCACAAACAGGCCTCTTCGGATGAGGATTCTAAAAACAGTGAGGATGAGAGCACATTCCCCAGTCCAACAATTATTCTGAGTAGAGAGAGAAAGTCTCTTCTACAAAGTGCTTCTTGACTGTTTTTGGGCCTGGAAGTTTATGTGTTTGTGCGTTTGTTGATATAGTTTTTTGTGGGCGATGGTATCATTTACAATAATGAAGCTATACCTAAGAGGACCCTAAATGACATGTTTTTTAATACATCAGTGCCTCTTATTTCCTTTCTAATGTTGGCTATTTTCTCATTTGTGTAAATTAAATACAAAGTGGTTAAAGTTCTCAGGCTCTTTTCAGGCTCGCAAATCTTTTCTTGCTTTAATCCCTGAATACAATCTGACCAAATTTTATTGAAGATTTAACAATTCTAAACAGGTTATCATTGGTTGATTGAATCTCTAGTAAGAGGCCATTGGTTATTGTAGCTGTAGCTTTCAGTTTAATTACATGGAATTTTGGCGATTTATTGAAAATTGTGGTTATTAGTGAATTTAAGTAGGAATTAATTGGATTTGTTTTCCAGCCTTGTATCATACAAGCCAATGTTCAGCAACTGCAGTGACCTTTAACCCCCCACTGCTTCTGTTTTCTAATAATTATCAGGACACAGAAGTATTAATGGTACAGGTTTTTAAATTGTTCTACCTGACATGTGGAATTATTCAGCCTCTTTCACTAACTCCATTGCCTCACAGTGTTTTTTTTTTTTTTTTTTTTTGCATATAAAGTTGTAATTGTCAGACCTGAACTGATAAATTGGGACCCAACAAAGTGTGACATGCCTGCACAGCTCCTTTTGCAATCAATATTTTGTTTCTTAAAAGTCAAAGTTGTTTCTCACACCCGCTGCTGTTGGACACCGCCATCAGTCTATACAGCCGGCGTGTTTGTGAGAGTCAGCTGTGACCGGCATGCTGAAACGACAGATTGACAAAACGCCAGCTACTATGCAGTCCTCCATTTGCTCTGTGAATAACCGAGCTTTAGGATGCGTGACTCGACCGGGGTAATATATGCATTGAAACTCTTGCAAAGAAATCACAGGATCCACTTGCGTTGGGAATAGCGGGGTTGCCATAGAAATTACAAGGGCTGACGTTTCCCCTAGCAACAGTGGATTGAAATAGACTAAATCTGTCCAGCAGGGGCATTTCTGTAGGCTAAAAGATTGGGTTTTAAGCCGTTTTGTCTTGGTGTTATGTTAATAAAATTACACAATGGTCTGTGCAAGTTTAAGTGTCTGTTAGACTGTAGTTAAGACTTCTAAGTTAAGATAAGACTTCTTCCAACATTGTGGAAAGTTGTGAAATTTGTGTGACACTGCACTGAGAGTTTATATTCAGCCTTTGTGTAAGCACCTCTCATAATGCATTCGTCCCTCAGCTGTATCACTGGTTAAATTGGAATCACTGACATTTCTAGGCCAGCGATATGGGTCATTTGTGTTTGCTGCAAAGTCGCAACATCCATTTGTGAGACATCTGCCACCGCCGGCAGATGTGACCTGAACTGTTCGTCCAAGGAAACAGTCACGTAAAGGGTGGATTAAGTTGTGTGGCAGTGGTAAGCCTGCGGAAGACTCTTGTTAGATGCCATGTTTGAAGAGCGCCACCCTGTATTATTATCGTTCCGGTTTAGAGATTGTCCAATCATTCATGCTCTTCCAAGGAATGCTGTGCATGATGGGAGTTACAGAAAGGATTTGGAGGCTTCAGTAAATGGCCCAAACATTACATTTTGGTGGTTTTGTAAAACTTTGGGCAGCTGAAGTCTAAGCCAGTAAAATACTTTGTCAATTTTTTAAAAATACAAATTTGTAGAATTGACATTTTATTCTTTTAGGAAGGTTGTAAGTAACAATTATCAGATTAATTTATTAGTCAATGGACAAAAGTGGTTCACATTCAGGTTCTAACTTCTCAAATGGGAGAATTTGCTGCTTCTCTTTGTCATGTATCATAGTAAACTGAATAACTTTGGGTATTGACTTTTAGTCAGACAAAAAACAAAACATTTGAAGTTTGTCACCTTGAGCTCTGGGAAGTAGTAATTGTCACTTTTTAATTAAAAGAAATAAATAAAAATACTTGTTAGTTGCAGCTTTTAATGTAAATCTAGGGCTGCAACTGATAATTAATTACTGATTAATCTGCAATTTTTTTTTTCTTTTTCAATTAAACAATAATTGTTTTGGCTATGAAGTGTAAGAAAATAATGAAAAATTCCCATTATAATTTCCTAGAACCTAATGGGACATATTCAAATTGCTTGTGTTGTCCAACCAGCAGCCCAAGAACCAAAGATATTCAGTTTACTGTCACATACGATAAAGATTCCTCATTTGAGAAGCTGGAACTAGTGAATTTTACAGCGAATATTAAAAATAACTGAAAGGATTAATCATCAAAACAGTTCCTTATTCATTTTCTGTCAATTAAACAGCTAATGGTTTCAGCTCTAGATGGTGATCTCTAGATGATGACCCTGTATTAAGTAAAAGCTTAAAGCACTGGATAAACTGAAAATACAGGTATTTTTATTAACTCCTGACACTCTGCGAGACGTATGCCTATTTCTAGCGCCAGCCCTTAACCACCTGATACACCACATCCTGCCTGACGTGCTTTGTTACACAATTTTACAATTTTTTTTTTTACAAAAACTGGATTCAGGGTCTGTAGTGGTTTTATAATCCCAAAAAAATCATTTCTGAGGGAATATTGATTTATTGCAGTAAAAACAGACATTATGTGTAGCATTGTTCCTTCTGTAAGCAAATCTATGTGCTGATGAGTTAAACACACATCAAGATACAGTTTGTTCTGCTATTTAAAGCTTGGTCAAGTAATTAAGTTCCTCTTTGGAAAAGTCACCAGCTTGGTGAGCTGAATAGTGCTTCCTGTGCCGTGGTTAATGAGAGCCTGTCAGGAAAACATACAATCTAATGATACCTGCCTTCAGTGTCCTATGCTAATGACTTGCTGAGTATGAATAAAGCTTGCAGAGCATGGATCCTGACTTGACACACGCATGCATTATACTCACTGGAGTCCCTCTGGGGAAGACTGCACAGGTGTGTCAATTATGGATGTGTGCTTCATGCAATTAAAGCATTTTACACTGTCACATTGCTCCTGTGAAAGTATGAGACACTTTTAAAAAGTCTTTGACATAGGTGGGTACCATAAAACATTCTGCAGCTGCTTAGACATTTTATCTTGGTTTGCACGACCAGGCGCTTTGCTTTATTCATTATCTATGCAGGAGAGTGGGATGGCAGGCCGCCTCAGTATGAATTCATCCCGACAACAGCTGAACAGAACAGTTCAGAGCTCAGCCGGCTTTGCACCCCGTTGATGGGGAGTTTCATACTGTCAGCCGGCAGACACGATCGGGTGGAGAGCAGCAACTGCTCACCCTCGCCTGGACGACCGCACTTGACAGACATCATCCTCTCTGATCTCAGATCAGAGCTCGCATGTAGAAGGTTCTCGGAGGCTGGCAGGCACTTAGTTACTCAGCCAGGTTGGAGAACATTTTTCTGGCACTAAATTGGCCCTTTGTCTCATAATCCGCCCCCTACTTTTATTAGTACTGAGTGGAAGAAAAGCCACCTGTCATTTCTTTATAATGTGAACATTTCAAATGTGCTTTAGAGATGCTTTTCAGTTACAAAAAACCCCCAAAACATTACCGGGTTGCCTTGGTTTTAAAGCTCACCCGTGGCAACCATTTCCATCAGTTTCATATGTTCTGCTGGATGTATCTCCATAAAGCCTACTTAGTGTGCATGTTGTCTGAAATATTTTCCTGTGAAAGGTTGGAGGGCAGTAACATCATAAAGATCTCCCCCCGAAGGGGAGCAGTAAACAGATCAGCTGCAGGAAGCTGCCACTCATAGACGGGGTTGGGAACCGAAAACTGGTTCCAAATTAGAATCAAGTCCAAAATGCTGAGAACTGGGTACCTGCTTATCAATTCCTAAATGGGATAACCCTTTATTGTTGCAAACAAAGGCTTCGCATCTGCCAGGACCTGTCTATTTCACGGATCAACGCAACAGCATGTCGGTTTGTTTAGATACGAGATTTCATGGCTGATGTCACATCAGTAGTGAAAGATGGACCATGGTAAACGCTCAAAAATTTGGCTTCACTTTATTAAAGAAAACAACAGGGCGAAGTGCATGTGGGAAGCTGATTAGCTGTAAGTCAATTAGAATCGCAAACAAAGCTGTGACATGTTATTAAATCCATGAATTCATACATGATTTTTATAGTAAAGGACATAAATACAAGCAGAAATGTTCAGGACTTGCTTTCCAGGACTTTCAGTTAAATTATTCACATTAATAACTAAATTTGGCAACAGATTTCTATTTATTATCTTGACAAAGAAGGGCTTTTCCACTTCTGGGTGAGTTATTCCCACAACTGATTACTAACTTTTGATCGATGAATCCTGACTGAATCTTGACTGATGATCTCCAATTCCCATACTGGAATGAAACACCGCACCTTTTGGGTTTTTTTTTTTTTTCAGAATGGGCCCTCTGATTTGGTATCTCTTAATAAAATAAAGTCACCCACATGACCTTGTCTTTTAGGCACAGAGCTTGATGGATTACTCTGCTACCGGTTCAATTTCTAGAACTATGTATGGGCCGCTGTTTCCACGTATGTCATCACAAGAGTTGTAAACAAGGGAAAATAGTAATTTCCCCCAAATAATTCTGCAACCTTTAAAAATGTTAAAAATCAGTTCCCAGTGTATTACATATTGAAGTAGGTCCTTCTCAGTCCATTTAATTACCAAGAAACAAGGATGTTTCAGCTTATACTCATCTTACATTTATGCCATGCTTTCATCTTTTGTTCTTTATTCAGTAGCACCACTTTTCAAAAAATTGTAAGATAACACAGTCGTGCATCTGCCCAGAGTCATTGTTAGTGGTGCTTTCAAGTTAATAACCACTTAGAATATGTGATTGCTTTCGTGGAGTGAATCTATCCTTGATAGCCATCTGACATAAAGGCTCCTGTGTGTGTGTGTGTGTGTTTCAGATTACCCAGGAGCAGTTTATTCTTGCGTCCCAGTCGCTGCACCTCCAGCGACCAGGCTGTGATGCCGTCTACCCAGTGGGTCTGTACGGCTGGAGGAAACGATGCCTCTATTTCTTCCTGCTGCTGCTGCTGGTCACCATGATAGTTAACCTGGCCCTCACCGTCTGGATCATAAAGGTCATGAATTTTTCAGTGGTGAGTACAGCACAGCCTCCTCTGAAATAAAGCTGATAAAGTCGAGAGGGCATCAACATATTTGTGTGTTTGGCTGCTGTTTGTTATGAACTGATTTGGGACAACAGTTGTTGGAAGACTTTACATTTTTACTGTTCTTGACAAGTACTCTTTCCTGGATAAAGGTCCACTGCAGGGTTGCAACTACAACTTTCATCAATCATTTTATCGATAATATATCAGAAAATTGTAAAACAAAACAAAAAAAACCCTAAAAGGTTCCCACAGCCTAAGGTTATGCCTTCAAATTTCTTGTTTTTGTTCAACCAGCCATCGAAAACCCATGAATGTGAAAAGGCAAAGTTTCAAGTTGCAAAATAACATTTTAAAGAGACTTCAGTTGGGAAATATTGTGAAGCACAATGATCTCTTTGTTAAATGCCGCTAAATTCTTACAGACTTAAACAAATACCCACAGTATAGCTTATCGCTAGCCCTCTAAAGTTAACTTTAGTTGTACAATAAAAAGCTTAGAAATTTGTGATTTTAGATCAGAACAACAAACAGTAAGTACTTGGCATCTAGTGCACAGCAAGACTTCGTACCAAATTACTTTTTGGAAGTTTTTTTTACTGTGTTCTCAAAACAGTGTGACATGAATTTTAAAGACAAAACACAATGATAGAAGAAACACAAATAATGATAGCATCAATGTGCATCGGACTACTTTGCATAGTTTACTGTCTGAAAGTTTGAGGAAGAGTTTATCTACAAAAACTAATTTTACAGTTTGTAGTTGTATGTATAGATCTTTCTTTTTGCTTTCTTTCTTCTTAGTGTTGACCTTTAATACTAATCCTAATACAAACCCTGATGTGAAGACTTTTTTTCATCATACAAACACCATCTCTCATGTTGTGTGCTTTGGCTCATCTGAATTTGATGAAGAATTAGAAAAGACTTGGCAGCAGCACCAGCTGACACAGGATGTGTTCATCTCCAACGAAAACCAAACACGCAGCCACTGCGAGTCCCTGTGACATTTTCAGGGACATTGCACACAATTTACCATTTTGTCAACAAACCCCTGATGGCAGCATCTCCCCTCTGTGACGGATGCATCCCCTGGCTATTGGCTATCACTCCTCTACTCCTTCGCCTCCCATCAATCTGTGTCACAAGCAAAAGACCTTATCAGTGCTGTTGGTGTCGCTCCAGAAAATGTACTCCACTGCTCCCCATCTCTCAGAACATGGGCAGCTCAATAAGAAAACACGTGCCAACATATACCCCCTTTTTACTGGAACAATAGTACATTGTGAGCTGCTGTATGCCCTGCTGGTTTTATTTGTCACTGACAATCATTCATTATTACCAACCATCACTAGAAGGCTATTGGAGAGAAGTTCTCCAACTTACTTTAACATTTAGAAGTTAATCTGAGCTCCTGGTCCTGTATACACTAAGGATTTACAATTTATCATCAGTGGACAAGCAGAATAAAAGGTCCTACCACTATCTCACAAATGGCACAGTATCCTGCCAGGAATCACAGATTGTCCCTGTCTTTCAGCAAGAGTATGACCACGTGTTGGGGCACATGACCCTGACTATAGGCTACTGCCCAAAAGCATTTGTTTTGACCATAGGCTGTATGTAGAGATGGACATAGTGAGGTGTGATGTCACCCATTGGTTCATAATCAAGTAACATTAAATTTACCCAAATATTGCATGACAGCATCCTGTGAGGGTGTTGTTAGTGTCACTCCTGAACCACAAACACAATAGACCCGCATGTGTGGAGAAAAACATATTTTTTAGTCTTTAAACAGAAAAAATATCGACTTTCTAAAGAGAAGTTGATACTTTTTGAATGGGAGTCAATTGGAGCAGGGATTTTTTGGAGCCAGCATCTAGCTTCAGCCTCAAGGTGTGGTAGTTGCCGCTTGGTTTTGACAATGAAGTTGTTCTCAATACTGCAAGTGTTATGAGAGATTTTCATCTTAAATGTGGATGTTACTTACCTCGTGTGGCAGCTGGATTCACAACATCAACATCATGCAAGAATCCATCTTGTCAGGCTTCAAGTTATGAACTGGTGTCCAAGACGCAAGACGGTGTAATTGTAAGACGGTGATGGCCAGATAGTTCATCCAATCACCTGCCAAGTATTTTTTGAAAATGCCTGCCCTTTTCCAAACAGTGTCCAAGGACGACTTCTCAGATCGTTCTGTGTAACAAACCATCTGGCACATCAGGTTAGCTTAAACTGTAGCTACAGCTCAAACTCTCAACTTAAAAAAGTATGCCTGTCTGCCAAGTAAGAAGTAGTTTAAAGGGGCACGCCAGTGATTTTTAGTTAGGGAGTTTACAAGAGTCAGATTTTTTTTTTTTTAATTAAAGCAGCAAAGACTGAGATTTCCTGACTTTTAGCCGGTAGTGTAGGTCAAGCTGTAATGAAATAATAAAAATGCTTGATCCTTCACTTCCCATAATGCAACCAATAGCTTTTCAAAATCACATCTCCAGTTTGAAACACACACTTTCTACTACAAGTCTGAAAGTAAAAAAGCTCCTCCAGATCCACAGAAGACATTATACAACTGAATAGGAGTCAACATCGCTAGTAAATTGAGCTTCATGTGTAAAATCAGTAAGGTTTCTCCTTTGCTTAAGTCTTATTTTCATGTTCATGGCCAAATCCCACATAAAGATCACAAACAAATAAATTGTTTATGTCCTCCAAGGTCAGTGGAAATGCGCTCCTAGGATTATGAGATATCCTGCTTAAAGGACAACAAAGTAACAGTGACCACTTAATCTCTTTGGCAGCATTTATAAATCTGCCATGATGATTGTGTACTTTTAATGCTGCCTCCACTCTTAATTCAGCGGAGGCAGCATTCAAACCACCCATGAACATTGCTCACATTGTACAAAAAACATTTCTCATTGCCCAGCCATTGTAAACAGAATACATTTCACAAGCAAACATAGATGCTTAACTTCTTTACTGGTCTAGAGATAAGTCACATGGGTTGTTTAGGTGTCCTTTTTGTCTGGATGACATATTAAACTTGATCTCTATCTGCACCACCTCTGACACCTCGTCCACTGCTCTGGATCAAAGTGTAGCACCCAGTAGCTTTATAAAGCTCAACTGTGACACAACTTGTATGTGCTTATTGAGGATGCCAGGCTAACCTTGGTTGTCGTCTTTGGCTGTACCTTTTCTTTTAAATCCTGAAGAGCAAAATCTGCCAGTTTATGTTTTTCCACCACACTGCCTGTATCTGTCTATTTCTCTTGTACACTGATGCCTCATCCAGGCCTTCAGCGTGTCACGATTGGACTGTTGTAACTCCCACCTACTCGTCTGACTGACTGCAGCATGTACGGACTCTGCTGCCTGACTTTTCACGCCCACCTAATCACCTCCATCTCAGCACTGGAGTTGCTTTAAAGTCTTGCTGCTGACATACAAAGAGAACTGCCCCACCCTCCTCCTCCGCTTCTCTGACTTTGTCCTCCTGTCTGTCCCCACTCCATGTGTGATGGAGTCCTCCCAGGCTGTACTCTACCTCTATAATTCACTCCCTCCACCAATGGACTCTTTCAACACGATCCTCAGGACCCATCTGTTCACATACAGCCTCACAAAGCTGCCCTCAAACTTCACTTTGCTCATTGTGGTGTGGCACAGCAATCATCGTGTCCAATTTCTACTGAATTATCTACCCACAAAATCAGATCCTGAATAAATATGCCACAGAGTTGTAGAGTCATGGTTCATTTTATACAGTATTTGTAATTTTATTTTCTTAATGTGATGCATTTCCAGTTGAAAAATGTAACAATTCTGACTGGTTAGACCACTTCCCAAAACTGTGTGGGTGTGTACAGCCTGAGCTTGATTGACATCTTCCTCATTCTCCAGTTAGCTTTGTTGCACCACCTGCTAGGGTGGGACAATTTACATCTTTATAATTGGCACCTTTTATATTAGTTAGTGACCTCACATATTTCCTAGCATACTGTAGCTCCACCCACCTTCAACCTGAGCAGAGATTTAATCAGCTACATTAACCAAAAACACCTGTGAGTGTGCAGGATTTAAAATTTCCATTTCATTAAAATGTAGTGAAGGGTGTAGTGAAGAGACTTACTTTTAGTCCACACTCTGCCAGTCCATGTTTAATTGTTGACAGAGATGACAACATCTGGTTAAGTGCAGTTTGAATTTGTTTTTATGCTGTTTTATCTCATTTTAAAGCCTATTGAGAGCCTGAAAAACAAAAGAATAAAAATATGACAACAACAATATCAACAGTTTCTACTTCATCTACAACTAGATGTACTACTACAAGTATAGCAACTACATCTAAAACTACAAATATTTATATATATAAAAACAAATACTGCATGTATATACAGTATAAGCATAAACAGTACTACTAGTAACAATACAAGTACAACTAATACTAATAATACTACAAGCACTACTACTAACAAAACTATAGGGTTTAATATAGCACCTTTCACAGAGCAGGTCACAAAGTGCTTCACAAGAGTAACATTGTTAAAAACATAAGACCATAAAAATAGTACAATATAACATACAAAAAAGAAACAAACAATAAAACATGAGCAACAACATAATTTAAAAAAACACAAAATACAAACATTATGAGGTGAGACAAAGGCCAATTTGAATAAATGAGTCTTCTGCTTTTTAAGGGTGTCAACAGAGACTGCAGATCATATGTCTGTTGGAAGAGTGTTCCACAGTGTTGGCGCCACCACTTCAAAGGCACCATCACCTTTTGTATTAAGTTGAGGGCGAGGGACAACCAATAAGCCCTGCTCAGACCTAAGTGTCCTATTGGTAATGCATCGAGGTCAGAAATGTACATGGGTGCCTGACCATGTAGAGCTCTATATCTGAACATAAGAACCTTAAAATTAATCACAAACTTGATTGGAAGCCAATGTAAATGGGTGTGATGTGAGTCGTCCTGCTGGACCTGGTCAACAGCCTTGCAGCAGTGTTTTGGACCATTTGTAGATGGATCAGGGAAGACTTGCTGAGGCAGGTGAAAAGGGAATTAAAGTAGTCCAGCTGGGATATAAAAGCGTGAATAATCATCTCTAGCTCAGTTTATGACACAATAGACCTATGTTTGGCAATGTTTCTTAGATGAAAGAAACGTGAACATGTTAACGATTTGATATGTTGATCTAATATATTTGATGTGATTAAATATAACACCGACATTTCTAAGATTAGTCTGTACAGCTGAAGAAAGGGACCCAATACACTGAGCAACCTTGGAAGCTATGCTATCTGAAGCAATGATAAGGACCTCAGTCTTATCTGCTTTTAGTTGTTAAAAGTTGTTAGCCATCCAGTCCTTTATGGCAGTCAGACAGTTCTGCAAAACAGATAGTTTGTCAGTCTCCTCAGGTTTAAAGGAAACATACAGCTGAATATCAAAAGTGAGAGATGCCTTTTAAATTTGCTAATAATATGACTATATTATTAATTGGGAAGCATATACAGAGCAAATAATATAGGACCCAATACAGAACCCTGGGGCACACCACAGGAAAGAGCAGCAGTTTCAGACTTGTGGGGACCAGGCAACACAGAAAAACTCCTATCCGAGAGATAGGAGGAGAACCAGTCCAGGGCACTCCCAGAGACACCCACCCACTGCCTAAGCCTTTCAGTCAGGATATTCTGATCTACAGTATCAAAAGCTGCACTAAGATCTAGCAGCACCACAACAGATCATTCACCCACATCAGAAGACATCACTCTGTCATTGGAGACTCTGAGAAGAGCTGTTTCAGTGGAATGCTTCTGACGGAAACCAGATTGGAAGTTATCTAAAATGTTGTGTGCAGTCAAGACAGCAGTGAGCTGTTTGGCAACAACTTTCTCTAAGACTTTAGATATAAAAGGCAGCCTAGATATAGGCTTGTAGTTTTTGGGAAGGGATGGTTCAAGGTTAGTTTTTTTCAGAAGAGGCTGAACAACTGCATGTTTAAAATAGGCTTGGACACAACCAGATTGCAGGGAGCTATTTATAATAGAGACCAGGCATGGACCAATAGACCCAAGTGCATTTTAAGCATGGATGTTGGTAAAATCTCTGCAGGGCTGGAGGAGGTTTTGATACTGCCCACCAGATCAGTGAGGTCTTGCAGAGAAATAGGAGAGAAGCAGTCCAAAATTGATGGCTGGGTTAAATAGGCATAAAAGGGAGTAGAGGAGGGGATGATGCTAGCCCTGACATCTCTAATCTTATCCACAAAGAAAGAGCAAAAGTTACTGCAATCCTTATTTGAAAAGACAGGCACATCAGGAGGTGCAGGAGTGACAGTGTTGTTGATGGTATCAAACAGGACTGTAGGGTTGCGTTTACTGGAGGAGATTATGTTGGCAAAGGAGGAAGCCCTCACATCCTTAACCATGTTGTTAAATTCAGTGAAAAGGTCTTTGTAATGGAGATGGTGTGTATGGAGGTTAGTGGATTTCCGCAATTGCTCTACCCTCCAACATTTACGCCGGAAACAATGAATGTTGTCATTTAACCTTTTGTTAGGGGCCACTTTATCCAACATGGTGGAGCAATGTGTGATAGAGGAGTGGACCACACAAGTAACGTCAGTGTGAGAAGACAACACTGTGCTTTGGTCAAAAGCTGCAGAAAACGTCTCATCTGAGAGGTGATTTAAGATGTGAGAGCACTTTACATGTTTACTGGAAAGAGAATCTTAATTAAAAGACAGGTTGAACAGAACACATTCATGGTCAATAACATGCAGCTTCTTAGAGCAGACAGAATCAATATTCAAACCAAGTGTAAAAACAAGGTCCAAAATATGACCCCTAATGTGTGTGAGACCAGACACAAGTTGAATAAAGTTAAAATAACATTAAGAAAGTCAGCAGGAAAGCTACAAGAAAGTCATCTATGTGAATATTAAAATCACCAACCATAATAACTCTGTCCAACCTAATTATAGATTATTATTAAAAAAACACTGAATTCAGATATAAAAGAACTATTATGACCAGGGGGTCAGTAAATTAAAATACAATAAAATGGGTTTAAACGACCAACTTTGGTCATCTGCAGTTCAAATGAGGAGAAAGCCCCAGTGCTGACTGTCCAACTTTGAAAGCAGTTCCTGAAAACCACGGCGAGTCCTCCACCACGGCCCAAGTACTACTGCTAACAATACAAGTACTATTAATACAAACAATACAAGTACTACAAGAACTACTAACAATACAAGTACTACTACTACAAGGAGTACTACTACTAACAATACGAGTATTATTACTACTAACAATACAAGTACAACTAGTACTAACAGTACAGGTACTACAACTAACAATACAAGTACAACTAGTATTAACAATACAAATACTACTACCAGTACTAACAATACAAGTACTACTGCTAACATTACGAGTGCAACTAATATGAATGATACAAGTCCTACTACAACTAACAATACAAGTACTACTACTACTATGAGTACTACTACTAACAATACAAGTATTATTACCACTAACAATACAAGTACAACTATGAGTACTAACAATACAAATACTACTACCAGTACTAACAATACAAGTACTACTAGTACTACCACTAATAATGCTAATAATAATAATAGACACACCAGCACTAAGTAATCTCATGTGAATCTATGTGAACATCTTTCTGATAGTTTCATACTTGAGTCATATTCATGAATCTTCTCCTCAGCTGCCACATTAGCTGTGCTCTCTCCCTCAGTCTGCCTCCCGCTGCGTGCAGCCTGTCACCCTGACACCACTGAATGTCTGTGGCATTGTCACCTCGATGTCATGTCCTACTTCTGCGCTGTCACTCAGCGCTGCCTGTCCACTGGCCCGTCTGGCATGCAGCAGCTCCCGCTCTGCCTAATGCAGTTCAGCGACAGCAGGATTACATTTTTTATGCTCTTGAGGAGCTATAATCCTTTGAATTAAATCAGGAATTTTGTCAAGGGTGGTATTACATTTTTGTACATCAGCACTGCGCATCACACTGTCACTGATACATTCTTGATTATCTTTCAGGATGGTATGGGAAACCTGCATTTGAACCAGGATGGGATTCGCCTGGAGGGAATTTCCGAGTTCCTCCTGCCTCTCTATGTGAACGAGATCCAGTCCAGAAGGGTAAGTTGCTCCCTTTGCTCCTCTCACCCACTTTGAGTTGCCTGTTAGTCAATACTCCGCAGCGCTGATGAACTATAGAAATAACTACCATCGACTGAAACTCATGTGAAAGCTCTCCTGGAGAAAGATCTTGCCACAGCAGCAGACAAGCTGGTATTGATCTCCGTGTTGAGAAAGTTATGATCAATTCATTAACAACAAAGGCCAACTTCCATCTGAGCTCAGAATTGATGATATTTGATGTAACCTTATGTTTGTGTCTCAACAAGAGACATTACAGTCTTTCCCTGTCCAGTGCTGCTCCTCCTCCTCCTCCTCCTCCTCCTCATTTCCTGTCATCCTCTAGCAGCGCACTATCAAGGCCTCCTATCGGCAGGAGATGGGTAATAGGCTGCCTCTCGGCTCCTCTCAGGCTTCATACAACCCTACAGGACATTACAGACAATTACAGAGGGACCAGAGTCCCCCCGCTGGATTTCCAATCAAGCCCACGCGATAAATTCCCCTCTTCCACTTCCTCTCTCCCTTTTCTCCTCTTTGATGTTTAGTAGATTAACCAACACAGCTCCAGTGCAAAGTTGATCCAAATTTCCCTCTCCCACACGAATCACAGACGCTCAGTTGGATCATCCCCTTTTCAGTGATTAGGCACGGTGCAGAAAGCAATTTCAAGCACTGGAAGCCGGGGTTCCATGTAAATTTGATTTTTGAGGGACGTCGATGGAGGAAGAGGTTCGATAGTGGGCTCAATTTGCCACACCAGATTGAGAAACAACTTGGAATTGCCCTCTCTTGCTCTTTGATGTTCTAGTTGGAGCTAAATGTTGATTTAAATATAACAGTGGTGCACTTTAGCAAAAGCAAACACCTCAAGGCCACAGCAGACGCCCAAGCCGAACACAAGCCAATATTTCATTCTCCCAGTGCAATACCACCTGCAGACATTTTTACTGTCTTGTTTTACAGACAGGCTGCGCAGTGGCCCCCTTATCTACCGGCTGCAGAGATATTTGCAGGACAAAAATCTCCGTGGGTCACTCGATATTTCTCACCTGAGGAAATATGTCAAGCACTGAGAGAGCGAGCAGGGATTATGGTTATCCAATGAGTTTACACCACGGTGCACAGTGCTGTTCCTCAGTCAGATAACCACCATTGATCAATAAGCTATTACCACAAACAAACTGTAGCACACCAGAGATATCTTAAAGTTAAATATAGTATGATTTTTTTTTTTTTTTATGTTCAGAGTCCAAGCTGCTGTTGAGGCTGAACTCAAAGTAGCTTTAGTTTTACTCCTCATGGATCAATCAGTGCTTTGAATCTTCATCAATGGCTGAAGCTATAATCTGTGAATACCAAGTGGAAATAGAGCCCGCAGTGTTTTTTTGGCAGTAACTCTGATAGCTGGCAGCAAATTACAGGCCAAGTAGCCCCTTAAATCAGCATTCCCAGTAGTATGTTGTGAAATGAGAGCACAGAGATAAGTTTGCAAATACTGTTCACATTGGTGGCACGCGTTATCTCCTTTACTAACAAAAATACACACAACAATTTAAGTCACTGGTCAAAAGAAAAAAAAATATGGGATTGTTTTTCCCCCCCGGGGGCCACACTTTATCGGGATTAACATGTTTGTTTTTATAATACATATTTTATTTATAATTTGCAGTCATATTCTGTATTACAGAACAGTTTTGTATTTCTGTTCGGCAATAATTCAATGATATCAGTTCAGTTCATTTCAATACTTCATTAATCACTGCAAAGGCAGCAAACAGTATGCAGCAGTTTGTCATCCAGGTCAGCAAATAAACAGGAGAGCAAAGAAAAGACACAGTTAATCACACAGCTTAAAGAAAGCTTAAAAGCTTTAATTAAGCAAACTTTAATTATACATATAATTCTACTATAATGATAGTAACTAAATTATAGTAGTTTTATATTGTTTAGAGATTTGTCTGTAGTAATGCATACCAGTGGAACACAGCTTATTGCACTGGTCATTATTTTGTGTAGTTTTGTATTGAGGCAACTAACGATTATTTTCATTATCAATTAATCTACTGATTTTTTTCGTGCCTAATCGTTTTGTCTATGAAGTGTCAAAAAGTAATGAAAAACTGTTTTTTATCTTCCCAGAGCCTGAGAGAACGTCTTCAAATATCTTGTTTTGTGCGACCAACAGTCCAAAACCCAAAGATATTGAATTTATAATGAAAATCACATTTGAAAATCTGGAATTTGGGGTGTTTTTTGCCTGAAAAATCACTGACACAATTAATAGATTTAAATTTAAAATTTAAATTAAAACTGTTACTGATTTTTTTTTTTTTTCTTTCGATTGACTAATCGATTAATCGACTAATCATTTCAGCTCTATAATTTTGCAAACAGCTGTTGCAATCAAGGCTGGGTATCGTTCAACATTTTTATATACTAATGTTAGTACAATACCTATCTTACTACTCTAATATATTAGAGCTGCAACAGATGATGATTTTCCGATAATCGTTTGGTCTATAAAATGTCAGAACATATAAAAAACTCCTATTACAATTTTCCAGAACACAAATTGACATATTCAAATATTATCATCAGACATCATTTTTGATACTTGAGAACTCACCAATTCATCAATTATTGGCAACTGAAGGTTGTTCCCAATTAATTTTCAGTCAATCAATAAATCAGCTAATCATTTCAGCTCTAATTAATATTGATACTTTACTTCGAGGAATATAAACATGTTTTCCTACAAAACTCTTTTTCATTCAACAGAATAAGCCAAATTTCTCAAAGGATTTTCATTTTGTTGTAACACAAAGCGACCGTACAAGAACTTTTCCTGGATAATATGCAGCCTAAAATGAAGAAGACTATGACTCTAACTGAAGCATCCAGTGTCATTTTGATCATCACAACTGTTTTTGATACTTTTCAGGTGGTAATCAAAAAGTAATGAAGGTTAATACTCAGCCTTAATGTGTCAAAAAGTAGTAATATCCACAAAGCATCAGCACCAAGGCTCCATTTCCTGCCTGCTGTGCTTGGCAATATGTGAATCCAGGCGGTCACAACTGTGTCTCTCCAAACTTCTGATTTCCTGACAGCGTGCCTCTGGCAGGTGAGAAGTTGATTTCGAACACTTAAAAATTATAGCTCCATTGTTGCTTTAGGATGTGAAATTATGGGCTCTGTGTGGCGCTCGCATTTGAAGTTTCCAATATAAATCAGACTACAGACACTCCATGTTATGATAGTTTTGTGTTTTTATAGTTTTTATTTCTTGGTCTCTTTTCAGCTACGCCTGTACCGAGCTGTCTGTCAAAGCTGACAGGCGGATGGATGGATGGAATATTTGGTACATTATTTTTCCTCACCCTGAGGTCTTCCCCTATGCATGCCTGTCTATCCCTCCACCCATCTATCTATCCATCCCTCCGCCTGTCAGCTTTTACAGATGGCACAGTACAGGTACACCTGAACTGTTGTGGCAAAAAGAGGCCAATACGAGGACCATGAAAAAGATTGCACAGGACAAATGTTTGAAATCCAGTTTACAACTGAAGGTTCAAGCATGTGATTGCGGCACAACAACCTGTGAAAGCTACAATATTACTATAATTTCAGGCATGTGAAATCAGTTCGACACATGAAATTTCACCCCTCTGAAAGCAACAAAACAGCTGTAATTTCAGGCTTTTTGAAATCCATGTTACACTCGAAATTTCACCTGCCAAAGGAACATTGCATTTATAATTTGATGTGTTTGTGAAACCACATATTTGAATAGGCATTTCTTACCATTTCTTACAAAGTGCATGTTCAAAGACAAATTTGTTGTGTTTGAGCCTTTAGCATTGCCGTCACAGCTGATGGCACAACATCTTGGTAATGGCATCACCTGAGTAAAGGCTGTTTACTGGATAGACTGTAAAGTTGTTAGTTTGGAATTTTCATTTTGCAACAAAAAAAACCCAATAAAAATCCTTTTCATCAAACTTGATATGCACTTTGTATTGTTAACAGAAGTGTAATAGTATCACCAGCTTCATTTTGGAGCAGAATATATGTGAAGTAAGAGGGAACAGGGTTGGATCCACGCAGACCATCTGTTTCGGTAAATGGAAGATAAATGATTCAGTACACAGTATTTCTTTTTTGCAAAAGTTATATTTCATCTTACTGAGCCAATGCATCATTTCGTTTTCTGGTAGATTGTCTGCAAACACCGGAAAGGCTTTCACAAAGGATACAAGTCCTCGGTTAAGTGATTTGTCTCGGAATTGCTCCAGTTTTGCGCACGCATTAGGGTAATGTCTGATGCTGTGTAAGGACAACAAAGGTCAGAGAGAGATTTGATGAGCAGCAGTGATATATTTTAGAAGAGTGGTCAGTCCATTTGTTGCGATAGTGTTTTTTTTTTTTTTAATTGATGTATTCCAGGGATTTTCAAGACGCACGTATTTTATTTATGTGAAGAACCACAGGAGCTGATTTCACTGATTAGTTCCTCCTCTCTATTTGAACGTGCTCAGAGAAAAAAATCAGCAGCGGCAGTGTTTAGCCTGCAGCTTTGGTCTGCCTTTGATTCGATTGCACATGGTTAAAACCCACTGATGCAAACAGTAGGTGAACATAAAAGGGGGCACAAGGCCGGGGATGTAGCTACAGTTTCTGCACATCTGGGTCTTTCAGTTCTGCCTGGATTTCTGTGAACCCTCTGCAGCTGGGGTCCTGTAGTATTATCGCTATCTTTCACCATATTAGTGATGGCACTGTGGAGGTCATCTCTGACAGCTCTGTTGCCTCTGGGCAGTTATGATCTGCTGCTTTATTAAAGAACCACACAAAGGCCTTTGAAAATCTGTGCATATCATACTGAATCTACAATGCATAGTAAAAAGGTGTATATGGATGCACTGTTTGTAAAAGTGACTAAGAAAATAACCAAGAAGAATAGGCAACTTATGATTATTTTAACATTTAACTCTTGAATTGAAAATTGAAATTGAGTGAAAACTCTAAAATTGCACCTCTGCTTCGAATGTAACTGTCTGCCTCAGCTGAAAAACAATGTGGTATGAGGCAACACGGTGCCCAGATACAGTTAATCAAATCTCTGCTGTTCAGACTGTTGGCTCTCGTTATCGTCTCCGGGGACCCTGACTGATCTATAAATAGCTTCGGATGCAGGTGTATCTTTACCGGAGTGAAACTTCTCCCTCACCAAGTCTCACCTACTTGCATTGGATAAGCATGACAAAGATGGTTGAATCCAAGTGTGCAGATGAGGGCGAAAAAGCATCCACTAGTTTAATTCTGACTGTTAAAAATCAAAGCTTTTTGGAGAAAACTGTAGCAGCAGCGGAGCCTCAGAGATTTGAGCATCCTTCAAACCAGGTTTGCAAGAACCAATTTAATTTGGAGAACAGTATTACATTGAAATACTAGGAATTTAATAATCAAAAATATGGAATATGTCTACAACATGTTCCGAAAGAGCATGTAGGAGGACAGCTTGTTCTTTTTGAATCTTTTTTTTTATTATTCCTGAGAATGGAAGACAGACTTGTTTTTCCTTTTTCAGGGACAAACCTTTCTTGAATTCCAGAGACATGAGATGAGTGTCTCACCCAAGACCCACAGAGATGAACTGACCTTTCCAACCCTTCCAAGTGGGGGTTTTGACAGAAAAGGGGTTAACCAGACCTTTCTAAGAGACCACGGTTGACAAAGCGAAAACTATCGCCTGAACTAAAAGCATAAATGACCTTTGGGGTCATTCAAACGGGAGAAAAGACCAAAATAACGCTAAGTTAAACAAGGACAGAAAACTCCCCTTTTGGGTTCAGCTTACGGCCAGACCCCTGTCGTAGTGAGCTTTCACTAAGTAAACCCACATGAATTAAATGTCTAAACATTATGCTAATCGTGTAATGTTGTTTGTCATAAAATTGCATGAATAATGATATAATTTTGATAGCCGTATGATTATCTATGGATGAACTATTAATGCAGCAATACATTTACCAGAGGGCAACTGACATGGATATACATTTTCATGAATATTGGACATTGAGTATAGGAGATAACTCTCACTTCCTGTGTTCACTATGTGGTGCTAGAGAACATCCACTAATAATGAGTCATGTTGCTGTATATCATGTGTAGACCACATATGGCCAACTTCCTGTTGCCAGTAGGTGGTGCCACACAACTGGATCATTAATGCAGTAATACATTTATTGGAGGTCGAAGGAGTTTTATTATATTTCTTATCGTGTAACAACACTTCTCTCTGTTGACTGACATAGCAAAGTCTTTTTAACCCTTTAGAGTGTGAACTGTTTTATATTTTATGGTGTAATCTTCTAAATTGTTTAACCTTTTTGCATTTACTACAAGTATTAGCCAAATTATTTTTCCATAGTTAAATTTGACAAGGAGTCAAATTTAATGTTTTTATGTTATGACGTAAGAGTTGTGTTAAGTCTATGTTTGAATCCAGGTAATACTGAACGTTTAATCTAGTCACAAATCACCCAATTTTTGTTTTGACCTTTAATTTGCTGTAGTCTGATGTTTCGATTAAATCTATAAAGAATATCAGGTTGAATGTCTAAATATTATGAGAGAAGTGTTAAGTTGAATGTTTAATGTTTGATATTCATAAATATAAACTCTGTTTTTCTGAATGGTTTGACAAGATAACCGCTGTCTACAATGTTGACAGGAAGAATTTAAGCCTTAGTGACCTGAAGTGTGAAAATTATGGATGTAACTAAATTTAATCCTTAACAATTCACTACTTTCAGAAAACGCCATCTTAAGACAGAGTATCAGCTGCCACCTTAGAAGTCCCAAACAACGGAATTAATATTCATTAGGAAGTTTAGCAGGAGCATCTTCTCCACGTCTCAAAACACACCCAAAACTCCAGGAACTGATAACAACAGAAGCCTCAGGGGACCTTCCTAAACTGGCCCTCGTCATGAGTCAAGATATTTCATCTATTTCCTCTGAAGTTCTCCTTAAATGTCTCTTTTCTTTTTGTTTTCTTTGACCAAGTATGCACGTATTTTAATATTTATTGATACAAGGTCAATTTATCAGACCAAGTTTTATTTGACTCAACCATAAACCTCACAAAGTCAGCAAAAGCCTGACTATCGCCAGTCACATCTGACTATCCTGGAAAAACTCAAGCAGGAAATCGATTCTTCAACTCTGAACAAGGCCGCTAGACTGCTAGTAAGCCCCGCTGTCGAGCCTACACACACTTGGTGGCAAACTCAACCTCATTGTCGCCTGGTAGCTAAACTGACAGCGAAGACTTTACATGGCGCAGTCTGAAACAAGACTAGTCCGCTGCATCTAAAGACTCATCCACAGCCTGGGCCTGCTCCGCGCTGCATAACTGCCCAAACCTGCGTCCTGCAGCTAACAGCGAGCGCAACCCATCACAACCACCCCGGTCCTGCCGAGACAACATCTCCACAGAGACAGATCTTCAACACAGTAGGCGCGACACGGCATTGTGATCAATGGTTGATGTCGGATAAATTAAACAATAAGAAATTATCATCTGTGTCCCTCCGTTTAGGTTGTGATTTAAAATCACATACTTCACATCACTATTGCCACTGAGTTAGAGTCATATTATCATTTAAATATCTAGTTATTCATATTTATTATAATCTTCTTTATCATGTATTATTGAGATGTTTAGCTATTAAATAAGTGTCTTCATATATCTAAGAAGTTGTGTTGGTGTGCTTCTTTGAAGCGAGAGATGGAGGTCAATGTTTTGAAAAGAATTTAGGATTAATTTGAGACTGATTACCTGATTAATGAAATGTTTTCCCTTCAGTGGAAGGGTGGTGCCCCTGACGAGTGATTTAAATTTTAAGTTTACCCTGCATGCAGTGTGCCTGCTTGCAGTTTTATTTGAAGGGGGAAATCGAGACACAATAATTGCTTCTTTTTTAGCTTGTGACGTGTTTGTTTTTTCATTATTTTTATGTGCTCATTTCAGTATGTAAATGAGATTCTGACACGACAACAAGATATAATTATGGTTTCAAATATTTGAATGCAGATATTTGGTTGGATTACAGTGGTGGTTAAACCCCGAGCAGTGCTCTCTTAAAAAAAAGTTGTATTTTATTTTACACTCACTCTCAGGAAGATGGTAGTATCATATAAAGTTTCTTTGTTTTAAATTATTTCATTGAAGCAGTCTTCCATGCTCTTGCTTTCGGCTGTGATGTTATTCATTGTATGCAGGGAAGCATCCTGTGCCTTACAGCAGCCATGGTAATTTTTCAGTCTGACGGGTCCCAGTGCACCTACAGCAACTGGCTCCATTTATGTGCATCCACTATGATCTGCACTTGACCTTCCTCAACAGGCACAGTGACTAAAAAGCCTTTTATGTGATCCCAAGGAAGTGTGGAGAAGAGGAACAGCATCTCAGTCACAGCCCCTCAGGAAACAGTTTAAAACCTATAAACTCTTTAAAGGGATACTTCAAATCAAGAACTCACATTTGTTCACGATGCTGTGCTTTCTCGAGAACTTCTGTTCATGATGCGCATTTATATCACAAAGAAGCGAGCACGGAATGAAAATGAACCGCACAAACTTGAGGCAGTCTGCTACAATTTGATACCTCTTTTGGGAAAACATGAAGTTAATTAAACTTATCAGACTGCATCGTAGAATGCTTATTAGATAAAACTGTAAAACAAAATGCTGATTAATGTTACTTTTATATTACAAATACAACAGAAACAACCTATAAACAAACATTTTGAGATATAAGGAGGTAATGAGTTTTTTCTATCCTTATGTAAGTATGCTCTTGTCCACTAATTTATTGTGTGACAATCCAGTCACACCAGCATTTATAAAAGGAAATGATTCTTAGATACACTTTTGTGTAGTTCAACTTTAGCGAACTTTAACACATGTAAACTGTCTTGAAAGTGCTGACGTTGGAGGAAAAAAAGAGATGCGAGAGAGAAGCTGAATAGTTTGTATTCAAGCATTTCATGAGACATGTGTCTATGGTACAAATGAGTTCCCTTTACTAAACTGTGTTTAAAGCTGTACTAAACAATATTTTTATGTTAACAATGGGTCAAATGGCTATGTTGCTTGTGGTGATGCTCCCACAAAGTATTATTAACCAGAGTGTTATAGCATCTTTCAGCTCATTGTTTTACTTTTATAGCTCATAACTTTACTGTTTTGATTGAGTCCCACTGCTCTCATCAGCTGTTTTTAGTGGAAAAGCACTGATAAACCCACTGTACACCACCTGTTCAGCACCAAATGCCAAACAGATAAAGTTAGCAACTAGCTGGTGAACACTGTGAAGCATTTAGCAGCTAAAGAGCCAGATATTTTCCTCAGGGGTTGGTGGAGACCAAAATGGTGCCAAAAGGGGAGTGAATATTGTTAAGTGGCCAGAAACACAACTCCACATGAATACTAATGTTGTTACATGTCTAATGGATGTGTAAATAAGCAACTGTTTGCTAGTATATGTTCAACTTTATTGGGTAATAATATGTCAAAATTGTGTTTACAGCTTGTTAAACTTCTCCAGTGTTGAAAAAACTCAATCAAAACAGGTTTAAAGGTTCAATCTCTCATTTTTGTCATCTTTTCCATTTGAAGCCAGGACCTTCAACACAGCATTCAAAACATGACTTATGTTTGCTGGATGATATATATATATATATATATATATAATGATGTGCATCGAAGGACAACAAGAGATATCAAGAAGAGATGCTTTAAGCAACTTTATTTTCACATTTACCATAGGACTTGTGGCAGACATACACAGATACTGATGTGTGCCTCATACACACATGAGGTGGGTTTAGTGGGTACATCATAATACTGCCAGAGTGTGCTATTCATAATAATGATGGTGTCACAATATCACAAAAACCGACGTCTGTGATCCATCAGTGTCTGAAGAGGATAATACGCTTCTAAATTTAGCAATAACTTTAAAACAAAGGAACTAATCATACCCTAAATTTGTTCACTGCATCATGAGCTGTTTTCGGGTTTCACAGAATATTACAGGAAACTGAGAAAGCCTTTTCAATATGCACACAGTGACACTCACACGTGTGCCATCATTCAAATGTCAAACAGCCATAAACTTGCAAAATACAAAACTGCCAGAAAGCAGAACAGGTCCAGAGTTAAAATGTCTGCAGTGAAGAAAACGCCTACGCCTGTCACTGCTGGAAAACACACATTTTCAGATTAACTACTCTGCCACCTTCCTTCTCTTCAAACCCTACCTACACTTCATCTTTGGATAATTTTGTTTTAATTTGTTCCCTTTTTGCTATGACACAAGTTTTTAATGAACAGGAATCATCTTTTTATATGTTTCGGTTAGTGACGTCATTACAAAATACAAGTAAGAAAACAACCAATTTAGCCAAGATTGTCCCACCTGGTAAAGGGATCCAAATGTAAGTTCAAAATCTCAATATAACATATTTTTCTCTCTCTCTCTCTGTATTTTCTCTCTCTCTCTCTCTCTCTCTGTCAACTTCCTTTCCCATTCATGCTTCCCCTAGGACAGCTTGTTGGTTTTGCGGTCAGAAAAGAACGTGACGCTGAACGCCCGAAACAACCAAGGCCAACTGACCGGCCAGCTCACAGTGGGTGAGTCTGCAGTTCCTCCTACTGTACACTTTGACATTTAATCATTTGGGTTATCTGTTTATCTGCACTTGTATTTTCTTTTTATTTCGTCTTTATATGTACGACTTATTAAAAAGTGATCCTTAATTTAGCTTAGACTGTAAATTGATTGATCAATCATATTTTAATAATGACCTCAATCAAAATTTGAGTAATAATTAATCTTTGACTCTTCTTAAATAGTCTCCATGCCTGCAAAAGACTCTGTAGTTTCTTCCAGACACTAACCTTTAATGCACTTATTGAAAGGGCAATGGATTCTTCTTATTATCATCAAGTTCCACCATCAGTCAGTCCAAATTACCAAAGTCATTTACATGATTAATGACCACTAGAAAGCAAATGACCTGCTTATTAACATTAATAGCTATTGATTTTAGCCAACATAAGTTGAGAGTTGATGCTGATTTGACAAGACTGGCGATATGACACTTTTTGGTCACGCTTGACCTTCCTCTGAAAATTAGTGCCTGCTTTTGTAGAAAGTGCATTCTGTCTGAAATGAGATGAAACTTGGCGAGAATAATTAAATTCCCCAGCCGCCGCAGCTCGTGGATTAATGGAAGAGAGGAGGAGGAGAGAGCGAGAAAGGGAGACGTTAAAAGTTTCTGCATGCACATCTGGAAAAAAAAAAAAACACCAAAGTCTGGAGAACGGGAATTAATATTCTTCACCAGCAGAACAGATTACCGATTTGTCTCCATCCATTGTAAAGCACGGCTGATCCAGCTTTGTTGGGCGCTTTTCATTTGCAGAGCAAGCACTCCACAAAGTATTTCAGATTGCTAATTGTCTTACATGCCCAAAACATAGTTTCCAAAAGTTGATTTGCAAGGAGAAGAACATATAAGGCAACCTTTATTAGACAGCGACATTTGCAAAAAGAGAATTATTGTTAGCATTGCAGACTAATGAAACTTTTTAGGTTGGAATCTGTTCTCCAATGCCTCGTAGATACATTTAGCAGCATGGCTCTAACGATGGCAATGTCGGTCCAGACTGAAATATTTCAACAGCTGTTAGACGAATTGACCAAACATTTTTTACCGACATAAAGGGTCCCCAGAGGATGAATCCTACTGATTTTGGTGATTCCTTCACTTTTCCCTCCAGCTCCACCATGAGGTTCTCATTTGTAGTTCAGAGAGAAATATCTTGACAACTATCAGATGAATTGTCATGAAATTTGTGACAGACATTCAAGAGGATGTCCTCTAATGGCTTTGGTGATCCTCTGATTTTTGTCTCTAGGGCCACAAGTAGATCAAAGTTTCCTCTTGTTCAGTGAAATTAATTGTTCGTTTGAATTAAATGAAAATAATTCATGTTAATTATGAAAATCCTCTACATTAAGTCCTGGAAACAACACAGCTGGTCTAAAATGAACATAAATAGATAGAATTTTTAGCATCCAAGTCTTGCATTTTTATTTCCACTGCAGTCAACAGTGTTTATTGTAGGTTTTGATCGAAAGCCAGAATCTCCAGCTTTGGACTTCTCTTTCTTCAGGACCTGAGGCTGTGGAGGCTCAGTGTCAGAAGCTAGAGGTACGGAGTAGAGACGGAGGCAGACTGCTTTTCACTGCAGATGAGGAGGAGGTCATCATGACAACAGAAAAATTCACTGTTACAGGTAAACTGTGCTGCAGCCTCAGCTGCAACTTTTTTGATATTCATCTGTCTGAAACTACAGATACCACTGACAAACTGTAAATATCAGGGCTGGGTATCGTTTGAAAATGTTCAGTACTACAGAGACAACGCTTGAATTTGATTCCAAAACAATACTTTTTCAATACATCTATTTTCAGTATTAGACAAGTTATTTTTCAGTTGACAGAAGAATCCAAACTTCTCAGATGTTTCATGTTGTCTAAATACAGGCAGCTGTGCAAGAACTACGGAAGGAAATATAGTCTAAATTTGCAAAATTCTGATCATCTCATCATCTACCTCATCTAATAATGAGTAAAGATGATTAAGGGTGCCTTAAACACCAAAGCTGTTTGGTTTGGTTTGTTTAGGCTGGTATGAAAGCTGTCAGTCGAACAAGCGGACTGAGACCACCTTTACACCTTGCATTAAAATGTGTCTCGTATCCAGATTGTATAGATATGATTTAACCTGGTTACATTAATACTTGGTATTAATATGTGTTCCCAGTGTCCACATTGAGATCCCACTAAGATCTGATTGAGATCCGGTTGCTCTGTCCAGGTAAAACAACCAAAAATCACATACTTCTCTCATTTGTGCGGGTCCAAAAAAACAACAAAAAGAACAACAACAAAAAAGATGGTCCCCATCCGTGAAGTTACGCTACTGTATGGACATCTGCTTGCTTTTCGAAGTGGAGGAAGAAGCCGACACTTGGACTCGTCTGAACTGACTGATACGAGTGTCTTGAATATCTAGAGCTTTCTTGCTAGTAACTTAGCTCGCTAACTGGCTAATGGCTGCTGCCTTGCTGGTTTATAACAGTCGCGTGCAATTACCCACATAGTTGTTGTATGCGGATTGACAACGCAATTGCATTTATACTTGTGTTCACTGTGGTCACAATGGAGGTGGAGGTGACCACTCGGATCACAATCGGTCCACAATGCATGTTGGTTGCATTTACACCTGTACTTTCACGTGGTCAAGCACTATCTGATTGCAGTCCAATCACCCAAAACGCATTTTAAGGCAAGGTATAAAGGGGTGCTTAGAGACACTGGAGAACATAAATTAACACATAAGTTGCTGTAAAATGCAGCATGAATTGTTGTCAGTCACCATGTGGCTCCATGTAGCACTGAAACTGACTTTTGATGAGTTGACTTTGAGTCCTTATGACTGAATGGTTAGTTAGTTTTTAATAATTCAGCGTGAACATGATCCTCAACTGCCTGAAGAGTCTGAGCAAGCATTCGATGCAGCTTTCAGCACATAACTGTTTTTGTTACTTCACTCGGTATCAAATAACTACTGTGGTTTGGTGATTCGATACCCAGCCCTGTTAAACACATCCTCGGCTGTAGTTTTGTAAATTATAAAAGTGAACTCTACCGGCAGGCTCAGAAGGCGCTGTGTTCGGACATTCAGTAGAAACTCCACTGATCCAGGCGAAGGCTTCTGAAGACCTGAAGTAAGTTCATATTCATTGACTTTACAGAAATTCATTAAAGCTTAATGTCACATGGTCATATCCTGTTCAATTAAAATGAAGATCTTTAAATAATGATGATAAATGTTCTTTGGCATTTCAAAGTCAATGCCTGCGCCAAAAAAAACACACACACACATGGCAGGAACCATTATTCACCAGTATCATTATTCTCAAGCACCTTCTTGTAAACTCAAGCATCCACTGGTCAGCTCATTATGACACAAATTCAAAACTAGATTTGACCACTATATTAATTTCACAGCCGAGAGGTGAGCTAATTTGTTAGTTATTCTCTTTAGCAGTCAGGAATTGATTAAAGCGTCGGGAGGGCATGGAGAAAGTGGGCAAGGCCTGAGACGCGTATATACTCCCATGCATGTGATCCCCACTGCACACTGCCTGAGGCTCTGAGCCCTGTGTCGGTCCATTAACGAGCTATAACGAGTGCGGTTTGTTGTCCACCTTACTGGTCCTGAAGGGAGGGCTGGGATCAAAGTTGGCAGAAAAAGCAGTGTTCTGGCAGCTAATTCCTTCAGAGTGAGTGGAATACTGATGAGGCTCACTTTAAAGCAGGCACACGTACACACACACACACACACACGCACAAAAACACACACACACAGGCTCAGCTCAGAGGTGACCATCTGCAATGTGGTCGAAATCTAAACAAGAGGCAACCAAACAGGGAACATTTAAGACAAAAAATCTCCAACATGACGTTCACTTAAATTGGATTCCCTGATTTAAATGTATATTTGATCAAGGATATTTAATTTGCACATTTTCAAAGTTTTATTCTGTTTGAGTGGCTCAATTTATTAACATATTTCAGAAATCAATCACTTCTACTGACTGTCTCAGGAAAGTACCACCATCATGACTGGCTTCCTTCAACAAATTACTGAAATCGTTTTCTTAAATATATGCTCCTTTTATCTAAAACCCTATTGATTTTCCAAACACCACGTCAAATATTTTAATTTTGAGACAAAAAGTAGTATAAATACAAACAAAATGGTGATATAGTAGAATAATTTGGACCATTAATGACATGAGTCCAAGCATAATAACATTTTTGTTGTCATGTTGCTGTTCTATAATCTCAGTTGTAGGTGTAAACAAACTGCCATTGCTGCAGCGGCATGTCACTTGTAAACATGTGCAATAATGTTGTAGTATTTGTAAGAGGTGGCACATTTTAACCACTTTTCAGCAGCTTTTACATATTTTCGTACAGGAGGTCCTGTAGAACCTGCTACATCTTAAAATATAGTCAATGCAATACTGTTGATAAATGATTATATGTAATCTAGACGTCTTTAAAAAGGCTTTAGAACAAAATGTTGTCCCTGTTTTATTAGATACCTAGATGTTGTCAAAACCACATTCCACACCACATTATGTTACTAGGCTGCAAATAAGAGAACTGCACCTTTACAATTTTGTTGTGTTTCAGATGTTTATTAAATCTTATTTCAAGAAATGATTCATAATCATGATAATCATAAGCTTGCAAATGCTGAAAAGTGAAGCAGCTAGGAGGCTGGGGTTTGATCACCACACAGCACTCCACATCCATTCTGTGGAGCTCCAACAGAAGAGGTGCCCTTTAATGTTTTTTTTTTTTTTTTTTTCTCTCTCTCCTAAGTGATGTAACCAATTTCAGACTAGTGTTTTGAGACTGAATAACATCTGAATAACATAACACACTCACATAAATGATAGTCTTCTGCTGTAGAGGGCGATTTTTGACCGTGATTAATCCAAACATCAATGCTTTTGTATTCAGTGAAACTGCATTCAGTCAGAAAGTGATTTCCAACAAGAGGCACTTGTATCCCAGGAGATACTTCTGCGCTTCCCTGCGGGATAAGTGGAAAGACTGTGGAGTAACTCGGCTAATTTGAAAAAATATAAATTAGGATTTTGTAATGATATATGTATATATCCACATATTTGTGTTAAGGAGGAAAAAAGACAAATATGATTACAAATTGGCACACAAGTAAGAAAAATAAAGATGGGAACCACAGAGCGTAACTATTAGTCTACACCCCTATTTAATGTGATTTGACATAAACAGCCAGTCACCATCATGGACCAGAAACATGAATAACTCACTCTCTGTGCACTGTTTCCCTTTAATGGTACCAAAGCAGACATTTTCTCATTATTCAGCCAGACAGTAAATTATGAGCTAGAATAGCTGCTGATTGATTACACATGTGTAAATCTGATGTCTCATCCAATATTATGACATCATACTGTATAATTAGAATGACAGTATTGAAAAAAATTGACCCAGCTATGTTTTTAGGCTCTGACGTCCTGAAAAATTAAATGTAGAAATAATTCTCTTTGGAAATGTGACATGTTAAAAACCCACTTTGCAAACTACTCGCCACCTCGTCAGTAAACCTCTCTGGATGATAAAGATACGGCTTGGCTCGCGTCCATGTCGCCCTTCTTCTCCTCTTTAAATAGCCGTTTCGCTAAAGAAAGTTGTCTTTGTGGTGTGTGTTCATTTCTCTGCAAGCCAACGGTGATCTGGGAGAAGAACAGAGCGGAGACGAAATCAAACAAACCCACCTGAGATCTTCCTCTTCTTGGAAGCACCTGTTCTTCTCCCTTAGCGCTCTATCTGTGTACACTAGCACTCAAGTTTGTCTTCATTTGTCACCACCATGCTGCTTCTGAATAATTTAATATACTGAGTAGAAATAGTTCCACTAGCATTTATTCATTATTTTACATGATTTAAAAATGTTTTTAAAGTTAACATGGATGCCTCAGTTGTGAATAATTGTACAGGATTTAATCCATGTTTGCTTCAAACTTGTAGTTGCAACCTATTAGCGAACTGAAGATGATGTACAAGTTAATATTTCCTTAAAAGAGACTAAATGCACAACTTATAAGACACCAAATGAATGAAAGTTAAGAGGGACATTTAGATGCAATGAAAAAAGCAGAAAACATCTGCACAGTAGTATTATTCAGTCTGGTGCTGGTCAGATGTAGGTGTAATGTGAGAGAATAAAAAATTAGAAACAGGTTTGCAATATGCAAGAATTGTGCTTAAATAAATAAAACATTGCGTGGGCCTAAAAGTTAGAACTTTAAAAACTACATTTATTTTGCTTGCAAAACACTAATCTCACCAGAAGGTTCATTAGTAGCTTTTCTGTTCTCCCAGCTGGTTACAGATGTGAAAATTTCATTACAGTTACATTTATTTTAGAATAATGAAGTGAAGTAAGTGTCTAGAGCTAATTTTGTATGCAGCAAATCCTTATTCTCATTTTTAGACTTCTTAAAATGATTTAAAGGCATGATTCTGAAATGAAGTATGAAAACCCACTGTAGTCATTAAAATGGAGGACAGAAATCATGTCCTGTTTGTTTTTTGTGGTGATTTTTCAGACCTGAAGGAGAATACTAGTGTTTGTTGAGACGCATTCTCCTGAAATTTGACAATTTTTAGGTCACCAAAGCATTAAGATATGCATAAATTAATAAATACAACACTTAAACACTTTCCCACCAGAAGTTATTCCTTGTGGAGTAGAGAACGCTTGAAGACCTTTTATTATGAATGAATAAAAATGTCACAAAATGTGATTGAATAATTGATTTAATCATGTAAAAGTACCCAGATTAACTACATTTTATAAAATTTTCAGGCGTCTGCTTGGACTTATGAGCTCAATATTTCTTAAACTGCTTCTACAGAGCTGCTGAAAACTAGGGAGCATGACTGAATGTGTTGGCTTGTGAATTACTGAACTTTCAAGGAGTCTCTAAAACAAGTAGAAGGCAGTTTAAAAATGTGGAGAGATGTGTCAGTTTTTCATTTCCTTCTCTTACCTTAGCTCACCTCAAAGCTTCATTAACTTCAGTCTTAGCTGTTGTTGGGCTCTGATCACCTCACAGTGACCTCTGCAGTTGGAACAGTTCGGTCTCACTCTCAAAATGTCTCTCTGGTGCTACGTCTGAGGACAGAAATCAAGATTCATGCTAACTGTTGGATATTTGGCTCAGATTTGCATGTTTTGACTCTGCTGCTAGCTTCCCACGCAGCTTGATAAGAGCAGCTTGCAACCAGAAATAGAGGCCAAAATATGTAAATATTTCTGTCAATTACATAATCAGATCATTTTGTAATCCATTCTGATGGATGGTGTCCTGATTCCTGATGCACATGTCCCAAATCAGTCTGAACAGACAGGAAATATCTGTGAATAATACTGTGATATTACTCCCGCAATAACCCCCGTGTTACTTCTGTAGACTGTCTATTTTCTTGACACGTATGAGGCAAAGATGGCAGATGGACATGTGATCAGCACGACAGAAAGAGTCCAGATCTCAATCATGTCAAGAACAGACGTCTTGCAGGCTGTAACTCGAATTGCTGCTTTAAAGACCCATGGGAATTTGTTGTGAGACAAGTCTGACATTAAGAGGCAAAAGCAGACCAGACAGCAATTTGAAGGCATTCTGCTTTCTTTACAGTGCAGACATCACATGGTGCATTTCAAGGCCTGGCATCAGAGAGCAGGAAAACAGCTTTTCATTTTATTTTCTCTACAACTTCAGCTACTCAAGCGCTCTTCTTGTTTGCAGTGGGGCCAGCAGCATACCCCTCTCTAGTTGATCCAAGCAGCTTTCAGGACAGTCTCCGCAGTAGCTGTGTCCATGTGAGAGTGACAGGTTCATTAAGAAGATAAAGGCAGAACAGAACAACTCTTTTTGGTCCCATTTAGCTCTGGTCAGACTTTTCTACCTCCAATTTGGTGGGATTGAAATGTTGTGTAGCAGGGGTGTACTACATTTTTTTTTTTATCATTCTGAGTGCAGCAGAGAAATGTATTGTTTCTTTGTTAGTGCAATGATCCTATTTGGCTGCAAGAGAAATATCCGGACAGACACATAGATACAGCAGAAATAATTGATTTAATTTTGGGAGGGAGGCTCATTTACTGTCTTATTCGCTCCTCCATCTGTCATTATAATTAAACAACACCTATCGTTATTTCACAAAGTGCGGACCAAGCAGCAACTACCACGGCTTGAGGCTGAGGTCAGTGCGGTATGGCTAGCATTCGATTTAGTCCAAATGAGCTAGCATTGGCTTTGATTCAAGGTAGCTGTGTTTCCGGAGCGTGAAAAGCAACACCCCTCACTCCTTATGTTGAAGGTACTGGCTCTAAACAGAAAAGATGGCAAAAATTATAGATTGAACCTTTAAACCTTAATTGATTTTTTTTCACCACTGGAGAAGCTTAACAAGCTGTAAACACAACTCCGACATATTATCATCCAATAAAGTTGATAGGGCACGTGTGCTAGCAAACGGCTGCTTATTTACACATCCATTAGACATGTAGCAACATTAGCATTCATTTGGAGTCGTGTTTCTTGCCACTTATCAATATTCATTCTCCTTTCAGCACCATCTTGCTCTTCAGCAACTCCTGAGGGAAATATCTGGCTCTTTAGCTGCTAAATGCTCCACTTTGTCCACTAGCTAGTCGCTAACTTTGTCTGTCTGCCGTTTGGTGCTGAACAAGTGGTGTACAGTGGACTTTTAGAGCTTTTTGGCTGAAAATGGCTGCCTACCTGCTTAAGGTCCATAAGAGTGGTTAGAGTGAATCAACACAGTAAATTGCAGGCTGGAAAAACAACAAAATGAGCTAAAAGATGCTAAAATGCTATGTAGTACTGAGGGGAACTGCAGAGTTGATAATTCGCTGTGGGTTCGTCACATAATAGAGTCTTTTGATTTCAATTATCAATTGTTGATAGAACAAGCAGCTTATAACAAGCAGCAGCTTTTAGTTATGTTTCAAATCGGCAAAGGAGGAATTGAACGCTTCCAAGAAACTTTTGTTGTTATTACATTTCCTAGAATTGTAGTAATATGAAACTTGTTGTTTTCTCTATTGTCTGTGAAGCCCATTGAGAAACTGTATGTGATAGTGGCCTATAAAAATAAACTTGACTTTCACCTCTGGAATCCTCTCAGCCAACAGAGTAGATATGCAGTATTTAAACCAACCTCATCCATTGTGACATCAGCTACGGCCATCAGCACATTTGGTCGTGCACAGCTCTTTCTCCCCATAGCTCTGCGATACGGTGACCTTTCTGTGGACGTAAAGGTCATCCTGAATGCAACAAGAAAAGCTGGTCAGATTTCTCAGAGAGGCTGTCGTAAACAGCCTTTATGACTGCAAATACCACATTGGTTATCTGTAGTGAGGGCTTTTCATATCAGTGTTTTCTGGATGGAGCCAGAAACTCTGAGGTATTCTGGGTACAACAAGCTCCATGGTACTGAGGAGGGCTGAGCTTGCTTCATCAAACTCCGTTATTACAGTCTAATGATCTGAGTGTTTCTGAAGATTGTGACATTTTACAACAAACTGAATTAGGCCCATGTCTCAAATCTAGAGCTGCAACAACTAATTGATTAACAGAAGATTAATTGGAAACTATTTTGATAATCAAACAATTGTTTTAATCATTTTTCAAGCAAATAAGCCCAACATATTCTGGTTCCCGCTTCCCATATGTGATGAAGTGTTGCTGTTTTTCTTTGTTTTTTTATGACAGTAAATTGAATATCTGAAGGTTTTGGACTTGTTAGTCAAACAAAACAAGCAAATTGAAGACATCGCTGTGGTCTCTCAGAAATCCTGAATGCATTTTTTTTCACAATTTTTTAACTTGTCATCGACTTGAGAAAATAATTGGCAGATTTATCGATAATGAAAATAGGTGCCACCCCACTCAAACCAAAAAGATTTTGTTCATTTTAGTGTCCTAATGTATAACGCTTCACAGGTCCTTTAGATTTCTGATCATGTCTGAAAATTATTTGGAATTACATAGTCATTTTCTGGAAAAAACTATAATTTGGTACTAATTATAGGGAGAATGTTCAGTTGGGTTTCACTTTCACACCAATTGGCACTAACTTAGAGTCTTGTTGGTGGACGGCAGGTCAGCTGAATATGCAAAAGATGTAGAATTGTACAAAGGTGAACCTACAACTCCAAAAATAGGATAAAGTTTACAATAATAAATGATAATTTACTGTGATTCAAATGGATAACTGTCAGTTTTTCCTTTCAGCAGTTCTTTCAACTAACACAACTAACTAAAATCCTAGGAAATTACGTTCTAGGAAATCACATGAAATGCAAAATCCATCATTACCTTTTATTGGTTTGTGTTCATTTATATATATATAAAAAAACAACATACAGCAGCATTTCTAAACATTCACAAGAACCCTCCCTCACTTTGCCAGTAAGAAAAAAAAGGATATAAATAACTAATTACACAGTGGAAAATGGGAAAAAATTATTAGAAAATTAAAATATACATCCCAGAAGCGCTACCTAAAGTAAATGATGAGTATTGTACATTCCAGTTGGTCCAAAAACTTTCAGGATAAATATGTAACAAACACAATTTGGCTTCAATGGGAAAACACTCTTTTATTTTGGAAATCAGTTAAAGAGCCGACTTCCATAACAACTGGAGCTCCTAACACTCCCACATCCAATGAAACCAATTTCTATGTAATGTAAATCCCGAGCAGCCACAGCTTTTAGTTTAAATTATATCTCATTAATAGTAATGGTTACTGTTTTACCAGTCAGCAGTAAGCAGCACTAGAACATAAGCTGTCTATACAAAGACATGGAAGTTGTCTGAGTAATAAAACCCAAGAGACATTTTTAATTTAATTCAGTTCATTTATTGCTTTATTTTTGGACCACGTGAAATAAGCACTCTTGAAAATTGAGCACTTTGTCTTCTGACAGAACTGCCCAGTCTGTGTTTGTGTGTGTCGGGAGACGACGGAACCGCTTCGAACGGAGCGAAATATCAGAAACACATCACATATCACTAACTTCTCACTGCACAGCTCAGTGCGGAGTGTTTTTAAATGGGTCTTTTAATGACTCATCTATCCCGGCCATAGATAATCAGTGAATGCTTGAGACATAATTATTGAAACATGCTAAGCTGAGGAGCACTCGAACACCGATTCTTTTGGCCGTCTAATGAATGACCGGCTTTCAGTAGGAGAAACGGTATGCTGTGTTGCTACTGGAGATGGACCGGGGATGTTTTTTAAAAAAATAATTATACCATTAAATATACTTATTACAATCAGTTTCTTCTCACTTATTCACAACAAATGATTAAATGCACTCAAACGTAACAACATGTCCTAATAACACTCTTTGTTTGAGCAGCTTTCAGGGAGAAATATGAGCAGCAGATGAGTAAAAAAAAGAAACAAACTGTGAGCAGACATCAATCTTCTCTATTCTCTACAGGTCTAGGGCACAAACAGCCCCGGGTCAAAGGCACATTTCACAGATCCTCTCCAAACTGTATCTACTGAAAGCTGATTTAAAGTCAAAGAGGCTCTTCAAATGCAGATGAAATTCATTTGCCTTTCTCTCCTTTTTTTTTTTCTTCTCCTTATTCCAATAGAGCATAATCCGAAATGTGTGTCACTTTCAGAGGGTAGGGGAGATTTAAGCGATTTCAAGACGGCTTCTTGAAGTCTTCCATTTAAAATTCATTGAAAACAGATTTGGGGAAGATGGGGGAGGGGGGGGTGGGGAGGGGTTGGGGCGGGGAGAAAATCAATTTGAAACGGTTATGAGTTATGAAAACAAATTCCACATTGATTGGCTCTTGCACTTATCTTTCCCCGTGTAAACAAATAGTCCATGGGAGGAAAATGCAAATTGCATTTGCCTCAGTGTTGCTGAAGGTCAAAATCAGCTGATACAATTACGGGCTGTTTAGGAGCCATGCTGGATTAGAATAATGAGAGGAGTTACTTAAATATGAACAGCAGCTTTAACTATTCCACAGGTGGAGAAGTCATTAGTCTAACTAGCACCAGAATACATTTATGGAGCAAGAGTCAAAGAGAAATATCAATGAGCTGCTTTTTTTTTTTTTCCAACTGTGAGACTTTTTTTTTTAAATGCCTCACTGCCTTGGGTCTGTTATGAAACTAACAATATGGTTGAATTCCATCAACCTCCCCTAAATAAGTAATTACGCAGAGACATTTATAAACTATGAACTGAATAACAATCAATTTAACCTTGAATCCGTCTTGTATCCTTAGTGATGTGCTATTAAGTCACACTGAAAGGCAAAGTTTTAATAATATAGACATCCGGAAAGTATAAACTAAATAAACCGATGAGTTCATGCACGAAATCTCTTAGCTTCCGCTTTTTTTTCTTCTTTTTTCTCCCCTCTCTGTCAGGCTGGAGTCTCCAACACGGACGCTGACCATGGAGGCTCCCAGAGGGGTAGAAGTGAGCGCATCCAAGGGGCCGCTGAAGGTCAGCGGTCGAAAGGACCTACAACTGGAGTCCACAGAGGGAGAGGTGAGAAGGATTCAAATGTACTCTGAGTTAAAGGCAGGGCTGCAACAAACAATCGGTTTCATTTTCAATTAATCAGTCATTATTTATTCAATTATTGAGTAATCACTTTGAAACAAGTGAAGAATGTCCATCATCATCACCAAAACCCCCGAAGATATTCACTTTAAAATGATATAAAACCGATAAAAAACAGCTAATCCTTGCCTTTGAGAAGCTTTTTGGCTTTTTTGCTTAATAAGTAACCAATTAAATTAAACAAGTCATTGATTATCAAATTTGCACTAATCAGCACTAGTTAAAAGTTGCTTTTTCATGTCCTTATTCAGTTTTATCCTCCTTGTTAAGTTATTTTTTATCACTTAAAACTTAATTTAAACATAATTTTTAAATATTTGTTCTACTGTTAGTTGTTAATATTTGTTCTATTTTCATGCAGGACATTGTTACTTTTCTTTTTTATTAATTTCTTTATTGTTTATTTGTATAGCGACAAGTATAAAGCATGACCTCATGCAAAATACCACAGCATAGCCTAAGCTAGTTTGCAATGCCTGTCTCTACTCGGGCTCAACAATAAAATATATATTTAACGGCACAAAACAGTCTCCCACCCTGATGTTTTTAAAAGATAACATTAACACAGTTGCTCTCACAGTTATGAAAAAAAAAGGACAATTTTGTGCTCTAAATAAAAATGTTGAGTAAAAAGTTTCTCCTTCACTGCTTATCCTCACTCACCAGATCAGTGCTGTTTCACTCCGCCTGTCACGTTGTATTTACTGATCGCACCACAGTCATTTATCAGTTCAAGATGGTAATACATCACTTCAGGGCACCTCTGGCGATGTTGTGTAATGACTTCCAGTGTGTCTGATGTTTTTTTTTTTTTTTTTTTTTTTTTTTTTTTCCCTCCCAGATACTCTTAGATGCCAACACCATTCAGCTGGGGAATCTTCCGCTCGGCGTCTACACAGCGTCTCCAAGCGAGGCCTCCCAGGAACAAGCCCTGTACGAACTGTGCGTCTGCCCCAGTGGCAAGATCTACCTCTCTCCTGCAGAGAGCAGCTCCACCTGCCAGGCCATGAGCAACATCTGTCTCTGGAGCTGACCTGGGACCAGCGTCGGTGGTCCGGGACACCTTCAGCATCTGCTCTGGAGCCGCCGGGTTCGAGACGAGGACTCCCCCGTTGGTACATTTGACAGAGAGTGGAACGCTGAGATGGAGCTCAAACTCAACACTTGAGCTCAGATTAGCACAGAAGCATCCGAGTCCTCTTCCTGCAGTGGTCTCATGGAGATCAGGACTCTTGTAGCACTGACAGTGATGGAGGAACGGCAGCCAGAGCAGCCCTCTGAAATCAGGAATATCTCCTACAAACAGGAACATTTCCACTACCTTATATCTTTTTATTTTTCTACTCTAGGTTTATTGTAGACATGCAGTGACTGCCTTCAGGATTGGGAAAGAGCGGATGGGAAAAGATGAAAACACAGGTGCCTTCAGCTGTGAAAGAAGTCATATTGTGACTAATACTGAACTTCTGTGTGCCATCAGAGTGAAATAGTCAGTGGTGTTTGAAGTTGTAATGGTAGAAAGTGATGTAAGCACAATTGTCATGTTTCTCCTCTCCCAAAAAAGTCCAGATTTTAAACATTTTTTGAGTAATCTCAATCGATATTTTAGCTTTTTTTTCCACTGTTAGCAGCTGTTTAATTTGAAATTAAACATGTTTTTATGTGGGACACGTTGTACGAGTCAAACACTGTAAACATGCAGTTTCAAATGTTCAGGTTAAAGGTTGACAAGACTTCTCCACTTTAAGGTAAATATTGTACTTTTTCTTGATTATGTTGATAGTGCACGAGGAAAATCAGTTGAAAAAACTACATCAACACAAGGTCCATTTAGTAGCTGTGCTGGAGCTTTCGATTATATCAAAAGATCCTCATCAGGAGACAGTTTGCCGAGTTGTCATTGTAAATGTTCAAATTTCCTGTTTTTTGTTTGTTTGTTTTGTTTGTTTGTTTGTTTGTTTTTAGCACTTGAAGGACTTCTTGTCCATGTTTGCTTAACCATAATCTCACTGCAAGGTCCATTTAGTAGCTCCTCTGCAGCTTTTGATCAAACCACATGATCTTCTACATGAGTAGAAAGTCTTTTAAAAAGCTCTGTCTACATGTCTGACAACTGCAAAAACTCAGTCTCCTGAAGATCATGTGATATGATCAAAAGCTGTAGAACAACTACTAAATGGACCTTTTGTTGATAGTTTCTTCTCAACTGCTGTTGAACACATTATAAAATATTATTCAGTAAATTCCTTATCTTGTATCTATTTAGGTTTTCATACATGTTTATAGCGCTTGTAACTCTTGTACATAAACCTTCCAATCAGAGTGTGAGCTGTACTTCTCTTCGAGGCAGCGATCCACCGTGGAGTTGGACACGAGAGGCTGGCTGACCTTGGCGCGGCGGCTGAGAGCAAAAAGCAGGCAGCCATGTGTCAGCAGACCTGCTGGAGTGCAAAGTCTCGCTCTCCACTCCGCTTCCTCATCCTCCATCATCATCAGACGGGGGCCGCTTTGGTAAGAGCCATGATGGCATTCTAACAAGAGCTTAGCTGCCCTGTCCGCTACCTGCTCACTGTGGCATTGCTTTTTTGCTGCGCCGTAGAGCAGACTTGTGTATTGAATCATGATGCTTTAACAGATCACAAAATGTATGTACGTCTAAATATATTTGTGTCAAAGCTCTTAAAGATCTTAGCCGTTTTATCTGCAAGTGTGTGTCATTATCCCCTCTTTTCCTGCAGCGCTGATGTGCATCTCATACAGGACAGATGCTTCAGCGTTTCACCTGGTGGGGGTTGGAACATGATGAAGGCTTTCCATGGCCACGGGCAATCGGAAAAGAACTGGCCCGAGGAGACTATTATAGACACAGGAGTAAGATATACAGATATTATCGCAGCCTGCTGGTGCACAGTCACGGCTGGGCGCGCATCACACATTTTCTGGTTCTAATTAAGCCCAAAGTTGCCTTTAAAAAGAACTTGATGTTGTATTTTAATCTCATTTTCCAAGAAACATGTGGAATGGTTCCGCAGCAGCAGCAGGTGTTATGATAAGGAGTTATGAATATGCGACACAGACCAAGTTTTAGCCGTACACTTGAAATCATTTTAGCAATACCACGTTCACTACGACAGAGCGGATACTTAGAGGGACTTAACTGATGCTCGAGCCTGTGACCCTGCTACTAGTCTCTCAGCAACTTGTTTTCCTCGATAAGTCACGTAATTAACTCTGAGACAAAAGGTTTGTTCTGCACATTTGCATGACTTGTGGGCTTTTCAGAAAGTAGCGTCAAATCCCTGAACTAATAATCCAGTCCCCTCAATCCGTAGTAATACACAATCTCCATTTTTAGTGAGTAAAATGACAGGTGAAAGGTGTCGTAGACTAACAAATCCAATCATCAGAGCACATGAGGGAGTTGAAAGTCTTTGCTGCTGGCTAAAGACCTTCGTTTTTTTGCATTTCTGATAGCGTTGAATCATTTATTTGGTTCCAACAGACAGCAGATGCTTAAGGCCTCAGAGATTGTGGCTGTTTTTTTATGCCTTTATATGCATATCAATTCAAAAAGTGAATGTGAATAATGGTTAATTGAGATCCTGGAAAAGGTTGTGCCAAAGCTTGAAGGTGTTCAGTTTGTTTTTAGAAATTAAGGCACAACGTAGTCAGACTACCTGCAGACGAGTGAGTGACATCAGGTTTCATTCATTAAAGGTGATAACTATCTTAAGATTCAGACTATGAGAGCATTTTCAACTAGTGGACAACGCACCTGATTTATGAGATAAACAGTTGATCTGTGCATGCATGTAACTCTTTAAGTTTAGTGAATTAAAATGATTCATTTGTGACACGGTCAATATATTTAAAAAAAAATAAATCTTAGTTTTGGGTAAATCCACTGTGACCTTGAGGTATCATTTTGACATAAGGACTAAAGTCACATCCTCAGTGGCATTTTAGGATTAAAATAGAACATTTATGAAGGTGTGTTTGGCATCATCAGAAATGGGAAGCACTACTATCTGCAGATGTGGAATGTATAGGTTTATATACACAGTGTTCAAGGTAATAAGATGAGTTGGTCAGGTGTAGTTTGGGAAGTCGTGTTGGTATGATGCCAGTTTTGTCTCTTTTTTCAATACCATTCTCCACAGATTGCCTCATGGTTGATGTTACAACCAATTTTAAGGTAGTTCTCTAACATGTTTAAGGCAGAAATATCTTGAATGCACCTGATCTAGCTTTCTAAAGGAATAAATGTTACAAATGCTTCATGTAAAACACTAAAATCTTATAAATTTTAAGCACGTTGATCACCTTACTGCTGCTAAAAAAAAAGTGAAGTTTGTGTAATTGAAATTTCCCCGCAGCTTTAATTATGTAGTAAGTAAACACACCTGTAGTGTTAGAGTATTTATTACTGTTCGCTACTGGTGTCACATTAAGCTGAAGAAACCCTGCACAGTAAATTACTGATATTCATGGTCTATTTTGTGTGATTTTGTTCCAGGTGCTGCAGAAGACGTGACCATGTGCAGCTCAGGACTTCAGCTTCATGTTGTATATTATGGTTTGTTTATAAATCCACACAATCTATAAGTAACTTGTACTGTAAGAACAGTTTCCATCATCCACTGTTGTGCAACGTTTAGCTTGTGCTGCCATCTATTGGCAGATATACTTCAATGTTACATTTGGAAAACACAAAGTTGGATTCCCCTGCCCCCCACTGAACGTCAGTCGGTTATGATTTATTGGAAATGTATTGACCACTTTGGTATTAATTAACCTCAAGGTGCATTATTACCTGATCTAACACTGACTTGAAGTGTGTGTCAAAATCTAGTTTTAACATGTTTTAATTGAATTTATAAGGTGCTTGCATGGAACATATTACTACACAGTAAACCTGGTATCCCTACATGGGAGCTGGTTGGTTAATTATCATCAGATGTTCCTCTCTTGTGTGCAGTGTACTTGAACGCAACATCCTGGACACCCGGAGTAGTTTAATGCAGTTGTGCGTACATTATGAGACAGCCACTCAGAATATGAAAGAGTCTTTAATTCTTGATTTCAGAACATAAACTCCATTATAAACGAGGCCATCTCCATATAATAACAGGATATATCACCTCAGTATTAATGTTTGATAGTACTGTATTGTATTGTTTGAGACAAAACAGCTGAATGAGCCATTAGACAGTAATTAAGTACATAACAATAATGTGAATTTTATAAAAGGATATAAGGACTCTTGCACCCAAGTGTGCATATCAACTGTAAACAAAAAAATGTTTGCATATTGGCATACACATAATTGTTAAAACAACAACCTGTAATATTGGCCATCAATAATACTTGAAAAATAGTGAAAAATATTTAAACCACATTTGTTTGCTTTTGGTCAGAAACAGATAAAAGACTTCTTTAAATCACTTTTCAGTGACTAATACTTACATTCCTGCTTAAAATTTGCTGCCAAATAAGCATTGGTTTCTGTGGTCCATTTAAAAAAAAAAAAACAACAACAAAAAACTGATATTACTTCAAGAGGATGCAACACCATTTAAGGGATCTGCTTTTATTAATAAGGACAGTCAGACCAGCAGCTTAAAGGCATCTGGTTTCCTTTCAGTACTTCTGGGGGCCTCTGTGGTCGGGGGCGTGTCTGTAAGGGCGAATAGGTCTCCGGCTTCCACCTGCATTCCTCCCGTCATCGTACTCTTTCTGCCTGTAATCACAGAATTAGACAGTGTTCAATGTAAGATGCCAATATTTTATATTAATATGGAAAAACAGCGAAACTACAAACTATTTTAAAGAGTTAGTTGTTAATCTTTAACAGGACAGGTGCACAATTTTTCGACATACAGAATCTCTTATATTACAGGATCTCTTCCTAATGCGCTTTCAATGTAAGTGATCAGGAACAAAATGCATTTAAAGGTTTATCTGAAGCCAATATGAAGCTTCAGCTGTTTTAGTACCAATTTCCCTTTTTTAATACTATACTTAGCCAGGAAACACCGTCTGAGGAAGCACAAAGAGGAAGTGTTGGTAGATATCCACTTTATTTGACTAATCTGGATGACTGAGGCTTCATATTAGCATCAGATAAACTTTTAAATGCATTTTTGCAGAAAATAAGGACTGTGGATTTTGTCCCTCATCACTTACAATGAGGACACATTATAAAGGGATCTTCTAAAAGGTCAGTATGAACAGGAGGAATGATTACATCAAGGAAAACCAACGTTCATGTGGACGCCTGACTGTTATTTTAAGATGGACTTGAAAATTTTGAACTTATCACTTATAAAGGATAAAGCTGACGATTTTCTATATTTTTCTTGTCATCGACAAATCTCATGTGCAGAACCAAACCAACAATGAACTCATCCTACTTATATGTATTGTGTGTCTGTGTGTGTGTGTGTGTCCAAAGCCTGATATCTTATTCCTCTGTTGTTGTCCAAAAACTATTAAAAACACATCAGTGAGCCACACTGTTGCACTGGGTGACATGTTCATTCGCCCTGAAGGCCATGGCTACCGTAGCTTGTTCAGAAACGGCTCCAAAGATGATTAATGATAAGATAGTAACCGTCAGGAGAGAGGTTACTTGTACAGAAGACGTCATTGAACATGTGCGGGAATGCAATTCTGTTTACACAGCTTCACCAGCTACATATCACAACCTCTTGACTTTGTGCTGAAGCTCTAAGAAATTTACAGTGTAGTACAAAGTCAAGAGGTTGTGATGTGTAGCTAGTGAAGCTTTGTAAACAGAACCGCATTCCCGCTCACGGTCAATGACATCTGCTGTACCAGTAACCTCTCTCCTGACAGTTACTATCTTATCATTATTAGTCTTTGGAGCCATCTGTGAACAAACTACGGTAGCCATGGCCTTCAGAGCAATGAACATGTCACCCAGTGCAACAGTGTGTCTCAACAACGGAGGTCTACAGCACAGAGGAATAAGATATATCAGACTTTAGATACGCACACAATACTTGAAGTAGCATGGGTTACACTTACTACTTTGATTATCTGATGCAAACTAACCCATGATGATTTAAAAGGAATGGTTCAACATCTTGGGAAATATGCTAATTTGCTTACTTATTGAGAGTTAGATGAGAAGATTTCCAGTTTTGTGTGTGTGTGGTGAGTTGGAGTCAGGAGGCAACTGTTGGTCTGGCTCTGTCTAACGCTCAGAAATACACCAACAACTCTAAAACTCCCAAATTAATTAACCAGAATCTCTGTGTTGATTTTCAAGGCATTCTGCGCCGCAACCATTTCTAAACAAACAGCAGGGTGCAGTGATTTCCTGAGTCTTGTCATCACAGTGAGGTTTCCAGACAACCAGTGGAGACGCTGCACAGACATGCTGAGTCGACGGCCCAGCGCTAGCTGCTCCAGTCTTTCTGTTAAGGTAAGCTAAGCCTACTGCTCCATACTTATTACACACATTACCTAATTTGATAAGAAAGCGTCTAAGCATATTTCCCAAAATGTTAAACAGTTCCTTTAAAATAAAGGTTGGGTACAAATCACTCACCGCAAATTCTCATCTTGCAGGTCTTCAGCTTTGAGGGCAGATTTTGAAATGCCCATGCCTTGAGGAATCCTATCTGGGTATCTCACAGCTATCTTGGTGCCCATCAGCTCAAAGCCCTGAAGAAATGAACAAATGATCACAGACAGCGTTACCAACTATTTTCAGTGGAAAGTAGCTAAAGCCTGCTCGAAAAGTCGCTAGATGTCAGAACATAACTACAATATATAAGATTTAAAGAAAGCTCTGACTCTAACTAGCTTTATCGTTAATTATTATCTCATCTAAAGATTTAGATTAAACTTAAAGCAGGCTGTTGTAAAGACTGTGGGAAGCAAATTTATAAAGATCCGGTTTTTAAGAGTGAACAACCACACAGGACGTCCTATCAGATGATAACGAGCAGTTTACAAGAAGTGCAACTGAAGTGAGCAAAAGCAGTCTGTTGGTCACATTGTAAACATTAAGTCCACTTACATTAAAACGTCTGATTGCTTCATCACAACACTCTTGTTTTGTAAAGTTTACGAAGGCACATCGTTTGGAGGTCAGAAGCTTCGTACTATAGACGGCTCCAACCCTGCGGAGAAGGACGATACGATAGGGAAACGATTTCATCACACGAGTTGATTTTAAATAATTTGTTGTTGTCCATTTCTCACTGAACTACTGTTGTCTTACTTGTTAAACACGTTGGTTATCAAGGACTCAGTCACGGGGTAAAACAAGTTTCCCACCCAAACTGGAAACAGTTCTCTGTTGAAAGAAAAATATCAGGGATATTTAAAGATTTCTCTTTAATAAAAAGTGTTGACATGCAACAAAATCTATGTTGAGATTCTGATGTAATTTTGAGAGGAAACCATCTTGAACATCAGCACGCCATCATTCATAAGCCAGTTTGAACTGCATCAAAGCATCTAATGATTTTCTGCTCTCTTTGAATTTACTGTTTAATTAAAAAGGTGCAGCAATACCAATTTTCCAGAAAGGAAACCAATAACCATAAGTAAACTGTAAGTGGAGCACTTCATTAAGCTTGTCCAATATGAGAACTGATTGAGTATCATCCAATTAACCAAAAGCATTATTAAGTGCCACATCGGTGTCACGGAGAGCTGGATCTGCACTGATTTCTACATAACAGACTATTGATGCATCACAAAGTCATCACGTTCATTGAAAAAGCAAATAACTGTCACTTAAATGGTAAATAACCCGTGACTAGCTTCGCCAAATTACACTGATTTCACTGTGCACGGATAATCGAGCTAGCCACGGAGACTGGTGATTTTTAAGGGTATGGTTAGCAGGAGTGCAGTGTGTGCACAGAGCAGATCTCAGCAGCTTTTTCATGAACTTATGACCAAATGTAACCTCAGAATAATTTATAGTTATTTTAAAATAATTTAAGGCTTTGAAATGTTCAGAGGTTTCAACTTAATGGCTTGAATGTTTTCAACAAAACAACATTTTGTCACCATCAAAACACAACTCCAAAGGATCACACTCTTCAGCTATTAGTATGAAGTGTACGTTAGCATGTACTTATAGCAGTTTGTTAGAATTGCCAAAATGTTGTGTAAAGCATTTTTTAAAGTTATTTTTAAATAAACTATTGACCTTTCAAACGGGGTCATGTAACCGGATCTATACTCACGGTGGTGGTCGTTTGTCTTCACTGTTGGTCTTCGTGGCCTGATTGGTAACGGGCTTTGGCTCACTTGGGACATTCGACATATTTTGGACTGGGCCTAAAGGTTTATTCTTCAGTGGTGTTTTTGGTGCCTCCTGGGACTGAGGACGAGGAGGATGATGATGATGATGAGCAGGAGCGGGGTTTGTGTTGGCTGAAAGGACTGGAGAGGTTCCGGTGACATTCGCTACTTGGACCAGTGGATGAGTGCCATTTTGAACGGCTCCTAAACACAAAGACAGTTTAAATTAGACGATTAAACAGACAAACACAACCTGTAAGTAACCAATGACATTTAGGCTTATCACTAGCAGTGTGATGTCTCAATTGAAGCTATGACATGAGTTTAGGAAATGTACTCTACACAGACAGGCTACAGCAGCATTTGAATATAATCTGATAGTAAAATCAGATGAGATACTCACCTGGTTGTTGGTTTAATTTGGACAACACCTCCAGCGCTTTATTTACTGTTCCGTGAATAATTAAAGCATTTGAGCTCTGCTCCCGACTGAAACCATACTCCTGAAACAAAACACGAGACTTCCAGTTCAAAAAAGACCTTCAATGAATGATCACCATCAGCTCGCCATGTTGGTGTTTGATTTTCATGCATCACTTTTTCTTATGTGATGTGTTTTAATAAAAGTAAGTACTGGGATTACACACAATGATATGTTATTGATACACACCATTAGTTGTATTATCTGTACTCTCATCAGTTCCTGGGCAGCTTCTGTGTAGGCACTGTCCAGCTTGAGAACCTCCCTGAAGGCCTGACAAGCCTCTTCATACCTCTACAGGAAGAGAGAGAGAGAGAAAAAAAAGATAAGCTTTCCCGACACGCAAATTCAGGGCTAAATCAAAGTTCAGGTTCACTGGCTGCCATCCTGCTGGACTAATCAGTCCTGTTTATAAATGTTTACGGCAACAGCCAGTCAAAACAAGTCTGAGTAAATAACAGGAGGCCGGGCAACTCAATGACACTTGGAATTCATTCAGTGCTGTTGCAACAAGGCCAAAGTGACGTGACAAAGTCATTCCAACCTGAATTGCTGAGGGAGAAAAAAAAAACAATATAAACACTAATGAAAAAGTCTTTGACTCAGGAAAGTTACTTTTTTTTTTTAATGTAAAACTGGTGAACGGCAGGTCATATTTAAGGATGTCACGGTACACAAAATTCACACTTTGATACACAATTTTTATGGGTCGTAGTTCAAAGTACAGGAGAAAGGTCAACACATAACAGAAGCTCATGGGCATAATTTTTGCTACAAAAAAGAACTTGCATATGATCATTGAGTAAATGAAAATAAAAAAGGCACATACGGGTGGTGCATTTTTTCATGGGAGATCATTTACCTTTAGACCAGCCAGCGCTCTGCCCTTCCTATACAGGCCTTTAACCCAGCCTGGAACCATGCTGAGAGATAGCTCCGCATCAGTCAGAGCCTTCTCATATTCTTGCATCTTTTCAAAACAGAAGGAACGATTGCCAAACAACCTGCGACAGAAAAGACAGTTAAAAAGTGTTGCATAAAAATCAAGCAGATGGTGTAAACACAATCAGAAAATTTGCTTAGAAGTAAAAAGGACTCACTTAAACTCTGTAGGGTTGTACCTAATTGCATCCGTGAAATACATCACAGCCATATTATAATCTCCTGCACTTGCAAACTGATTTCCAATAACTGCAGGAAAAAAAAGGAGGAACTTTAGTGAAAATGATCAACCCAACTGACAGAAATATTGTTCATGAGATGGTTAAACAACTAACCTCCAAGATCTGTACTCATTTTTACATTATCTTCAAACGTGGGGCTGCTAGGTGTGGCAGAGTCCTGCTGAGAAAATAAAGAGAAAAATTAGATGAACAACCTTATGTTAAAAGCACAAATAACTGTTACTGTATTATGGTCAAACTTGGTTATTAAAACAATAATCAATATCCACTTTTTTAGTAGGAAAATGCAAGGCCTCACCTTCTTGTCAACATCCTGGTCTTTATTTGGTTTTTCAGGAACTTTTTTAGTTTCTTCTTTAACTTGGATCTTCTTTTTCTCCCTCCTCTCAGGCCGGGACTTCTGTTCCAATTTACGTCTGGCTATAAGAGCAGCTTTACTCACAAAAGTACTTGTCATATCCAGTTCCTTAAAAAAAAAAAAAAGATAATTTAGGAGAGACAATTAGAAAGACGATTAGGAGAGACGCACTTAGTTGCCTAACCTTTGTAAGTAACAATGTCAAAAGTGATTAGATTCAATATGTCAGCCAAGTTCAATAAAAAATAGTAAAATCTAATTTGGGGTTTTTATTATTTTATGCACATCCTTTAGAAGAATATTCACAAAATCAGCTTGGACAAAGATTTGAATGAAGTTTTGCTTTATTTTTGTAATGTCATGCTATGATTATGGAAATTACGATTTGATTTAAAATCTTTTTCATTTTAAGTAGACAAGTGCATCACAATGATACCATTATCCAACTCATAACCGGGTCAAATGACAGATCAATGCAGTTATTTTTAACGTAAACCTTTTGCTTAATGTTTAACTGATGGGAGCATAAGCTTAATAATATGAGCAGTTGTTACCTCAGAGTCTCCTGAGTCCTCCTTGTCGCTATCTTTCTCACTGGATTCGTCTTCACTACTATCACTGCTCTCTGTATCTTTAGCTGAAGCCGACTCTTGAACACTGGTATTGATGCCGTCTTTAGATTTAGCATTAACTGGTTTACTCTCGTCTGCTTTAGATTGTTGTGGATCATCTGTTCCCTGTAAAAAACAACAACAAACAAACAGAAAAACAAATATGTCAAAACATGAGTATGAAGCTTGATGAATTTTAGTTGGAGACTCACTTGCCAAACTTTCAAAAAAAAAAAAAAAAGTTGTACACAAATGATCCTTACCTCTACATTTTTCACAGGGTTCTGTTTTTCCTTCTCCAATCTCTCGAGACGTCTTCTTTCCTTCTGTTTCTGTTGCACAACAATACACACAATGAAATTTAACTTCACCCAGTCACTGTGAAGCCCACTTCTGGACACATCTCTAAGGAATACAAGAGATTTTTTACCTGTTTCTTAAGCCGCTTCTTCTCAGTCTTTTCTTTGCTTTTTTTCGCCTCTTGTAATAATCTGGCTTTTCTTTCAGTATCCTAAAAAAAAATGGACAGGAGTCGCAAAACTAACATTACTAGGCTTTCAATCATTTGAACTGTGCACAATCACTAATGAAGTCACTTGACTCGACATGATAGGAGTAACAGAGGTGAACTTACACTCTCTTTTGCCTGAACTTTTACAAGGTGGGAGGGCGGGTGATGATGACGCTCATAGGTTGGAGTGTAGAAATGAAGTGGAGGCTGAAAAGCAGAGCCGAGTCTTGTATGGTTCCCACCTAATCCTCCCACCGGGTATCGGAAATTGTTTTGATGACGATGATGATGATGACGTACCCAATTCTCAAGTTCATAATCATCATCATCATCATCATCACCTGTAACATCTAGATCATCTTCATCATATTCCATACCTGTCAGGAAAAAGAAAGTTTAGTTTTGACGCAACACATTTCATGAACTGAATTCCTGCATAAATGTCTAAAGTTTTACATTTAACTTGAATGCAACTGCACAAGTAAAAACACTGAAAACAGACGTGCGTAGTGTGATATTTTCTTACCAAGAAGGCCAAATCTTACTATCCTTTGCATACGAGGACGTCTCTCAAACATATCCACAACCCTCTGCTAGAGAGGAGAGAGAGATAAATGGATGTCAAGTCCACATAGCTGTGTACAACCCTCAGATTAGCTCAGCAGCTTCAGCCTTGAAACTTGTACTCTCCTTATTTAGGCCCCACTATACTCTCAACAAAAAAAAAAAAAAAGGTTGGCGTATTCCCAACAGCTGTCTAAAGCTGTGTGTCAGTTCCAGTACTGACCGCAACTTCGAATTGCAGCCAGTTTATTGAAGCACTGCATTTGAGTTTCACTTTCCTTTACCCAAGAAGACAGTCTGACTCATAAAGTCAACAACAGGAGTCAAGTTCCTTTCCTTGCACTGGCACAACAGTAAACACACATGAAGTCAACAACTGTGGAGATTGCACCTAATTTGGGGAAATTTTCTATATTTAAGAAGAACAACAAAGAGAAGTAGCTTGCAGTAGATGAGTCATTAACTATGCCAGCAACTGTAATGTGGAAAAACAAAGCTACAAGATGACAGGAAGTGAACCAACTGATCATGTCAACAAAGTCGTGCTAATCTTTTTTTTGTATTACAGCACAAGGAAATAAGTTACAGCGGTATCGAGTTTATTTTCCAGGTTACACGATTTGAACTTTACAGAGATGTGTAATGACGTGCAAGATTTTATGGTCTTGAGTTTCGATTTTACTTGGCACTGTTGACTAATGTTTTAATAAGCAAGTTCCTGCAGTATGTCGCTTGTATCTGGCGATCTTCCAGGAGTGATTGGAGACAAACACGCAAGCCACAAGCAAACTGTACAGATAACAAAGGTTTGCAGCTGCAAAAAAGGTCCCAATATCCCAAGTAAAGATGGCAACAGCCAATGTAAACAATGCAGGATTCAACCTAGAAAACTGGGCTTTGCAAATGTTAAACGCTGAATGTAAACAAAACTATTTGCCTGTAATGAAAATTCAATATAGGCTACCTATATCTATTAACTTTATTCACCTGATAGTGGAGGGTGTGTTTCAAATCTTTACATGCAGTTAGCAGAAATGTCCGATGATGGAACTTTTCTCATTTTACAAAAAATACCAACAGTATCTTGAACACAGGGAGCCAACTGACTTTTTATCATTGCGCTAGGTCCAATATCTACATCAGTACTTTCAAACTCATGCGAGTGTCAGTCATTTTGTGGCGTTATGAAGATAACTCGCCTCTTGCGTGGTAAAAATGTAAAGTGAATCAGTGTTTTATAGGAAAAGTAGCAACGCCAACACAGAACATACGCAGGAAGTGACTACGTGCCCCGTTTAAAGTGTCTTCAAACGGGCATTACTCAGCAAACATAGTGATCAAAGTTTAATCTGATGAATCCTTTACAAACTTACAAGTTTGTAAGGCTGCTGCTACTTTGAGGGCATATCATATCATGTCAGCTAAATTTACATTAACGCCAAGAGCAAACGCGGGCGCTTCCCACGTCTCAATTTTTCCGCGCACACACACACACGAAAGAGGATAATTTTAAGAGGTATACTTACAACCATTTGGATATCTGTATACTCTGAAAAAAGAAGAAAACAAAGAAAACGTCAAATAAAACTTGACGGAACGATTTTAGCAATATCTCCAACTACAAAGTTACGAGCGACGCTAGCTTGTTTGCTAAACTCGCCACGAACTTCTTATAAGAGGCAAAAAAAAGAGGCATTTTCTTACCTGTGTCGTCTCCAAATAACTCCATGTTTAGTAATACGTGCCTCTCCACCGCTTCATATACTCTTAAATTCGAGTTAATTACAAACTAAACGCTAAAGTTACCATCTTCTAAGTGCTGCTGCGTGCGTGTTGCCTGCGCGCTCTCAATAAATCGCGCTACCTCGCGTGAACCCGGACGCAACTTGGGATTTATTGCACGCATGCGCGCTCCTGTGCCAAAGCTCTCTTACTGCCCCCTACTGGACACATACTACTATTACTATTACTACCAGTAATAATAATAATGATAACAACAACAACAACGATAATAATAATAATAATACATTAAATTTGTACCACACTTTTGATTCATTGTGAAACTCAAAGTGCTACTGTATTAATAACATAGAACACATAACACAAAGAAAATGTATTTGCAATGTGTGTACAGATGTACACTTTTATGTTCACTCCATCCAGTGTTTTTATGGATCTATTTCTTATGTATACTCATACCTATATATCTATATTTCTTTATATTCTTTTCTCTACAGCCTACTATAGCCTATAGCCTACTTTCCCCTCTGAGGATAAATTATTTTTTTTAATCTAATATATTACCTTGTACCCTACATATAAGTGGTGATGGAAAAGCATTATCATCTACTGCTTTATTAATAATCCTGAATAAATTTAAACTGAGAACAGTGACACTGAGAAACTAAGATCGTGTTAATTCTTTAATGCATCACTCAGTTAATCAGTAGCACACAGACACATTCACACATCACTTATTGAAATATTTCAGGTAAACAAAAACCTGTAGTTTTAAACAAAGTACAGCCGTTACCGGAGAGGAAAATAGTTGAATGTGCAAATGTTTCCTTTATAGCCCCTATAAAGTTGGCTCATCTCTCCAGAGTTTCTTGAATGACAATCAATGTACATTAAAACCGAAATTTCTCATGAGCTCAATTTAAACAGTAAAATAGTAACTTCAAAGGTGTTCAATACAGTATAGGGAATGCCATATTTAATTAATCAAACATTATTCAGTGGTCATGATATTTTCTGTCTGTAAAAACAAAATATCAAACAATTTGATAGCGTATATTTTCAAGTAGCATTAATTGTCATGGTTGCTCCCAGAGTCCATGTGCTTGTGAATTCCAAAGTTAGGATTTCCAAAGTAGTCTGTGTATGTAATTTATCTTTAAAACCAACGATGAAATTAAATAAAACGTGCTAAAAGTTACAATATTTCAGTAACAACAGTTTAGTAACTCTTTGATTAAAAACGTCAATCTGGTCTCGATATTATTAATCCACCTCATACAAGGCAATGGATGTGCATCACATGGCTTCTTTCACGTTAAGTGAGTCTTAAGTGTAGCTTCAGTGCAAGCAGTAGCTCCCTTTTAACTCGCGAAGCAGCCATATTTGGTCAAGTCATTGGAAATAACCTGGCCTCATCATTCGCTTGAGAGTTTAAAGGTCAACCCTGAGTCACAAACTGTCCAAGGCATTGTTTGTCAGTTACCACATTCTTAAGTAACAGGAACAAAAAGTCTTCACTGTAGCCAGATGTTGGCTAAAAGTCTTTTGAAAATAGAAACTGGGAGAGCTGGCATCAGTCCCTTCAGCGGGAGGGTGTCTTCACTTTTCACTCTACAGTCCTTCCATGACGTACAGAAAAGGCGATGAATCTGTGGTAAACGGAGCTGAGGAGGATGATGGCCCCTACCACCATACCACAGATGAGGCTGAAGGCCCAACGAGGTCCTACGAGGGTATACACCTGTGAAACAAACACTGGGCCTAGTGTCCGCGCCCCGCTGCCCGAGGCTGTCAGCCATCCCATGTACACGCCCTGCAGAGAAACAACATATTCAGCGCTCCAAAACACTGGCATTTATTTAATTTTGTTATGTTTAAATAAGATCTTCCCTCATGAGGAAGGCTTTTCAGTCTTCTTACCTGAGGCTTGGGTCCAAGGATTTTGGAATACAGTGTGTAGGACATCACGTTGCAGGCTGGGTATCCCACCCCGATGAGGATGTCAGAGGTGATGTACTGGGCCAGGTTGATGGCAGGAGTATACTGACACCATGTCTGTTCAGAGGGACAGCCTGTTGGCTCCAAAGAGCTGTTGGAGGCTATTTGACTGACCAACGTGTTGTTTTTGAGGTCTGCGTTTTAAAAAGAAAAGAGTGCATTTAATAGTATTCTAGATGCTGCAACACACTTGTTTCAATCAAAAAGAGCTGAAAGAACCACACTGACATTCAATCTGTATCACATCAACACAGGATAATGGACCAGTCTGTGCAATTGAAACAATCCATACCTGCCCACTGGATTTTGGGGTAATGGTTTCCCCAGGGAAGAAGAATAAAGAAGCCACAGAATATGATGGCCAAGCCTACAAGCAACACAGGACGATCCCCGACCCTAGTGGGAAGAAACCATTCCTCCTGATGAACCAAATACAGAAGTTGAAACACGTTTTATATGTAACCCAAATGTGCATGTAGGTACCTTTGAGAGGCCACTTTTACAACCAGAAACACCAGGATGGATTCAAATCCAATGCAGCAAATGATGATGCCATTGTACAACACAGCTTCCCTCCTCGTCCAGGCGAACATGTCCATGGACAAAGGAGTGGCAATCCTGAAAAATGACAAACATACAAAGATGTAAAGTAATGATAAAAATGTATTCTAACCTGCCTGCATCAATACAGTAATTAAATACATACGTCTCAAAGACGGCAAAGATGAACATGATGATGAAGAAGAGGACATTGGAAGTCACGACCGCTACTTGGTCGATGGTTTCTTCAGTTTCTTCATTAATGTCAGCACTGTCTGCAAGAGAGGTAAGAGGAGAACAAAGGCTTCAACTGAGAAACACTTAACCAATATCCTGCAACAAGCACTGCAAATACTGCAAATTTACTTTAATATCTTAATTCCATACGTCTCTAAAGACATTAGTACTACAGTGCAGACACTGTTCAATGTCCATTTCTGAGCCTAAACCATTTTTTGGTTTCCTCAGTAGATAACCAATATGGGTCTCTAGAGTTGACTCCTAGTTTGTTTGTACAGTTCGTCACTACCTGTTTTGATAAACTAAATAAAAATGATGCTAAAAAAATTTTATTTTAAGCTCTGCTTCATTTGTCATTCATGTTGGAAAAGACTATACCAGGATTGGGTGTGGGATAAAAAAAAAACAGAAATATCAAGTAGGGCTGTAAATACCTTCTGATGTGTAGTTGATGGCTCGAATTTGTCTTCCATGGTCGTCAACACGGTGCTCTCTGTTAGTGAAAATCAAGACAGACAGCTTAGCCAATTAAGATCTCCCAATTTATATCAGTGTTGACATTAAAAAGATCATTTTGACCATGGTCCACTCTATTATTGGCTTTTTGAAATACACAGTCAGGCAATCTGGATTTGATGTATTGGAATTCAAAATTCTACAAAATGAAAAATAAAAATATGAAGGGAAAGCCTCACCTCAGCACCAAGAGAACCAACAGGATGTTGATGAGGCCAAAGAATGCAGCCAGTAAAGCCGGGGCAGTGTACATGTTGAGCTGCAGGTCGATGATCTTCACTGTGACACCATGCTCACCGACGAATGACAGGCCTGCCTGCAGAGCTGACCATATACAAAGATATGCAAATGTCAGAAATTAAAGACACTTGCAGCATTGCTCTCTTTACTGCACACTGACCTTTTTTCTTTGACTGGGAGCTCAGTAAGCTTTACATAATGGGAACAATACAGTCATCTTTACCTGGTCCTAGGATGAAACCCAGGGCTTGACAGGCACTCATATTTGCCATGGCATTGGTCCTCTCCTTCAGTGATGTAGCTCCAGCTACATACGACCGCACCACAGCAACATTACCTGCCATGACAAGAACAGATTTAATCTTAGGAGATGTGTGTCACTAACCACAACATCATATGTTACAACAAGCCACATGAACAACTGAAGAGCAAATAAGGCGAGCACACAGTACCTGCTCCGAAGCCCACGAAGGCTCTGGACATGAGCATGTGGAACTTATTATTGGTCTTGGGCAGGTATGCATAGGCGTAGTAGATGTTAGCCGACAGGTTGATGAAAATGGAGCACACCAGTGGCTCCCTGCGTGGCCGATAATTGGACCACAGACCAAAAATGGGTGATGCCACCATCTGACCGAGGCTGTAGGCTGCCACTACCCAGCCCAGGAAGCTGGCATTGGCGCTATCATCAATCTACAAGACAGACAGTCCCAAAAGAAAGCAAGGTTTGAAAGAAGATCCAGAAGACCCTGTAGTTAACTTCATATGACATTATGATAAAAAGGCTACAACACAAACATATGAGACAGTTGAAGAAGGTTTGGAGCCCAATTATTGCTACATGCAGTTTCATTTGACATTTGACAGATAACCAGAATATGCTGTGCACTACTATTCAGAGTCTAGGGCAACACTTCTGCAAATCCAAACCCAGGTTCTTCTTCTTTGATGCTTCTTTCACTCCCTTTGAATGCCAAAAACACTTGTTACACTTGTAACTATTTGTATTAATGACAACTGCAGAAACAGCCAACATCTCTAAACCAAGAAAATGGTAAGTCGTACATACCTTTTGCAAATAGGGCCACAGTGATGTGATGACAATAGTGAAACCTAAAGGGGCAAATAAACCATAGATGATTGGTGACTGATACGGTACACCATGTACACATTGACAATGTTTACTGGAAAAAAATGCTTAGAAAAGCTACTACTGTATCAGTTGCTGGGCTTATGAGGTTGAACACAGGCAATAAAAAGTGTGCATTAAAGGTGCGCATAAGTCTCATATCTGCTGGGTTTTAGTGTGTGTCTTATTAACATCTTGAGACTCTAATGAAGTCTAAATTCACTGTAACAAATAGGCATCCTCACCCACACTGCTGAGGAACATAGTGAAGTACATGACTCGGATAGACCTCCACCGACTCTTGTAATCTTCATCCTGAGAGTCATCACTGCACACAGGGAAGAGAAGGTGTTATAGGTTATTGATGTGGGCTGATAAACATGACAGACTGAGAAAAAGACAGTAAACAAATGTGAACCCAAACAGTTTGCATAATGAATGGTTCAGATACAGTGCAGGGCTGGTGCAGCCTCTCCCAAACCTGTTTGGTAAGCATTGTACTTGTAAATCTCCCTGTTGAATGTTTACCTCACCTGGCTAATTTGTAAAGTCAACGGCTATGAACTCTGCACTCACCTGCTTGCATCATCCCTGAGCAATGGAGTGGTATCGTCAGAGTCCACAAGTTGAGGCATTTTTTTTGCTAAAAACAGCAACCCAGCAAAAATATGACGGTCTCGTAGACGCTGGAGATGTAGAGTTTTGTTGTTAAGTTGCCATCTAGCTGGGTCAATGAACTAGCTAGACTTGACGTTACAAGTCTTCCGAGAGGCTATGGAAAGCTAGCAAGAGTATCAGCTAACGACAGCAGCTTAAACTAACATTGCGCTTTCTTATATAGACGTCAACCTAACTAATACCACACATAATGTTAAGTTGAGTTGTTTCCAGCCGACGGTGAAGTCCATATACGACAGTACGCCACACAAAAACTTACAAAATTGGACTATGAGACCAAAGACAGCTCTAGACGTGACCAGCGTCAGCGAAATATTATTCCTAGGATGGCGAAGTAATGACCTGCCCTACTCTGCCTTTGATTGGCTTACCTTGATATTTTTACCCTAACCGTAACCAATCGCACTCCTCATGCCCAAACCTAACCAATCCAACCAACGAAGACAACGAATACTAGCCAATCAGAGGCAGAGGAGGGTGGGTCTTAACTTCACCTTCCTAGGAAAAAAAATAATTAGCACACCGTCAAGTCGAGCAAAGTGGTAACAGCATATTCCGGTTATTTTTTTTCTAAATAAGGTATAGCAGGATTAAATGTAACGGAATTTCTTTTTTTTTTTTTTTTTTTAATTATATTTATTTATTTGTTTGTTTTCACAGTGAGCAGTTCGCAATATAACCAAATGCCTTTTGTAATTTTGGTTATATGAACATTTAACAGGCCGAGAAATATCTGCTCCTTAAAAAAAATATATTTTAATTTATTTGGTCTTTATTTCAGCAGTGTTACAAAACAATGCACATAAAAATTTTTTTAACATACATATTCCCCTAAGTCCATACTGACTCTCTCTGATTTTAAACATGTTTTGTTAACAGTCAGAAAGCAAGTTTTTTTTATACTCTGTATATTATTTGTGCAATGTTAAAGTCAACCAGACCACTGAACTTTACGCATTTATTTTGTAGCTACCATCGTTTAACATCCGGATGCATCCTGGTGTTTACTATTCACATTGACGCAGCGCACTCACGTGAGATTCACAAACTTCATAACAACACTCTGTCTGTTAGCACATCTGGCGCATCTGTGTTTAACATCATCCACCTATTATCTTTGTGAGAAAATCAGGATCAGGAATACTTTATTAAAATCCTAGCTGAGAAACACTCTGTTTTAGATAGCCTATATTAGTTTAGTAGATTAAGAATAGATTTACTGGAAATGTTTATTAACGGAATTATCCCAATTTAGTGAGACAAGATATACTTTACAATAAAAGGAATAAACATAAACTTTCTTTTGTAAGCGTGTGATGAGAAGGATTTATGGGTCAACGTTTTAGATAAAAAGTCTAAATTTTGAGATATAGGCTAGTAAGTCCAACTCATAGGATAGGGAGTCAAAAATGTGACTTTTTCTAATTTGACTTTTGTATCTCACAATTTTGATTTGGCCTACTAGACCACTACTAAACTAATTTTGACATAATAGGAGCATTAAAAAACGGCTACGGCTACAGAACCAGTGCAATTATTTACTGACTATTGACACAGAACGGGATTCTGTGCCTATAGTCCACAGGCTGTTGGTCTGGACCAATATTTGAATTTGATCACGTGAATGTGTTTTCCAGTTTGCTGACCTCTCGTAGACCACTAACTGGACATTTTTTACCACCACATCAGGCATTTTAGCGCTGTTAATCGGGACATTTTTACCACATTGTACTGTTTTAACCCAGACTATGATCTTTCGCTAACCCTAACCAAGTGGTTTTTGTGCCTAAACTCAACCATTTTAACCCAGACCATGGGAGGGATTGGCTATCACCTGTAAGCAAAAATATTTCCATTTTGAAACAATTTGAATTTGATTACTGATCGTGCACAATCGATACCAATGCGCTTGCTTAATAACTCCGTACCAACAAGAAACACACTATTGACACTGAGGAATCTGTACCAATAAGTACTTCCTAAAAATGTTTGGGTTTTTTTAATGTTTTTTTTTCTTTTTCTCCTTTTTTCCTGGTGGAAATGATCTTCCATACTACTACTTGACTTTAAAAGAAATCATGGCGGGCTTGACTCAACTCCTCAACCATGTCCATAACCTCTTGTCTGATAGTGCGTTTGATACATGCGCACTTGGAAAAAGGAAAGTGAAAATAAATCTGTCGATCAGAAGAAAGCCTCCCACGCACTCGTTTATTTTTTACAGGTCTATGAAGAAATTACACTAAAAACAGCAACATCCGACGACATACGATACCTGAATTACATTTCATTTCTGTCTTCAGGACTTGATCTCTAGTTCGCATGAAGGATATTTCTAGTTCGCCCTGGACTTGCAGCAGGATATAATGGGTAGGCCGAGATTTCAATTTTGGCGGTTCTTCAGTCATAAAATCAGCTTTTATTCGGCTGCTTCTATTATGGTTGTTGCATAGTGTTATTTTAAGCTCGATTGGAGGGTGTAGTGTGGTTTGGAGACTATCTACTTCCTGATGTTACAGTTCATTTAACACAAATAACCAATCGCACCATTTGTATTCCCCCCTGTCTTAAAGGTGTACCGATGATACACATGTGCCTTGTGGTGACTCTTTGTGCATTTCAGTCTAGTTCTGTCCCTGGTAAGTATTCTTCACATCTATTTTATACGTATCACTTTCCTGATCTATTATTTTTATATGTTTTACTCTCCATTCTCACCTTTTTCATCGATATGATTATTGTTACTTTTTTGTTCCAGACTTATTTTTTTCCACTAAAGAGCAGCTTCATGTTATAACTGAGCAAAATATGATTTATTGTGAGGGATCATCAAAACAATTAAAGTATTCAACAGATGGAGGCACTAGAGGGGAATTGAACAGAAAATTGATTGGAAACTTCTGATAATAAAGTCATTTTTCAGCAAAAATGCCAAATATTTGATGGTTTCAGGTTCTAAATTTTGAAAATTTTCTGCTTTTCCTCATCTGTCTTTCAGACAGTTAGTCAGACAAAATGAGACTTGATGACTTCACATTGGAAAAATGTTTCATATTGAATGTGTCATAATGGAAATGATACTCCGAAAATGTGACAGGCATTTTTCCTCAGTTGATGTTTTATAAACCAAAACGATTAATCAAAAACAAATTGGAAGATAATTATTAGTTTCATCCTAGGTTTGATCTTAATTGTCACAAAACAGAAAATTACAAAAACATTAACTTTTAACTAATAAAATGAATGTTGCTTGTTTTACAGTTCCAGATAGCCTTGCGGTTTCGGTGAGGACCCCTGTCTCAGTGAGTGGCGGCCATACAGTGACATTACCATGTTGGCTCACTCCATCACAAAATGCAGAGGGTCTGGAAGTACGCTGGTACCTTGGTGATCAATTTGATGCCCCAATCATGCTTTACAAGGCAAAAACGTTGGAAGTGGCGTCTAAAGAACCTTCGTACGTGGGCAGAGTGGCGTTTGGCTTAAAGGATGCCACATCTGGGGGGCTGAAGACAGGTGATGTGAGCCTGGAGCTGTTAAATGTCACAGTTAAGGACGCAGGAGATTATAATTGTTATGTCAGCAGTGACCAGCATTATGACGAAGGAAGTGTCACACTCACTGTGACTGGTGAGTATCATCAAAGTGGAAAAAACTACACAAAACTAGATTATCTATCCAATATTAAATCAAATAAGCTTCGTCTTCCTTCTCTGTCCCTCTACCTCCTCCCAGAAACGGGAGCCACCCCTCTCCTCTCAGTCGTGTGGAAAGATAACATGATGAATGTGAGCTGTGAGTCTGAAGGCTGGCATCCACAGCCTCAGCTGCACTGGTCGCACCAGAAACAGGATCTGACCCCAAAAGGCCTGGTGTACAGCACAGATGCTTCAGGTCTTCTGTCAGTCCACAGCTGGATTCTTGTCTCCGACCCCTCCGAAGTTTCCTGCTCAGTAGGCCTCTCTGATCAAGGGGCGAAAGAGGCAAGAGTGCGCCTGGAAAGCCCTCCTCAACCTCCAAAACAGGGTAAAGAAAGTTGTTTGCATGTGAGCAACACATTGTCTTTTTTCTTTTTTTTTTCCTACAAAAATACACATTTTTTTCTTTTTATTCAGAGTCAGGATCCTCAGCAGTTGGATGGGTGGCCTTCACTCTGCTTCTGATTGCTGTGTTAGCTTTACTTGGAGTGCTGTACTTCAAAAAGAGAGGTAAATGTTTTCATCAGATGGCATAGTCTACCTGGGGAAATGACATACATCATCATACATCAAAATTGATGTATCCATAGATATGAACACTAAATAAAATAAATACTTTATTGTTTCTTTGGTGTTTTAGGTAGGCATGCAACTACTTTATTCTTTTAATTAATCAATAATGGTCTATAAAATGTCAGAAAATAGTGAAAATCACAACTTTCTAATGCCTAATATATTAAATTCACTCTCATATATGAGAAAAGATTGCAGCAAATCTTCACAATTGAGAAGCTAGAACTAAGGAATGTTTGGTATTTTTGCTTGAAGAAAGAACTGATTGATTATAAAAACACTTTATAATTAAATTTCTGTTGATTAATCAACTTATCATTTCAGCTCTATTTTTGGGGAAGGGTGACAAGTCCGGGAGTGATCCAGCTGAAGGTAAGAAAGACCACATGGTCACATGGAACACAGTATTTCATGATTAATATGTGTAATAAAATAAAATATAAAAACAGAACTCATGGGTTAACTTTGTTTGTTCCCACAGAGAAACTCTTACAAAAAGGTAAGGAATAACTCACTCTGTCATTGTTCATATAATCAAATCACATCACTATCTATGCATTGAAGCACAAAAACTACTTGCTGTTATGAGTTTTAATAGGAATAGTTACATGTTCTTATAGTTGCTGGAGTGTGATGTGTCTATGTTTACTTTGTCATAGATGTGGTCCAGCCAACAGATCTATCAACATGTATCACGCATTATGGTAAAAACTTGTTAATATTGTTTAGAATCACACTTATTTACTTTAATGTTGCTCTAACCTGACTTTTTAAAAATGTTATTCTCATCTCATTTTCAATTCTCAACAGTAAATGTAAAACTTGAGGAGACAAGAAATCCATATCTTAAAATCAAGGATGGTAAGCTGAGAGATGAATATGGTCCGTTTTCTGATGGACCAGAGGTTACTGGTCTCACAGCTATTAAAGGAACACTTGGCTTCTCTTCTGGACAGCACTACTGGGAGGTTTCTTTAGGGAATGAAAACGTAGGCCTCAAAAAGTCCTGGTGGGTCGGGGTTACAAATGCAACTGTCAACCTTCACGAGTGTAACATTCCCCTAACTGCATCTAATGGTTTCTGGTTCCTGTCCTCTTCCCCTGACAGAGCAGATAGCTTACAGTTTAGCACAGAACCAAATGTATTGCTGCCTTTCACTTCAAGGCCGCAGATGGTTGGTGTGTTTCTGAATTATGACAGCGGAGAGCTTTCTTTTTATAATGTGGAAGATAAGAGTCTCATCGGCAGTTTAACAGCTTCGTTCACAGGTGTAGTCTTTCCCTTTTTCAATCCTGGTATAGGTGATAAGGCACCTATGGAGATATTGCAGAGAACAGTAGAGAATCAGTTTAGTGACATGAGGAACTCTGCAGATCCAACACAACCAGAGACAAAATAAATAGCAAGATGATAACACTTTAGATCTGTTTTATATTTCAGCACTTTACTTGTATCTTGTGCCGAAGGGAAAAAACGATCCAAAATTTGCAGTTTTGCTTTTACTTTATGGTTTTATTCAGTTCAAGGAGATTTGATAAATTACTAAAATGGGTGTTGTCCACCCAACATTTGTAAAATACGAGTAGCCTAGTTCATGTTAAAGCTAAAGGGTTAATGGTGAAACTATCTCAAAAATATCAGTTCCAATTCTACATGGATTTTATAATAAATCTGCAGTACTAGGTAATTTTGTGAAAGTCATAATGGGTTTTTTTTGTCATGGTTGTATGATGTGATAATTCAGCTTAATTGTTGTAAATATACCATTAAGTGTATTTTAATCAGTTTTAGCGAGAGTCCACATGGCCACTGGTCCTAAATGCTAATTGCTTTAACATAGATGATATACATAACCTCCATATTAACATAAATATAGTTTTGCTGTGTTTGTATTTTTTATTTGAGTTTTGTATCTCAAGGTGTTTTTCATTTCCATGCTACTATAAGTAAATATGCACTGACATAGGAATTTCATGTACAAACTCATTATAATGTGTAGATCTGATAAAGACTCTAACAGCCTAACTGAACAGTTCTGACAGGAAGTTCTCATTTTAGTTATTTATTTTCTTGCCTTTGTGTTATTTTATCCCTGTAACCAGGCTGTAAACACACAACTTAACATAAAACACTTACATGAAGACAGACACTCCATTCTTAAAAAGCTTTGCTGCCACCATGTGAAATTTAGACTTTACTTTCTCGATTTCTTTCTTTCTCGTTACATCAATATACTGCACATATGACATAGTACTGATGTTCTGACTTATTAAGCATAAGAAGCGAGGTGGACTAAGGATCTGTGAAGGTGGCATAAACACAGTGGTGAGCTGAAATAGTCAGGTATATAATACCAACCTTGAAAGTGCCGCAGTAGCTTTTTAAAAATGTTTCCACCTATTGTAAGTTTGCCTGTTGTCTTTTTTGAAAAAGAAAAGTTTTATGGCATGTCTCTGGCAGACATGTGAATTCAGTTTTAGAAGAAAGTCTAATAACACCAATTACAAAAGCTAAATTCTGATGGTACAACTGATTACTGTTGTGCATGTCTGGTTTGAGGCAGCTGTACCTTGAAGAGCTAATGTGTTGTATTTGAGTTTTTTTTGGTGATGACCTTTGATATATGATTGTAGAGACTGCCATTCATATTTCACATACTATTTTTAAAGATCTCTCCAATGATCATTTATATTATAATGTGAAATGGTCTTACAATCTTTGAAATTATTGTGACTGTCAGCATTTTTTAATAAAAGCTATCAATATGGTATCCTGTATTTATTTGTTTTTTCTATTTTCTTTGTATCACTCTGTGTCCGCAATGTAAAATTCACTTTACAATCCAGTTTAAGAAAACACAATTTAAAAAGACATCATCTTTAACAAAAAGGATTCACTGTCTGAACTCATAATCACACTTTTACGTACATCTTGTCCAAACGCCAAACAATGGATCTTAAAAACAAACAAAGGGCATCCCCAACACTGAGTGCAAATGTTCCTCTATTGGAGAAAGCTGTTTGTTTTCTTAGCTTAGTCAGTTTTATTACACTAATCCCTTACAACCAGGGTGATGCACCTAACTGTCCTTGAAATAAAGGAAAAGGAGAAGCTGCTCTCCACCATGACGTACAGACATGGCTGAAATTATTGGTACCCTTTCATTTTATTAAAATAATGCACCATTCGCCCCGAACAGTGTTGAAATTTAAATATATTTTATTTTATTTTGAAGATATCAATGCATGTCTATGTTTGGTTTGCAGTGGAACAAAACAAAAAAGTTGTGAAAATAACTGAATTCATTCATATTCTACAAAGACATTCTAAAATAGCTCGGACAAAATTATTGGTACCCTTTGGAACTTGTAAGAAATAACTGATTTGTAGTGATACTTCAAGCAGACTATTGTGTTTTAATGAGTATCACAGGTGTTTTCAATCTTATAATCACTCATACAGTCAGTTTAAAAGGAGAAAATTACTCACTCTGCTGTTTTGTGCCACTGTGTGCATCACATTGAACATGGAAAACAGAAGGAAAACTAGAGAGTGGTTTGAAGACATTAGAAAAAAAGGTAATAGCCAAGTATGGTCAACGTAAAGGTTACAAGACCATCTCCAAAGAGCTTGATGTTCCTGTGACCACTATTGCCAATATTATTAAGAAGTTTAAGGCCCATGGAGCTGTCGTCCACATCTCTGGATGTGGTTGCAAGAGGAAAATTGGCCCGAGATTGAACAGAAGGATTGCTCGAATGGTCAAGAAATAACAAAGAAAAACTTCAATAAAAATACAAGCAGATCTTCAAGTTCAAGGTACAATAGTGTCAAGCCACATCATCCATTGCTGTCTGAGTGAAAATGGGCTCCATGGTAGAAGACCCAGGAAGACCCCACTTCTAAGAGGGAGACACAAAAAAGCCAAACTGGACTTTGCCAAAATGCATATTGACAAGCCACAGTCCTTCTGGGAGAATGTGCTTTGGACAGATGAAACAAAATTAGAGCTTTTTGGTAAATCACACCAACCCTGTTTACAGAAGAAAAAATGAAGCCTTCAAAGAAAAGAACACCATGCCTACCGTGAAACATGGAGGAGGCTCAGTGATGTTTTGGGGTTGCTTTGCTGCCTTAGGCACTGGGTGCCTTGAATCTGTGCAGGGTGCAATAAAATCAGAAAACCATCCTTGCATTTTGGAGCGAAACATACAGCCCAGTGTCAGAAAGCTGTGTCTTAGTCGCAGGTAATGGGTCTTCCAGTATACATGGTTCCAGCATGGATGTTCCAAACATACATCAAAAATCACCCAAGAGTGCATGAGAAGAAAACATTCTGACCATTCTGAAGAGGCCTGCTATGAGTCCTGATCTGAATCCTGCTGAACATCAGTTCAAAATCAGTTTGTCTCATGTGCTCCGAGACCTTGGCGATTTTGAAGTGCTACAACAGACAAATCACAAATCTTATGAGCAAACATACCCACTCAAATCCGAACTGAAGGCACAGAAAATAAGATTGATCTGAGAGCCCAATATTATCGATCTACTTTATTTTAGGATGCACATTATTTTATTTTTAAATGCACCCCTTATTTTTACTTGAAATAAGAACTTGTATTTACTATTAGAGTACTGGCCTGTTATTTATATCAGCTGTGTACAATAGAATGTTATTGTTTTTCATGTTGTTGGTGCTCATTCACACCTCATGTCAGCTGTATTAATTTTTCTGTGCATTGAAGTAGCGGCTGGAGGAATCGGCACATTTTAAACGGGCACTGCACTAGATTAAATAAAAGAAATCATGGCGGGTTTGTGTCCCCTCTCTCTCACACTACAACCCCTTATCTGGTGGTGTGTTTGATACATGCACACTTGAAAAACTGAAAGTGAGAATAAATCTGTCGACTCAAAGAAAGTCTGCAAGGATTCATTTATTTTCTCCAGGTATATGAAGAAATTACAGCCGAATCCAACAATATACGATATCTGAAGTACATTTCATTTCTATATTCAGGATTTGATCTTGAGTTTGCATGAAGGATATTTCACCCTGGATAAGCCGAGATTTCAATTTACTCTCCATTCTCACCTTTTTTATCAATATACTATTTTTTTTCCGCTTAAGAGCAGCTTTGTGTTATAACTGAGCAAAATATGATTTTTTGTGAGGGATCATCAAAACAATTAAAGTATTCAACAGATGGGGGCACTAGAGGGGAATAATGCATCTTCAGTTTATACCAAACTACTGCAGCATCCTGGGTTTGATCTATAGCTGCAACGATTAGGTGTTTAATCACTAGTTGACAGAAAATTGACAACTTTTGATAATCGAATAAAGTCATTTGTCAGCAAAAATGCCAAATATTTGATTGTTTCAGGTTTTTAAAATTATCAAAAATTTGCAGTTTTGCTTTTACTTTATGGTTTTATTCAGTTCACAAGATTTGATGAGTGACTGAAATGGATGTTGTCCACCCAACATTTGTAAAATACCAGTAGTTCATGTTAAACGTGAAACTATCTCAAATACCATTCCAATTCTACATGGATTTTATAATAAATCTGCAGTACTAAGTCAATTTGTGATGGCCATAATGTTTTTTTTGTCAAGGTTGTATGATGTGATAATTCAGCTTAATTGTTGTAAATATATCATTACGTGTATTTTAATCAGTCTTGACAAGAGTCCACATGACTACTGGTCCTAAATGCTAATTGCCTTAACATATATGATGTACATAACCGTAACATTAAAATATAGTTTTGCTGTTTGTAATGTTTTTAGTTGAGTTTTGTATCTCAAGGTGTTTTTCATTTTTATGCTACGATAAGTAAATATGCACTGACATTTATACAAATTTACACACTTATTATAATGTGTAGATCTTATGAAGTTATCATTGCTTGGGCTGTTTTGTCTTTGAACTAGCAAACTCTAGCTATTTGGGTACAGTATCTTGCCCAACACTTAGACATGGAGGAGCCAGGAATCAAACTGACAATCTTCCAATTAGTGGACGACCCACTCTACCTCCTGAGCCACAGTTGTCCCAAGGCAGCTGTACCTTGAAGAGTTGTGTTGTTTTTGAGTTTTTTGTTGTGATCACCTTTGATATGATTGTCATTCATACTTTTCATAGTATTTTTAAACATCTTTCCAATGATTATTTATGTTATAATGTAAAATGGTTTTACAATGACTGTGTGTAATTTCTGTGACTGGCAGCTTTTTGAATAAAAGCAATCAATATGGGATCCTGTATTTATTTGTTTTTTGTATTTTCTTTGCATCACTCTGTGTCCACAATGTAAAATTCACTTTACAATCCAGTTTAAGAAAACACAGCAAAATGTCATTCACTTTAATAAGTACAGGTAGTATTTACAGTATGTACACAATAACACAATACTAATTTCTAATCACTACTGTATACTTTTCATAGATTATTAAGTATTTACACTGTGAATAAGACCATATTGTTGACTCTGAAATAATGTCTTTTTTTCCATTCTGATACGCAATAAATTCAAGTAAGCGTGCCTTGATACATACTAGACTATGATCATGGTATAGAGGTATGCAAGAACCCCTTCACAGGTGCATTATGGTCCAGGACTTTGAAGAATACTTTTTAATAATACACTTGTCAGTTGGGAGCCATGGGCTGGGGGCACAATGTCAGTCAGTATCAACACAAACTATACAGGTTCATACATGTCTGAGTTCAGACGACATGTAGTTTATCTGTGGGGATTTTTAAAGATTGGAACCATTGGTTTCTTCTTCCAAAAGCTTTACACATTCATGTTTGGTCATCAGCCTTCAGTGGAAGCAAACACTAGACTCAGGACTGTTTGTCATAGCATATCCTGGTGGTCTAATGGTCTAAAGCGCATACCGCATCACTCTGGAGACCTTCGTTGCACGTCACATTCTCCCATATTTCCTACCACTCTCCACTGTCAGCTATTTAATAAAGTTAAAAAAGACATAAAAATAATCTTTAAAAAAAAGGATTCACTGTCTGAACTCATATTCACACTTTTACGTACATGTTGTCCAAATGCTTAACAATAGATCTTAAAAACAAACAAAGGGCATCCCCAACATTGAATACAAATGTTCCTCAATTGGAGAAAGCTGTTTGTTTTCTTAGCTTAGTCAGTTTTATTACACTAATCCCTTACAACCAGGGTGATGAGACTGGGAATGCACCTAACTGCACCCTTGAAAAAAAGGAAAAGGAGAAGCTGCACTCCACCATGACCGAGAGTTTTGTCTCTTCTTTGTGATTGCTGGTGGTTTATACATTATGGTATGTGTCCTCTTTTGGGCCCTCAGTCTCTGGCCTAGCAGACTGAGGCGGCGCTTTCCCTCCTTCCCTGCTTCTTCAGCAGCTGGATGCGGTTGTGCACGTAAAACTTGATAGCCCTCCAGTCTCGCTGGTTGCTCACCAACAGAGGGCAGAGTTCCAGGCAGCGCTCGCAGTCCGCCTTCGCAGGGACGCGCAGTTCCATGAGGTTTCTCTTTAGGTGAGTCTCCACTGCTACACGCTCCGCCTCTGACCAGGGACGCTTCAGCACACCACGCTTCCCTGTGAGATGGACAGGGAGGTGTTTCAAAGTATCTGTATGGAAATATATTTGCATGCAGGGGATTAAATTTATTACAGACCCTTATTGACAGATGTTTACCTGATTTGGGTGGAATGCATCTCCTCTTATGAACATTGGCTAGTGATGGGCCTACTGGTGAAGGAATAGGTGCTCTCTTCTTCCGTGGGGGTCGCCCTGGTCCTTTCTTCTTCACCATCACCTCAGCCTTCTCCTTCACTTCCTCTTTCTCTTCTTCTGCCCCCGATTCTTCTGAAAAGGAGTCTGCTGAGTTGCCAGACATCACTGTAGGACAGAGGTACAACATTTTCAGGGAAGAGTTACAGAGAACTGCCGTGCTGTTAATTATACACTAGTAAAACTGTTAATCATTACAAAGTAATGAACAAGATTTGTTCAACTGTGAAGAACCTAGAAATATTCCATCAAGTTAAGACTGTAATAGTGTAGGCACTAGAAGATACAGAATATATAAGATAAGATAGACTTTATTGTCCCAGTGGGAATTTTGCCTTGTACATCACTGGGGGGGGGTGGGGGGTGGGGTGGGGGGTTGGGGAGATCGATTCTTAGATCCATTGCAATGCGGACAATAATAATGATCACAATAATCACCTTCCTGCGAGACACACGTGAAGTATATTGTGAATACTTTCTACACCGTCACTCAAAAACTGACGTTAACAGAGCGGAGCAGCAATCTCCAGCAGTTACAAATGAGACCGGCTGACCAACACACACTGCAGCATTGAACAACTTAAACCAACAAAGAAAATAACTCTGTGCTTAGTCTGTTTCACCTCAACAACCCTGCACCCGCTCAGCGTCTTGGACAACAATGTCTTTCTGTGGAGTTAACGGTGCAGCAGAGAGGCTGCTCTCCACTGCTAGAGATATGATGTTAATAACAACACAGCAGAGCACCAGAGCATCCCCCCACCACTTTGTTATTCTCATACAGGAAGGAGACTGTGAGATGCTTTCAAATCCATTAATTCATCAATTAATGCAGTTAACCATTTATCTTATCTTACAGTTATGTTTCATATTGTATTTCAGCGGACTAAGGACACCAACGAACGGTTCGGCACACAGTATACTGGAGCATTATTGTGCCCTCTTTTCTATTCATTCAATCGAGAATCAATTATGAATCAAATCAGACACCAAAGAATTGGAATTGAATCAAATCGTGAGATTCCCAAAGATTCCCACCCCTAGACATCACAGTGTCAGCAGTATAAAATCACAGCAAAACAACAGAGATTAGAACATTGGGATTCAAGTACTAAACAGTCAGTTGAAAATCAAATCAAATAAATAAATACATCACACACAAATCCATTCACCATTTACTCCAGGTGGAATCTGGAAATGCAGACAGTTTGGGTTTTATATGCACATGTTGAGATATCTGCTACTGAGACTTCTGTTCTGGTCCAACTGTCTCCTGATACCGATTCCAATAGCTAAACTCAGGGTATCTTCCTTTACCCAGGACCAATCAAGTACCCATTTTATAATAGCAAACGAAGATGTCAGCACTATCAAACAAGTATGTAACACTTTCAATAATGCACAGCAGCAGAAGGAAATGGATGTGTTTCTGAGGGCTGAAATTTGTCAGTTTCCTTCTGCTGCTGTGCATTAATAAAAGTGTTACATACTTATTTGAGAGTGCTGATGACTTCATTTGCCATTTTTGTGTATTTCTTAAACTTTGAATGTCATTCAAGTAACTAAAATTCCAAGGATGCACAATGGTGGATTTTTTGCTGATATTTTTGATCTCATTTTGGCTGAGTGCCAATGCTGATGTATGCACCTGGCTGAGGAGACTATTACTACTATTCACTGGGTTTATTAGACAGACAGGATTTATGTGTAGCAGTGTTTCCCCAATAATTGTACAGGCCTGGTGGGCTGCCAGGCCAACAAGAACCCCTGCCAGGCCAAAAAGTATTTTTTTAATGCCAAAAATAACGCCCAAAATCAATAGCATTTGGGAGCCTCTGTTCAGCGCTGTTCCGAAACACGAGTCAAGATCTGTGATGTTGCTTGGGAAATTCTTGGTAGCATAGCTATGCATAGCTAGCTATGTGAGCAGAGCAGAGGAAAAGGTTAGCAGTAAGTTGTCAATCTGGCAGTAAATGTACAGTACAGACCACAGTGTGCCAGTTAATAAATGCTGCAGCTTCTAAAGACCAAGAAAAGTCCCGTCTGTTGTATTCCCAACTGCTGGAAAAGTGAACATGGTTAGCAACAATGGGTTAGCCTAACCTGATGACGCTAAACAAAGAAATAGAAAACAAAGAAATGTGTGGCCGCTAAAATTCTACACATATTCTAATGCACATTAAAAATATCAGCTAATAAACACTTGTGTCAAAACAAGATGTAACCCCTTACCATCCAGCTCAAGGCAGATGTGCTTCAGGCTCATCCCACGGAAAAGCACGCCCTCCTTCTCTCCATAAAGAACAACACGACCCACACGACCCATCAGTGCTGGATCCCGAATGATAGTAGAGCAGTTCTGGGTCACATGGTACTCCCGCTCCAGGAAGTCCTCCAAGCGTTTGGTTGCAGCACCTTGACCCTCACCCTCCTCTAACAGTAGCAGTTGGGTAAGGATGGCTACCTGCCGACGCACACGCGTCGCAGTCATTGTTCCAGGGTTCTTGGCCCCGCTGGCTCGTGCCAGGTTTCTCAGCAGGTCTGTGCCCCGGAGCGGGGTGGCAGGAGAATGGTAGGGTCGGGAGAAGACGTAGGGGCTCTCCGGGTCCACACCCACATTAGGGCTGGTTTGAAGAAGTAGGTCCAAGCAGGACTCACAGTGTGGTGGAAGAATAAGTGGCTGGATGCGACCACGTTTCCCCAAAACACCAGCCCGCGGAAGCTGACAGAGGACCTGGCGCTCAAATGGGGACAGGAGGGCTTCCATGCCAGAGGGGAGGCTGTTGCTGGCGTTGGCCTGGGGGGTGATCCGCTTGCGGTAGTCCTCGACAGTGAGCTTGGCTACCTCACATTCACGGTGGCGGTTGTAGAGGATGAGCAGGGAGAGGCTGGAATGGCAGAGCTGGCGCCAGGACTCAGCAGAGTGGGGAGAGCGGGTTAAAGAAAGGAAAGAGGAGTGCTGCTGCTGGCGGAGGTAGAGGACCAAACAGGAGAGGGACGAGAGCAGTGGAGACATCTGATGCCTTTGTGAGCTGGAAAAGGAAGAGAAAGAGAAAAAAAATAATTTTAGCAGATAGCAGCAGATCATAACGTGTCACCCAACAACCCAAAACATAACCAATAATATATCTAACTGACCAAAAGCCAGAAAAGTGTGTTAGAGGTATAAGTGTTTAATAATTATCCAAGCACACCTTACAATCTCTCCATTCTTCTCCTCTACTGCTTCATCTTCTCCTTCTCCACTCAGCTCTAGATCTTCATCTGGATCTATGTCTGGCTCTGGAGTAGGGGGTGGAACCAGCTCCTCTTGACTCCTCAAGCTCTCCACCTCCACTTTTTGCTGTTCTTCATGCTTTTCTCTCTTCATCCTCCGACCTCTTCTGGGAGTAGACGGGGGAGGTGGTGACGGACTCTTAACCCGGGACACCATTGGGGATGCTGAGCGTTTCGTGTTGGGCAGTGGTAAGCTAGGCGCCTTCTTGGTGGCTGCAGGCTGAGCTGAAGGCGGCGGGGAAAGCGAGAGCGAGAATGAAACGCTGCCTGTGCTCGAGCGGGTAGCTGGTGATTCCCTCTCCCTGGAGAAGAGAGAGGGTGGTGCGGGGTTGGAGGCAGATGGCTGAGGGACAGCGAAGGAATGACTGTGAGTAGCGGCGGTGGAGGACGACGAGGGGTGAGGGGGGTGTGAAGCGTTGCCATTAGAGGAGTTGTGCGTGTGGAGGTGCGCCAGCTCCATGGCTGTTCTGACCTCTGGCTGGTTGGCGTGGTGCTTCTCCAGATGGCGTGCCAGAGAGCGATAGTGGCGGCCGCAGTACGGGCAGTGCTGCCGCCGGCTCACTGTGGCACCGCTAGAGCTGCCAATGTTTATGTTAATATTGTTGTTAATGTTTGTGGTTGGGGGTGCCAGGGCACCGACTGGGGTCTGGGACTGGGATCTGACTGGGGATGCAACAGGTCCCGGGCGGGAAAAGGATGAGCAGGGACGCCCGGGTCCTCTAGAGGAGGGGGGCACGTTCTTTTTCTTTGAATTGACTACTGCAGGCATCTTGCGCTTCTTCCGGCGGCGAAGCATCCTGCCTCTGATCTCCTCCATTTCTTCCTCTTCATCGTCGTCGTCGTCATCGTCATCTTCCTCCTCTTCGTCCTCCTCGCGGTCTGAGTCACTGGGTTCAGAGTGGGTGAGAGGGGAGGATGAGGGTGATAATGACCAGGAGGGGGTAAGGTAATCAGAAACAGAGAGGGACAGCGGGTGGGGGCCGGCCTCTTCCTCCTGGTGAGACAAACATTAAAAGAATCTCGTTAACTAACTTCACACATGTCAGCAAACGCATCATTATTCAAGTCACGTAGCTTCTCACCATGGCATTCTCGCCCCAGTCTGTCAGGCTGTAGTCCACTGTGATTTCCTCCCCTTTAGCGATGTCTCGGATTGCTATGACAACTAACCGCACCTGGGTCCCACAGTGGACTTCTCGAATCCGGCAGTTGGGTGGCGGATGGAAAAGCACTGGGCCGCGAACACCACTCGCCCCCTCCTCCCCCAGCTCTGGCACACTGGGAAACATAAACAGACATTAGGAATGTGGATCCCTTACCTAAAAAAAAAAGAAAAGAAAAAAAAAAGAGTCTGAACTGTTACCATGGTAATGAGTCCTCCTTACCAGAGCTGAGCGGGATCCGGCAGGTAGTAGGGGCTGCCAGGTGGAGGAAGACGATCTTCTGCGCCCTCTGGGTATTGTCCATCACCTGGGACAAAGTGGACAGTTAGAATCACACAGGCCTTATGTTTGAGAGCTGGAAGGTGGCTCTCCTCACTACAATACCCTGCTAAGTACAACATGGTACACCTGTTTTCCATAAGCACAAGAGTAGATAAAAACACCAACAGCAGGTGGCAAAATGTGTGTATCTCAGTGTGTGTGTGTGTGTTTCTATATATACCAGGGCTGTAGCTGTGTTCTGACATGCTTTCCTCCTCCTCATCTTCTGTTACATACGCTCGGTCACACACCTTCACAGGTGTCCCCTTCCTTTTTCTCCCACACACGCGGCTGTAAAAACAAAACCAAGGTTTCATTTAGCGTAATGATACACTCAGACAAAGAAGACTTTCCTCCTGTAAAGATTCAGATGGGGGGGGGCAACCAAAATGAGCTGAGCATGCCAGACCTGTGGCAAAGCAACACTTTAATCTGTACACAAAACATTTCTTCCAGGTAGGTGACTCATCCACAACAATAAGGCTATGAACTACTTTACTAGGGATGATGGTAGCAGTAGTGACAACAATGTATTTGTTATGTTCCCACTTAAGAAAAATTGGAGCATCTTTGATTAAACAAGCGATCAAAACAAAGACATTTGGAAATTTTGCAAAACCTATATTGTTGGTTTTGGTACACAGTGTTTAGTGGAGGAAAAACAGACATCAAAAATATATATAAGATCAAGACGGACTTCATTTCGGCTACAAATGTTATTGTGTACAGTCAGATAAATGTTTATTATTTCACTGAAGACAGCACATCTGTAAGTTCACCGTGGCTCACTTTAGGGCTGCAAACCATTATTTTCAGTATTAATTCATCCGCAAATTATATTCTAGCTTAATCGGCTGCCCGTCGGAGTATATAATGCTGATATAATGTCAGAAAATAATGCCCAACACATTTTTCTAAAGACCAAAAATTGTTCAACCAATGGTCGACAGATAAAAAATTCAGTTTACTACCACATAAAACAAATGACTGTGTCAATCCATTATCCAAATATCCCCCAAATAATTTTCTGACAATCTACTAATCTATTAAACAATTAACTGTTTCAGCTGTAGCCCACTTAACATAAATTTAACTAGCTCTACAGTGATTATAGCCAAAAAATCATCCTTGGATTTACAATTAATTTATTACAGTGCTACATCACTGCTCCTTTCAAGTTTACCTGGCAATCCAGGTGTAAATAAATCCCTAATTTTTAGACAGCAGGAAAGAAAACAGAAGACACTTAGTTATCGTTGACTAATAAACACTGATGTACTAGAAACAGGGAGCTAGTGAGAAAGGTGATTTCAACTTTCTTGGTAATCGTTGGAATTTTTCAATCAAAATATTGAAAACAGCCCCACCCCTTTATCCAATCACGTCAGACTGCATAAATGCATTTACTGAAATCTAATCAGCACAACAAAGCATCGTTAATTCATTCACCCTGGTGACAAGTCAACTGTTTTCGGATGATTTTAGCTCGTGGTCAGCAACTTTGTTTACTCAAAGCCCAGCAGCCACGAGTCCTGACCTGCAGCAGCTGAGAGCATCACGTTAGTAATACTGACATACTGTTATGAATAATATGTACAAGGGATCTGCAATGTGATCAATCACACACATGACAGGGGTCATCTACAAGACAACAGATCACCGAGCAGCTTGTTGCAGAGCTGATGATATGATTGCTGCTGGGTGCATGCTAACATTAATGCTAAACCACTGCTAGCCAGTTAGCTCCCAGCAGCTAACGCTACACTTCGGTCGCGTCAAAACATCAAAAATTAAAAACAGGACTGGGGATTAAACGCGACCCGAGGAAGACGCAGGCTCACATGCCACCACTGCTGCAACCCCAAAACCAAACAAAACCAAACAAAAAAAATCACTTTCAGGACTGCGTTTTTCTGCAATATAACGCTGAAATCATGCACGCGAATAAAGGCTAACCAAACAAACGTGCACGCTAACAGCGCGTCTTGCATTTAGCTCACAAACCCCCGGTGAAAAAAAACACCCTCGCGCTGCGCTCACTCACCCCCGCGGCGGCGGCGGTTTGCTCCCATCCCCGTCGCTGTCGAGGGTCGGTGGCTCCCGGTAGTCAAAAGGCGACCGTACATTCTCCGCCATTAGGACTCCCTTCCCTACCTCTTGCGCTCCGGTAGATTGCACAACGCGCATGTGCACAACATCCTTTGGGGCTCTAATGGTAAAATGGTGAAATGGGGTGCACCCCCCCTCTAAAGACAATAAACACCCTACTGCAACCTCAACATCAAAGTGTGCAGAATGCACCACCTGCAAATTATTAGTGTAGCTATGCGATAATAATAATAAACTTTATTTATATAACACTTTGCAGAAACAATTTACAAATTGCTTCACAGACATAAAAACAGAAAATACACAGTGCAATTACAAATTAGAATAAATTCAATGCAATCAAGAAATATAGAAACATTGAAAAGACAGAAACATAGGTTAAAGACAATGAATAAAAATCTTAAGAATATGTAAATGAAAAAAGCAGAAAACAAAAAGAAAACTCTTATTAAAAGCCATTTTATAGGAATGAGGTATTCACCTGGAAGAGCAGTCAAACAAAAGTCTATTTACAGACGTTGATTAAACGTTCACATTTAGACCATATTTCACCAGGATTTGCAATACTGGCTTTCACCTGACAAATTTAGATGTGGTTGACCCACTTAGACGCCAAAATGACGATAGGCTATTATTTGCACATTGTAGTGGATGAAATTTCACTATTGCACATCCTAGTGAAATATGGTCTGGCAAAGGATGGTTCCCACACAGGTCTCAAACCTCAGTCTCTCAGCCCACAGACAACTGCACTGACCACTCAGCCAAAGCTCAGCTCCAGCAGACACAGAGACCTGCAGCTCTCTATACAGCTGTGACACTGAGACATACAGAAGAGCAGAACAGAGGAGGGGGAAAGAGACAGAGATGTAACCTCGCTATGCTACGAATCTTGACCTGTACGCTTCTTTTACATGTTTTTTTTTCTTCCCAAAAACAAGAAAATCCACTATTTGTGCTTTTCCGAATACCATATTCGGATTCGGCTCCACCCCTACTAGTTCCATATTTGACAATTTATATGAAACACTAAATGTGTTGAAATTACATCTTCATGTAGGCCACATTTTGCCTTCCAGTGCACTATGACTTTGGAGAAATACCTTCACACTAATCATATTGTCTCTCTTCCAAGCTACAACCGAACACATAATCAAAATGATTAAACAAATTTGTGTTTTGTGACACGTTGATGTTATAAAAACATTTTAGCTGGTTGAAGAGAGGGTGAAAAGAGGTCTTAGATGTTCAAACCACCCAGTTTTCAACTAGAAATCAACGTTGAAATCCTGGTTGCTGCTCACTGGGCAGTTCATGTAGGCACACTTATTTTCCCTTAGTTGTTTTTAAAGCACTTCATTGTCTTGCACCAGCCTACATGTCTCACATGCTTACAATATAGGGTGAATTAGAGTAATGTGGGACAATTTCTGCAACTGGCACCTCAAGCAATATATTTTGATATGAAGCCAATACGTTATATTAGCACCTAATACCATTCTGTAATCCTCATGGTGTTTTCTACTCAGAAAAGAGAATACAAGTATCATACTTGAAGAGGAAATGGTGAATATGAAAATATGCAAAATTGTCCCAGGTTATGTGCATTTCCTAAGGCTGGAGGGTCCAGGCTGAAATCTGGGACACTCACTGGGAGGCTGAAAGGTATAAATCACATTAATTCATACAATAAAAACTTCTCTGGTCAGTAAAACTCAAGACTAAAGAGCATGCAAACATTTCATCATTTCAGTAATTACAGTGTTTTTGCTGTTACAGATAGTATAGTAATCTATTATATTATGTGTTAATATAAGTAATAATATAATTTGCAACCTGCCTAAAAATAAGTTAAAATTAAGCATTACAAGACCAAGACCCCAGAATAACTATTGGTATTGCACATTTTATGTACTTAAATGCATATTTCACCAATTTAACACCATATATAACTGTCCCACATTAGTAAAACCACATTTTCTAAAGTGGTACAATGAAAAAATGACTGAAATAAAAAATATGAAACATGGTTTCATCATATTAAAGCATATTTTGAGGCATGAATATATCATGAACACAATCTGATAACAACTGGCAACATTGCTTCATTTATGACAAATTTATATTGCTTCGTCACTGACCTTTGACTGGACTTCACCACAAGTACTTCCTGTTGGAAGATTGCCCCGCCCCAATCTATGGCATCACATGAGTGGAGTCATGTGATTTCAATTACATGACACCCAGGTTTAATTTAACAGTAGTCCTATTCATTAGAATTTGGTAGAAAAAAGGGATAGTTACATTTGAGTTTAGGTGTCTCACATTACACCAATTCACCCTATGAACCAGCGCGGCACCTCAGGTCCTCTGGAACAAGTCTTTAGTTGTTCCAAAGTGCAGGACTAAACAACTTATGGTGGGGCGGCTTTTGGCTTTTATGCTCCGAGCTGCTGGGAAAGTCTGCCTGAGGATCTGAGAGCAGCAGGAAGTGTTGAAATTTTTGAACATATACTTAAAAATCTCTTCAGTCTGGCTTTTGATTAATGGATTACTTATTTATTTATTTTATTCATTTACTTTATTGTATTCATGTTCTTTGTTTTGTTTTGTCTTTTTAATCTATTTTATCTAGTTTTTTAGTCTAGCTTTTACTTCACTCTATTTTATTATCATTATTATTATTATTATAGCTTTTAAATCTATTTTATTTGATTTCATTTTTGTCATTTTTATTTGGTCTTTTTAATCTATTTTATCTAGTTTTTCAATCTAGTTTTTATTTCACTCTATTTTACTTTTACTACTACTATTATTGTAGCTTTTAAATATATTTTATTTTATTACATTTCCATCATTTTTATTTCCCCGTTTTACGGTCTATACTTGTTCAGTCTTATTATCAGCTTGTCAGTCATCTGTGAAGCACTTTGAACTGCACTAACCTGTATGAAAGGTACTATACAAATAAAGTTTTATTGATTGATTAATTGATTATTACCCTGATGCTCTGTTGGGGCCCTCTGTCACACCTCAACAACAGCAACATACTTCACAATTTTTTACATTTACAACTCTTGTGTCAGAGAGAGAGTGGGTAAGATCAGGTCTAACCACTCTCACCCCTGCCAACTCCTCTTCCAGAACCAGGACCACCCACCACCTCCACAGCTTTTTGGTTTAGTTTATTTTGCACATATTTAAAAAAGACAGTAAAAATTTAAAAAGTTTGAACATTGTGCAGGAGATACATCCCCTATTAAAAAAGAAAGAAAGAAAGAAAGAAAGAAAGAAAGAAAGAAATAAAACAATGATTGCATAATCGAAGTTTCAAGACTAAGCAATAATACGAAATTGATAAAAATGTACAATTTACATAGAAGTTTGTTTACATTTCCCCAACCAATAAACATCTTTAATGAGGAAAAAAAAGTCTATAAACATACCAACTTCACTTCACCTCCATATCTTGTTCTAATTCATAGTGTATGTTTACTGTGTCTTTGTCTGCCTTTCACTGTGTAGATGTATATAGATTTTATTTTTTGATTGTACATATATATCCTGTTAATACACACACATAGTTTATTTACACTCAGATTTATGTTTATATCTACATTGGTATTCATACTTTTTTGCACACACAGTTTTTAACATGTCAATATGCAAGTATGTGTGTGTTTATGTTTATTGTTTAATGTTCATGTTTATTGCTTTTTCTGTTGACATCTGGATCATATTGAATTCCTTGTACTTGCTACTTGGTGAATAAATCTGTTTCTGATTCTGAAAATTCCTTGTAAGCACGATTTTTGAACTGATAACATGTTTCAGAAGTCAGCCACAGAAAATTACACTTAGTTAGACCTAAGCCGTAAAACCAGTGGTGGAAGAAGTATTCAGATCCTTTAAGTAAAAGTTCCAGTAAATTTATGTAAAAATATTCCAAGTAAAAGTCCTGCATTCAAAATCATATTCATATATATTATATATGATATATTAAAGTAAGAGGGTATTATCAGCAAAATGTAAAGTATCAAACATAAAAGTGGAAAAAGGTCATCTCTAACTGATAATATTAATGCTTTATCATGCAAATAGAATTTTACTGGTTTAGCTGCTAATTTTAACTACTTCATATACAGTTAAGTATTTTATTCTCATTCTCAGGGTCGGCTCCATCCAAAGAGACACTAAATAAATCTTGGGGACTGTGATGGTTAATGGGGTAAACTTGTCTAACTTCAACAGCTATTTAAATCGAACCATCTGAGAAGTTTTTGAGGGGGAAATGTCTCCTCTAAAACGTGATAAGACTGCTTTTTTTTTGGTGAGGGTTCACAAGCAAGACAGGATACAATATCTGGAAATAAACTAGTTGCTACGGCTGTCAAATAAATGTAATGGAGTTAAAACTACAATACCTCCCTATGACATGCAGTAGAATTCAGTTACCTCAAAATTAAGTACATTACATGAGTGAATGTATTTAGTACTTTCCAACAAGGGTTTCTTATGCTCTATATCTGATTGATGATGATGAGACAGGTCTAACAGGTTAAATGAGTCTGTCTGACAGTACATTTCTTTGTCTGATAATGACATTTTGGCAAACAAAAAGAATTAATTAATGCATTGCACATAAAACATAAAAGTCATATTTCCTTATTTGGCGTAATAACAATGCTTTACAGTAATGTCTTATTTTGTCACCTTTGTCAAATGTACAAGCTGAGTTTGTAGCAAGAAGGGTTCAATACTTTTCTACATATTGAGTTTTAATCAGGTCAGAGGAGAAGAAGTAATATTTGAAGAAAAAATAAAGGTTGATTTTGCAATTATTATATTTTTTTTTACACATACAGTACAGTGCACACAATAAATAAAGCTACTGTCCACAAATCACAACGGTTAATATTGGGTTTTAATCTGCAATGCGCATCCAGTTATTCATCACAGTGATAAAAGAAAAGCATGGCATTCAGAAATTCACAATACCAGCAAGTCTGGAAGTCACAGCTCATTCACTCAGTGAGTCCATGCTGTGTCAAGCATTTAACACTACAGTGAAGTTGCTGTGGTGCGGAGTGTGAGTGTTTGATACTTTCGGCTACAGACAGCACAACCCTACTATAAAATATCAGTCTAGTGTTTAGTACAGCGGTTCTCAAATTTGGTTAAGGCCCCCCCTTTTGCTCATTTTGTCACGAGTTTCCCCCAGTGTTGTTAATATTTGATAACATTTTAGCTTCCAAGAGAGGGGCGTGACAGAAAAAGTTTGAGAACCGCTGCTCTATTAGTTCAAAATCATGAACAGTGTAGCAGCACATTCAAGTATAACATCAGGAGAACTTGGTGACCAGAGCAGCAAACATGACACTTGATCATCACAGATTGTGCCAAACCAAAAACAACACAAGCATTCAGTCTATACACAAGAACAAGAAATGTATAATCTGTTTGGAATCATTTAGATTAGACGTGTTAATAAAGGTGATACATTGAAAGCTATGTGACCTATTAAAATAGCAAATGCCTACAGATTCAGCTGCACAACAGTCACAGTTTATCAGTCATGTATTTTTGGCTACATTCTAGCGGTTAGTTGGAGTGTTATAAACAGCAGATAATTAGTCATCAATCCACTTAAATAAAATAAATTAAACACTGTATACAAAAAAAAAAAGTCATTTTCAAACAGTCTAACTCTGCCACTGCACAAAGCAAACCAACCTTTATGCTGTTAAAAGTTCACACTCGCTTTTTTGTCAAAGGAAATAGCAACTGTGGCAAACTAGAGGTCATTTTAGCACTTGCTGTGGAAATACCAACGTCTGGGAAAAGCTGTCTACCGGGCTTTGTTAAAGGAGCTTAGTTGTGATTTTAGTTAAGCAGTGCGTGTTTTAACCTCTAGTGTTCACAGAGTATTTAATTTGGAATAAGTCGAAGGGAAAGCTGGCTGTTAGTGTCGAGTGAGTTCATTCATTGATGATGCCGGGTTGGACGAAAAGATTAGATCTCTTCTGTTCCTTCCCTCTCTTTGTGTAAAACGTGGAGGGTCTGCGCGGCATGGTCAGCCCAGTGGATGAGCTCCAGAAGCACTCGGTAGGTCCACATTTTGAGGGCGAAAACTCCCCCGGCGCCATCGACTTCCTACACAGGAGAGAGCAAGTTAACACCCAGCGCTTCACACTGTACCCAGATACAGTAAAAAAAAGAGTAAGAGAAAAAAAGATGTTGACCAGTTTCTTTGTATTACATCAAAAGTCACTCTTTCACAAAAAACAATGCAATCAGCTAAAACCCTTGATGTAAAACGCAACAAGGAGAGGTGGAAGAACAAAAATATGCAGGTTAAGAGACGATATGGCCATTTTTATATGAATATACAGCATTTGTCCTTCCTTAAAGGACCAGTATGTAAGATTTAGGGAGAAACTAAGAATTGTTGAGTTTTTGTTACCTTAGAATTTATATCTATATAGGGAGAAGGTCTACATAGGAAGGTCACCATGTTGCACCGCCATGTTTCTATGGTAGCCCAGAACGGAAAAACCAAACTCTGGCTCGAGTGAGGGCCTTTTGCGTTTTTCGTGAGTTTCGCAGCCACTGTAGGTTCTCCTACGTGCTTGAAAGGGGAGGGGGAGGAGTTGTCAGTTGGTTGCAATCTGCAACCTCAGCCCTAGATGCCACTAAATCCTACACACTGGTCCTTGAAGTTAATGAATTGAATCTTTGTTCCCAAACATTAGTTATAATCACATAAAGGTGTTATTTGTGTAATACGGGGTTTAGTCACATCCTTGCCGGAGACTGAAGTTTTCCATTTTACTATTATGTCATCAAGATGTAATTGAGGGCTGGCAGCTTGGAAGTCCCCTACTTTGTTGGGTCCTTTTGTGCTGTATGTCTGCATCAGATTTGTTGTAGATATTTTAATTCTTGTTATGATGTCATAATAAACGCATATAACTTCAACATGTAGGTGAAAAAACTGAATTTTGTGGAGAAGGGGTGCTCCTCTGCCACCTGTATGACACAAGGGCATATTGTCCTTTAGAATATCACAGAAATATTTGATTTGAAAGTATATAGAAGTACATGCTGTAATTGGTGTTTTTCTTCTTTTGGTTTTGTATGTGTTACCGGAAGATGCAAGTTTTTTTATGTTTGATAAAAGCAGTCTTGTGATCACACGTGGAAACTAACTACAACAAACACTGTACCTCGTTACACTGGTGGTCTGGGGTGACTTCCAGGGTTTTGTCCTCGGTCTCAGCCAGAGCTTTGGTACTGTAGAGCAAGTGCTCCAGCCGGACCCGGACGTTCTTCCTCATGGTCTCGTAGTCGCCCTCCAACTCACCCCATTCCTCCTCTTCCTTCAGGATGACACAGTGGAGCAGGCCCAGGCACTGCCGCAGAGCAGCGTGCAGCAGCTGCACCTGCTCCTCAGTGCTGGGCTCCTCCGAGTCTGGGGTCGGGGACACGATGCGTCCGCTGTCTGGGGTGTGGTCCAACAAGAAGGTCTCCTTCGCTTTCTGAAAGGGTGAAAGAAGGGGGGGCCGACGCTGAGTGCACAGCAGATACAAGGTACCACTGGCTTTGCACTTGTGCCTTTAATTTTAGTTTAGATCAATAATAAATCTAACACTAAGTGACAGCCGTATTGATTATACTGATCAATTTAAAAGGTGTTCTAAGAGGAAGGAGGCACAGAAGCATGACAGCAGGAAAAAAATCCAATACACTCTATCCATTAGGCACCCCTGGGAAAATGGAGGGGTGTGGGGGTGGGTCTTTCAACATGATTACACTCTGCACCACATCATGCCGTTTAACAACACAAAACTGCATACTGGTGGGTTTTTGAATGTACATGTACAGTCAAAGTCAAATTTATAATTGAAATTCGACAGGTAGCTAGCTGCCCCGGTATATAAACATGTTCGCAATAAAGCCACAAGTAACGGGAAGGGGAGTGTGTTTCCCCGCCTGACGAGTACGAGGTCAACATAAATAGTGTGTGAACTGATAACTCACATAAAGCTGGAGCAGATCAGCGCATTCCCGGTGCAGTAGCCGGGCAAGTTCCACCGCTCGCCCCGTCCGCGACCGGCCAGGCACCGGCGAGTCCAGCACGGTTATCTGCTGCTGCTCCTCCTGCTCTGCCATTTGCACTCCGGTCCTATTTGTAGCGGTGGGTTAGCAGTAAGCTGGACGTGGACCGAGGAGAAAAATAAATTCACCACCCACCTCCCCACCCCCCCTAACGTCGTCAATGTTGGCACCAAAACAACGTATTTACAACACGAATCTTTTTGGTTTTTTTGGATACTTTAGCAGTTTAAACACGTGTTTACGTCGGTATTCATGTTGGCATGTACGCGACGGCAGGGGATTTAATTGGTTCCGCAGTAAGCCACAGGGGCGTTTTTACGGGGACGTACAGGGGGACCTTTTTTTTGCTTTTGCTCCCAAAAAACGTCACTATGGGGCCCACCCATCCCTCCACAAACAATAAAAACGAGGAACTTTCCCCCCCTGAAACCTCTGATTGAATATGTTTGTATTTTGTGTATATATATGTGTTCCTGTTTTTTTTTATTTTCTGTAATTGTCTTAATATTTTCATTTTATGTTCTTCATATGTATTTATGTTATTAAAATCTGATTTGTGTGTGCTGCTACTGTTTACCTGAATGTTTGCATATTATCCGTTAATAATACAATAAAAACGCTGTGTAGAGGAATACTTCTTTCAGTACTTTTCAATACTTTTTTTTTGCAAACCGCTTTCCTCTCGTAGGATGCAGTTTTTAGAGGTTTTAGCAGAAGAGAAATTCTGTTGTTTTACACTGTTATTATGCAGCATTTTAATGGAAAGATACTACAACATTCATAATAACTGATAATGTAGTCTAGGTTTAGGAATTGTACTATTTGGTCTCTATAATTTTGATTAAAACATACTGGCCATTAGATATAATAGAAAATCCCTTCATAATGTACTTACAATGTAAGTGATGGGGGCCAAAATCCACAAGCCTCTTTCCGTGCAAAAATGTATTTCAAGGTTTATATGAAGCTAATATGAAGCTTCAGTTGTCCAAATGAGTCAAATCAAACATCACAGTCTCTTTAGTGCCAATGCTAATTTTTTGTTACTATACTTCCACCACATATTTGTCCTTAAGTGGTGCAGACAACCATGGAAAAAAACAAACTAAGGCACTGCTCTTCCAATCTATATACAAGACACTATAAATGTCCTTACCAGGATTGATGTGATAAAAACACTGGTGATGCATTCATGGTCACCATGGATCTTACATCCTTATATAGTCACATCAAACACAAGGAAGGTCTTGAAGCAGTGAGCCACTTTTTACAGTCCAGAACAGATGACAATCCACCTAATGAATTTATTGTGATGTTAATAGAGCGGACTCTTCACAACAATGTATTTGTGTTCCAGGACAAACTGTTTAGACAAACACATGAAACAGCCAAAGGCGCCAGTTTTACTCTTAACTATGCCTGCCTCTTCCTCAGACTCTGGGAGGAAAAGTTTATCCTGGGCCCTTCTAACCCTCATCGAGACAAAATTATCTGGTATGAAAGGTATATCAATGACTTAATATTCTTCTACAGTGGTGACTTACAAGACTTTAAGGAATTTCACAGCCACCTCAACTCTACTGGCGACAGTGTGGAACTCTCTTTAGAGCACAGCCAGAGGGAAATAAACTTTCTGGATCTCAAAATCACAAAAACATCCTTGGACGAGCTGCATGCTGACAGTTGCTATCCCTCTCATCTTATCAATAACATCCTGTTTGGACAATTTCAGCATCTTCATTTGTAATCAAGAAGAGGACTTTGATCTAAAAGCTGCAGAAATGAGGGTATGGTTTGCAGAGCATGGGTATAAACATGAGGATTTGGAAACGTCATACCTTAAAGTTAAATCTATTGATAGGAAGAATCTCATGTGCAAAAATCAAAAACTCACATAATTCAAATACCTATTTTGTGTCGCTTTACAGTAAACAGTCTGCTCAGATCTGCAATATCATCAAACAGAACTGGAATCAATTACACAGTGATCCGTCCTTGCAGAAATTGTTCCCTGAACCTCATACTTTTGTCTCCAGAAGGGAACCCCACCCTACAAGACAAGCTGGTCAACAGCTATCTATCGCCAAAGACTTCTTGGCTTCACAAACCTGCGGGCAACTTCCCCTGTGGTAATTGTTGGCGTTGCGGCGATATTTCCAAAACTGACAGATTTATGGATGTGTTTACCGTTAAGACATATAAAATAAATCACTTCGCCAACTGCAACACTTCCTTTCTGGTATATCGCCTTGAATGCCCTTGTGGACTTTCCTATGTGGGGAGAACAGAAAGGAGATTTGAAGGCAGACTTGAGGAGCATAAAACTGCTATTCACACAAAAAATTCAAACTATCCTTTGGCTGCTCATTACAATCACATGGACATGAGAGCCCTTGAAGTCATATCTAACCATATAAGAGGTGGCGATAGACTAAGAAAACTCCTCCAACAAGAAACATTTTGGGTTTCTATGTGCTCATACTATCACCAGTAGTTAGAAGCTATTGTGAAATTTTTAATAGTTATGCATTTAAATATTATGTACATCTAATGTCCAGTGACTATCCATATTTGTAGTGCTTTTGATTTTGATTTGCAGTAGACTCTGACACTTGCTTTAATTATTTGGCCATTCTGCAGGGGGATCAAGTAACTAATTGTGAAACTGAGATTTGTTTATCTGCACTTAAGCTTAATGTAATTTCCTTTTTTGGTGAAAAAGCACTTACTGTAACATTTTGCTTCATTGCAAGACATATATATTTATATAATGTTTTTGCTTGTTTTCTTTTTTTTTTTAATACTATTCCTCATTATTATTAGTTGGGTATTTTCAGAATTTAATATATTTCCATTTAAAGTAAATAATTTATTGTTATTATGCCTTATTGTAGATTCACATTTCTTTGGCATGTATGCATGTATGGGGCCCATCCTATTGTTTTAGTGCCCTCTACTGGATATGTACAAGGCCGTATGTGTTGGGTGGAAAGCTACCCAAGGCTGGTATAAAATTCAGATTATGTGTTTGTCAGACCCTGATGAAGACTTTAAATCGATATGCGTTGGTCTGTTTGGTTGCCTTTATGCCTGAAGAATAAATTCACAATATAATTTCACCTGAAGATGGAGTGCCTTCATTTTTTTCATGGTTGTCTGTACCACTTAAGAACAAATATCAACCAAGACATCCTGGATCTTGTTTATTTTTAATTTTTTTTAAAAACTGTGAACCTATCCTTTAATGTAAAGACATCCTCCTGGTCTTTGTTATCGTCAATGTGTTAATGACTTGTTTCCCTGGGTAAAATTTTTAAAAACTACTACTAAAAGCCTACTAATAATACCAAAAGAAACCCCCCCAAAACAGAAGGTGTTTAAATTTGTGATTTTCGCTCACTTTTTGAATTAAGAGGGATACTGTTGTAAAAGAATGGTACTGAAAGGGTTAACCTGCATGTGGAGAAGGGAGGATGAGCCACCTATAAAACAGGATGGAGTTTGGGTGTGAATCCGTTTTCCTGACCCTCAGCAGAATACGGAGCTCCTTTGCTTGAAGACAGTTGCTTGACTGCGTAGATATGTGTTACTTTTATATGGTTAAAGTAGCTTGAAGCCTTGTAATAATGTTGGAAGTTGTTGAATCTAATTATTTGACAATAAGGCTGCTTATAAATAATGTTACTTCCTATTATGTCTTCCTTAGTTAGTTATAGCTTTGTATATTTAATCACCTCAATCTTAATCTCCTACCTCAGGTCTGACTTGACCACCTAAAGTTGGAAACTGCTTGTCACTTTGCCCTTTTCTGTGCACTTAGCCTGTATCCTTACATCTATGCACTTGCTGCCCCCGAACAGTGCTATGGCCAACCACATCAATTGGTGCTTTGTGGGATCTCAGCCCTTCCATCTCTTGATGCTGGAGACTCCCTTCAGTGAGTTCACCATCAGTACCAGAGCACTGGTGTGTATGTTGTAGTCCTTTGGCAGTGCAGCAGGACAAGCAGACTTACCCTGCGCTTCTCATGTTCACAACCTTTTCGCCAAGTTACCACCTGATCAAGTTGCCAGTTATGCTAGGTACGCATGCTCCGCCCATCCTGGTTCTCTTTACAACCTTCTGAACTTTGCTCCTTGGTTAGAAGCAGAAGCTGGGTGTCAGATGGTAGGTACACATGTAAATAGCAGCAGGCGGATGTAGTGAAATCGACACCCAAGGAAGAGGACACCTGTTAAGCAGTGCTATCTCACTGCTACTATTCTACATGGAGCAAATTCACAGAAAACTCCAGATTCTCCAGTAGCCACCGTAAAGGGAAATGTAAGTGTCTGTCCTGACTTCCACCAGCTTTCTCCTGACTTTGCAAAAACTTGCTGCTGGCAATGTGGTCATCATCACAGAGCGTCCAGTTGCAACCTTGGGAAACTGTCCGAAATGTAATGTGAAAACACCTCCGAATTCTGCATGAGGCTAACCAGAGAAAGGTACTCTTGGGCCTTTCATATCTAATCTGCAGAAACTGCAACTCAAAAGTTCTGCTGAAAGTAGTGAAGGTGATGTTGAGCTACAGAGGATGACACCTGGAAACATCCATGGGCTTCATTGGGTGCCAGAAGACCTCAACCTGAGGAAGGTTTGCCAGGGAACTGAGACTTTTGAAGGAACTAAGGTGTTCTTTCATGTCTCCTCTGCCTCTACTCCCCAGACAAAATTCCCGATAAAGGATGCCTTTACATCAGTTTGGCCTGACTGAACAAAATGATCCTGCACAGGTTTTCCATTGCTTCAGTCAGAGTATTCCTATTCAGCCAACAGAGTCCAGCCTGTTCCGCTTATAGACTGAGGTCACCCTCACCTTCTCTGTACCATTGAGAGGGTTTGTCTTGGTCCAGGTGATGGCTCTGCTTAGGCTGGGCTCTCCAACGTCCTACACTCCTCCCTGCTGACCCCCAAGACCATAACTCCTGCCTTCCTGAAGCAGAAATCCAGACCCTGCTCCATCCAGTCTGATCTCCATCAGAACATGGAGAAACCTTGTCCAAGTCATTTCCCATACCGGAGCAACAAGTCCATAACAAGATCGAAGCAAAAAGCTACAGCTCTGCCTGAATCCAACACCACCTGTACCTTTTTAGCGATCAAGCCTCCTAACTACACTCCCGATGAACGTGATCATCTTGAAAACTTCCCTCAGTAGAAGTGGAAAGACGATAAGTTGCTCTTGAATATCCAACTTCCTGTTATGGGTGTAGAAGAGGAACAGAAAATCCTTCCAGTACCAAGAATATTGACCTACTTCCCTCATAATTCACTTTTTATTCAGGAAGGTTTTTTCATCTTCACTCTTGTCACTTTCTTTATGTGTTTTTAAAGCTGTAGCACTTTGAGATTTACTGTGAATGCAAACTCCAGTACAAATTAAATGCATTATTATTAATATTATCATTTTACCTACCAGAGCCACACCTGTTTCTGATCATGGTCCTATTCCACCTACTCCTCTCCTCATGGGACGGCCGGGAGCATCCCTGCCACAGAGCTCCTCTCCAATCAGGGATGACGTCCATAGCAGAGCTCTTTCATCATGCCTGGTATATCAACATACCACAACCTTCTGAAGCTCATCACAAAATCAAATATGATGCAATATTTAGTTTATTATTTGTATTTAGTTGATTATGCATATTGAATAATTGTTTTATTATATTGATGGTATATCATCTGTCTCTAGATGGAGACTGAAAAATCGGCTGAGTCAAGATATAAATCAATATTAATAATCTATGAATAGGGTCTCCAGAAAATTATTTGGCCATCAGAGAACACTGACTAGTTTATTTTTCAGCAACAATATCCTTCTCACTATAGTAATAGGTCTTTAAAAAATAAAATTCAGGGGATCGTTACAAAAAAAAAACAACAGTGACTACTGGTTGATATCTTGTCAGCTTTTTTCTAACTCAAGAATTAATATCGTACCAACTTCAGTTGATCTGTAGAAGTATAATATATTAATTATTATAATCTATAATTATATATTTAACTCCAGAGGATTATTGCTTACAAAATGTTACAATTAGTGTTTTTAGTCTGCATGCCATATTTACCTAATATTGGTTGCCTTGAGTGCCTTTTTTAAGTTTGTCACATGTTGTATTATTTCCTTTTAAGATGATAGTTTTGTAGCATTTTATAGAAGTTAAAATTGTCATTTGTGGTTTTATGTCTGTTCTGTTATGTTTTTTTCACTTATGCCATATCCTCTTATGTATTTTAGTCTTGTTTCTTTCAAAGCAGAACATCAGCCTGCTCACAGACTGCAGATTGGCTAAATCTGGTATATTTACATCATATTGATGTTAATTAGTGAGTAATGTCCCTGACACATAAATAAAGTAAAACTGTATCATCTTAATAAAATGATTTGTCAAAATAATCAACAAAGACTTTAGAACATAATTTGTTTATTATAGTTATTCTGAACACATTTCCTGATAAATTAGGATTGTAAGCTTATGAGTGCTCAGTAGTAGTGGCAGTGTACAGAGGTATATTTTATTCTCAAACATTGCTTCAAATGAAAACTGGCATTTTCTTGTTGATTTAGACAATTACACTATGATTTCTGATCATAATACTTCTACCTGCATAATCTTGACTATGAAAAAAAAATTCAATCAAGGATCTGTAAGTCCAGAAGTACAAAGTGGAAGTGACACGACTGAGGTTGAGGAAGGTGAACAAACACAACCAAACAAGGAAGGCGATTTCGATCTTTGCTTTACAAAAATACAGTAACCTTCATTGCTTTGATTTATTGGGTATGGTAAATGAATCCAATAGACTCCATGTGTTTATCGGAGCCTCCTGCAAATTGCTTATTATAAGGTGGTTTAACTTGATTTAGAAAATGTTTAAATCAAGTTTAGAAAATGTAGAAAATTTCAGATTGTGGATGTAATCCTTGTCGAAATCTTTGCAGAGAGAGAGAAAAAAAAAGAAATTTGTGTAAAAATATAGTATAAATTCAATAAAATGTGTCATTTGGGTTGCCTTGCTACAAAGTCTCTTTTACAGACTCCCTCATTTGTTTGTAGTTGATGCGTCTAATACATTTAACATAAATAACAAACAATCTAAATGATGTCAATGATACTCATCTGTTCACTTTGCAAAGAGAAGCATATAAACACAACAGGGATACTATGGGCACATACAGTAACTTTCATTCTAGACTTTCTTTTTATCTTTCAGTCTTCTTAATCTCTAAAAATGTCTTATCTGTAATGGAAACACATATACAAACACAGGGTGACAAAGCCAAAGAGTTATAAAATATTCATCAAGTGGTAATAGAAGTGTATGTTATCTACAATATTATAAATCATACTCCCTGATAAAAAGTAGCTCTGTGTACTGTAGCTATATAAGTGACTACTACATTAAAACAAATTCTAATATATCAAATATTTGTCAGCTTATCAACTTTTGACAGGTCCCTCAGTCTTTTGTCCCTTCCTTAAATCAAAACAGTCTTGTTATTTGCGTCTCCTTCAGTTTGCTGTACAACTTTTGTGGCCGTGCACCTACATTAAACTATCACCTTGAACCTCGGCGCACTGTAACAAAATCTGTCTCTCGCTCTCTCTCTCCCAAACAATCCCCTCATCTTCCTTCCTCCTCTCCCCGTTACCCTCCCACATAATTTCCCCTACATCCTGATGATTATCGCCAACCACCACCCTGTCCCACAGCTCACCCTCTCCGGGCAACTGTACGTCTTCGTCAGCGTCCCTGCCCCACTGCACGGCCTGCTGGGGAGCTAGGGTGGCTGTGGAGGCCAGAGTGGTGACGGAGCTCAGGGTGAGGAGGGTGCTCTGGGGGTACGCAGGGGCCATGGGTGTGACAGTGTTGGCAGGAAAGGTGGACAGCTGGATGAGCTGCGGGTGGCTGGTGCTGGAGAGGTGAGCTGGAGGAGCGGTGGTGAGATGGAGCAAGGTGGGGGCTTGCTGCTCATGCGCCACCCGCACCACGTGATGCGTGGGCAGTTGGAGGAACTGGCCCTGAGATACGTTAATCTGAGTCTGTGGAGCGAGCGGGAGCACCACCTGCTGCAGAGGAGTGAACGTGCCGCTCATTGTTTTCTGACTCTCCTGGCTGACAGAGGGCTGGTCAGCCGAGGTGAGCACTGGGACAGTCTCTGAGACAGTATCTGAGACGGTCTCCGGGAGAGTCTCTGGGACAGTCTCTGAAACAGTCTCTGGGACAGTCTCTGGGATTGAGGTGGGACAATTTATTACTGAGCCCCCATTAGCTGCCAGGGCTTCAGCTATGAGCACCTCAGGGTGGCTCTTAGCCTTGTGGGCAACAACAGAGTCCTTTTTCTCAAACTTTCTGTTGCAAATGGAGCAAGAGAACTGGTAGGAGGCTTCTGCGTCATGCTTCTTCATGTGCCAGTTCAAGGAGGCCTTCTGGCGGCAGGTGAAGCCACAGATCTCACACCTGCCACAGGGTGGAGACAAAGAACAGGTTATAGTCCAAACTGACTTCAAGTCAAGTCTCAAGTCTCATGTGACACTTGGCCTCCACCTACACTGAAATTTATCACGGATTAACAAAAACAACAACAACAAAATATTATTGAACAATACGAGGAACTGAAATGGATTTATGCAACTGAGTTCCTGCTTGGTGAGGCTGTTTTACAAATAAATAGTGTGGTGACCGGAAGGGCTTCAATAAGAAACAATGAGTTCAATGTGTTGAGGTACCTGAGCCAAAATATATTATTTTAAGTATATCACCACCTAAACTTACATTAGAAATAGACAGATATCTATATAGGATACTTAGAATTGCAGCTATGAAGAGCTGAAGAGTTAGAAGAGTCAATGTCCTTCCCTTTTTTTTCCTCTTTTCTTTGTGTATGTATTATTACATTAAGTTATTTGTTTTATTAGCCCCCCCCTTTTTTCTTTATTATTAATATTTCACACTACAAACATATAAATGTTATAGAAATTATGTAGGTATGAAAAATATATGTATAACTCTTGCACTCCTACAATAAAGTATATAAAAAAAATGTGTTGATTATCTTTTCTATTGTTCTGAAAAATCAGTATTTTTATGTAGTCTTATAAAAAAAAACAAAAATCCTCAAAACATAAAAACTAAGTAACACTTAGAATGTTTGTAGTTAACATTAAAGGAAGAATTAAGGAGAATTTGTATTGTTGGGTTATTTTAATAAATAAATAATAATAAAAAGGAAAGTAGACTGAACTGATATTATGTGCTTCCTCCTTTTTATCGTGGACACAAGCCAGATTATCAAGTCTTTGTTTACGGTTAAAGATCTTCCTTGTTCCCAGCACGTATCATGGCATGACATTGCAAAAACAGTTAAGCCTACTTCATACTTACTGTATTGGTTTCTCTCCTGTGTGGATCATCCTGTGCACCGCCAGGTTATGGGAGCTCTTGAAGGCACGAGCACAAAACTCACAGATGTAGTCCCTCTGATCTGAAAGACAGATCACAAACAGAAATAAGCAAACTAAATGATAGAAAAGAGACTGAAAGGTTTTTAATTACCATCTCTTGGCTAGATATGTCCTACTACACATTTAAAGCAGCTGGTCTAATCATTTTCATAAACAAATGCAACATAAACATAACGTGCAGTCCCAGTCTAAACAACATGTAAATGAACACCTGTGCCCTAAACATCACCTGTGTGGTGCTTAGCGTGGCGCAACAGCTGTTTCTGCAGACGAAACAATCGCCCACATGAGGGGTGATCACAGACGTACTTCTTTTTCAGCAAATGCTGGTATTTTATATGGTGCTGAAATTAAAAGATGAGAGAAAATCAGAAGCAGGTACAATGACACTCATAGTTCTTTACAGGTGAAACTATTAAATGATTCAAAACGTTTACTGGTTTCTTTACATTACGGTAAACGAACTCTGCCTCAGATGCTTTGCACCTTGAGGTAAGTTCAAGATCTAAAATAGAAAGCAGTACTATATATATATACACATTTTATTTCCTTGTTACAGAGCCAAATGCCAGACAGCGCCTTTAAATATATACGGGGTTGTCATGGCTACACTTGACATAATGGCAAACCTGTAGGTAGCGTGGGTGAGCTAAGACAGTACCACAGCCCTCCATTTCACAGCGAACATACTGCACTGGGGGCTTCTTCCTGTGAGCACAAAAAAGAGGAAATATCTTTAATAATTAAGTAATACTGGTTACCTATAGTTAATCTCGTAACTGACCCTCTTACCTTCGTTTAGGCGGCCGAGGTGCTTTGTCATCTTTTTGTTGTCTACCTCGCCTAAAATGAAAACAAATTCAATTAGAGCCAGAAACCTTCATCTCTCAGCACCACACAATTAAATTCAGTCACATTTGCTCAAGAGTTCATTGTTTGGCATCAAATCCAACAGGTGGCTTTTTCTCTGTTTCTAGGTGGCAACGTGTATTGTGATATTGTGTGTTAATTGTAATGTTTAAATGTTTTATTTTTTTTTAGCATGACAAAGCTTGTATACAATCACAATTTTCCATTCACAATGTTGTCTGTCTGAAAACGACAGTCAGGTGCCCAACTGAACATTGAAATAGGTTTTTCTTGCCAAAATCATTCCTCCTGTTCATACGGGCCACTAATAACAATGAAAGTGATGTGGGCCTAATTCCGCAAGGCATAGCGAGTTTATTTGTATAACACATTTCAAAAATGAGGCAATTCCAAGTGCTTTACATAGAGCATAAAAGGCATTAAGACAGGATATAAAAGCAACACAATTAAAAAGATATTTAAATACAATTAAAAAGTGTTGAATTTGGAAATAAAAAGAAGCTAAAAAGGAACGACAGATTAAAAAAGGAGAATAATAGATGCAGTGCAGTGTAAAATATTAACCCTCAAATTTGGTTTAATAAAAGGCAGCAGCAAACAGAAAAGTCTTCAGCTGTGATTTAAAAGAGCTGAGAGTTGCAGCAGGCCTGCAGTTTTCTGGGAGTTTGTTCCGGATATGTGGAGCATAAAAACTAAACGCTGCTTCTCCATGTTTAGTTTTTACTCTGGGAACAGAAAGCAGACCTATCCTAGACCCCCTAAGAGGTCTAGATGGTTCATAATGTAGCAGCAGATCAGAGATGTATTTTGGCCCTAAACCACTCAGTGCTTTATAAACCAACAGCAGTATTTTAAAATCAGTTCTTTGACAGACAGGAAGCCAGTGTAAAGATCTGAGAACTGGCTGATCCACTGTCTTGGTCTTAGTGAGGACTCGAGCAGCAGCGTTCTGAATCAGCTGCAGCTGTCTGACCGATTTTTTAGGGAGACCTGTAAAGACACTGTTACAGTAGTTGAGTCTACTGAGGATAAATGCACTTCAGTTTTGTCTTTGTTTAATTGAACAGGCCTCCTTCTGTGCAAAAATGTATTTAAAAGTTTATCTGAAGCTAATACGAAGCTTCAGCCGTCCAAGTCAAATCAAGTAGATATCTTTCAACATTACAGTCTTTTTAGTGTCAAAGCCCCTCTTTTTCTTACTAAACTTCCACCGCAGCTCAACAGGGAAACACAAAGAGGGAATTAGATGCTAAAAAGACTGTAAACGTGTCAGATATCCACTTGATATGACTAACTCAGTCTGCTGAAGCCTCACATAAGCTTCAGATAAACTTTTAGATGCTTTTTTTGTTGACACTCTGTGGATTTTGTCCTCCATCACATTCAAATCTTTTAATAGCCAGTATGAGCAAAGAAAACCTCTTTCAGTGTTCATACGGACACCTGACTGTTGTTTTAAGACAGACTTGAAAAACTGTGAACCCATCCTTTAACTTCATAAAATCTCAAATATGATCATTTGGATTTAGAAAAATCCCGAAAGTAGACTTCAGTCACAGTCAGAAAAAAGAGGAAAGTGAAACATATCAAACATCAGCTTATCAGTAGCCACCTTTACATAGACTGTTCAAGCTGGGAATGCTGTGTCTTTATTCTGCCTCACTGATCTGTATACAAGGTATGGACGTGGAGTCTGGCGGCAGCAATAAGATGGCTAGGGAGTTAGTCACAGAGCCGGATTGACTTCTGTGTAAAAGAGACGGTCGGCATTCGGGACAGAGAGCTGACGCTGTTACACGTCATTCCTCTGTATTGTTAACTTCCTTCACGGTGAACTTTGAACACTTGGAACGATTTGGTATTGAAACAATTAAAAAACAAGATCAAGGAAAAGAACGCGCTGTGTTGACCGACGTTGTGTCATCATGTGTGCATTACGTGCACTGATTCTAGATTGTTCAAAAAGTCGAGGTGTTCCTAAAAATCTATTATTTTCTCTTACTTACTTCCTTGGTGGTTCTGTGTTATCTTCCACTTCATCTTCACTTCGCAGAATGACCTCAGAAGATTCCTCCATCTTAATGTCACTTCCTTCTTCATCCTTATCTGATTCCTCTTTCTTAACCTCCTGTTGTAAGAGTGCTCGTCGCCTTGATTTTTCCCTAAGGAGTGAAGGAAAAAAAAAAAAAGCATAATTTACTTTAACATTCTTCCTGATAGTTTTCTTAATATGATGAACTTCAAAGTAACACTCATGACTAATACTCATTATGGAGAGGCAGTGAGCTCAACGTACGTCTTTGTCTCAGGTTGACAAATGACATCATTTGGGTCATCTCTGAACGGCGAGTCCTCACTGAGAGCCACATCTGGATCTGCAATGCTAATACGGACATCAATACCATAGTGACCACAATGAAATCCACATAACCAAACCAAACAGAAATCCAACATTCCCTCTTTTGCTCATTTAATAAACTGTATACCACTCACTTGTCGCTTCCGTTCAAAGCACCTGACTCCTCCCCTGAAAAACAGACGTAAAGATTTTGTAATTTCAGTTTGAGATTATTGCTGTTGTTAAATATTTGGCAGCCTCATTTCATGACATTTGCAATGGTTTGCATATAAAACATAATGAAAAGAGCCAAAGTGGTCTTTTTCTTACCACATGATGAAGTCTCTACCTCTGCTTCAGGTTTGCATGCTGTTGCTGCTGCGGCACGTGGGGCTCTGTTTGGAGGTCTCTGATTGCCCCTTCTAGACTTGGACAGCTTTGGTCCTAGAGTGCGTTTGGAAGCTGAGACAGTCAGCATGTATTAGTGACAGGTGAATTAAAATTGCCAATATATAACTCCTAGGTGGGACAGACTGAAAATTGGTGTCTTTTTGTACCTTTTTTGGATGTGGATTTCTTCACGGTGGCACTGTGTGAGAGAAACACTATAGTAAGAGATAGCTTCATACAAATCAAAATAAATCTAGTTTAACTTGAATACACAATGACCTTTGACAATGATAAGAGTGGTATAACAAGGGCACAGACGGGAAAACAATGCATACAACTTATTTGTTTTGGTTTCAAGATCTGGTTTACCTATAGCTTTAAGAAACCCCAGTGATATAAAACACTTCCGACAATCACAGCCCCAAGCCTTGCAGTGCAACCGCAATAGCACCCAGTAATGACTATTGCCTCAGACAAGTGTCTTACAAGTGATGTTGATAAGCTATCTCGCTGCAAAGGAAGTGAACAGAAAGTGCATTAGTTCAGGTGCCTTTGTGCACGCACTTACTGCATGACAGGTGCGTTTTTGGAGCGAGATCCTGCAGGTCTTCCTCGTCCACGTTGCACACTTGTAGGTTTTTTCTGGTGAGTGGCACTCTTGGACTCATCAGTCCTGCCAGCTACAGCCCCCCTGGCTCGCAAAACACGCACAGATCCCCCGGTATCTGACCGGGAGTCACCGGAGTCCAGGGAGGACACCGCGGTTTTTACCCGTCTCTTGCTTCCCCTTCTCCCGCTGGACGGTTCAGTCGAGTCCGGGGACGGGTTTGCGGCCTCTGTAGGACGAACACCGGTGTCTCCGGTTTCCTCTGTCCCAGGACGAGTGCCTGAAACCTCGTCTTCACCCGAGTCCATGCCGCTCTTAACAAATTGTTCTGACCCGTACTAACTTTGGGTATTAATTAGTAATGCACATTTGAAAATGTATGAAGACCGTTGAAGGCCCCAGTCAGACCAGTTTTGTTAGCTCGGTCAAGAGTGAATTTTCAGTCACTACGAAAGCATTTCATTAACTAACTTATTAAGATAAAAGTTGCGTTGTATGAGCAATAACATTTTACAAACATTCAGCGCAATATACTTCTTAAAGCTATAGCAAACCTCAAATTTCTTTGGCCGATGTAAGGACTGTTTGGGAAGCGTCTCCTTTAAGACTAGCAGCAATAGCGCGGTTATGCGAAAATGTTATGTTTGAACTCACGGGCTTCCATACTAGTTACAAGGGTGGTTGTGGGAAATGTAGTTATCACATGCATAACTCCGTAAACACTTTTCACATTTAGGCAGTTTACTAAACCTGTTATGACATTAATCTGTCTGTTATTTTCGTTCTATGAATAAGTAATACTACTATTAATTAAAATATATGGCACACCTTAATTATATCTAAAATAATTAAATACAACAAATGAATATTAAGTATTTTTTTATTCTTATATCTTATAGCTTTATATATGAAATAATTAAATGCTACCATTAATTATTAAGTTAAAAAATCTAATAGGATTTGGCTATAGCCCCTTTTATTATATGGCACACATAAATTATATTCTAAAATAATGTCCTTTTTAAAAAATAATGCAAAGGAGGGATCAGAATCTTAATAAGAATTGAAATCTGTTAATCAGCCAAGTATGCAAGCATACAAAGAATGTGTCTTGGCGTTTGCTCCCACAAATGCAACACAGAAGAATAAAAATATAACAAGAGCATGGTCATAATAATAATACACAAAGTAGTACTAAAATTAAATGACATTTTTAAAATCTTTCTTTAATACTTTTTATTTTATTTTATTGTCCTCATAGCATTTCATACATCTGCAGTATACCATAAATCCATAATTTTTTCTTCTATCAAAATTTCCCTATTTCCTCCTTAAAAGAGGAAGGAGAAAACAAGAAAAGAAAAAAAGAATCCAAAATGAAACAAACAGCAATTTAAAGCTGAGACAAAGACAAAGACGAAAACAAAACAAAATTTCAGAAAAAAAATTAAAATCTATTTACAGAATGTAGTAATAATAGTTTTGAAACGGGATATAAAATTTGAAATAAAATATTCACAAAGGAAATATGGACTGCACTATGGACCAAGAAATAGTTACAAGTGCAAAAATGAAATGGGACACGTGCAATAAATAATTAAATTATGCAACAGTGGAAGTTGAATGCAATGTAAAATGTTAAGTCCAGTTTGATGAAATATATGAAAGTGACAAGTGCAGAAATAAAACAAAGGATATGAAATGTAAACTCCAGTTTGATAACTTGTTAGATAATTTGCTTGTGTGCCACCTGACCCTGGAGGAATGCAGCTGTTCAATGGGGTTGGGGGGTGAGTTTGCAGTCAATGATGTTCTCAGTTAATCTGCAAAGCGGGACAAGATAGCGTCAGCTGATAAATAAAGTTTTACCCGAGGTGTGGCTGTGTCACAAAAGGTCAAGAGTAAGGGGACTGCATGGTGGATGAAATGATAAATACAGACACTCTCCACACATGAATGACAACAATGTGGCAGGTTTAGGTGTGGTAAAGACTGAGATCCTAAGATTTGACGCTTAGGAAAATGCAGACTTACTCTTTCTCTTCAGCGTCAGTATTATGTTATTAAAATTCTATAATTAACTTTTGTATTCTTCATAGGGCACACATGTGATCACTCTGGCTTTTCAGGTTTGAACACACCTTTTTATAAACGCAACTGTCATCTAATGAAACTTATGACTAAAGTAATCATGAGTTGCTTAATGAACTGCAGCAGTTCAAGGAATTACTAATGCCAAGGTGCCTTATTGAGAAGCATGAGCAATGACCAGATTTGCCAAATTCCCTCCAGCCTTAAAGATACAACAGCCTTAATTATTTTTGGTGCCAAAGAAGAATGATTAAAAGTCAGTTCTCAATGTGAATCCCTCATGTTAAAGACCCAACCAAGCCAGAAATATTGGTGGACTTAGACCTAAATTCTAACATCTACATTAAGACAATCACAAAATCTACCTACCATCGCCTTTAAATACAACAAAATGAAAGTATTTATGTCTCAGCAAGACTTAGAAACATGTGTCATGAACGGTGATGCTAGGGTCCTCTCTGAGATCAAAAAGGTCATTAATTTATTGGTTTATAAAGAACTGAATGGTTTAGGGACAAAATACATTTCTGATCTGCTGCTATGTTGTGAACCACCCATGTTCAGATTAGCCCACAGTTCCAAGGGTCAAAACAAAACAGAAGCATTGTTCTTTTTTTTACGTACATATCTGTGTTAAGTCTAAACATCTTGTAATGCAATACATCTGCGTTGTCATCTTCCACCTATCTGTTTATTGTTGTATTCCATTTTAGCTCACTTTCATTTTCATTTATTTTAAAATCCTATTTATCCTATTTTCATGTCTTCTGTAAATCACTTATTTGCTCCACTTGTTGTCAAAAGGTCCTATACAAATAAACTTTGCCTTGCCTTGTCTGCCAAAATTCAGATCTTCACTGACAAAATTCAGAAAATTAGACAAGCAGTCAGTGCCTTCATATCAGGTGCAGGATGTGTGTTGTCCCTGTGTCCACTTCAAATCAATTTGAGTAGTATGACACAATTCCAGCTGATCAACCACAAAAACCTAGAGGACATTATACAACATCTGAAATCCTCCTCTTGCTGCCTTGATATTCTGCCTACAGACTTTTTCAAAATTGTTTCTTTTCTTCTACAGATTGTCAACACATCTCTTCTCTCAGGTGTCCTCCCACAGGCCCTGAAAACACTCAAAAAGAACACTCTAGACACTTCACTAATGAGCAACTATAGGCCCATATCAAACCTTCCATTTTTAAGTAAAATCAGTGAAAAAGCTGTTTTTCAACAGCTGAACAACTTTGTGGCACTAAACAACTGTTTTGATGTCTTCCAGTCAGGATTTCGACCACATCACAGCACTGAGACTGCTTATGTTAAGGTCTTCAATGACATACACCTAAACACTGACAATGGCAAAATTACGGTCTTAGTATTACTGGATCTCAGTGCCGCATTTGACACGGTTGACCACAACATATTACTAGACAGACTAGAAAACTGGGTGGGACTTTCTGGCACAGTACTGAACTGGTTTGAATCCTACTTAAAGGACAGGGACTACTTTGTGTCTATAGGTAATTACACATCTGAGCGGACAAAAATGACATGTGGAGTTCCCCAAGGCTCCATTCTGGGGCCTCTTCTGTTCAACATCTACATGCTCCCACTAGCTCAGATTATGGAAAACAACAAAATATGTTACCACAGTTATGCAGATGACACACAAATTTACATAACCATATCACCAGGGGACTATGGTCCAATACAAGCACTGAGTAAGTGCATTGAACAAATCAACAATTGGATGTGCCAGAATTTCCCTCAATTAAACAAAGACAAAACTGAAGTAATTGTTTTTGGAACCAAGGAAGAACGATTAAAAGTCAGCACTCAGCTTCAATCGATAATGTTAAAAACTACAAACCAAGCCAGAAATCTTGGTGTAGTCATGGACTCAGACCTGAATTTCAACAGCCACATTAAGACAATTACAAAGTCAGCCTACTTTCACTTAAAGAATATATCAAGAATTAAAGGACTTATGTCTCGGCGGGATTTGGAAAAACTTGCATTTATCTTCAGTAGACTCGACTACTGTAACAGTATCTTTACAGGTCTCCCTAAAAAATCGATCAGACAGCTGCAGCTGATTCAGAACGCTGCTGCTCGAGTCCTCACTAAGACCAAGAAAGTGGATCATATAACTCCAGTTCTCAGATCTTTACACTGGCTTCCTGTCTGTCAAAGAACTGATTTTAAAATGCTGCTGTTGGTTTATAAAGCACTGAGTGGTTTAGGGCCAAAATACATCTCTGATCTGCTGCTACATTATGAACCATCTAGACCTCTTAGGGGGTCTAGGATAGAAAACTGAAAGGCCTGCTGCAACTCTCAGCTCTTTTAAATCACAGCTGAAGACTTTTCTGTTTGCTGCTGCCTTTTATTAAACCAAATTTGAGGGTTAATATTTTACACTGCGCTGCATCTATTATTCTCCTTTTTTAATCTGTCATTCCTTTTTAGCTTCTTTTCATTTCCAAATTCAACACTTTTTAATTGTATTTAAATGTCTTTTTACTTGTGTTGCTTTTATATCCTGTCTTGATGCCTTTTATGCTCTATGTAAAGCACTTTGAATTGCCTCATTTTTGAAATGTGTTATACAAATAAACTCGCCATGCCTTGCGGAATTTAGCCCACATCACTTTCATTGTTATTAGTGGCCCGTATGAACAGGAGGAATGATTTTGGCAAGAAAAACCTATTTCAATGTTAACATTTAACACTGCACTGTAACTTTTATTCTCCTGTTTTATCTGTCTTATTCTTTTGTTTAGCTTATTTTTATTTCCAAATTTAATACTTTTTAATTGTATTTAAATGTCTTTTTACTTGTGTTGCTTTTATATCCTGTCTTGATGCCTTTTATGCTCTATGTAAAGCACTTTGAATTGCCTTGTTGTTGAAATGTGCTATACAAATAAACTTGCCTTGCCTAAAACTCTGACTGCTCCAGTGGTGCTGCTCAGTGGCCAACAGATCAAAATGTGGTTGCACTGGGCAGCCTCCAGGTGTGAATTTGTGCGTCTGTGTGAGTGGGTATTCTTGGAAAAGCAGCAAAGAAACAAAAACCACCTTAACAAAAAAAAATGTATTATATTGTATTGTATTGTAAAATGTATTTTTGTTGTTTCTAAACTTGAGTCTCAATGCTGAACAAATGCCGCTTGAAATGTCAACAGCTATCAGCCACAGAATCAGGACAGTGAATTCCAATGAGTGCGTCATATCAGGGTTAATTCATAGGGATTTTTTTTTGAGTGGGCCCATGGCTGCCTTGTGTCAAAATGAAACAAAGTAGTACAGATACGATTGTTCCTAAGAAGGATGCACCTCATCCTTCTTGCTACTATCAGCTACCATCAGAACATGTTTATAGCAAACTGAACATTTTAAATAGTGAGGAATGGCAACAGCTTCCTCAAAAGATGCCTACTTGTTTTGTAATTTTTACCAAAGAGAAACAAGTCATACAACAGTTATCAAATTAATAGCAAACTATTATGAGAAATAAGCTAGGAGTATGCACGCACATCCAAGCCAAAAAGGGCAAGTGCTGGGCTGAAAGTAAGCAAATGTTGAAAAAAAAACAGATAAACAGCTGCAAACTGCAGGGCTCCAATGTCCACTTATAATTTATTGCACCAAGGTGACATTTTGAGCACTACTGCTCTTCATCAGACTCAAGTGACAAAGCACAACACCATCTTAAACATGTGCATGAATACAAGTTATATGATGCAGTCACTTTTATAAGAAATAATAAATATGAACACGCTGGAAAGCTTCCTTTCTACTTAGTCATGCCTAATCTACATACAGCAGCCTTTGCTTGTCATGTTGTTCGTCACTTCCCTGAAGTGGACTGGCAGTTATAGCAGGTAGAACTGGTTTCAGGAGACAACCTATGTTTGATGATAGTCCTCCTTTGTTACTTTTGTTTACCCTTATCATTGCGCTGAAGATTCATGCAAGATGCCCGATCATTGGTGTTGATAGGTGAGTTTGATTTTCAGATTTTGTGACTCACAATCTTTAGATTCTTTGGACCCGTTTGAACTCAAAGGTCCCAGACCAGATTCTAGCGCAAGAGAGTGCTTGTTGATAAGTACATAAGTGCAGTCCTGTCTGACTGTGTTTGAATAGAAATTAAATTGATAAGTTATTTGATAGTCTGCAGTATTGATGCTGCCGTTGCTAAACATGTTTTGATTGCCTGAATGTTACTATTTTCTTTTGCCTCCTGAAAAGTCTACACATTTTAGTTCAGCCTGTTCGCAGTAGTTTTGTTTATCATATCATTTCAGAAATAAATTATGTATTTTATAATTATTTACATTAGTATCACTATCTCTTAATATCACCACATAATATTTTCTATATTTTAGGTGTGGAGTTAAAGCAGGATGAATCAAAGCAATATACTGTGATTGATTGATTCTGACATACATGTAATTTCACACAATCATTTAAGGAGAGATTTCACATAATGGAAATATGACAAACTCTCCCTGATATGTTATTTGCATCCCATTTGTCTGTTTCATCATGTGTTGCTTCAGTGAAGGCATTAAAAGCAGTATTAAATATAACACTTCCTCAAATGGGACTTACAAAACAGATCACGGTTACTGTCGTGAAAAATGCCACAACTGCCAAACTTGACAAATAAATTGTCTTCACAAAAATCTACACAGCTATAGGGACTTTCCAGTAGTTATTTTCCAGTCTTGTCTTTGCGAGAAATGCGTATGACATAAACAATAGCTGTGTGACATTGAAGTCTGCCAGTGACCATACCGGCTCATACCAACATACCATTGAGTCAGCATGCAAATTAACAGAGCCCTGAAACTGGATCATTTAAATTGAATGCAGCTGTTGAGTTTTGGTAATTACACCTGTGCTTCTCTTGCCATGACATGTCAAAATGTACTGTAATGTCTAGATGTACTGAGCTGTTGCATTAGATTGAATACCATAATAAGGTGTTTTTGTTATTTTGCCTCTTGCTTGTAATTATTATTTTGTACATTTCCACGGTAGTTTTTCATGTCATATTATTAAGTTTTTAAATACAAAACCTGTGCTACTGACTCTTGCATTAAATTAACCATTTCATCACCTGACAAATATACAAAATAGATAATAAAGGTGATGCTTTTGAGAGATTATTTACAGACTTCATTTTTCCCTGTGGGTGTCAGTAAGCAGAATGACTTTAGGACACTGCAGGTAGTTTTCATGCATATCATACAAAAATGAATGTCAATAAAGTTGAGAAAAGTGAGAAATAAGTCCTGGGTCCTCCACATATGCTGATTATCTAGAGACAGAATCATGAATAATATTGTGCCAGTTTGCCATGCAATCTGCAACATATTATCTTAAGTAAGTATGGCATAGACAAAAAGACGCAGAAACTAAGTATGCAAGCCATGTAAAATATGCTGTTCTATTCTCATTGGCTGCAGAGTGTCCATTAATTCCTAATAATGGACACCTACCAAGTAGTTCACCGTTCTAAATTAATGCACTAGCTAAAATGAGCAACCATAATGACAGGGACACAGTCAAAGCCTCCCTTTACAATTTATTGCAACACATTAACAAGCTAACGTCTAGCTAACATTGTTAGCTTTCTGATTCATAGCAGAGCCAAAGGGTTTCTATGAGCTGAGTGGACTATAAATATCTCCCATTGCCAAGTCATATCTAAGTTTCTTCCTGTTTACTGGAGTAGTGAACAATGTTTCCATTGCATAAGAACTGATTGTTCCAGGTATTAGTCAAACCCCTCAGATGTTACCAGAGAAACTGAGTTATGGCTTGTGAAAAACTTTAGATTTTGATTGCAAAAATATAAATTAATGGGGTTTTTTTCTTTGTCAAGTGACCACGTTATAAGCAGGATCATGACCCTCTACGGGCATTATCCCTTACATAGATAATAGGAGACAAATGCCTTGAATATGTTGCTTTTTGTCTTTGGTTATCAGATATGCTTGCTGCTCATGGATAACAGTCACTTGTCACCATGAATTGTGGACTTTTTCTAAGCCTGATGGCAGGTGAGTCAGGTTTTAGCCCATCAGTTGTTCCATGACATGACTAACTCATAACTAATATGGAAATCCCACGTGAAGTCAAACATATTTAGCAGATTATTGAAATTCCAAATCACTCCATCCTCAACTCCCATGATAAATACTTAGTTAGTTAAGTTAAAAGTTGGTTAGTAACTGAAATTTAAATTCTCCTCACCTTTTGTGTAAGGAAATATAAACTATGATGACATTGCATCTTTCATCCATAATTTCCAGTTTCCCGTGCCAGCATTTAATTGACATTTGAGAGCTGTCGCTGTAAGGAGACACACTATCAATTTTTGTAGTGTGCCACCAACTACAGAACATCATAGCTCTGTATAGCCTACAAACGTTGATACAAAATATTTTCCTCCATTTTCAACAAGCCCACATTAGCTATCAACCATTAAGATGTCTGCCCCTTTATGACATACTCCACTCAGAGAGTGGAAGCTAGCAAGCTAGGCTAATGAGCTACCACTTGGAAAGTGGGAGCTAGTTAGCCTAGCTTGCTAAATTAGCATTGATTCCTGCTACACATTATTTCTTAAAACACGTTATTATAACACCTGTTGAATGATCAGTAGCTCCTGTATTGTGTTCATCCCACATTACAAGGAGGTGGGACTAGTTACTGCATCGTTAAATACAGAGTAATATAAAGAGTGCTCAAATCAGAGATGGGGCTACACAACCACTAATAACATTGGACCCCCAACTGGTTAAATGAACTGAACTTTTTTTTTGGATAATTACCTATTTAGGAAATAAATGCACAAGCCAAAACAAACATCAAGTATATATATAGGTTTCTCAGCAAAAGATATGTTTATATTTCAGTGTGACTTTAATGTTAATTGCTGCTTTTGCTTATAATAAAGTCAAGCCTTTGGTGTAAGATTAATGGATATGAAAACTATTTTTTCTCCTCACACAGTCTTCTGCCCACCTCACTTCAGGGTCACAGCCTCTATTGAGGTTCCAGAAATGAACTCAACAGATGCTTTGACCAGTATAATACCAAAGGTCAGTGAACTTTCTACACCTCAGTCATTCACCAGGAAATATTCACCTGCACCAAAAGCATGGACAACTCCAGTGACTCCACCCACGGAAGCAAATACATTTACTCCAGCTGGGGAAACAACATCCAGCAAAGTAGGAGCTTCCGTAATGGCAAATATAACAGGTGCCAAAGGAGGAACATCAGAACCAGTGCAGGAAATAAATGTAACATCAACAGTGGATATTCTCAGTCAAAATATAACCATTGCCAATGTGAGAAGCACTGTTTCTAACGTTACTGCTCACCATGAACCTGCTCAAACCGGTCTGTCACATGATATGACCACAAGCAAACCAGCTTCAGAATCATTAGTGGTAAACCCTAGCACTTCTCATATGGATGGAGATGACATTTTTGTTGGATCTGGTACTTCCACAGTGGTGCAGAATGTGTCAGTAACTGCAACTAAGATCTATAATGACTCCACACAAACTTTTTCAGGCCCAACCAAAGCTCAGTCTAGCCAAGCTCTGACAATGGTTGAGGTCACTTCCCCTTCATCCAACTCAACTGTGGTAAATACAGCGGTACCCAGTGACACCCCTTCAGCATCAGAGAATGAAACTACCATGTTTACAACCCTGAGGTCTGCAGAAAATACAGACATTGTTAATCCACCCATAAACATTCTTAGTACTGCTGCGCCAACCACACCCAAGGCTTCAGACGTCACAGATCACAGCACACCAACCAGCATTCCACATTTATCACAAACTGATCCAAGTACATCAGCACTCACATTCCCAGACAAAACACAAACAGAGGGGCAAAATTTAACCTTCACCAAATTAAGCAACGTATCTAAGACCGTAACATCATTGAATTCATCAGCCTTGATGAACTTCAAAACCATAAATTCAACTCTAAGTTCATCTGCAACAGAAATAACTTCTGAATCCACTGGAAAACAATCAAATTCAGTGACTCGTGCAACTGTAGCCACAAAACCCAACACATCACCAACACAAAATACTCTATCAGTGACAACAATTTCTGATCTAACTTCAGCACAAACAACACCATTTGAGGCAAAACCAATACACACAACTATCACTTCATCATCACAACAACAAATCACTGAATCTGAGCCAGCAGTGTCTAGCACAACACCTCTGCAAACAGTCGTATCAACCACAATGCACTCTACAACAATAACTCACAGAGCACCTTTGACAGACCAGTCAAATAATGTTCTGACAGAAACCGCAGCTACACCACCAGTTCAAGCAAGTACCAAATTTGTGACAACGGACCCAGTCATAACACAGAGTTCACCATCTGTAGCCACAACATCAGTAACAACACGTCACCCTATTCTATCTACAAAGTACACTACAACGCCAAAACAAACCAAAGCATCATTGGCATCAGCAACTACAACCACACCTATGCAATCCATGGTATTTACGTCTGTAAGAACACAATTAACTCCAGTACAAATTCCAACATCTACCACGTCGGCATCAATCACGTCACCAACACATATTCCATCACCCACAACAACAAGACAAACTACTCCACCCACAAGAGTTTACATAGAAACACCAACCCCAATTAAAATACTGACAACTAATTTTGCTACAACACTAACTACAGTATCTGTGGCAACAGTATCCAAAACAACACCAACAGAAATTATACCAACCACAAGTCATACCACAGAACCAGATGGGGTTACACCCATGACAACATCGGCTATCTTACCACATAGCACATCAAGTACATCATCTGTGGAAACAGAATTCACCACCACACCAACAGAAAGTAAAAGAGAAGGAACAACAGCAACAGAAATCAGAGTTGTAACAACACAATCATCAACTCCAACACAAAGTCAAACATCTGTAATAACAGAATTGGTCAACTCCCAAACATCATCATCATCAACAATAGCACTGCCCACAACTGAACAACCAACACAACCTACTACCTCTATCGCAAGATTTACCAGAACACCAACAGAATCTACAACAAATCCCAACACAACACCAGCTGTTGAAGCCGCAATACCACTGACCAATGTAACTGCTGTATCATCAGAAAGTCCTACATCATCAACATCCACTAAAACTTCTTCACCAAACAGTGAGTTGGTGGCACCAGTATCTACCTTAACAATGACACTAACCACAGGACTTGAAATAATAACACTCACTGCACCATCAGCAGAGGCCACAGAGTCTCAGATGACTCAATTCATTTCAACCCCATCACAAACTACAGCATCCACCACAGAGCCAACGGAAACTACAGTAACACAACTGACTATAACATCAACACAAATTGCTGATGTTACCACAAATCACATTACAAAATCAACACAAACGAGAGGATCTGTGCCAACATTGTCCACAGCAATGCCAACAAAATCCATACAACCTGTGATAGAATCAAACATCACAGAAACTACACCAACTGTGGTAACACCACAACAAACTACAGTTAGCAAAAAAACAGAAACACAAACCGTACTTCATACACCACAATCAACAGAAAAAAAACAAACGGATGTGGTAACAACTGACACGACAACACCAAAACACAGCATGCCATTTACAAGAGAGCCAAAAACAGCATCCATAACAGTATCACCCACAAAATCAACCAAATATAACACATCTACAACAAATTCTTCACAATCAACTCCAGTACAAACTACAGCTTCTGTAACAGGCAGATCACCAAAAGAAATCTCAACTAACACTCATGTATCAACACCAAATCATACAAAATCTATACAAAGTCCAGTGTCAACAACAACAGCATCCACAGCAATGCCAACTCAATCCATGGCATCTACAACAGAAACAGTATTCACAACACCAGCAGACACTATGGTATCAACAACAAATAAAAGGGAAAAAGCAACATCTGTCACAACATCACAAATCACTTCAACACAAACTACATTATCTGTAACAGCAGAGCCACAAGCCACAGCTGATGAAATAGAGAGAGGAACAACAAAAATTACAATTGGAACTGCGCAATCACCACTAAGTACAGCATCTGTGACAACAGAACCAGCCACACCACAAACATCAGCATCATTAACAATAGTACCACCCAGCACAGCTGTAACACAAAGTACTGGATCAACAACAATTCACAGCACAACACCAACACACCGTGGATCAGTGACTACACCAACACAAACAGCACAATCCATGGGAAATGCATTTCCAACACAAACAAGGGGATCTGTAGAAACAATATCCACAGCAACAACAATACAACCAATTTCACCCACAACAGAATTGTCAACAACATCAACACAAGCTACACCATCTGCAGTATCACCACCACAAACATCAACACAAATTGCACCATCTGTGGTAGCACCGCAGCAAACTACAGTTGTAACCAAAGGATCAGTGACTCCAGCACAAATTACAATATCTGTAACAACAGAACCAGTAACATCTACATCATTAACAATGGTACCATCCACAGCTGAAAAAACAAGTACTGGAACAACAACAATTCACAGCACAATACTAACACACCATGGATCAGTGACTAAACCACCACAAACAGCACAATCCATGGGAAATGCATTCCCAACACAAACAAGAGGATCTGTAGAAACAATATCCACAGCAACACCAATACAACCAATTTTACCCACAACAGAATTGTTAACAACATCAACACAAGCTACATCATCTGCAGTATCACCACCACAAACATCAACACAAATTACACCACCTGTGGTAACACTGCAGCAAACTACAGTTGTAACCAAAGGATCAGCAACTCCAGCACAAAGTACAATATCTGTAACAACAGAACCAGTAACATCTACATCATCAACAATGGTACCATCCACAGCTGAAAAACCAAGTACTGGAACAACAACAATTCACAGCACAATACTAACACACCATGGATCAGTGACTAAACCACCACAAACAGCACAATCCATGGGAAATGCATTCCCAACACAAACAAGAGGGTCTGTAGAAACAATATCCACAGCAACACCAATACAACCAATTTCACCCACAACAGAATTGTTAACAACATCAACACAAGCTACACCATCTGCAATATCACCACCACAAACATCAACACAAATTACACCATCTGTGGTAACACTGCAGCAAACTACAGTTGTGACCAAAGGATCAGCAACTCCAGCACAAAGTACAATATCTGAAACAACAGAACCAGTAATATCTACATCATTAGCAATGGTACCATCCACAGCTGTAAATCAAAGTACTGGAACAACAACAATTCACAGCACAACACCAACACACCGTGGATCAGTGACTACATCAACACAAACAGCACAATCCATGGGAAATGCATTCCCAACACAAACAAGAGGGTCTGTAGAAACAATATCCACAGCAACACCAATGCAACCAATTTCACCCACAACAGAATTGTTAACAACATCAATACAAACTACACCATCTGCAGTATCACCACCACAAACATCAACACAAACTACACCATCTGTGGTAACATCGCAGCAAACTATAGTTGTAACCACAGGATCAGCAACTCCAGCACAAAGTACAGTATCTGTAACAACGGAGCCAGTAACATCTACATCATTAACAATGGTACCATCCACAGCTGTAAAACAAAGTACTGGAACAACAACAATTCACAGCACAACACCAACACACCGTGGATCAGTGACTACATCAACACAAACAGCACAATCCATGGGAAATGCATTCCCAACACAAACAAGAGGGTCTGTAGAAACAATATCCACAGCAACACCAATGCAACCAATTTCACCCACAACAGAATTGTTAACATCAATACAAACTACACCATCTGCAATATCACCACCACAAACATCAACACAAACTACACCATCTGTGGTAACATCGCAGCAAACTATAGTTGTAACCACAGGATCAGCAACTCCAGCACAAAGTACAATATCTGTAACAACGGAGCCAGTAACATCTACATCATTAACAATGGTACCATCCACAGCTGTAAAACAAAGTACTGGAACAACAACAATTCACAGCACAACACCAACACACCGTGGATCAGTGACTACATCAACACAAACAGCACAATCCATGGGAAATGCATTCCCAACACAAACAAGAGGGTCTGTAGAAACAATATCCACAGCAACACCAATGCAACCAATTTCACCCACAACAGAATTGTTAACATCAATACAAACTACACCATCTGCAATATCACCACCACAAACATCAACACAAACTACACCATCTGTGGTAACATCGCAGCAAACTATAGTTGTAACCACAGGATCAGCAACTCCAGCACAAAGTACAATATCTGTAACAACAGAGCCAGTAACATCTACATCATTAACAATGGTACCATCCACAGCTGTAAAACAAAGTACTGGAACAACAACAATTCACAGCACAACACCAACACATCGTGGATCAGTAAGTTCACCAACACAAACTACAATGGTGCTAACAACACAAATTAGAAGATCTGTGGAAATGATGTCCACAAGTACACCAACACAATTTATTTCACCCAAAATAGGATCAATAAGATCAACAGGAACTAAAACATCTGTGGTTTCACCACCCCAAAGATCAATGCAAACTACAATTTTAACCACACAACCAACAGCTCCAGCAGATGCTGCACCATCTACAACAACCAATTCAGTTGCGTCACAAACATCGGCATCATCCACAGCTTTAAAACAAAGTACTGGAACAACAACAATTCACAGCACAACACCAACATACAGTGGATCAGTGACTACACCAACACAAACTACAATGGCATCAACAACACAAACTAGAAGATCTGTGGAAACAATGTCCACAGGTACACCAACACAATCTATTTCACCCACAATAGGATTAACAACACCAACAGAAACTAACACATCTGTGGTTTCACCACCCCAAAGATCAACACAAACCACATTTGTAATCACACAACCAACAACTCCGGCAGATGCTGCACCATCTGCAACAACCAATTCAGTCATGTCACAAACATCGGCACCATCCACAGCTGTAAAACAAGGTACTGGAACAACAACAATTCACCGCACAACACCAACATACAGTGGATCAGTGACTACACCAACACAAACTACAGTGGTGCCAACAACACAAACTAGAAGATCTGTGGAAACAATGTCCACAAGTACACCAACACAATCTATTTCACCCACAATAGGATCAACAACATCAACAGGAACTAAAACATCTGTGGTTTCACCACCCCAAAGATCAACACAAACTACAATTGTAAACACACAAACAACAGCTCCAGCAGAAGCTGCACCATCTGCAACAACCAATTCAGTCACGTCACAAACATCGGCATCATCCACAGCTTTAAAACAAAGTACTGGAACAACAACAATTCACAGCACAACACCAACAAACAGTGGATCAGTGACTACACCAACACAGACTACAATGGCGCCAACAGCACAAACTAGAAGATCTGTGGAAACAATGTCCACAAGTACACCAACACAATCTATTTCACACACAATAGGATCAACAACATCAACAGGAACTAAAACATCTGTGGTTTCACCACCCCAAAGATCAATACATACTACAATTTTAACCACACAACCAACAGCTGCAGCAGAAGCTGCACTATCTGCAACAACCAAGTCAATCGCATCACAAACATCGGCATCATCCACAGCTGTAAAACAAAGTACTGGAACAACAACAACTCACAGCACAACACCAAAATACAGTGGATCAGTGACTACACCAACACAAACTACAATGGCACCAACAACACAAACTCGAAGATCTGTGGAAACAATGTCCACAAGTACACCAACACAATCTATTTCACCTACAATAGGATCAACAACATCAACAGAAACTAAAACATCTGTGGTTTCACTACCCCAAAGATCAATGCAAACTACAATTGTAACCACACAACCAATAACTCCAGCAGAAGCTGCACCATCTGCAACAACCAGTTCAGTCATGTCACAAACATCGGTATCATCCACAGTTGCAGAACTAAATGCTGGATCAATAACAATTCACAGCACAACACCAGCACACAGTGGATCAGTGACTATGCCAACACAAACAACAGCAACAGAAACAGCACCATCTGTGGTAACACCACGACAAACTACAGTTAGTAAAAGATCAACAGAATCACAAGCAACAATTCATACACTGAAATCAACAGAACTAAAACAAAACAATGAAGCAACATTTCACAGCACATCACCATCACACACCAGGTCAACAAATGTTCAAACACAGGCCACAGCATCTACAACAGCATCAACCATAGATTTAACCAAATATAACACACCCACAACAGATTCACCACAATCAACAACTCCAGCATTGACTACAGCCTCTGTAACAGGTGAATCACCAAAAGAAATCTCAACTAATGCTCATGTATCTACACCAACTCATACAACATCCATGCAAACTGCAACGTCCATAAAAACAGCATTCACAGCATTGCCAACTCAATCCATAGCACCTACAAGAGAAACTATAAAAAAACGACCAACACAGTCTGTAAAAACAGGATTCCCAACACCAACAGACACTATGGTTTCAACAACAAATAAACAGATATCAGGCAGAACAATGTCTGTAGCAGCAGAATCAACTCCAACACCTCAAAAAATCACTTCAACACAAACTACATCATCTGTAACAATACAGCCACAACCTACATATGATAAAATAACAGTGAGAAGATCAACACAAATTGCAATTGCAACCACACAATCTGCAACTCCAGGACAAAGTACAGCATATGTGACAACTTCACCAGCATCTACATCAGCATCATTAACAACAGTACCACCTGCAGCTGCAAAGCAAAGCCCAACACCGAAACACAGTAGATCGACACCAACACTGATCATTTCATCTAAAATAGAATCAACAACAACACAAACTACACCATTCTTAACACCACTACAAACTACACAAACTACAGTTGTGACCACACAATCAACTCCAGCACAAGGTACAACATCTGTAACACCAGAATCAGTCAGGGTACCAACACTCAGTACGGTTTCAACAGTATCACTTACAGAAGTATCAACTAATGTGTCAAGGACAATTCACACAACTCCGACACAAAGTACACCTTTTGTAAGCAAAGGTATATCATTACAAACTACACCATTCTTAACACCACTAAAAACTACAATTGTGACCACACAATCAACAACTTCAGTACAAGCTATAGCACCTGTAAAGACAGAATCAGTCAGGGTACCAACACTCAGTGCGGCTTCAACAGTATCACCTACAGAAGCATCAACTAATGTGTCAAAAACAATTCACACAACTCCAACAAAAAGTACGCGTATTGTAAGCGAAGGGAAATCTATGTCAACACAAACTACACCATTCTTAATACCACTACAAACTACAGTTGTGACCACACAATCAACAACTCCAGTACAAACTACAGCATCTGTAATGACAGAATCAGTCAGGGTACCAACACTCAGTGCAGCTTCAACAGTATCACTTACAGAAGTATCAACTAGTGCGTCAAGAACAATTCACACAACTCCGACACTAAGTACACCTTTTGTAAGCAAAAGTATATCATTACAAACAACACCATTCTTAACACCACTACAAAGTACAGTTGTGACCACACAATCAAGAACTCCAGTACAAGCTACAGCATCTGTAACAACAGAATCAGTCAAGGTACCAACACTTGGTGCGGCTTCAACAGTATCACCTACAGAAGCATTGACTAATGTGTCAAGAACAATACACACAACTCCAACACAAAGTACGCCTTTTGTAAGCGAAGGGAAATCTATGTCAACCAAAACTATACCATTATTAACACCACCACAAACTACAGTTGTGACCACACAATCAGCAACTCCAGTACAAGCTATAGCATCTGTAATGACAGAATCAGTCAGGGTACCAACACTCAGTTCGGCTTCAACGATATCACCTACAGAAGCATCAACTAATATGTCAGGACCAATTCACACAACTCTGACACAAAGTACACCTTTTGTAAGTGAAGGGAAATCTATACCAATACACACTACACCATTCTTAACACCACTACAAAGTACAGTTGTGACCACACAATCAACAACTCCAGTACAAGCTATAGCATCTGTAACGACAGAATCAGTCAGGGTACCAACAGTCAGTACGGCTTCAGCGATATCACCCACAGAAGCATCAACTAATGTATCGAGACCAATTCACACAACTCTGACACAAAGTACACCTTTTGTAAGCAAAGGTATATCAACACAAAGTACACCATTCCTAACACCACTACAAACTACAGTTGTGACCACACAATCAACAACTCCAGTACAAGCTACAGCATCTGGAACGACAGAATCAGTCAGGGTTCCAACATTCAGTACAGCTTCAACATTATCACCTACAGAAACATCAACTAATGTGTCAAGAACAATTCACACAACACTGACAGAAAGTACACCTTATGTAAGCGAAGGTATAGCAACACAAACTACACCATTCTTAACACCACTACAAACTACACAAACTACAGTTGTGACCACACAATCGACAACTCCAGTACAAGCTACAACATCTGTAATGACAGAATCAGTCAGGGTACCAACACTCAGTGCGGCTTCAACAGTATCACCTACAGAAGTATCAACTAATGTGTCAAGAACAATTCACACAACTCAGACACAAAATACACCTTTTGTAAGTGAAGGAAAATCTATACCAATGCAAACGACCCCATTCTTAACACCAGTACAAACTACAGTTGTGACCACACAATCGAAAACTCCAGTACAAGCTATAGCATCTGTAACGACGGAATCAGTCAGGTTACAAACACTCAGTGCGGCTTCAACAGTATCACCTACAGAAGCATTGACTAATGTGTCAAGAACAATTCACACAACTCCGACACAAAGTACACCTTTTGTAAGCAAGGGTATATCATTACAAACAACACCATTCTTAACACCACTACAAACTACAGCTGTGACCACACAATCAACAACTCCAGTACAAGCTACAGCATCTGTAACAACAGAATCAGTCAGGGTACCAACACTCAGTGCGGCTTCAACAGTATCACCTACAGAAGCATCAACTAATGTGTTAAGAACAATTCACACAACTCTGACACAAAGTACACCTTTTGTAAGCAAAGGGAAGTCTATACCAATGCAAACTACACCATTCTTAACACCACTACAAACTACAGTTGTGACCGCACAATCAACAATACCAGTACAAGCTACAGTATCTGTAACGACAGAATCAGTCAGGGTACCAACACTCAGTGCAGCTTCAACAGTATCACCTACAGAAGCATCAACTAATGTGTCAAGACCAATTCACACAACTCTGACACAAAGTACACTTTTTGTGAGTGAAGGGAAATCTATATCAACACAAACTACAGACTCTGTCACAACAGCAGTACAAACTACCACACTGATAGCAACAGAATCCATAGCACTTAAACAAACCACAGCATCCACAACAACACATCCAGTCACATCACAAACTCAAGGTATTAATTATGCAGCAACCTCTTTGTCAACATATGTGTCACCAACATCAATGACACATTCCAGAGAGTCTACCAAGCAACCAAGAACAACATCTCCAGCTGTAATCAGCACCACTCCACAGAATCCAGCTCCACCCATCACACTCAGTCCATACTTAAGCAGTGCTTCAGTTAATACACAAACTGGACACTCATCAGTGCTTCCCAATACACTGCCAACTGATGGATCAGCAGTACAAACTACACAATCAACAGGCATCCCCTCTGCTTCACTACTGCAAAGTGTTTCATCTATCCCCCGCAATGCATCAGGTAGCACTGCTTCAAACACAACATCCCTTACAACATTGCATTCAACCCTTACAACACCTCAGGCCAAGAGGCAAACAAGTGTGGAGATGACCTCAATGTCTGTATCGACAGATGGGACACCTACCCAAAGTACAGGAATTACTGTCAAAGGAAAAGTGAACAGCTCTTTCACAGATAGACCAACAAACATGACAGTGACTCCAACATTGTCAACCGCTGCCCCTGTTTCATCAAATACTACAGTAGCAACAGTACTATCCAGCTCTTTGCCATCACATGGACTTGTGTCTCAGACCACATTATCTGACTCCCAAAAATCTGTCTTTCAGCCTGTGACAGCCGTGATAGACACAACAGAGCAGAAAGTCGATCCTACTTCTGTTCTCTTACCTAGGGGAAATATAGTGTTTTTCAAATATAGTCCCAAAATTGCTACTGTGAGGCCCCTTGTGTTTGATTACCCAATTGTGATCCGGACCACATTCACAGTCTCTGAGGAGCAACAGGATGAACAGAACAAGCAGAACAGCACAAGTGAGGTAATTACAAATGTTTTAAAGGAATGTTTTTGGAAATACACTTGGTTTTTTGCCAAGAGTGAGATGAAAAAACTGATAACACTCTCATGTCTGTATGGTACATATAAAGCTACAGCTAGCAGTCAGTTAGCTTAACTTAGTATAACAAATGGAAATGTCAGAGAACACCTAGTCTGTCCAAAGGTAACAAAATTTGCACCTCAGTGCCTCAAAGCTCGCTAATTAACACGTTATACCTAATTTGCTTCATCTGTACAGAAACACAAGTGTACTAAGTAAGCTTTAATGGTGTTGGCAAGCAGATTTTGTTACCATTGGATAGGCTGATGTTTTTAATTGTGTCAAGATTTTCTTTGTCATAAATTATCTATTTCTTACAATTTCACAGATCCCAACATTACCACCATGATTGTGAATTAGACAATGGAGCCTTGAAAGGGTGTCTGTCTGACTGATGATTGTCTGAGCCTTCCTTCAGTAAACCACAACACACCTCAATTCATTGTATGTTGAAGAGCAGTGTGGCGACAATGATGGACTGCCCTGAAATGCTTTCAAATGAGCAACCCACCACCCCCCAAAAAACAAATCAAATGTCTGTGACAAATAACATGTTCCACCCTCAGCGAATCACCATCCCAAAATAGGCTGATGTACCAAATATGATGTAACAGAGATACACTTGAGGTTTCTCGGACTGAATGTTTGTTTGCTTAGCTCAGCTGTCCATTGATTAAGTGCAACAGACTGTAAAGTAACAGTTACTGTCACTGTAGCTGTCATGTACACACTGTACAGCTATAAATAGATATATAACCCAGCTACCAATGCCATGGATCGTTATAACAAGGATTGTGAAAGTGAGCCAGGCACAGAATGATGTCCAAGGACTTTCTTCTCACATGTTTGTAGTGGGAATACCAGTTATGCAACCATTTATCACTCTGTCTGTGTATCAGCATATTGCCCTTTTCAAAAATGACATTCAAATACTAATCATATCTTTAAAAACAATATTCTAAAAATATGTGCTCCTACCAAATCTCACACGTATTTGAAAGATTTTATTTTATGAATTTATTGTTTAAGTTTTAATTTCTTTGCGCATATGCACTTGTTTTTGCTATGCCAAGTCTTTGTCTCTGAGTTCAATTGCTATTTGATTCCCAGTTCAGTTCAGATTGTCATTCTTACTTTTATTTAGACATTGAGGTGTCACAATTTTTTTTAAATCTAGAATACATTAAATAAAATTAGAGAATACTTTTTCTTATCTGCTCTGATATCTGATATGATGTCCATAGTTCATACCTAACATTATTGGAGAAATGACTTTAACTATGTTTTGATTATTGACTTCTGATGTTTTTTGTGATCTTTTGTGATCAAAATTTATGTTTTTTTGTGTGTGTGTTGTTGTTCATATTAAAATTTATAATGGAAAGTTTATGAGAGGAATGTTTTAAAGTTGATAACTCAAAATTGGACTCAATGTATTTCTTTCTTTTTTTTTCATGCTAATCTGTGATTGGCCATGACACGTAAAATGACGCTCCAAGGGAGGCTGTCCTCCCTTACCAATCAACAACCATAATGCAATATTGACATTGAGTTGGTCCAATGATAGTTTCCAGAGTTCATCTTCAACTCTCTCCACTGTAAGGCAGAGTAGCAGCAGTAGATAGTTCCTTGCGTTAGCCAATGCAACAGCTGGCTTGTTGTAACAGCCTGAAGGACTCTTTATACATCCATGGAAGGACTGTGAAGGACCGTTGTTAAGCTAATGGGAGAAATGATCTGGACTGTGCAGCACAGCAGCAGGACGCCGCCAGGGAGGCTGGAGAGAGAAGCAACTGGAGAAACAACCAGGAGAGTTAGCTTGTTTGTCATTGTTGCTAATGATATCAGACTGGTTAAGCAGCGGCCATAAAGTTCTGTTAACTAACAAACAAGATGACCAACAGCCACAGATGGACGTTATGACATGGATACTTCATCTCCATGAAAGAAAGAAGAAGACGTCAGATAACGTGAGTCAGATACAGCTTCTCTCTTTCTCTGTCTCTTTGGTGCTAATTTCATCTCTGTGTTTTTTTTTATCTCCTTAACAAGAATGCAGCAGAGATCATATAATGTGTTGTGGATTACGTTAGTTTGCTTGTTGAAGTTACAGTGAGCTGTCTGCACTCACTCATTCATTGTTTTTAATTGAATGGTAGTTCAGTCACCTGTTGATGTTGTGTGATTAGTGTGCAGGAGGTCTGGCTGCTTGCTTCTGACAGTTTCTTTAGTTCGTTTTTAAGCTGAGCCGTATATTGAGTAATAAGCTTAAAGTAACTAGAATAACAAGTATTAACTAGTGAAGTAACGTATTGTAGTTGATCCGTTTTCCGTACTGATCGGCCCCCCACGGTTCAGCAGGCATATGAACTGCAGATTAATTGCAAAATGTAATGTCTCATTTATGACAAAGTAAACAAACTGCTGTAAGTACAAGTCACGGGCAGACAGCGTGTCGCTATCAGGGATTTTAAAGAGCAATGATCAAACCAGCATCTAACTTTCCGATGTGACATTTGAGTTATGTTTACCTGCTGTTTAATGTGCTGCAGCTGAGCAGCTAATTAGCATCTAGCTGCTAACTGACGTTAGCGGTGAATGTTTGTTATCATCAAGTTTTGATGATGTGGACAGAGGCTGTTTCATTTCACTGTTTAAAAGAGGAAGGTTTCATGCCTCATATTGCAATAACTGAGCATTAAATATTTTATATATTTTATTTTATTTAAACATTGGACATCTTAAATGTTGTTTTCATTTAAGACCATGGGCAAAAGTTCCTTACTGTTTCTGGCTGAAAGTGTGTCATAGAATAAATGGAAAACAAAGTTTTAATTGCCCCCCCCCCCCCCCTTTTTTTTCGCTGATGCTAATAATGATCTGATCCGTGACTCAAATCCGTGATACGATCTGAACCGTGAGTTTTGTGTTCATGTTAACACCCCTAGTGTTAACATATCAGCTTTGTAGACTATATTTTGTATGTCGTGTACATAGATCAGAGTGTGTAAGTCATGTATTTGATACATGCATTAATACTTTCTGATGTGAACCTACACTTTTAGATCTGTGAATGTTTTTAGTGTTCAATCTTTCTTATATTCAGCACTGATCTGAACCTGTATCACATTATAAGCTTTGTGCTACTTTATATATTTCTGTATACTAAGAAAATACATAGGAAACACGTGTAAATCATGTGATATGTTGTCTGTTTTTGATGAGAACATAAATTTGTTGTCACAATAGAACAGTACTATAAATTTGAATTTCACTTTGTTGGTAAAATGACACATTTGAACCACTCCATGGCTAAAATGAGCTCTTCTTTGTTTAGAGACATTATGTATATGATAAATATCTATAAAGAAGCAGCCTTTTCACCACTCAAGGGTTTTTGTTTTTGAAAGCAAATTGTTTTATTAGCATGTAAAATTGTCCCCCACCCCTCCAATTTCATCAGGTGGGGGACAATGATATAGTTTGATGCGGTTTGTTGTAAGATTCCATGTTGGTTTTCCTCCTGTCCTCCCCAATTTTTTGAGTCACCAGCCGCCACTGTTCTACATACAGTCACATTGCACAAGTGTGTAACATTTAATACAATTCTACCCCAAGGGGGCACCCCAAGGGGGCACTAAACTAACATTATGGAAGACAGCTCTCACACTCTCTATCTTCACTTTTTATTAGGGGTCCAAGCAGCAAAGAGCCATATTGTTTTTGTTCTCTTTATTCTTTTTCTTTCTTTCTTACTTTCTTTCTTTCTTTTTTCTCATTTTTCTCTACTAATAGTGCTCGTGCAGCAAATAGTTCAAAAGTCACCAAAATTGGCAGGTGGTTTGCTAATTCCATCCACTAGTTAGGTACATAAAATGACACTCACTGACCTCAAGACAGCGCTGTAACAATCAATTTACATTTTTGCATTTATCTGGAAAATGGCTTGGAGTCAAAATTCTTTCATCATTTTAATCTCTCATTTCATCTGCATCTTTGCTCCAATGGCCTTGCTCTAAAAATGTCAAATTTTGCAACTTTTTCTTAATTTTCTCAAAAATGTATTTTCAAGAACTTATCAGAAACCAATGGGTCTATCTCGAAACTTTGTCAGTATAATCTAATGACATTCCTGATCAAAAGTTATCAAGGAAATTTCAATACGTCAATTAATTGTAATTGACCTGTGTCTTTAAGTTCAGTTTTACATAAACACTCAAAAATCAAAATTGGCTTAAGCTATTGTAACCAAACTTGGCACACGTGTTTGGATGGGGTGTCCTGGGACATTCTGCCACTAGGGGGCGCCACAAATGTGAAAAGTTTATATCTTGTAATCGCTACACGGATTTGTAGGAAATTCGGTTTGCATGATCGAGGGTCATGACTTGGTCATTGCATAAAATTTGGTAATGATTGATTAAAGTGGGCATGTCTTATTACAACAAATCTAACAACAAATCTAAATTTGTGTTCACATTCCAAACTTCAAAAAATCAAAATAAATCACCCATATATCCTACAGAGCTGAAATTTTTTCAGCACATCCACTGAATTGTGACAAAAGTTTGCCTCTCTGAAAGTTATGGTCAATTCAGAAGTCTGTCACTCAAAATTCAAAATATGAAAAATCAATTAACATCTATATTTCCACAAGTCTTCATGCAATTGCTACCTAAATTCTCTTGGACATTCTTCGGATACTAGATGTCATGTTTCAAATGGTGTCAAGATAGGTCAAACAGTGAGTGTCTTAATGTAATTTGTATGTAAACAAAACATTTTCTATTTCATCCACTTTTTGAACACATTTCACCAAAATATATGAAAATACATTTGAGAAGAGCAGGTAGATGTATGATTTTTTTCAGAACTGTAATCCCAACAGTTAAATTGTTGTGAAGTTTTATGATGTCCCTCTCACTGCCTTCTGCATGCGAGATTGGCTTGGCTTCCTGGCTCAGGAGCCAGTGGGCAGGGTTGGAGAGGGCGTCAGGAAACTACCTGCACCTGGGTAGTTGTGGCCTCCTTGTTAACGTCCTCCCAGGCATCCACCAGCCAGATCGGTTAGGTATTGCATTAGGTATGCAGTACTTTACTGTATGCAGAACAAAGTTAATGTTTACCATCAACAGTGATTAGTGACAGTTGTGCTCTCCTGATGGTCTAGTGGTTTAAACACATGCTTTGTAACTGCAAGGTCATTGATTCAAATTTAGCCTATCACAAATACATTTCTTTGTTGATAACAATCACGTTATCTTCATGATCTTCAATCATGTTAGTCTTTCAGCTATTTATCTGTAATTTTGGTTAATATTTGAACTTCAGCTTCATTAAGTCCCTTAGACCTCTGTTATATTCAGCTTTGAGGTCGTGAAAACAAAAGACAGCATGTTCACCTGCAGAATCAACAGTCCAGATGTTAAGCTGCTGACTGTGATACAAAGGTCCAGGGGTTAAATCCCCAGGTGGGCAAGTCCTCCTTGGCAACAAGGTAGCAAGTCATGCGTGTGGTATGTTTTCAAGTGCTTATTGAGGTCATATTAAGTCAAAGATTGCCTATTGTGACCCTGTGAACATTTCTTTTTATTATTATTTTTCTCTGCTAAAAATGTTGTGCAGCAAAAACCATAAGATCTAGAAACATCAAAAGTTGGCAGGTGGGTTGCAAATTCCAACTGCTACTCAGGCACATATAATGACACTCATTGGCCTCAGGTGACCCTGTAATAATCAAGTTTACGTTTTCGCAATTATCTCAAAAACAGCTTGGCCTAGAGTCAAAACTCTTTTCATTTTAATCTCTCAAGTCATCTGCATCTGGCCTCCTGCTCTTCTGCTTTTGTGATTTTTTGCAATCTGCTTGGACCCCATTTATTGCCACTTGCGGCTATATTTATTATTTATTTCGCTATTTCTTGGCATCTACTTCTGTACTGTATGTTGTACAAACTTCTTTTAAACGTCAGAAAGTACATCTTCAGGAGATGTATGCTATTACTGTCTTTATTGTAACATGTTTCAGTGATTTTATTGTGCTCAGATGTTGGATTTGTTAGATCTTTTACTACGTTTTGTTGACGTGTGTGTGTCTTGGTAATCCTCACCTATCAGGAAGGAATTTCACTCACCACATGTCAGAAAGGAATTTCATTCATCACCTGCCAGAAAGGAATCTCACTATCTGTGAAGGTAAATCTGAACACAAGTTGGTTCAGTGCTAAATTTGGATTGAGTTGTCCAGAAACTACGTTGTCTACTGGAAAAAGAAAAAACACACACAAAAAAAGCCATGACATTTCCTTGCATTTCCTTTACTATCACACTTTTGAGAAGAATGGTTTATTGTTTGACTACAACACATGACTTTCAATAAATTTTAAATGAGGGAAATTATATAGAAATTCACAGCTGCACCACAGAGTAAGAATTGTGTGGTTAGTTGTGTAAGCCACAGTGTTAAAGAGTGCCAAGAAACTCCATATTCCAGTAATAATGTATGGAATTTCACAGAATTCATACTTTTTGATGGCAGCCATCCCCCCAGTATAATCACATTATATATATTATACAGTAGTATACAGTATCAACCAGCTCAACCTGTGTAAGAGAATAGATAATGCACAACCAGTTACTTAACTTAAGTGGAATGCATCAACAACAGAACTCACAGTTGTCTAGGAACTGAACCAGTTTTTTTCCTCACAGAATTCATGACCCACATGTTACGTCACATTCCTTCACTTTGCAGCGATATATATACAAGACTTCAACAAATGTGGCAACAGAAGACCAGGCACCAGGGTAGTAAATAAGGAGCTTCTGAACAAGTTTTGAAATAATACAAATCTAAAAAGCATTATTTATAAATTGACTGTGGCTTGGGGTAAGTACATTTTTGTGTCGATATTTTTTTTTTATTAAATAGTAAATTATGCTTCACTATAATGTATATTTAATTGTATGTTATGCATTATTTTGGCAATATCTCTATGAAATCTTGCTTCATGAGATTGCTTTCAGCTGTTATTTTTGCTTGCCCCTCTCCAAAGTGAGGGGTCAAGGTCTGCTAGTTGCACCCCTGTAGCTGATAGCATGTTAACAGTTGAACTGATTGAGTGTTTAATGGAAATCTCCTCATTCAGTGCACAGGTAAATAACTGTAATAAAGCTATGTCCTTAAGATAAATGTGTTAGTTTTGTATTTTAAAATACTTGACCAAACAGATGCATGTTTCAGCCAAAGAATAAAACAATCTAACTTTTCTTTAAATTGCAATGTAAAATATTTTCCACACTGAGATTACTTTTAAGCTTAAAGTAGGTCTTCAAAGCTGCATTATACTTCAATGAACACCAAATGGCTCTACCATTCTGTATTAATATACTACTGTTTTATTCAATAAAATATTTTACTCAATTTAATTAAAAACAAGAGACAACAGCAAGTCTTAGATCTGTCTTGAGATTGAATCATGAAACTGAAAATGGTTCTTAGTTTTTTGGGGGTTTTTTTGTTTGTTTTGTTTCCTTACTTTGGAAACAAAACAAGGAAACAAACCTTTGTTAACCTGTCAAGGTTAACAAAATTGTGTAAAAGGAAATGTAGTTTTGATAACATTCATCTCCAGTGTTTATATCATACAACCTGAAATCAAATGTTAACTCTTAGAAAAACAGAAACAGGTTTATTGAGTAAAATTGTGGTTAAGGAGCTAAAACAACAAAAAGTGCTGTAACTGTGTGTAAGTGCTGATATTAATTTAATATTAATTTATTTAATCTCCATTTTAAATTAGGTTAGTTAAAACTATTTAGAGAAATCCCTTGAACTTTGGCCGCATTAAAATATTACTTGATTTCTTTTTTTAACATTTTGTCATTTCTACACGTCTATAAACATCTTTGAGATTTAATATTGTGGCACTTGAAATGAAATCATTACGTTTGTATGCACATGTGTATTTAGCATATAGAATATTTATATCAAAGCATTTTAGTTGAGATTTGTATACCACTTTGAGCTCCTTATGTCAACAATACCTTTATTTGATTGAATAACTGACTGAGCAGTAAGATAAATAAAACAGACAGACAGACAGACAGAGGGTAATACCACACAAATAATTTGCAATTATGAACCAATACTTAACTAATATTATTATCAGCTGAGTGAAACAGAAGCTGTAAAATGATACACTACGGCGATCGTTATTGCTTAATGTTTGACCTCTTTCCTTGGTTATTATGACAAAACTATTAATTGTTAAAGCAAGACATCAATTTGTCAATGTCAAAACAATATAAAGATTTTTTAAAAAACAAAGATTTACATGAATTTGTATTAATATAATATTTAATCACTCCACTTCATAGTATGAATATCTAAGAAAATCCATTAAAATATCTTTTCTGCTTGGACTCAGTCCAAAGTAAATACCATGATTAATTTGTGTATGATATCACTAATATCTATCTTGTCTTAGATATACAAGTTAAATATCACAAACTCTTCATAAATCCCCTAAAAGTAAAGATTTTACAGTATCTGTACTACAGAACTGTTTTATGGCTGACTTTTTGAATTGCCAACATTAATACAAATGTCATCTCAAGTAGTTTTTCCAGTTTCAGGGCTCTGGTATTATGCATGGTGTCTCACTATGTCTTACTGGCACACATAAATGGAATGGAGTAATCATTAACTGTGGTAGTTACCTTTGTGCGTTACTGCTACGGCAAAATGTCAAAAGTTAAAATATTCAGGCTGTGTAAGGTCTATTATTAATTAGGTTGACATGGTAAAGGTTACTGAAGAGTTCAGCACCTGCAAGCAATTAACATGAATTAGTGGTAAGAACATTCTACTCTCACCTCTGCTTAGTGAAAAAAACAAAATCTTGCAGGGGAGTTAGGTATGGCACTATATATGTGACCATTTTTAAGGAATTTAAAGCAAATACCTCACTTTTGCTGTTCTGACACTATTAATTTCTCAATTCATTAATTTTTACAGTAAATTTAATACATTCACTGTATAAATGTATACTTTTAGGACAGAGACGCTATGAAGAGGGACTTCTTTTGTTTGTTTCATTTGTTTGATTAATCTTTGTCAGTCCACAGTAAGTCAATGAGAAACATGGGATATGAAAGCAGAATTATTATTATGTTCTGTGCTTGAAGAGCAGAAACTGAGCTCTGAATGAAATAGGCAAGAGGAACTCTTATATTAATTGAATCACCCATTAAAAACACTTTTACTTTTTACAAAATATTCTAGTTTCAATTATAGATTTTTGAAAGAAAAAATGCTACTAGACACCTTTAATTATCATGGCAGATTAAACATTCACTATATCAAAATGTTATATGTTATACTGCTATTGTGAGTAAGTCACTGCTATCAAATTTTGCAGGTTCAAGAGCAGACACAATGGCTGTTGGACCAATCTTATCGACGTTGCTGATGCTTACAGGTAACTTACTGATTACTATACTAAAACTCAAGGTTTTCTTTGTGTCCTGAAAAAATAATGTATGTGTAAGAACATATACTGTTCTTTACCAATAGTGGCCTATCAGCTTGCTACTACACCAGCTGCGGCACAAACGTCCACAACTGTTGAACCAACAACAACAAACACTGGAGTCACAACAACTGGGGGTTCAACTACAATTGGAGGATCATCTACAACTGGTGCATCAACTACAACTGGGGGTTTAACTACAACTGAGGGATCAACAACAACAGCTGGTGGGTCTACTGCGACTGGAGGTTCAACTACAACTGAGGGATCATCAACAACAGCTGGTGGGTCTACCATGACTGGAGGTTCAACTATAACTGGAGGATCATCTACAACTGGTGCATCAACTACAACTGGGGGTTTAACTACAACTGGGGGGTCTACCACAACTGGAAGTTCAACTACAACTGAGGGATCAACAACAACAGCTGGTGGGTCTACCATAACTGGAAGTTCAACTACAACTGAGGGATCGGCAACAACAGCTGGTGGGTCTACTGCGACTGGAGGTTCAACTACAACTGAGGGATCAACAACAACAGCTGGTGGGTCTACTGCGACTGGAGGTTCAACTACAACTGAGGGATCAACAACAACAGCTGGTGGGTCTACCATGACTGGGGGTTCAACTACAATTGGAGGATCATCTACAACTGGTGCATCAACTACAACTGGGGGTTTAACTACAACTGAGGGATCAACAACAACAGCTGGTGGGTCTACTGCGACTGGAGGTTCAACTACAACTGGGGGATCATCAACAACAGCTGGTGGGTCTACCATGACTGGAGGATCATCTACAACTGGTGCATCAACTACAACTGGGGGTTTAACTACAACTGGGGGGTCTACCACAACTGGAAGTTCAACTACAACTGAGGGATCAGCAACAACAGCTGGTGGGTCTACTGCGACTGGAGGTTCAACTACAACTGAGGGATCAACAACAACAGCTGGTGGGCCTACTGCGACTGGAAGTTCAACTACAACTGAGGGATCAACAACAACAGCTGGTGGGTCTACCACAACTGGAAGTTCAACTACAACTGAGGGATCGGCAACAACAGCTAGTGGGTCTACCACAACTGGAAGTTCAACTACAACTGAGTCATCAACAACTACAACTGCAGGGTCTACCACAACTGGAAGTTCAACTACAACTGGGGGATCAACAACAACAGCTGGTGGGTCTACCACAACTGGAAGTTCAACTACAACCAGGGGATCAACTACAACAGCTGGTGGGTCTACCACAACTGGAAGTTCAATTACAACTAAGGGATCAACAACAACAGCTGGTGGGTCTACCACAACTGGAAGTTCAACTACAACTGAGGGACCAACAACAACAGCTGGTGGGTCTACTACAACCGGGGGATCAACAACAACAGCTGGTGGGTCTACCACAACTGGAGGATCAACTACAACTGAGGGATCAACAACAACAGCTGGTGGTTCTACAACAACTGGAAGTTCAACTACGACTGGAGGATTAATTACAACTGAAGGATCAAATACAATGACTACTACTACTACTTCTACTACTACTACTGCAGCTCCCCCACCAGTTGTCGTTCTCACGGCAACCGTGGTAGAACCATTTGTAGAGGAACTCACTAATTCCAGCAGTCCAGAATTTCAAACTCTTGCCGCAAAAGTTGTAGCAGTGGTGAGTACAGTTTTTAAATGGTCACATTACTCATTAGTTTTCAGTGTATTATATGAGTTTCAGGATTTTTTAATATCATTTGGAGAACACTGTACTTTTAATGTGTTTACATTTTTCTATCTGCTTCCTTCCCACAGTATGATTTAATCTACAGTGCAGAATATGGTGCGATTTTCCTCCGCAGTTTCGTCATAGCGTTTACGTAAGATATAATGATAATAATGACAGAAAATAATGGAATAATTACACATATGCCTAAGTTATGTATGTTAATGTTATTTGATTAACAGATATGCTTTTTTGATGCAGACCAGCTGTAGCCAGAACACGAATGGAAAACACTGAAGCAGAAGTGGGGATTGAGTTCAATCAAAATGCTTCAGCTGCAGAAATACCAGATGCTACTGATGTTGCACAAACCTTAGTAGAATCAGTGTCTAACCCCAACAATACCTTCAACCTCACTGTTGAAGCCAACTCCATCCAAATAGTTCGTAAGTAAACAGTTCACCTCATTTTACTCCACTAGGCATTAGGGCAAAGAAATATACCTGTTGATATCATTTATCAACATATCTGTCACACTGTGTGTGTCATGAGTGTTTAAATGTGTTTAATGGGTTTGAATTAAGTACAATTAAATGTTTAAATTAACAATATAAAGCAATTACTCTGTTAATTCTCCAAGGATGATTTCGGTATACTTTAAAATTCAGTGTGAAGTTAACGGTCCCAAGTTTGATGTCCTAAAACAGTTAGGGATGGGAATTTACAGGAGTGTCTTCACTTCTAATATCATTTCCAATGTTGGTATAATAGTTATTACTGATTCCTTTCCTGATCCATTTTTTTTTAAATGGCAGAATCAACACATTCATAATTACCATGAAGTTAACTATAACAAACATCCACAAGACAAAAGATATTGTGATATGTTTGTTCAAAACAAGGTCCTCTGGTTACCATAATTTCTTTTTTTTCCATATTTTTTCATATTGTTTCATATTTATTTTTTACAGAAAGAAATACTTCAACAACTGCAGTCCCCACTTTAAATACCACAACTACTGCTACTGCAGCTAATACTACTGCTACTGCTGCTGCAATAACAACTACTGCTACTGCAGCTAATACTGCTACTACTGCTGCTGCAACAACTGCTGCTACTGCAGCTAATACTACTGCTACTGCAGCTGGTACTACTACTACTGCTGCTGCAACAACCACCGCTACTGCAGCTACTACTACTACTACCACAGCAACAACTACCAAGACTGCAACTACAACAACCTCAATTACAACTACAACTGCAACGACTCCTACAACCACCACATCTGTACCTACAACTACTACAACTGCTGAAGCAATCACAGAAAGGCGGATGACTTTCAGCTCTGACGAGACATTTACAAGTGACTTGTTGAATCCATCATCGGCAGCATTTCAAAATCGATCCTCACTGATAAAATCAGAAGTAAGTCTCTCTACATTTTACAAGATATCGAACAGTGTTTTGCAATATGCAATCTTTTCTTTTCATTTGCAAACACATTCATTTATGATTTTCACCTAAAATCTAATATTTAAAAAATGCAAAATACCCTTAATCTGTCCAAAGAAAATTCTTGCGTTGTGGAATTTGGCTATACAGTAAACACACAAAAACTCAACATATTTTAATCATATACATGTTTCAAAATAGCTCAGTCTAGTATAAACATATTTCTAATTTAAAATGTCTCACAATGGGAGGACACCCTGTTTTTTATGAGATGACATTTCATTCCTAGTGGTGAGTTTTCAAAGATAAAATATAATGTGAATCAGCCCTCCATATACATAATGCAAATGACATACCATAATAAAAGGTACAAGTGAAGAAACACAAAACATTGAAATTTGGCAAATATATATGTACTTACAGTTTTTTTGCTTGTATTTCTGCAGCTTGAACCTTTCTACCAAAATACATTCTCTTCATTCCGCTCCTTGACAGTGATTTCATTCAGGTAATTTGATATTATTCTGTTGATAGAATCTTAAAGAGTATTGGCCATTAATTCATATGACTAAAACAATATATTTCTGTAATTCCTTTTGCAGTGCTGGATCGATCATCAACACCTTAGACCTTGGGTTTGCATCCACATCTGTTCCTAATAACACTCAGATTGCAGATGTTTTGGTCAGTGCGGCCTCAAACATCTCAGCCTTCAACATTGACACCACATCTATTTCTGTGGATGGCACACGTAAGCACTACTGAGAGCTACTTAATCAAAAATATAAAATAATACAGAACTTTTTGTTAAAACAATGTCTCCTTTCCTATCTCAACATTTACAGAAGTTTCAAGTGGAGTAAGTCACACAACCAGTCTCATCACTGCATCTTGCCTGGTGCTGCTGTCATGGCTACTGTCAAGTCAGCAATAATGTCTCTGCTGACGTCCATGTCCATGTGAAATATCATTTAGAAAACCACTGGTATGAGAAAGAACATTGTTCCCATTACATCTGATGTTCCATTAGATTTCTGATGATCTCAATTGTTATATGGCTTGTAAAAAAGTTGCAGATATTAAATTAAAAGTTGGGATGACCTCTCCCCCAACATGAAATGTATGAAGTCTGAATGATGTCCTGTATGATTATCCAGTCACTTATTTATATGTATTTATATTATTATACATGTGTATATTTGCTTTTTGTGGAGCTACTCAGGATTGTGAAGTTAGTCTTCTTTAACAGCAAGATAGATTATTTTGTGATTTGTATAACCAAACATTATTCAAAATGCTGTAATGTGAACCTTTCTGTTGTCTCCAAATACATGTAAATAAATTTTCTATGTCATCAAGTAAAACCTAAACATTGGTTTTACTTAATGAAAAAGCATAATAAAGCATACACTGCACAGACAACATGTTTTAAAGTGAACAAGTGTCTTAAATTAAATGAAGGAACACATGCTACTCATAGCGGGCTGCACACTGCAGTTTTAACCTAATGCATAGACTAGTATCAAAGTTCATACATAATATATATGTCAAGAGAATGTACTATCAATTTTCTTATTCATACAAAATGTATTTATGTAACCATGCACAGCTGTACTCTGGGAGCTCCCTGTTAGTTTGTATGATTTCTGTAAGAATCTTTACAATGATCAGAATACAAAACCTTTAAATAATTTAATCTGTCTCGTGTGATGTTTTGTTGATTGAGAAGGTTGATTGGGGAGTGTTTGAAGTCAGGAATTTTATGATGACACCAGGGATGTTTACAGACAGTCATACCCTGCTGTGTGATTTAAGAAGAAAATAAAGCTGCGGATGACTTTCACAAAATCACCCCTATGCTTGTAAACTAGTTTAAAAGCTAAGTCCTACAGACGGGTGACAAATTAATGGAAAAACTGGTACAGATCTGAATGCTTGACCCCTAAAGTGAGGGGATCTGGTGGCTCTGTTATGCTGTGGGGGGCATTATACTGGCATGGTTTGGGTCTACTTGTCCCATTAGACGGAATGGTCACTGCAAATCAACACAAAGTTGTTCTGAGTGATCACCTTTACTTACGATGAAACATTTCTGTCCTGATGGGAGTGGTCTCTTCCAGGATGACACTGCCCCAATTCACAGGGCATGAGAGGTCACTGAATGGTTTGATGAGTATGAAAATGATGTGAATCACATGCTATGGCCTTTGCAGTGACCAGATCTCAACCCAATTAAACACCTATGGGAGATTTTGAACTGATGTGTTAGACAGTGCTCTCCACCACCATCATTAAAACACTAAATGATTCTGGAGGAATGGTGTTCCTCAGCCTTGGCATTGATTCTACAAGTTTCTGGAACTCTTCTGGAGGGATGAACACCATTCTTCTATGAAATTGATCAATTTTCTGATAAATAAATACCCAGCTATCTAAAATCTATCATGTACAGCTGTTATGAAGGTATTGGTTAAATTGTGTTTTCACATATTTCTCACTGGAAATAGTTTGGTGGAGGTGACAAGCCACCCAGATCCTGATCTGTCTCAAAATTCAATTCATCATCAGTTCATCAATTTGGTTAGCAGATGAGGCTTAAACGGTACACTTAATATAATGACATTTGAGGGTAATGTTATATTATACCAAACTGTATTCAGTTTTTTAATGGTATTAACAGACATCAAAACACTGCAGAAGTTTTCTTATTTCACAACCGAGATAAAAAATATCACGCTTATCACAAAGGACAAATAATCATTGTTCTCTGATCACATGGCTGGATGGACTTCCTTACAGTCAGAAAGAAAAAAAACATCTATTTTTATTCATCTATAAATACATGAAGCTTTGAAGTTTGAGCATTTGAAACTTCCAAACTATCTCACATCTCTTCACTCATTTAAATCTAGTAACTACAACACACGATCCAGTAACTACTGAACCATAGATATCCCTCATGTTTGCACTAATGTTGGCAGAACTGGTTTCAGGTTCTATGCACCTTTTAAATGGCATGAACTGCAAACTGCCCTCAAACTTGAGTCTTTCATACCTCTTGGAAATTTTAAAGCATCATTATCTGATGTTTTTTATGATTCTTGTGACTGTTTTTTATTAATTCCTTGTTTATTTTGTAGTCGTGTTATTTCTGTCTGCTGATTGTGTTCTTGTCTTCTGTATGTTTCTTGTTCTCAGGTCTCTCTTGTAAAAGAGATCTTAATCTCAATTAGAGTGCCTGATTAAATAAATACTAAAAAAAACAAACTTCTTTCAGATGCTAAGATGTTGCTGGAGTGTCGAAGCTTCACTCTACCTCAGTAGTTCATTCCTAAGTATAAAGAACCAGGAAACCACAACAGTGGAGAAGACATGCTGTGCACCTGTAAGTTCAATCACAACCAATTTAATCCTTTTTGAATGATGCCAGTCCCATAAAGCTGCAAAAAATTCAGCCTCTTCTAAACATAGTGCATTAATTATGACCAATATGTCATTTTAAATAATACATTGCCCCCAATCAGGGTGCCGTCTTTTGTCATGCACAAGAAGGTCAGTTACTGTGATGCCCCCTGACTTGTTCCTGCTCCCTGTGTCTATGTGTGTATGTATGTATAGACCTGTGGCAGGCCTGACTGGGTTCTGTGCCTGCCTCTGCCGAAGTCTTGCACCTACACTTGGCATAGGAGTCCTTCACCTGCTGGCTGGTAAGACCTGTTTAGCTGCACCAGGCTGTTTGCCAAAAACTGACCAATTTCTCCTTTTGTAAGAGATCATCGTTAAGCATCCTCTGTTTCCTGGGAAAGGACAGCCCTGAGGCCACTATGGCTAGCATTGATCAGTCTTCAGGTTCCAGAGAAAAATTTACATTAGGGCACCCAGCTTCTGCACTCCCACCTGAGACAGCTCAGGTCTGAAGCCCTGTTTACATCTGGCATTAACATGCGTCTCAGGTGATCCGATCACAATTGGACAGCTTTAAGTATAAGTCTGAAGGCACTCAAGACGCATTGAGGACGCACTGAGATCCGATCCCTCAGACCACATTCGGAGGTGGTCACATTTGCTGATATTGAGTCCAGTCTGATACTTATATTTACCTAAATATTGAATAAATATGTATCTGAAACATTGAAATAACATCTGTAGATACTAAATCTGACATACCTTATTTTTCACAAGCTACTTCCAAATACTGAACACCTTTTTGGAACTGCAGAAACACTCAGTCCACTCTGATTGTACAGTGGTGTTTCAGAGTGGAGCTACTTCACAAACAATCTTTGGCTGAGTGTTAGAACTCAGTCAGTCACCGGTGTGCCCAAAGAATTTTTCACATTCATACACTGTAGTTTCACTTTCATATGCAGCGAAATGTTATTTTGTACCAATTGCAATTTTCTTGGCCAATTCCAATACTATAGACTGACATGCGTAACAGCTCAAAATATTCCCTGCAGTTAAACGATTAAAGGTTAATCACTGACATCCCTACTCTGTACAGAGGTAGCAGCCATTGCAGCACAAAAAGCCATGAGGAAAAATTTGTCTCTCTTTCTCCTAATCCTTACCCTCATTATCACAAATTTGCTGGCTTCCACTCAACATCAACCTATAAATGAAATTGTAAACGTTGACTTCAGTGGCCTCCATGTTTACTTCCGCATGACAGCTTGCTGCTTTTGCGCATGCAGGTCAGTTCAGGATCATGACCAGTTTACACTGGAATCTGATATCGGCCACATTTAAAAAGTAATGTGACAAAAACAGATCTGAACAATAAATGAACATAACCTTTGTGCCATGCTATCCACTTCATATTCTAGTTGCCAAGTGTTACAAACAGTCACTGCTCAAACAAATTGTAGCAGGAACAAAACTAGGGCTGCAACTAACATTTATTTTCATTATCGATAGAGCTGTCGTTTTTTTCTTGATTAGTCACTCGGTTTTTAAAATGTCAGTAAGCTAGAAACTCTGACCTACACATTCTGTTCCACAGGTGTTATATACAGAAAAATGTGCATTGGATGATGTATTGCTGGTCTGTTATTCAAAACTTCAAGGTTTTAAAAGTCATTTATTTCATACACCTATATCTTTCTGTTTTAACTGTTAAGAAATTCAAACCTTGAGCTATTACAAGATGCAACTCATCTGTCTGATATTAATACAAAGAATTTCTTTTCTCAAAGTTTCAACCTCTTAACATCCACTGGGTTGCTGGCAACCTGCTTAAACCAGTTGTAAGCAGCTTAGCATCACACAGTAGTAAAGCAATAGGCACAATTTGGCCACTTGGAGAAATTTTGGAGAGGTTCAGGGACACCAGTGACACCACAAACTAAAAACTTGTGCCCCTAAGGTTAGGCCTAGAGGTCTGGAATTTTATACAGGTGTGGTTGACAAGATGGACAAGGTATGTGGTGATTTGCATAGTTCTGGTATAAAGAGTGTATTGTTATTCAAATATGACTCATTATAGACAAGGACAAAAAACACTTTTTTGAGCCATATTTGAACTGATGTAATTTGTGTTATAGCCACATGATAAACAAGCACATTTCCAGAAACTAGAAGTTGTTACTTATCAAATGAAGCCTAATACATGCATTTTGGCCTTACAGTTATCTGTCATAAGCTTTTTCCATTTGGGTATGCCAAATAGGTGAAGATTACCAAAAAATGAGTGGATGATAAGAGGTTAGGGCATTTTATTTCTACTTCCAGCTTTGGCAGTATATAATTTGCTTCAACAATTTCTTTCAGCTTTAAGCTTTCCATGTATTTCAGCTTTCATCAACAATATACAATAACAATACAATATACAATGATATATTAAAACTATAATGACAATAATATATTATAAATAATGTATTACAATTTTTTAATGCCTGTAGTACTCAGAGTTGTGCTGTGGTCACCTTTCTGGCTGTCTGGTAATGAATGCCTTACAACTGACTCATGAATATATGACGTGGTGTGCTTTTCAGTACGATCTTGTTGTTCTAGACGTGTTAAGGTATTGGCTTTGTTAGATCTTTCACAATGTTTTGTTGATGTGTGTGTGTCTTGATGTATTCTCACCTACCAGAAAGGAATTTCACTATCTGTGAATGTTAATCTGAACAGAGGTTGGATCAATGCTAAATTTGAATTGTTTGAACAACAAACAAACAAACAAAAAAACATGACGTTTCCTTGCCTTTGTATTACTGTACTATCACGCTCTTTATGCAAGTGATGCAATAGCCACTCTTTTTAGTTTAGTTGTGTAAGCCACAATGTTAGCAAGAGTGACAAGAAACTACAACTTCTACTAATAATTTGTGGAAATTCCCAAAATTCATACTTTTTGATGGTAGTCATCTCCCCAGTATAATCACATTACTTATATTATACAGTGGTAATTAATCAAAAATATATTATTTTGGCAATATCAACCGGCTCAATCTATGTAAGAGAATACATAATACACACCCAGTTTGTTCACAATAGTGGAATGCATCAACAATAGTGCTCACAATTGTCTAGGGAGTGAATCACTTTTTTTTTTCTTTTTTTTCATTGATGTGTAAAAACATTTCAACAAAATTCATGACCCACCTGTAACGTCACCTCCCTTTAGTTTACAGCGATATATATACAAGACATCAACAAATGCGGCAACAGAAGACCAGAGAAGCACCAGGGTAGTAAATAAGGACCTAATATTATTTATTCATATTTATACATTTTTTTGACTGTTGCTTGGGGTAAGTACATTTTTGTGTTTATATTTTTATTGAATTGTAAATTATGCCTCACTATAATGTATATTTGATTGCACGTTATGTATTATTTTGGCAATTTCTTGTGAAATCTTGCTTCATAAAATTACATTCAGCTGTTAATTTTGCTCCTTATCTTATTTTGCTTTCATCCATCCTAGAGCTATAATAAAAGAATATCAATGCAATACCATATTGATTATTGGAGAAACCTCTTCTTGCTTGCCCCTCTTCAAAGTGAGGGGTTAAGGTCCACTGGTTGCACTCCTGTCGTTGGTAGCATTTAACAGTTGAACTGATTGAGTGTTTAATGGAAGTCTCCTCATTAGGTGCATAGGTAAATAACTGTAATAAAGCTATGTCATTAAGATAAATGTGTTAGCTTTGTATTTTAAAATACTTGACCAAACGGATGCATATTTCAGCCAAATAAAACAAACTTTAACCTTTCACTAAATTGCAATGTAAAATATTTTCCACACTGAGATTACTTAGCTTGAAGCAGGTGTTAAAGGCTGCATCATAGTTCAATGAACACCAAATGGCTCTACTATTCTGTATTACTATTCTTAGTATATACTATACTATTCTTTTTTACTTGTTTTATCCTGCCCTAGTGTGTCACATCAGTGTCAAGGTTAACAAAATTGTGTAAGAGGAAATGTAGTTTTGATGACATTCATCTCCAGTGTTTATATCCAAAAATATGAAATCAAATATTAACTCTTAGAAAAACAAAACCAGGTTTATTGAGAATAAGTGTGGTTAAGGAACTAAAACTACAAAAAGTGCTGTAACTGTGTTACAGCACTTTTGCTGATATTAATTTAATGTGCTGATATTAATTTAACTTTTATTTAATCGCCATTTTAAATAAGTTTAGTGAAAACTGTATTCAGAGAAATCCCTCGAACTTTGGCTGCATTAAAATTTTACGTGATTTCCTTAATCGTGATTTAATTTTTAACATTTTGTCATTTCTACACATCTGTAGAAAATCTTTCAAATGTAACGTGGCACTTGAAATGACATGAAATCATTACTTTTGCATGCGTATGTGTATTTAGCAAATAGAATATTTATATCAAAGCATTTTAGTTGAGATTTGTGTACCACTATGAGCACCTTATGTCAATACCTTTATTTGACTGAATACCTGATTGACTGAGCAGTTAGATAAATAAAACAGACAGACAGAGGGTGTCCTTGTTTTGAGTTTGTCTGTATGAAAATTAGGGGTAATAACCCACAAATTGCATTTGCATTGCATTTATAAAACTATGAACCAATAATTAACTAATATTATTATTATTAGCTGTGTGAAATAGAAGCTGTAAAATGTTATGCACACTACAGTGGTCGTAATTGCTTAATGTTTTAACTCTTATCCTTCATTATTATGACAAAACTGTAATTTGTCAAAGAAAGAAATGAATTTCTAATGTCAAAACAATATAAAGATTTAAAACAAAAGCAAAGATTTACATGAATTTGTATTAATTTAATCGTTAATCACGCTACATCATAGTGTCCCTCATAAGGCCTTTTGGCTGTACTAAAAGAAAAAAGATGAATATCTAAGAAAATCCCTTAAAATATAACTGTTCTCTGCAAATGTTCTTTCTGCCTAGACTCAGCCCAAAGTAAATACCATGGTTAATTTCCGTATGATATCACTAATATCTGTCTTGTCTTAGATATACGAGTTTAATATCACAAACTCTACAATCATTCAAAGATTTTACAGTAACTGTAGATGTAGCTGTATGCTACAGAACTGTTTTATGGCTGACTTTTTGAATTGCCAACATTAAAACAACTGTCATCTCAGTTCTAGTTTTTCCACTTTCAGGGCTCTGGTATTGTGCATGGTGTCTCACTATGGCTTACTGGCACACATGAATGGAATGGAGTAATCATTAACTATGGTGGTTACCTCTGTGCATTACTGCTATGGCAAAATAAAAAATATAATAAGTTAAAATATTCAGGCTGTGTAAGGTTTATTATTAATTAGGCTGAAATGGTAAAGGCTACAGAAGAGTTCCAGCAATTAACATTAATTAGTAGTAAGAACATTCTACTCTCGGCTCGCCTCAGTGAAAAAAACAAAATCTAGCAGGGGAGTTAGGTATGGCACTATCTATGTGACCGTATTTAAGCAATTTAAAGCAAACACCACACTTTTGCTGTTCTGACACAATAAATTTCTTAATGAATTAACTGTTAAAATAAACTTAATACATTTATTTTGAAGTGCAGGACAGATACGCTGTAAAGAGGGACTTCCAGTTTGTTTGATTAATCTTTGTGAGATCACATGGAAATCAATGAGAAACATGGGGTATTAAAACAGAATCATTGTTACATTCTGTGCTTGAAGAGCAGAAACTGACCTCAGAAACTGAACTCTGAATGAAATAGGCAAGAGGACCTATACTGATTGAATCATCCATTAAAAACACTTTTGCTGCATGCATTTACAAAATATTCGAGTTTCATTTATAGATTCTTTGAAAGAAAAAATTCTTCCAGACACTTTTAATTATCATTATAGATTAAACATTCATTTTATCAAAATGTTAGGTGTTTATGTACTGCTTTTGTGAGTGAGTCACTTTGCTGTCAAATTTTGCAGGTTGCAGAGCAGACACAATGGGCGTTGGACCAATCTTATCAACTTTGCTGATGCTTACACGTAAGTTAGTGATTACTGTAATAAAAACTGAAGATTTCCTTTATGCTCTGAAAAAAATAAATTGTGTGTAACAACAGATTCTATTCTTTGCCATTAGTGGCCAATCAGCTTTCTATGACACCAGTTGCGGCACAAATGACCACAACTGTTGAACCAACAACAACAATCACTGGAGTCACAACAACTGGGGGTTCAACTACAACTGAGGGATCGACAACGATGGCTGATGGGTCTACCACAACAGAAACTTCAACTACAACCGAGGGATCAACAACTACAGCCGCAGGGTTTACCACAACTGGAAGTTCAACTACAACTGAGGGATCAACAACAGCTGGTGAGTCTACCACAATGGGAAGTTCAACTACAATAGAGGGATTGACAACAACAAATGCTGGGTCGACCACAACTGAAAGTTCAACTACAACTGGGGGAACATCTACGACTGATGCATCAACTACAGCTGGGGGTTCAACTACAACTGCATGGTCTACCACAACTGGAAGTTCAACTACAACTGAGGGATCAACAACAACAGCTGGTGAGTCTACCACAACTGGAAGTTCAGCTACAACTGAGGAATCAACAACAGCTGGTGAGTCTACCACAACTGGAAGTTCAACTACAACTGAGGGATCAACAACTACAACTGCAGGGTTTACCACAACTGCAAGTTCAACTACAACTGAGAGATCGACAACAACAGCTAGTGGGTCTATCACAACTGGAAGTTCAACTACAACTGAGGGATCAACAACAGCTGATGAGTCTACCACAACGGGAAGTTCAACTACAATAGAGGGATTGACAACAACAGCTGGTGGGTCTACCACAACTGAAAGTTCAACTACAACTGGAGGATCATCTACGACTGATGCATCAACCACAACTGAGGGATCAACAACAACAGCTGGTGAGTCTACCACAACTGGAAGTTCAACTACAACTGAGGGATCAACAACTACAACTGCAGGGTTTACCACAACTGCAAGTTCAACTACAACTGAGAGATCGACAACAGCTGATGAGTCTACCACAACGGGAAGGTCAACTACAATAGAGGGATTGACAACAACAGCTGGTGGGTCTACCACAACTGAAAGTTCAACTACAACTGGAGGATCATCTACGACTGATGCATCAACTACAGCTGTGGGTTCAACTACAACTGCATGGTCTACCACAACTGGAAGTTCAACTACAACTGAGGGATCAACAACAACAGCTGGTGGGTCTACCACAACTGAAAGATCAACTACAACTGAGGAATCAACAACAACAGCTGGTGAGTCTACCACAACTGGACGTTCAACTACAACTGAGGAATCAACAACAACAGCTGGTGAGTCTACCACAACTGGAAGTTCAACTACAACTGAGACATCAACAACAACAACTGCAGGGTTTACCACAACTGGAAGTTCAACCACAACTGAGGGATCGACAACAACAGCTGGTGAATCTATCACAACTGGAAGTTCAACTACAACCGAGGGATCAACAACTACAACTGCAGGGTCTACCACAACTGGAAGTTCAACTACAACCGAGGGATCAACAACTACAACTGCAGGGTCTACCACAACTGGAAGTTCAACTACAACTGGAGGATCATCTACGACTGATGCATCAACCACAGCTGGGGGATCAACAACAACAGCTGGTGAGTCTACCACAACTGGAAGTTCAACTACAACTGAGGAATCAACAACAGCAGCTGGTGAGTCTACCACAACTGGAAGTTCAACTACAACTGAGAGATTGACAACAACAGCTGGTGGGTCTACCACAACTGGAAGTTCAACTACAACTGAGGGATCGACAACAACAGCTGATGGGTCTACCACAACTGGAAGTTCATCAACAACTGAGGGATCAACAACAACAGCTGATGGGTCTACCACAACTGTAAGTTCAACTACAATTGAGAGATCAACAACAACAGCTAGTGGGTCTACCACAACTGGAAGTTCAACAACAACTGAGAGATCAACAACAGCTGGTGGGTCTACCACTGCTGAAAGTTCAACTACAACTGAGGGATCCACCACAACAGCTGGTGGGTCTACCACAACTGAAAGCTCAACCACAACTGAGGGATCCATGACAACAGCTGGTGAGTTTACAACAACTGAAAGTTCAACTACAATTGAGGGATCAACAACACCACCTGGTGGGTCTACCACAACTGGAAGTTCAACTACAACTGAGGGATCAACAACAACAGCTGATGAATATACCACAACTGGACGTTCAACTACAACTGAGGGATCAACAACACCACCTGGTGGGTCTACCACAACTAGAAGTTCAACTACAACCGAGGGATCAACAACTACAACTGCAGGGTCTACCACAACTGGAAGTTCAAGTACAACCGAGGGATCAACAACTACAACTGCAGGGTCTACCACAACTGGAAGTTCAAGTACAACCGAGGGATCAACAACTACAGCTGCAGGGTTTACCACAACTGGAAGTTCACTTACAACTGAGGGATCAACAACAACAGCTGGTGAATCTACCACAACTGAAAGTTCAACCACAACTGAGGGATCGACAACAACAGCTGATGGGTCTACCACAACTGGAAGTTCAACAACAACTGAGGGATCAACAACAACAGCTGGTGAGTCTACCACAACTGGAAGTTCAACTACAACTGAGAGATCAACAACAGCAGCTGGTGGGTCTACCACAACTGGAAGTTCAACTACAACTGAGGGATCAACAACTACAACTGCAGGGTCTACCACAACTGGAAGTTCAACTACAACTGAGAGATCCACAACAACAGCTGGTGGGTCTACCACAACTGGAAGTTCAACTACAACTGAGAGATCAACAACAACAGCTGGTGGGTCTACCGCAACTGGAAGTTCAACTACAACTGAGGGATCAACAACTACAACTGCAGGGTCTACCACAACTGGAAGTTCAACAACAACTGAGAGATCAACAACAGCTGGTGGGTCTACCACAACTGGAAGTTCAACTACAACTGAGAGATCCACAACAGCTGGTGGGTCTACCACAACTGGAGGTTTAACTACAACTGAGGGATCGACAACTACAACTGCAGGGTCTACCACAACTGGAAGTTCAACTACAACTGAGGGATCAACAACAGCTGGTGGGTCTACCACAACTGGAAGTTCAACTACAACTGAGAGATCCACAACAACAGCTGGTGGGTCTACCACAACTGGAAGTTCAACTACAACTGAGGGATCAACAACTACAACTACAGGGTCTACAACAACTGGAAGTTCAACTCCAACTGAGCGATCAACAACATCAGCTGGTGAATCTACCACAACTGGAAGTTCAACTACAACTGGGGGATCAACAACAACAGCTGGTGGATCTACCACAACTGGAGGATCAACTACAACTGAGGGATCAACAACAACAGCTGGTGGGTCTACAACAACTGGAAGTTCAACCACAACTGGAGGATCAATTACAACTGAAAGATCAACTACAACGACCACTACTACTACTTCCATTACTACTACTGCAGCTCCCTCACCAGTTGTAGTTCTCGCGGCAACCTTGGTAGAACCATTTGTAGAGGAACTCACTAATTCCAGCAGTGTACAATTTCAAACTCTTGCCGCAAAAGTGGTAGCAGTGGTGAGTACAGTTTTTAAATGGTCACATTACTCATTAGTTTTCAGTATATTATATGAATTTCAGGGTTTTTTAATATCATTTGGAGAACACTGTACTTTTAATGTGTTTACATTTTTCTATCTGCTTCCTTCCCACAGTATGATGTCATCTACAGTGCAAAATATGGTGTGATTTTCATCCGCAGTTTTGTCATAGAGTTTAGGTAAGATATAATTATAATTATGACAGAAAATAATGGAATAATTACACATATGCCTAAGTTATATATGTTAATGTAATTTGATTAAAAGATATGCTTTTTTGATGCAGACCAGCTGTAGCCAGAACACGAATGGAAAACACTGAAGCAGAAGTGGGAATTGAGTTCAATCAAACTGCTTCAGCTGCAGAAATACCAGAGGCTACTGATGTTGCACAAACCTTAGTAGAATCAGTGTCTAACCCCAACAATACCTTCAACCTCACTGTTGAAGCCGACTCCATCCAAATAATTCGTAAGTAAACAGTTAACAGTACATTTCACTCCACTAGGCATTTGGGCAAGGAAATATACCTGTTGATATTTGTCATTTATCAACATATCTGTCACACTGTGTGTGTGTTTAAATTAACGTTACAAAGTGATTATTCTGTGAATTCTCCAAAGATGATTTCCGGTATATTCCCAAATTTAATCTGAAAATAACAGTCTCAAATTTGATGTCCTAAAACAGTTACGGTTGGGGATTTACAGGACCATTTTCACTTCTAATATAATTTCTGATGTTGCTATCAAAGTTAATATTGATTCCTTTCCTGAACCAAAAAGAACATACATACTCATAATTACCATGAAGTTATCTATGACACATGTCCACAAGACAACAGATATTGTGACGTTTGGTCAAAACAAGGTCCTCTGGTTACCATAATTTGTTTTTACCATATTTCTTCATATTGTTTCATATTTATTTTTTACAGAAAGAAATAATACATCAAATTCAACAACTGCACCCCCTACTTTAAATACCACTATTACCACTGCTGCTGCTGCAACAACTACCAAGGCTACAACTAAAATGACCTCAATTACAACTACAACCGTAACGACTCCTACAACCACATCAACTACTACAACTGCTGAGGCAATCACAACAAGGAGGATGACTTTCAGATCTGCTGGAGAGACATTTACAAGTGACTTGTCGAATCCATCATCTGCAGCATTTCAAAGTCGAGCCTCAATGATAAAATCAGAAGTAAGTATCTCTCTCTCTACATTTTACAAGATATCTAACTGTGTTTTGCAGTATGCAATCTTTACCTTTCATTTCCAAACACCATTATTTATGATTTTCACCTAAAATCTAAAATTTAAAAAATTATAATTGTGTTGTGGAATTTGGATATACGGTAAACTACAGAAAAACTCTTGCAACTTAATTTTAATTATATACATGTTTCAAAATAGCTCAGTCTAATACAAACACATTTCTAATTTAAAATTTAAGTGTAAGTGCAGATACCTCTTAATGGGACGCTAGATTGTTTTTTGTCTCACAATGGGAGGAAACCCTGTTTTTTCATGAGATGGCATTTCATTTGTGGTGGTGAGTTTTCAAAGATAAAATATATGAATCAGCCCTCCATATACAGTAAAAAGGACATAGATTACTAATGTAGTGAAAAAAGTGTGGAAAAAGTGAAGAAACACAAACCATTAAAATGTGGCAAATATGTACTTATAGTTTGTTTTTTGTGTTTCTGCAGCTTGAACCTTTCTACCAAAATACATTCTCTTCATTCCGCTCCTTGACAGTGATTTCATTCAGGTAATTTGATATTATTCTGTTGATAGAATCTTAAAGAGTATTGGCCATTAATTCATATGACTAAAACAATATATTTCTGTAATTCCTTTTGCAGTAATGGATCAATCATCAACAACATAGACCTTGGGTTTGCATCCACATCTGTTCCTAATAACACTCAGATTGCAAATGTTTTGGTCAATGCAGCTTCAAACATCTCAGCCTTCAACATTGACACCACATCTATTTCTGTGGATGGCGCAGGTAAGCTCTACTGAGAGCTACTTTATCAGAAATATAAAATATTACAGAACTTTTTGTTAAAACAATGTCTCCTTTCCTATCTCAACATTTACAGAAGTTTCAAGTGGAGTAAGCCACAAGACCAGTCTCATCACTGCATCTTGTCTGGTACTGCTGTCATGGCTACTGTCAAGTCAGCAATAACGTCTCTGCTGACATGCCATGTGAAATCTCATTAGAAAACCACTGGTATGAAAAAGGACATTGTTCCCATTACATCTAATGTTCCATTAGACTTCTGAGGATTGCAATTGTCATATGGCTTGGAAAGAAGTTCCAGACATTATCCCAGACAAAGATGGGATGACCCCCCCCCCAACATGAAATGTATGTAGTCTGAATGATGTTCTGTATGATTATCCAGTCACTTATTTATATTTATTTATATTATTATACATGTGTATATTTGCTTTTTGTGGACTCAGGATTGTGAAGTTAGTCTTCTTTAACAGCAAGATAGATTATTTTGTCATTTGTATAACCAAATATTATTTTATTATTATATATTGTATATTAATTTGCTATTTTATCAAGTAAAACCTAAACGTAGGTTTTACTTGATAAAAAAGCATAATAAAGCATATACTGCACAGACAGCATGTTTTAAAGTAACGTGTCTTAAATTAAATGAAGGAACACATGCTACTCATAGCAGGCTGCATACTGCAATCTTAACCTAATGCATAGACTAGTATCAAAGTTCATGGTATACGTAATGTATATGTCAAAACAATTTGCTGTCAATTTTCTTATTTATACAAAGTGTATTTATGCAACCATGCATAGCTGTACACTGGGAGCTCCCTTTTAGGTTGTATTTGTGTGAGAAACTTTACAATGATCAGAATACAAAACCTTTAAAGAATTGAATTTGTCTTGTGTGATGTTTTGTTGTCTCGGTGGAGAAAGTTTATTGGGGTCACTGAATGTTTTGATGAATATGAAAATGATGTGAATCATATGCCATGGCTGTCACAGTCACCAGATCTAAACCCAATCGAACACCTATGGTAGATTTTGGACTGACGTGTTAGACAGTGCTCTCCACCACCATCATCAAAACACCAAATGAGGGAATATCTTTTTGAAGAATGGTGTTCCTCAGCCTCGGCACCGATTCTACAAGTCTATCAGTTATCTTTGAAAAAGCCTGAAGATTGTTTGACAAAATGTACAGCTGTTATGAAGGTATTGGGTAAACTGAATTGTGTTTTCACATGTTTGTCACTGGAAATAGTTTGGTGGAGGTGACAAGTCACCCAGAACATAAAAATATCAGTATCTCCATAAATCAATTCATATAATCAATTTAAAAACATACGTTTTCAAGATATAACATTAATGGAGTGATTAATACTATTTAAGGAATATAGTGATGTGTTTTGGCTCTAGTGATATGTAGCATCTCAGCTGTCAGCAAAAATGTCACAAAAACTGCCACTTGGTGTGACTATGTTTCCTACGTATGGGACTATTATTATATAGTGAAAGTTAAAAAATCAATTTTAATATTAACAAAAATGATCATGGGAATAATCTTTTGTTGGATACTGATAAAAATGTCATTCCTGAATACAGGTGGGTTTTGAGTTGTTTTGGAAGTAGCTTCTTAGCCACACAAAATATTTTTAAATAATGTACTTTTTTATTGATATTAAGCAACCAGTTTCTCCACAAAAGTTAGAAAATACAAAGAAGAATCTAAGAAATGTTTGAAAAAATGTTTATTAATGGTAATGTGACTTGTAGTAATACATGCTTCTACACTGGTGCGTTAAGGAAATATATTATACATATTACTCTTGCTGAGTCATACAAATATGTAGGAATTTGGCTTGACAGCAGACTATCATTCAAGATTCATATTCAACATTTGACTCAAAAATTAAAAATCAAATTAGGCCTCTTGTATAGAATCAAAGGCTGTCTGTCCTCTTTCATCTGTTAAACTATTGTGCAGTCGACCTTCATGTCTGTCCTTGACTATGGAGATATTCTGTATTGTCATGCTGCCCCATCAACACTTCAGCAGTTAAATCCTATGTATCATAGTGCATTATGCTTTATCACAAAGGACAAATCATCATTGTTCTTTGTATCACACGGCTGGATGGACTTCCTTACAGTCAAGAAGAAAAAAAACATGTCATGTTATTCATCCATTAATACATGAAACTTTGAAAATTGAACATTTGAAGCTGCCAAACTATCTCACATCCTTTGTCTCATTTAAATATAGTAACGACAGCACACGATTCAGTAACTACTTAACCATAGATATCCCTCATGTTTGCACTAATGTTGGCAGAACTGGTTTCAGGTACTATGCACCTTTTAAATGGAATGAACTGCAAACTGCCCTCAAACATACCTTTTGGAAATTTTTAAGCGTCATTACCTGATGTTTTTTATGATTCTTGTGACTGTTTTTTGTTAATTCCTTGTTTATTTCTGTCTGCTGATTGTGTTCTTGTCTTATTCATGTTTCTTGTTCTCAGGTCTCTCTTGTAAAAGAGATCTTAATCTCAATTAGAGTGCCTGATTAAATAAATACTAAAAAAAACAAACTTCTTTCAGATGCTAAGATGTTGCTGGAGTGTCGAAGCTTCACTCTAACTCAGTAGTTCATTCCTAAGTATAAAGAACCAGGAAACCACAACAGTGGAGAGGACATGCTGCGCACCTGTAAGTTAAATCACAACCAATTTAATCCTTTTTGAAAGATACCAGTCCCGTAAAGCTACAAAACATTCAGCCTCTTCTCAAGGTAGTGCATTTATTATGACCAATATGTCATTTTAAATAATACATTGCCCCCAATCAGGACGCTGTCTTCTGTCATTCAGACGAAGGTCTGTAACTATGATGCCTCCTGATTCGTTCCTGCTTCCTGTGTCTGTGTGCATGTATGTATAGACCTGTGGAGGTGCCACTTCCTGCTGCCACTGGTGTCTTTGGGCCTGGTGTTGGCAGGCCTGACTGGGTTCTGTGCCTGCCTCTGCCGAAGTCTCGCACCTCCACTTGGCATAGGAGTCCTTCACCTGCTGGCTGGTAACCTAGAGGAAAAATATTTTGCTCAGGATTGTCTTTTCTTTAACTCTTGAGAAAGTAGTAAGATCTCCATTGTGTATCTTTTTGAGATCTCCTCAATCTGAATTGTTGCTCCTAAAACCCTCTTAGGGGAAAAAGGGAGACAAGGGTGAGAATGAAGGGTTGGAGCAGTAGGGAGAAATAAGAACCGACCAACCAATTTGAA